>NC_047120.1:59814333-60539333 GCF_902500255.1 Thalassophryne amazonica | reverse complement strand
ACATGTTTTACTGTGCGTCTCACACACAGGGAATTAATTAAAATTGAGTGACTCTGACTCTGAGGCAAACGACTGAGATGTCATTGGTTATACAAACCGGATTTGAAAGATAGCAGTAGAATGTGTACAGTGTGTACCTGGTACTCCTCATATGTCGTGATGTAGTGAGTGTAGACGTTACTCAGGCCAGCGATCACCACCTCTGTGTTACTGAATGTCCCTTCAGACTCCAGTTCCTAAATCACAGCCACATAGTGTTGGTTGGTTTGTGTTGACCGTCAGAATCTGTGACCTTTGTGTTCATATTTGAGCTCACCTGTTTGACAGCTTCTCTTAACCTCCTCCCTGACATGGTTCTGTGAGCCAAACACAGTATAATGACAGCCAGTTTTATGTTTTGAAGTATTCTGTTTTAGTCGTCATGTCAGTCATATTATCTGTCAGTAGAACAATCAGCAGGAGGTCTGGTAACACGTTTATTTCTGCTCTAAAGTTGGACATTTTAACAGAGTCCAATGGGGAATGTGCTCTGTTTTAGAACCACCCTCAAGTGGGCAGTCAAAGAACTGAAACATTTTGTATTTCCGGGACAGTCTCAAGCGAAGGTTACCGCTTTGTAGGCATAATCAATGAGATTGCTGTTGACAGGACAAACTCAGAAGTGAGTGTTTTTCTGCTCACATAATGTATCTGTGGATATGCACTGAATATCTGAAGAGATATAACACTGGATGTTATCGTAACTGATGACATCCACTGCTGTGTGTGAAAATTCTGTTCAGCTATTTCGCCTTTGGAATGCGCATCACATGCAAATTCCTGAGTGACTTGAACTGACGTGACCACTCGGCCGCAGCGCTTAAGGTTGATGTTGTTTGTCTTTTGGCTGCTTCTGATTGTTCAGGGTCAGGACAATGTAAAATCTGGGGCCCCCATTACAAAAACTGGATCCATTTGTTCACCTGATTTCCTCACAGCTCCTGCTCCGGGGAGGAATAAAGCTGGGTTAAAACCAACATGGGACAAACCATTTTCATTTTTTTTTCCTTCACATGAGTTATTACTTTTATTTAATTGGTAATTTCTATGTTCAGTTCAGTTTTATGGTGTTTCATGCGCTATTAAGCATTTCTGTATGGCAGGTGGCCATATGTTGTGAACTAATTTATGTAAGTTTCATCTGAGTGTTGTGCTTTTTAAATACAGTGCTCAACAGCAACCCCACTAACACCCAGCCTGTACAAACACTGAAGAGAGAAGGTACTCAAACACATCCCTGATGAACACAATACAATGGGACGGAGTCAGAGACTTCACACGTTACTCACAGCACCTGTATACAGGCCACATATGATGTCCGATATCTTACTGGGGACATTAGAAACTCTTAGGATGTTCTACAGAGCAACCTGAACAACCAAATCAAACTATGTAGGAAAAACAACAAAGGCTACAAACACCATTGATATTCACACCTGCATTCAATTATTACTTGCAAAGCAAAGATGTGGTCGATGGTTGACTTCTAGAACTAACAATTACGGTATAAATACCAGTGGTAATGCTATAATACGGTACAATACAGTAATACTACCGCTCCAGGTTATACTTCTGTAGTTTTCTTGGTTGCAGTAAAAGTCTCAGTGCTACTGCAAGCAGTATTAGAGTAGTATGGTGAGTAGAAGTAGGATGACATAGTTACGTGATCTCTCCTGGAATGGCTACAATAGCCACAGAGCCGATGATGATGATCTGCACATCAACAATCTGAGGATGCCACGGCAGAGGCCAGTTCATCTGCACACAGACACACAACATACGACTGCAGTACGTTAACAGCAAAACATATGGCCGCGGTACAGCTGTGGATTATCAGCTAACTGTAAAACACACAACAGTACATTAAGTGCAACACGTAAAACACACTACCATAGTATATTATGAGTAATGCGTAAAACATTGTTTTGTTTTTTAAGGTTTTAAGAATATAACTTTCTGCAATGTGTTGATTTGCCTCGAATTGACCAAGGAGACTTCTTCTTCTTTGTCTTTCGGCTGTTCCCGTTAGGGGTCGCCACAGCAGATCAATCGTTTCCATCTCACCCTGTCCTCTGTATCTTCCTCTGTCACACCAACCACCTGCATGTCCTCTCTCAGCACATCCATGAACCTCCTCTTTGGTCTCCCTCTTCTCCTGCCTGGTGGCTCCATCCTCAACATCCTTCTCCCTTTATACCCTGGGTCCCTCCTCTGCACATGTCCAAACCATCTCAATCTCACCTCTCTGACTTTGTCTCCAAACCGTCCCACCTGAGCTGTCCCTCTGATATGTTCATTCCTAATCTTGTCCATTCTTGTCACTCCCAAAGAGAATCTCAACATCTTCAGCTCTGCCACCTCCAGCTCTGCCTCCTGTCTTTTTGTTAGTGCCACTGTCTCTAAACCATACAACATAGCTGGTCTCACTACTGTTTTGTAAACTTTCCCCTTCACTCTTGCTGATATTCTTCGGTCACAAATCACTCCTGCCACCTTTCTCCACCCACTCCACCCTGCCTGCACTCTCTTCTTCACCTCTCTACCACACTCTCCATTACTTTGAACAGTTGACCCCAATATTTAAACTCATCTACTTTCAACCACTTCTACTCCTTGTAACTGCACTATTCCACTGGGCTCCCTCTCATTCACACACATGTACTCAGTCTTGCTTCTACTGACTTTCATTCCCCTTCTCTCCAAAGCATATCTCCACTTCTCCAGACTAGACTCAACTTGCTCTCTACTCTCACTACAGATCACAATGTCATCTGCAAACATCATAGTCCATGGGGACTCCTGTCTGATCTCATCTGTCAACCTGTCCATCACCACTGCAAACAAGAAAGGACTCAGAGCTGATCCTTGGTGTAATCCCACCTCCACCTTGAATGAGTCTGTCATTCCGACTGCGCATCTCACCGCTGTCACACTATTCTTGTACATGTCCTGCACTACCCTAACGTACTTCTCTGCCACTCCAGACTTCCTCATACAATGCCACAACTCTTCTCTTGGCACCCTATCATAAGCTTTTTCTAAGTCCACAAACACACAATGTAACTCTTTCTGTCCTTCTCTGTACTTTTCCAACAGTATTCTCAGAGCAAACATTGCATCTGTAGTGCTCTTTCTCGGCATGAAACCATATTGCTGCTCACAGATCTTCACCTGTTTTCTAAGCCTAGCTTCTACTACTCTTTCCCATAACTTCATGCTGTGGCTGATCAGCTTTATGCCTCTGTAGTTACTGCAAATCTGCACATCACCCTTGTTCTTGAAAATAGGAACCAGCACACTTCGTCTCCACTCCTCAGGCATCCTCTCACTTTCCAAGATTTTATTAAACAATCTGGTTAGAAACTCTACTGCCATCTCTCCTAGACATTTCCATGCCTCCATTGGAATGTCATCTGGACCAACTGCCTTTCCACTCTTCATCCTCTTCATAGCAGCCCTCACTTTGTCCTTGCTAATCTCTTTTACTTCCTGATTTACTCTCACCACATAATCCAGCCTTTTCTCTCGCTCATTTTCTTTATTCATCAACTCTTCAAAAATATTCCCTCCACCTTCTCAGCACACACTCCTCACTTGTCAGCACATTACCATGTGCATCTTTTACCACCCTAACCTGCTGCACATCCTTTCCAGCTCTGTCCCTTTGTCTGACCAATCGGTACAAGTCCTTTTCTCCTTCCTTACTATTCAACTTCTTGTACAGCTCGCAATATGCCTTTTCCTTTGCTTTTGCCACTTCTCTTCTCACCTTACGCCGCATCTCCTTGTACTCCTGTCTACTTTCTTCATCTCTCCGACTATCCCAAAACTTTTTCGCCAACCTCTTTCTCCTTATGCTTTCCTGGACCTCTTCATTCCACCACCAAGTCTCCTTGTCTTCCTTCCACTGTCCAGATGTCATACCCAGTACTGCCCTAGCTGTCTCCCTCACCACATCTGCAGTACTTTTCCAGTTGTCCAAAATTGCTTCCCCTCCAACTAGTGCTTCTCTCACCTGCTCGCTAAATTTCACAAAACAGTCTTCCTCCTTCAGCTTCCACCATCTGATCCTTTGTTGAGCTCTCACTCTCTTCTTCTTCTTTACCTCTAAAGTCATCCTACAAACAACCATCCTATGCTGTCTAGTGACACTCTCTCCTGCTACCACCTTACAGTCTGTGATTTCTTTTAGCTTGCATCTCCTATAAAGAATGTAGTCCACCTGTGTGCACCTTCCTCCACTCTTATATGTTACCCTGTGCTCCTCCCTTTTCTTAAAGTAGGTATTCACCACAGCCATTTCCATCCTTTTTGCAAAATCAACTACCATCTGTCCTTCCCCATTCCTATCCTTGATACCATATCTACCCATTACTTCCTCATCACCTCTGTTCCCTTCACCAACATGCCCATTGAAGTCTGCTCCTATCACCACTCTTTCATGCTTGGGCACACTCTCCACCACCTCATCTAACACACTCCAGAAATCTTCTTTCTCCTTCATCTCACAACCTACCTGTGGGGCATATGCACTGATGATATTCATCATCACGCCTTCAATTTCCAACTTCACACTCATCACCCTGTCAGACACTCGCTTAACCTCCAACACACTTTTAACATACTCTTCCTTTAAAATGACCCCAACACCATTTCTCTTCCTGTCCTCACCATGGTACAACAACTTGTACCCACCGCCGATGCTCCTGCTCTTACTTCCCTTCCACTTGGTCTCTTGCACACACAATATGTCTACCTTTCTCCTCTCAATCATATCAGCCAGCTCTCTCCCTTTACCAGTCATACTACCAACATTCAAAGTCCCCACTCTCATTTCCACCCTTCTAGTTTTCTTCTTCTCCCGCTGTTCGTGGCAACGTTTTCCTCCTCTTCTTCGTCGTCTTCGCCCAGCAGTAGCCCAATTTCCACCGGCACCCTGTTGGGCAATAGCACCGGTGGCGGACGTTGTTAACCTGGGCCGCGACCAATCCGGTATGGGAATTCGATTCTGAATCTGCATAGTTGGGTTGGCTTGTTTTACGCCTGAAGCAACCCTCCTCATTTATCCGAGCTTGGGACCGGCATTCAGAATGTACTGGCTGCACACCCCATGTGGCTGAGTTACCAAGGAGACTAAATATTTAAATAATATGTGATATTTTCAACAACGATGGGATTCGTCACACAGATTCATACTGAAGAGTCCAAAATGTTGACAGTTGTCACAGGCTGTGTAACAACATAATCTAGTTTTATTAAATCCTGCCTTACTAGATGTTCCAAAGGTAGACAGATGTAATTTTCAGACAGCTGTGAAATAAGATATACAAGCTGACCACATCCCCACATGTTCGCTCACTTGATTAAATAGCAAACTGAGATATTTGCTTGTAAATGAGTGTGCTGAGTTTGAGTCAGCTCCTCACCTCTCCTGTGCTGAATAAGATTGGTTTGGGCTGATGGCATTCCTGTGTCTCGTTGGATGGCTCTCCCACCAGAGCATCTCTGATTCCGTCCCAGAATGGGTCGCCTTCCACAGCACCTGAGGACAAACAAGGAGAACAAACAAATATTAGTAAAGCCAGACAACAACAGTGTATCAAAGTAGAACAACATTACAGCTACCAACAAGTCAGGGCAGAACAACATTACAGCTACTGACGAGTCAGGTCAGAACAACATTACGGCTACCGTCGACTCAGGTCAGAACAACATAATGGCTACCGACACGTCAGGGCAGAACAACGTTACGGGTACTGAAAAACGAGTCAGGTCAGAACAACATTACAGCTACCGATGACTCAGGGCAGAACAACATTACGGTTACCGATGAGTCAATTACGGTTACCGATGAGTCAGGTCAGAACAACATTACGGCTACTGACGAGTCAGGTCAGAACAACATTACAACTACCGTCGACTCAGGTCAGAACAACATAATGGCTACCGACACGTCAGGGCAGACCAACGTTACGGGTACTGAAAAACGAGTCAGGTCAGAACAACATTACAGCGACCGATGACTCAGGGCAGAACAACATTACAGCTACCGATGACTCAGGGCAGAACAACATTACGGTTACCAACGAGTCAGGGAAGAACAACGTTACAGCTACTGACAAGTCAGGGCAGAACAACATTTCGGGCACTGACAAATGAGTCAGGTCAGAACAACATTACGGGTACTGGCGAGTCAGGTCAGAACAACATTACAGCTATCGAGGAGTCAGGGCAGAACAACATTACAGATACTGACGAACAAGCCAGGTCAGAACAACATTATGGCTACTGATGAGTCAGGGCAGAACAACATTACGGGTACTGACAAGTCAGGGCAGAACAACATTACGGGTACTGACAAGTCAGGTCAGAACAACATTACAGCTATCGAGGAGTCAGGGCAGAACCACATTACGGATACTGACGAACAAGCCAGGTCAGAACAACATTATGGCTACTGATGAGTCAGGGCAGAACAACATTCCGGCTACCGCCGACTCAGGTCAGAACAACATAATGGCTACCAACAAGTCAGAGCAGAACAACGTTACGGGTACTGACAAATGAGTCAGGTCAGAACAATATTACAGCTACCAATGACTCAGGGCAGAACAACATTACGGTTACCGATGAGTCAGGGCAGAACAACGTTACAGCTACTGACAAGTCAGGGCAGAACTTCATTACAGCTACCGATGACTCAGGGCAGAACAACATTACGGTTACCAATGAGTCAGGGCAGAACAACGTTACAGCTACTGACAAGTCAGAGCAGAACAACATTACGGGCACTGACAAATGAGTCAGGTCAGAACAACATTATGGGTACTGACAAGTCAGGTCAGAACAACATTACAGCTATTGAGGAGTCAGGGCAGAACAACATTACGGGTACTGACAAGTCAGGTCAGAACAACATTACAGCTATCGACGAGTCAGGGCAGAACAACATTACAGATACTGACGAACAAGCCAGGTCAGAACAACATTATGGCTACTGATGAGTCAGGGCAGAACAACATTACGGGTACTGACGAGTCAGGGCAGAACAACGTTACAGCTACCGATGACTCAGGGCAGAACAACATTACGGTTACCAATGAGTCAGGGCAGAACAACGTTACAGCTACTGACAAGTCAGAGCAGAACAACATTACGGGCACTGACAAACGAGTCAGGTCAGAACAACATTACGGGTACTGACAAGTCAGGTCAGAACAACATTACAGCTATCGACGAGTCAGGGCAGAACAACATTACAGATACTGACGAACAAGCCAGGTCAGAACAACATTATGGCTACTGATGAGTCAGGGCAGAACAACATTACGGGTACTGACGAGTCAGGTCAGAACAACATTACAGCTATTGAGGAGTCAGGGCAGAACAACATTACAGGTACTGACGAGTCAGGTCAGAACAACATTACAGGTACCAACAAGTCAGGTCAGAACAATGTTACAGCTACAGACATGTCAGGGCAGAACAACATTACGGCTACCGTTGAGTCAGGTCAGAACAACATTACAGCTACCGATGAGTCAGGGCAGAACAACAATATGGCTACCTACGAGTCAGAGCAGAACAACATTACAGTTATCAAGGAGTCAGGTCAGAACAACATTACAGCTATCGGGGAGTCAGGGCAGAACAACATCACAGGTACTGACGAGTCAGGGCAGAACAACATTACGGGTACCGACAAACGAGTCAGGTCAGAACAACTTTACAGCTACCGATGACTCAGGGCAGAACAAAATTACGGTTACCAACAAGTCAGGGCAGAACAACGTTACAGCTACTGACAAGTCAGGGCAGAACAACATTACGGGCACTGACAAACGAGTCAGGTCAGAACAACATTACGGGTACTGATGAGTCAGGTCAGAACAACATTACAGCTATCGAGGAGTCAGGGCAGAACAACATTACAGATACTGACGAACAAGCCAGGTCAGAACAACATTATGGCTACTGATGAGTCAGGGCAGAACAACATTACAGGTACTGACGAGTCAGGTCAGAACAACATTACAGCTACCGATGACTCAGGGCAGAACAACATTACGGTTACTGATGAGTCAGGGCAGAACAACGTTACAGCTACTGACAAGTCAGGGCAGAACAACATTACAGCTACCGATGACTCAGGGCAGAACAACATTACGGTTACCAATGAGTCAGGGCAGAACAACGTTACAGCTACTGACAAGTCAGAGCAGAACAACATTACGGGCACTGACAAACGAGTCAGGTCAGAACAACATTACGGGTACTGACAAGTCAGGTCAGAACAACATTACAGCTATTGAGGAATCAGGGCAGAACAACATTACGGGTACTGGCAAGTCAGGTCAGAACAACATTACAGCTATCGACGAGTCAGGGCAGAACAACATTACAGATACTGACGAACAAGCCAGGTCAGAACAACATTACAGCTATTGAGGAGTCAGGGCAGAACAACATTACAGGTACTGACGAGTCAGGTCAGAACAACATTACAGGTACCAACAAGTCAGGTCAGAACAATGTTACAGCTACAGACATGTCAGGGCAGAACAACATTACGGCTACTGACGAGTCAGGGCAGAACAACATTACGGCTACCGTTGAGTCAGGTCAGAACAACATTACAGCTACCGATGAGTCAGGGCAGAACAACAATATGGCTACCTACGAGTCAGAGCAGAACAACATTACAGTTATCAAGGAGTCAGGTCAGAACAACATTACAGCTATCGGGGAGTCAGGGCAGAACAACATTACAGGTACTGACGAGTCAGGGCAGAACAACATTACGGGTACCGACAAACGAGTCAGGTCAGAACAACTTTACAGCTACCGATGACTCAGGGCAGAACAAAATTACGGTTACCAACAAGTCAGGGCAGAACAACGTTACAGCTACTGACAAGTCAGGGCAGAACAACATTACGGGCACTGACAAACGAGTCAGGTCAGAACAACATTACGGGTACTGACGAGTCAGGTCAGAACAACATTACAGCTATCGAGGAGTCAGGGCAGAACAACATTACGGGTACTGACAAGTCAGGTCAGAACAACATTACAGCTATCGAGGAGTCAGGGAAGAACAACATTACGGATACTGACGAACAAGCCAGGTCAGAACAACATTACGGCTATCGAGGAGTCAGGGCAGAACAACATTACGGGTACTGACAAGTCAGGTCAGAACAACATTACAGCTATCGACGTGTCAGGGCAGAACAACATCGCGGCTACTGACGAGTCAAGGCAGAACAACATTACGGCTACCGTCGAGTCAGGGTAGAACAACATTACAGCTACAGACGAGTCAGGTCAGAACAACATTACAGCTACCGTAGAGACAGATCAGAACAACATTACAGCTACTGGCACGTCAAGGCAGAACAACATTACAGCTACCGATGACTCAGAGCAGAACAACATTATGGTTACCATTGAGTCAGGGCAGAACAACATTACAGCTACCTACGAGTCTGGGCAGAACAACATTAAGGCTACTTACTAGTCAGGGCAAAACAACATTACAGCTACAGACAAGTCAGGGCAGAACAACATTACAGCTACCGATGACTCAGGGCAGAACAACATTACAGTTACCGTCGAGTCAGGTCAGAACAACGTTACGGGTACTGACGAGTCAGGGCAGAACAACATTACAGCTACCGATGACTCAGGGCAGAACAACATTACAGTTACCGTCGAGTCAGGTCAGAACAACGTTACGGGTACTGATGAGTCAGGGCAGAAAAACATCAGAGTCACCCTGAGTGAAGTTGAGGTCTCCTCCTCCATCTGTTGTTCCCGCTGCAAAACTGTGACCAAGAGCTGGTTTACACGTCTTCACCTGAAACACGTTTCATTAGACATACATCATAAATAACAGAACCAGCAGAGTTATAGTTCTGTTTGAAGAGATGACATTTGGTTGGCAGTTCCAGATTCTTCATACATGGATTACTGGGTTAAGCTGTTGGCATTCTCATGTGATCCCAGACTTTTTTGCTGGATTGGTTGTCACAGCAACAAATGCAGAATGACAAATTTGGTCCAGGTTTGCCATTCAGCATTTTTTTGCTGCATGTGCTACTGCAAATCATGTCATTAAATTCTTCTTAGTTCTCCAAAAAACAAAAAAACAAAACAAAACAAAAACAAACAGGTGCTCCACTGGGGTGAACATTAGCACCCTCTACTGGGAAGGATCAATGAAAACCTTCCAATCATCATTTCTCCAATCACAGAGTTGCTAAGCATGATCAATCATGGGTGTGCACAGTTATCTTAAAAGACTGAATCAGTTAGTTTAATCAAAGCCTGAGTTGGGTTTGAAGAACCAGATTTACTTGGCTTGTGTGACAAGGATTAATGGATCCTGGATCACCCACTTCATCTTGTTTGTTTTCAGCACAGTATGAAGATCAGGGTCCTGGTTTTCACAAGTGCAGATAAAGAGAAATACCGTGTATGTGTGCTGACCATGTGTGTGTCGTTGATCTGAACGGTGACGTCTGTCATGTTAACCCACTGATGAGCAGCGTGAAGAAATCCAGTCATCTCCTCCACAGCAGTAGCATACAGCTCCTGTAGGGGGCAGATTCCTAAAATCACAGAATGCTACAAAAGAAACATTTATAAAGTTGCTTTTTCTTGATTTCCGTCTGACTTTGCCAGGGTCATAGTGGCCAACGATAATCACGTCATCCCACAGACACATGAGGGTTTTAGCCTTGGCTCTAGAGCAGAGGTCTAAGGTTCGTACCTTGGCCTTTCTGTAGATGTTGTGCCCAATGATTCTTGTGCTCTCGAACATGTTGTCACCTGGTCCGAATGCCTGACACATCTTAGTCTGACACACATACACACAGCCGTTAATAGCTGGTGCTGATATACCTTAAACAGACTGAAAGTTCAGACCTGTGTTGGGGTCGGGTTAGGGTTGGGTCTATGAGTGGTCTGATGGATATGTACTGGTTTAATGAAACATGTTAAAGAAAATCTTCACAAAGGTAAACAAAGAAGAATGTTTTGGGGTTACCCCTCCCACAGGACACGAGCTGTTCAAGTAGTCACAGGGAAGTCCAGTGTTGACACAGTGAGGTCCTTTGGTGTTTGGACTGACATCTCCAAGATTACTGGAAGCAAATCCAGCGACGAAATCTCCCTGCGAACAAACATGCTGGTTTTTGTAACTTCAGAGTACAGGGCATTGACTCACAAAGATACGTTAGACCTTAAAACTACGACAGGCCTGAACAGTTAGCATGACACGACTCACAATAAAAATCCTTCACAAATGACAATTACTTCATGAGGACTACACGTTGGTACTAACAACATATGAAAGACCCAATATTCTTCATTAGGAATTTTCAGATGAAGCAATTTTGGTGTAATGAATCCGCGGCTAAGGACATGCTCACATTTCATTTGGCCAAGAATTCTCCCGCAATTCACCTGACCAAGAACACTCCCACGTTTTACCTGACCAAGGGCACACCCACGTTTCACCTGGCCAAGGACATGTCTGTGTTTCATCTAGACAAGGACAAACTCGCATTTCACCTTTCCAAGGACACACCCACGTTTTACCAGGCCAAGGACACACCCGCATTTCACCTGGCCAAGAACACTCCTACATTTTACCTGGCCAAGGACACACCCACATTTCACCTGGCCAAGGACATGTCTGTGTTTCACCTAGACAAGGACACACTTGCATTTCACCTTTCCAAGAACACTCTGCTTTTTACCTAGCCAAGAACACTCCCACGTTTTACCTGGCCAAGGACACGCCCATGTTTTACCTGGCCAAGGACACAGTGACATTTCATCTGAACCAGGACACACCAGCATTTCACCTGGCCAATGACACATCCGCATTTCACCTGGCCAAGAACACTCCCATGTTTTACCTGGCCAAGGACACACCCAAGTTTTACCGGGCTAAGGGCACAGTGACATTTCGTCTGAACAAGGACACACCAGCATTTCACCTGGCCAAGAACACTCCCATGATTTACCTGGCCAAGGACACACGCAAGTTTTACCTGGCCAAGGGCACAGTGACATTTCATCTGAACAAGGACACACCCGCATATCACCTGGCCAGGGACACACCCACAATTCACATGAACAAGGACACACTCACATTTCACCTGGCCAAGGACACCACTGTGTTTCATCTAGACAAGGACATGCCCACATTTCTCCTAGCCAGGGACACACCCACATTTCATATGAACAAGGACACACTCACATTTCACCTGGCCAAGGACACCACTGTGTTTCACCTAGACAAGGACACGCCCACATTTTACCTAGCCAAGGACATACTGACATTTCACCCGGCCAAGGACACGTCGGCATTTAGCCTAGACAAGGACATGCCCACATTTCTCCTAGCCAGGGACACACCCACATTTCATATGAACAAGGACACACTCACATTTCACCTGGCCAAGGACACCACTGTGTTTCACCTAGACAAGGACATGCCCACATTTCTCCTAGCCAGGGACACACCCACATTTCATATGAACAAGGACACACTCACATTTCACCTGGCCAAGGACACCACTGTGTTTCACCTAGACAAGGACATGCCCACATTTCTCCTAGCCAGGAACACACCCACATTTCATATGAACAAGGACACACTCACATTTCACCTGGCCAAGGACACCACTGTGTTTCACCTAGACAAGGACATGCCCACATTTCACCAAGACAGGGACACACCTGCATTTCATCTGAACAAGGACACACCCATATTTCACCTGGCCAAGGACAAACTCACATTTCACCTGGCCAAGGACACACCCACGTTTTACCTGGCCAAGGACACAGTGACATTTCATCTGAACAAGGACACACCCGCATATCACCTGGCCAAGGACACACCCGCATTTCACCTGGCCAAGGACACACTCACATTTCACCTGGCCAAGGACACCACTGTGTTTCACCTAGACAAGGACATGCCCACATTTCACCAAGACAGGGACACACCTGCATTTCATCTGAACAAGGACACACCCATATTTCACCTGGCCAAGGACATGTCCACATTTCACCTAGCCAAGGACACATCTGCGTTTCACCTAGACAAGGACACGCCCACATTTTACCTGGCCAAGGACATACTGACATTTCACCCGGCCAAGGACACATCGGCGTTTCACCTAGACAAGGACATGCCCACATTTCTCCTAGCCAGGGACACACCCACATTTCATATGAACAAGGACATGCCCACATTTCACCTGGCAAAGGGCACACCCGTATTTTACCTAGACAACAACACCCCTGTATTTTACCTGGCCAAGGACACACCTGCGTTTCACCTGGCCAAGGACGCATCCATTACATCAAAATAAAGCTAACTAAGTGAAGGCCTAAAGTAACATCTTAATCCTCAAAGTGTCCTTATTCTAACCCCAAAAAAATCAACAGCTAACCTTCTGGAGATTTGCTCAGATAGGAAGTTAATCCCCACAAACACCCACAGGCTGATAAATGCCCCCTGCTGGCCATCAGAGGTAACTATGCAGCCATTAGCAGCTTTCACCTGTCCAGGTAGAGCGTCAAAGTTCTTATCTTGTTCCAGAAGGTAGGATGCGTAGCCCATGTTGTCGCTGCTCACCATCCGATTGGAGTAGTTCATACTGACGGCATGGATGGCAAACCAGCTGGCAGGAGGGGCGGAGTCACACAGACAGGCTATAACCATTCTATCTGATTTTTCTTAACAGCAACTGATAAAAACAATAAATGTTCATATCTCAGCAAGATATGAACATTTATTGAGATTTGACATTTATTGCTGGTGGAATTACAGCTACAATTTAAAAAACACCTGAATGCTTCAGAAACATAAATTCCATCACTTTTGCTCATCTAAGAAAGAAAGTAAAGTTTTTAATAACAGCTAAATTCTAAAGTTGTGGGAAATACAAAATACTATTTCAAAAATCAACAGAGACATAATTTAATTTTTATAAAAAAAAAGTTTTTCTCTGAAAAAAAAATGCAGCAGTCCATTTACAAACATAAAATGGTGATTTTACAAAATAAAAGTAATAACTTTAGATTTTTTTTCTCACAATCTCTTTAAACTGAATTCATTTCTTGTTGACGTTAATGGGACAGGTGAGTGTTTACCTGAGCATGCCGATCCCGTCTCCGTCCATGTCAGTGAACTTCAGCACCAACACCTGCTTGTCTGTGTTTGACCCGAACCTGATCAGATCAATAAAAAAACCTATTAATCGGGTATCACAAAGAACAAAGGGCAAGAGGGCAAAGACACACAAAACTAAACTCTGTCTCACTCCCTCTGTCACTGTCCGTCTGTGTGAGTCTCACACTGTCTGTCTCAGTCTCCCTGTCTGTCTCTCACTGTATATCTCACTGTCTGTCTCAGTCTCACCATCTGTCTGTCCGTCTCACCGTCTGTCTGTCTCTCTCTGTCTGTCTCAGTCTCACCATCTGTCTGTCCCAGTCTCACCGTCTGTCTGTCTCTCTCTGTCTGTCTCAGTCTCACCATCTGTCTGTCCCAGTCTCACCGTCTGTCTGTCTCAGTCTCACCATCTGTCTGTCCGTCTCACCGTCTGTCTGTCTCTCACTGTATATCTCAGTGTCTGTCTCAGTCTCACCATCTGTCTGTCCCAGTCTCACCGTCTGTCTGTCTCTCTCTGTCTGTCTCAGTCTCATCATCTGTCTGTCCGTCTCACCGTCTGTCTGTCTCTCTCTGTTTGTCTCAGTCTCACCATCTGTCTGTCCATCTCACCGTCTGTCTGTCTCTCTCTGTCTGTCTCAGTCTCACCATCTGTCTGTCCACCTCACCGTCTGTCTGTCTCTCTCTGTCTGTCTCAGTCTCACCATCTGTTTGTCTCAGTCTCACCGTCTGTCTCAGTCCCACCATCTGTCTGTCTCAGTCTCACCGTCTGTCTGTCTCTCACTGTATATCTCAGTGTCTGTCTCAGTCTCACCATCTGTTTGTCTCAGTCTCACCATCTGTCTGTCTCAGTCTCACCGTCTGTCTGTCTCTCACTGTATATCTCAGTGTCTGTCTCAGTCTCACCGTCTGTCTGTCTCAGTCTCACCGTCTGTCTGTCTCTCTCTGTATGTCTCAGTCTCACCATCTGTCTGTCTCAGTCTCACCGTCTGTCTGTCTCTCTCTGTATGTCTCAGTCTCACCATCTGTTTGTCTCAGTCTCACCGTCTGTCTGTCTGTCTCAGTCCCACCATCTGTCTGTCTCAGTCTCACCGTCTGTCTGTCTCTAACTGTATATCTCAGTGTCTGTCTCAGTCTCATCATCTGTTTGTCTCAGTCTCACTGCCTGTCTGTCACTGTACCTGTCTCGCTCATCCTCAGGGTTGTTGAGGTAGGACTGAGGACTTCTGTTCAGGCTGCTGTCATTCAGAACCCCTCGGTTCATGAAGATCCGACCTGGTCTCATGTTGTGATGGGCTATGTCTATACTCTGAAGAACAAAATTTTTGTTGCATTGAAATGGTCATACATTGTGTGAGCAGCAGAGGGAGCTGTGGTGTGAACACCAACCTGCAGGATGCCGTCCACGACAGGCCTGATGGCCGACTTGATGTAACCTTTGGTGCTGATCATGAACAGGGTGTACTGGAAATAACCTCCAGGGCCCGAGTGCGTGTGAGTCCCACTCAGAACTACATTATCCCGGCGGTACAAGTTCCCATACTTCTGCTGCAGTGCCTGCAGAACCTGCAACAGAACACACAACAGAGTCCCTCAGGTTCTGGTACACACTCTTCTTCTCCTGTTTTCCAAGTACTACGTGACTGTGGGACTTTCAGTGTAGTAAAGAACAGAAAGGCTTCTTCACCTCCAGTCGCACTCTCTGAGAAATCATCCCCACGTCTGCGGTGACAAACACGACTCTCCGTGTCCCGTCGTCCACAATGAAAGCTCGGCTGAACAGGCGAGTGTGGATCCCTGCAGCCAACTGCTGAGGGTTCGCGTAACCCATCTACACACACATACACACACTCAAAAATATACACATACGAGGTCTGTCCATAAAGTATCGTACCTTTTTTTTTTTAAACTATATGTATTTGATTCATATGTTTTCACGTCAGACATGCTTGAACCCTGGTGCGCATGCGTGAGTTTTTCCACGCCTGTCGGTGACGTCATTCGCCTGTGACCACACCTTGTGGAAGGAGTGGTCCTGCCCCGTCGTCGGATTTTCATTGTCAGGAAATGGCGGAATGATTTGGGGGTTTTTTTCCATCAGAATTTTTTCAGAAGCTGTAGAGACTGGCACCTGGAATCCATTCCAAAAATTTATCTGGCTTTCGGTGAAAATTTTACGGGCTTCACAGAGAATAAGGTCTGTTAGTACAGCTTTAAGGACGGCCCACAATGGTTCAGACATGCCCAGCTCTCCACAATTTCTCTTATAATCACTCGACTGGTAAGCATTGAAAGCCGAGATAGGCATGTCCCAACTTGTCCTCTGACACGCCGAAACGGAGGCGTTCTTTGTCTCGCTCGAACAGCGAATCGGTCGTGAAGCACAAAGCCTCCGCGCGGCTTTCCACGACAAAATCTCTTGTTAAAAGTGAAATCTGCCGGAAAATGGTTGATGTCCAGCTCTTGTGATAACCAAAGAAAGTGCACACAACGGTGCCAGCTCCACACAGCCATCCGTTTAGAAATAATCCGGTGGTTCGTGCCTGTCGTCGCGGCTCGGAGCGCGGCGCGCCGAGCGCCATTGATGGACCACTCCATCCACAAGGCGTGCTCACAGGCGAATGACGTCACCGACAGGCGTGGAAAAACTCACGCATGCGCACGAGGGTTCAAGCTTGTCTGATGTGAAAACACATGAATCAAATCCATATAGTTAAAAAAAAAAATAAAAAGGTACGATACTTTATGGACAGACCGCGTATACACACACATGCATACACACACATGTATACAAACACATAAATACACACACACACACAAATACACACACATACATGCATATACACACACACAAATACATACATAACACACACACACACACACACACACACACACACACACACATATACATATATATATATATATATATATATATATATACATATATATATATTATATATATATATACATATATATATATATACATTGTTTGCACTCGGGGTCGCCACAGCATATCCAAGGTGGATCTAGGTTTTACGCCGGATGCCCTTCCTGACGCAACTCCACATTACATGGAGAAATGTGGCAGGGGTGGGATTTGAACCCAGAACCTTCCGAACTGAAACCAAGCGCATTAACCACTTGGCCACCATCCCTGCTATATATATATATATATATATATATATATATATATATATATATATATATATATACACACACACACATATATATATGTATTAGTATATATATATGTATATATGTGTGTATATATATACACACATATATACATATATATATATATATATATATATATATATATATATATAAACACACATACATGTATGCATGCACACACATACATGCATACACACATAAATACATACACAAATAGACACACATGCATACACATACAAATATATATATACACACCCGTCGCATAATGTCAACAGTAACATCAGTGTTTGTTAATTTAATATATTCACCATCTCCACCAATGATGTGATTTTTCAGACCCGTTTTGAGTTTGTTTGTTGTTTGTAGCTTTTTTAAAACATAAAATCTTTGGAGCAGAGGTCGGCTCCGGGTCTAAGAAACAGAATCTTCTGTCAAAGAAAAGATTGTGTGTGTGTGTGGACACCAACCAGTGGGACGTCTGCTGGGGGACCGGTGCAGTCGGCTCGGCCCACGCCGATCAGATACGCGTGTTTCTGCTCCAGATCTGATTGGATATAAAACAATATCCTGCTGATTCTGGAGCTGTTTGCTGCCGTTTGTTTGTTTCTAGCTGTAGGCTGAGCTCAGCTACACCAGGCGAGAGGCTGAGCAAAGATTGACATTTAATAAAATGGTTTTCTATGTCAGACTGAGAGTGAAGGACGGTTTCGGTCGGTATTTGGGTTCCAGATGAAGTGACGGTTTGGGCCTCAGGAACCAGACGTGGGACAAAGTCACCGTCAAGTCCTTCTGAAGTCAACAATCAGCAAGTCCCAAGCCAAGTCTCAAGTCAGCTTGCAAACAATTGGTGGTCATAATGACTTGAGACTTGACTTGGGACTTGGTGGTTCATGACTTGAGAGTGACTTGATGGTGACTTTGTCCCACCTCTGTCAGGAACATACAGTATGATGTCAGCAAGTCCTCACAAAGACAGGTGAGTAGGAAGGTGTGTGTGTGTGTGTGTGTGTGTGTGTTTACCTGCATTTAATATTAATAATATCAGCGTGACAGCTATTGCAGCCACGACCATTACGACGAGCACGACGGCAAACGTGCAACACAGCGACTTCCTTCCTGCCATGCCGCCTGTCACCACAAGAGGGACATCAAAGATGCGTTCAGATGAAGCAGCCAGTAAAAGGTTGGGAATGTAGTTTATTTTTAGTCAAAGCTAAACATTCCTCAACATCAACTTATTGTTGACAATTTAGACACAGTTTGATTCTTTCACATCTTCCACGAAGAGTATTTTCTTTTTAAAAACCAGAAAAGTTATAGCAGTAACTCAGTTCCTGGTATCAAGTTAAATTCTGCATGAGTCTAATCACGTTGCTGTGAAGGCAGTTGATGTTTCAGTTGTGCTGCTCAACCCAAGATAAAAAATTATACATAATGTTGGAAAATGATCAAACTGGGCAAAAGCCAACAGCTGCACCACAACCACAACAAGTCACCACACACTAAAAATGAGCCCGGCCCACAAAATTAGACACACCCATTTCATTATGCCATGGGGGAGGGAGGGCACATGTTGCCGACTTCTCACATCGAAATGGCAGAAACAAGTTTGGACAGATTAAAGTTGATTTAGTGAGCTGGACTTCATCTGATGATGCAATTAGTCTGCTTCTTGGAACCAAAAAGGTTCACACAATTAAACATGTGAGAGTGTCAGAATGTGTCACTGCAACCTGCAACATGCAGCCTAACCAACCACAGCCAACAGCAGAGGAACCCCGTAGACCCCATGTGTTCCATCTAAATCACGAGTCACCAGTGACAGCTCGTTAAGATTCTTTTCTGAAGCATCTATGGTCAAACAAACAAACAAAAAAACCCACTCATGTTTTAAAAATGAAGTTTTATTTTTCACTTCCATCATGTTGAAGCATTTTGTAGCAAATCATTGTTGAGATGCTTTTGGGGAACCTCAGGGATCAGACCTGGGACCGGATCAGTTTTCCCTTACAATTAATGGCATTTGTAACTTTAATCAGTCAATAACTAAGTGATGAATACTGCTTCAAATAGTGCAGTGGGAACAAACCTGCTTTTGACTTAATTTATTTAATTCGATTACAGACAGAAAGACAGAGATTGTACTCACCTTCAGTTGTTGGAGCTCTGCTGGTGAAACGTCAGTGACCCACACTGAACTGGAACTGATAAAAATTGCTGAGACGGTTTAAAGGTTGATGCTCCAAAGGTCAATGCATCACGCTGATCATGGTTTCAGATCACAGGTGATACACAGAACAAGAGCCACGGTATAAAGGCAGCGACATGACTTTTCACGGCCATGGCCTGTTGGTGCAAAAAAATTAATGACTGTAGATATCAAAGTGTCACCAGCGGAAATACACAGCGAGCTGGAGCAAGCACATCCATTGATCACATCCATCACTTCCTTCAGATATTTGGCAGTTGCCCTTGGCCATTTTAGGATTGCCCCTGGATGTTTGGCAATCACCCTCAGATGGTTTAGAAATTCCCTGAGACATCTGGTAACTGTTCATCCATTCATTATTTTACAATACCCATTTATTACAATTAAGGGTCACAGGGAGCTGGAGCCTATCTCAGTGGTTTTAGGGCGAGAGACACAGTACACCCTGGACAGGCCCCCAGTCCTTCGCAGGTGTTTGGCAATCACCCTTAGACACTTTGTGATTGCCCTAAGAGGGTTTAGGAGTCCCCAAAGATATTTGGTGAGCACCTTCAGACATTTTAGGATTTCCCCAGACAGTTGGCAATCATTCTCCGACATTTTAAGGATCGCTGTTGGATGATTTAGGATCACTGTCAGATGTTTGCTGATCGCTCTCGGATCTTTCTGCATCACTCTCTTCTATGACTGCCTGTGGAGTTTTTCCAGACACAAAAAACTGGGAGAGGAACAGGTACGCACTTCAAATTTGGTCCGGGATTACCAGGACATGTCCTAGAATGAGTGCCTGGATGCATTTGGGAATAATATCTGCGGTCTACAAGCTGTAGATTTAACTGGTCTGTAGTAGGTGTGAGTGAGAGCATGCTTGTGTTTGTGTCTGTGTGGTCCTGCGACAGACTGCAGACACTGTCCACGGTAAACCCCACCTCTAGCCCAAATACTGCTAGGATAGGCTCCAGCCTCCTGTGATCCTGAATATGAGCAAAGAGACACACAAGCGGTGCAAGGTTGGCTCATGATACAGGGAGTCCCAAACAGGAAGTGCTAAATTTTGAGTCCACATTGAAACAGGAAATGTCAAACATTGAACATTTCCTGGATCAGCACTTCCTAGATTGACAATATAGGAGATCTCATGGGATCTCGCGTGATTTCAGTGGCAAGTTGACACTGAAATAGGAAGTGCCAAATTTCAAGTCTACAGTGAAACAAGAAATGTCACATGTTGAACACTTCCTGGAGCGACAGCAGAGGATATTAACCTGATTTTCATTATGTTGTTTTGTGCTGGTATGTTTATCCTCTGTAAGGTTTTTGTGTAACCTTTTGTTTGTCTCAATTAAATTTTAAAAAGAGAAAGAGGAGATCTTGCACAAATAGAGGAGATCACGCGGGAATTCAGTGGAAAGTCAACACTGAACCGGAAATGCCAAATTTTCAGTCAGCACTGAAACCATAAATGTCAAATTTTGAACACTTCCTGGACCAACAGTACAGGAGATTAACCTGTTTTTCAGTTTTTGCTGTGGTATGTGTCATCTCTGTAAGTTTTTTTTTTTTTTTGAGTAACTTATTGTTTGTCTCATTTAAAGAAAAAAGACAAAGAGGAGATCTCACACGAATAGAGGAGATCTTGCAGAAATTCAGTGCAGTCAACACTGAAACAGGAAATGTTAAATGTTGAGTCAACACTGAATCTGGGAACCCTAAAGTGAGGCAGCGCGCAACTTGACAGCACATTTAGCACATTAAGTGTGTAAATTACATGAAAGTTTTTAACCATGCTAATGCTCCCCAGAACCATTTACTGATAAAGTCTGAAGGACCTAAATGACATGGTGAGGATGTTTGAGGCATGTCAGAAGCAAATAAAGAAAAATGCTTAAAATGGCGAGTGGGCTAAGAGGGCTGTAGTTGGGGGTCTGAGAGGCAAAGTCCCCCATAAGATGAAGGGTTTAGCCATGCTAATGCTCCCCAGAAGCACTGACTGAAAATAAAGTCTGAAGGACCTAAGTGAGATGGTGATGACTTTCCAGGCAGGTGAGAGGCTAATAAAGCAAAATACTTAAAGTGGCAAGGAGGTTAAGAGGGCTGTAGTTGGGGGTCTGGGGAAGCTCTCCAGAAGCTGAAGGTTTTTAGCCATGCTAATGCTTCCCAGAAACATTAACTGAAAAAAAGTCTGAAGGACCTAAATAGCATGGTGAGATGCTGAAGAGCTTCATTGCTTCATGTCTGCGACATGTACATATTAAGTTATTATAGAAAATGAATGAATGACTGTTTTTCCTGTAACCAAAACAAACAAAAATTGTGTAAATGTTTCTTTTTCCTTCAGGATGTCTTGGTGAATGAGCCGGCAGCTGAGCAAATCATGTACAAACACAAATGGTCTTAAAGAGTAACTCCATTAAAAAAAAAAAAGTTTTATTAAGACCAAAGAAAGTAAATGTGTAGCAGTGAGGAGACGTTTGTGGTACACACGAGGACAGAAAACATGAAAGACAAAAGATAAAGTGGCAACACAGCTTAAACTGGTTGTGCTGGTTGGTTGATGTGGGAGTGATGTTCAGGTCTGACGTCACGAAATGAAGAGATCTGAGAGAGAAACACAAATATCCACCAACTTTTAATTTTCGTGAATGAAAAAAAACCTTGCTTCATATATAAATGAATGATTTTAATGTGTTTAGAAACAGAATGAATTAATAGAAGCTGTGGTTTTAACAGATGTGGAAAGTAATTATATATATATATATATATATATATATATATATATATATATATATATATATATATATATATATATATATATATATATATATATATATATATATATATATATATATATAAAATTACACACACTCAACAAAAATATAAATGCAACACTTTTGGTTTTGCTCCCATTTTGTATGAGATGAACTCAAAGATCTAAAACTTTTTCTACATACACAATATCACCATTTCCCTCAAATATTGTTCACAAACCAGTCTAAATCTGTGATAGTGACCACTTCTCCTTTGCTGAGATAATCCATCCCACCTCACAGGTGTGCCATATCAAGATGCTGATTAGAAACCATGATTAGTGCACAGGTGTGCCTTAGACTGTCCACAATAAAAGGCCACTCTCAAAGGTGCAGTTTTATCACACAGCACAATGCCACAGATGTCGCAAGATTTGAGGGAGCGTGCAGTTGGCATGCTGACAGCAGGAATGTCAACCAGAGCTGTTGCTCGTGTATTGAATGTTCATGTCTCTACCATAAGCCGTCTCCAAAGGCATTTCAGAGAATTTGGCAGTACATCCAACCAACCGCAGACCACGTGTAACCACACCAGCCCAGGACCTCCACATCCAGCATGTTCACCTCCAAGATCGTCTGAGACCAGCCACTCGGACAGCTGCTGAAACAATCGGTTTGCATAACCAAAGAATTTCTGCACAAACTGTCAGAAATCGTCTCAGGGAAGCTCATCTGCATGCTCATCGTCCTCATGGGATGGATTATTTCAGCAAAGGAGAAGTGCTCACTATCACAGATTTAGACTGGTTTGTGAACAATATTTGAGGGAAATGGTGATATTGTGTATGTGGAAAAAGTTTTAGATCTTTGAGTTCATCTCATACAAAATGGGAGCAAAACCAAAAGTGTTGCGTTTATATTTTTGTTGAGTGTATATATACGAGGTCTATTAGAAAAGTATCCAACCTTATTATTTTTTTAAAAAACCATATGGATTTGAATCACGTGTGATTGCGTCAGACAAGCTTGAACCCTCGTGCGCATGCGTGAGTTTTTTCACGCCTGTCGGTTGCGTCATTCACCTGTGAGCAGGCTTTGAGTGAGGTGTGGTCCACCCCTCTCGGCGGATTTTTATTGCGAATAAATGTCTGAAGGATTTGAAGCTTTGCTCCATCAATTTTTTTCCAGAAACTGTGAGAGACCTCCAGGTGGACACCGTTCGAAAAATTAATATGGCTTTCAGGGACGATTTTATGGGGATTAAACAGATTATGGAGTGTTACTGCCGCTTTAAGGACTGCCCACAACTCATGAGAGCGCGGCGCGCTGCCAGCCCCCATCGACAGGCTGACACCCCGCTGGAACAACCAGATCATTTCCAACGTGAAAGCTTTGTTGATCCGGGACCTCGTCTGACTTTCACAAAAAGGCAGAAGATGTGGACATCAGCACTTTTTCGGCACATTCCACTGTTACAGGAGTTTCTTTCATGGAAAAAGAAGCGGAGGGACGCGCCACCGTGCCGCTCATGGCGCGGCACAAAACCACCTCGGTGTTGGATGGACGCTACAACCACAACCTGTGAGGAGTTTCTTCAGTTTTTTATTGATAAGGTTTCATCAGTCAGACAGAACGCTGATCAGAGCTGTAATGTTGAGTTGTCTGCTCCTCGTGCACATTCTGCTATGCTCGAACAGTTTGAGCCCATTTCTTTTGCATCTCTCGCTGATGTTGAGCCTGCTGTTGTGCCTCCAGCAGAACCAGGCTCAGGGGCCTGGTTCTGCTGGAGGTTTCTTCCTGTTAAAAGGGAGTTTTTCCTTCCCACTGTCTCCAAGTGCTTGCTCACAGGGGGTCGTTTTGACCGTTGGGGTTTTTACGTAATTATTGTATGGCCTTGCCTTACAATATAAAGCGCCTTGGGGCAACTGTTTGTTGTGATTTGGCGCTATATAAATAAAATTGATTGATTGATTGATTGATGTTGTAAAACACATAAAATCTACAAGTTGTCCTTTTGATGTTGTTCCAGCTAAGGTGCTGAAGGAGGTTTTTAATACTGTTGGGGCGGGTCTCCTAACTTTTATCAATGCTTGTCTTAGATCAGGGTCTGTTGCAGCTGCTTTTAAACATGCTGTAGTTCGACCTCTTCTTAAAAAACCTCACCTGGACTCATCAGTTTTATCCAATTTTAGACCTGTCTCTCATCTGCCATTTCTATCTAAGGTTTTAGAAAAGGTTGTCTTTTTACAGTTACAATCATTTTTAGAAGACAATCTCATCCTTGAAAAATTCCAGTCTGGGTTTAGATCGCGACACAGCACTGAGTCAGCACTTTTAAAAGTTCATAATGATATTACTCTGTCGGTGGATGCAGGGAATCCTGCTGTGCTGGTTCTGTTGGACCTCACAGCAGCCTTTGATACTATGGATCACACAGTACTTGTTTCCCGGTTGGAACATTTTATTGGCATTCATGGTACTGCACTTAAGTGGTTTAGATCATATTTGGCTGAAAGGAGCTTTTCTGTCATGATTGGGGACCTTTCCTCATCAACTGCTCCTCTGTGCTGTGGAGTGCTGCAGGGATCTGTCCTTGGGCCGATTCTATTTTCTTTGTACATTCTGCCATTGGGGTCAATTATAACCCAGCACAACCTGTCCTTTCATTGTTATGCAGATGATCTGCAAATCTATCTGCCTGTGAGGACTAATGGGAGTGATGCTTTGTCATCATTATTTAATTGTATTTGTGATGTAAAGCAGTGGCTGTCCCAAAACTTCCTTTACCTGAATGATGGTAAAACTGAGATCATGGTGTTTGAGCGCTCTGGCATACCAAATGTGGTAACACCAAATTTTGGTGCTTTGGCTAACTATGTAAAACCAGCTGTCAAGAATTTGGGAGTGATATTTGACAGCTGTTTGAGGTTCGATCAACAGATAAATTCTGTTGTCAAAGCTAGTTTTTTCCAACTTCGCCTTTTGGCTAAAATAAAGCACTTTCTCAGTAGACGTGATCTTGAGACGGCCATTCATGCTTTCATCAGCTCCAGACTTGATTATTGTAATGCACTTTATTTGGGCATTAATCAGTCGTCTCTTGCACGTCTCCAGTTGGTGCAGAATGCCGCTGCTCGTCTTTTGACACTTTGACATGAGCATATTACGCCCGTCCTGTACTCACTCCACTGGCTTCCAGTTCGTTTTAGAATTGATCTTAAAATTTTAATGTTTGTTTTTAAAGCTATTTATGGCCTTGCACCTCCCTACTTGTCTGAAATTTTAACTTTGCGCACCTACAGTAGGACATTAAGGGCGTCTGGCCAGCTTTACTTAGATGTTCCAAGGTCAAGATATAAACGCTGGGGTGATCATGCTTTCGCGGTAGCTGGCCCGAGACTGTAGAATGAGCTACCTCTTGAGTTACGTATTATTCCTGACCTAGCACTTTTAAATCTAAGTTAAAGACTTATTTATTTAAACTGGCTTTTAACACTTAGTGGGGAGGTGACATGTTCTGTTATTATGTTCTTTTTTATGTGTTGTTTTAAAATTTTATTTTATATGTGTTTTATTTTTGTAAATTTGTGTTTTTAATGTTAAGCACTTTGGACACCAGTCGGTGCTGTAAAGCGCTTTATAAATAAATGTTGATTGATTGATTGATTGATTGATTGGTCTCTCAGGACAGCTTTGAGATAGATTTCAGACGGATTCCGGTTGCTTTCCAGTCGTGTGAATATCCGATTGTGATTGTGCATGAGCTGGACATGCCCAAACATGTCCTGTGAGGCTTCATCACTGCGTTTCTTTGCGCCGAGTGGCTGCACTGCAAAGCTCCAAATCGTTCAGACATTTATTCGCAATAAAAAATAGAGAGGGGTGGACCACACATCACTCAAAGCCTGCTCACAGGCGAATGACGCAACCGACAGGCATGAAAAAACTCACGCATGCGCACGAGGGTTCAAGCTTGTCTGACGCAATCATACGTGATTCAAATCCATATGGTTTAAAAAAAAAATAATAAGGTCGGATACTTTTCTAATAGACCTTGTATATATATATATATATATATATATATATATATATATATATACACACACACAAGTATATATATATATACACACGTGTCAATATGATGCAGTTAATGCATTACTCCTTCATGGTGAGCCTTAGAACTTTTCAGCCTACCCTCGTATATATGGCCAATGATGTGAAAAACTCATGAGAAATAAATATTTCACTTTTTTGGTCTATAACACAGCCCTGCCACCAGTCTCGCATTGTGCGGGACAGTCACAGTATTTACTCCCGTGTCCCACTTTTCGCATGTGTGTCTGGGACACCCATTAGTCTCACAGTTGTGTGGTTCCGAGCACGCCCCCGGACCCCCCTAGTTCCACTGTGTGCCCCTGGCGCTTGCGGCCATGCATGGGTGACCTACAATGGTAAATTCAAACATCACCAGCTGGCAAGTCCATGTAATAAATTGTAGCTGATTATATAAGACCCAAGTGGCTTTTGTTAAACTGTTTAAAATAAAAATGATTTGACCCTCACCAACCCTTAATTGCAGTGAGCAGTTCAAGATGAGTGAGTGAATGAGTGACCCTCACCATATGGCAGGGTTAGACTAGGGTTCCCATCCCGTGGGAGACATGATGCCCACTGCACTTTAATAGCTGTACTCTGCGTTCCATCATCTGTGTTCTGTAAGTTTAATGGTTCTTTAATGTACACTCATTGACTTTTTATTATTGTTCATTTGGCTGAAGCAGATGGTCGCGCCTATGATTCTGGTCTGCTTCAGGTTTCTTCCTACAATCTAAAACCATGGTGGTTAGGAGTTTTCCTGACCACTGTTGTGTATGTGCATGCTCAGGCTGGTGGGTAACATTAGACATTTACCTTCTGAAGTGAACTAACAGTAAATTATTACGTCCACCAAGGACGTAATGAAATCATTGGTGTTTATTTATTTCTCTGTCTGTTAGCAGGATTACATTAAAACTACTGCACGGATTTTGATGAAGTTTTCACCACAGTTGGATATTAGGCCATGGAAGAATCCATTAAAATTTTGAGGTGATCCGAATCCAGATTCTCGATCAAGATTTCACTTTATTTAAGCTTTGAAGGATTATGTCAAAACTACCTCACGAATTCTCACCACATTTGCACCACAGATAGATATTAGGGCATGGAAGACCCCACTGAATTTTGGAGGTGATCTGAATGAACATCAGAAATCTTGGATTCCTCTTGTTTTAATTTGCAAATTAAAGTCAATATAGAGGTCAGTTCCTTAAGTGGATTAAAACTGCCTGTGAATCAGTAAAAGTGCAAAACTGTTGTTCCTCATGATTTAATTTTATACAATTATTTGCTGCATTTCTCAGAATGAGAACAGAAACCCATCGAGAATGAGCATCTTGTCTTTATTATGTGTCTGGGGTGTTGAACTACAAATCCCGCCCGGCAACAGCTCGTCTCGTCTTCCGACTTGGGGCGTGACGGAAGGACGGGCCCTCCCCTTCCACTAAGAACTTCCTGTAAAATTAAAGGTTTTGTATTTGGATGCGGATTGTGGAGAAACATGGAGTAACCTTTCCATATCGATGACTGTCATATTCCCACTTGACGTAGGAAACTGAATATTCAGAGGTAAGAATTGCTGGCAGAAACCATCAAAGCGAGGACACTGACCTCTGACCTCTCAGTATTGAAGGAGTTGATTGGACGTGAATCGTGTGAAAGACCCTGCTGGTTGCTTGTCCCTGAGGGCATGTGCAGAAGGTTTGTGATCTCTGGAATGTCACAGTTAAACATGTCCATACAACACCACAACGGCGCAGCACCAACAATCCGCTTGAAACCGTGTTCACACTTTATTTTATTCTGGAAAAGAAACTGCTTTAAAGATCACACTGAGCTTTGAAGACTTTGCTTCTCTGTTCATCAGTGATGTTGCAGAACACAGCACAGGTTGATGATCCATGTGGAGAATTTAAAGATTCAAACCAACATGTCAGATCCTGATTGTACCAGTCTCATTAAGTCAAATCTGGTTCATTTATTTACAAGAAAGAGGATTTGTTTTAATATGGAGCTACAAGGAGGTAATAACAATAATAATAAATCAATAAAAAATTATTTGTTATTAATATAGTGTTAATCCAAATATTACATTCAGAGATGTATCTTCTGGGTTTAATTTATGGATTCTACATTAAATGCTTTTATAAACTCTTCACACATTTTAGACTTCAGACAACTTTATTGATCCCAAAAAAGGGCAATTATGTTTACACTCCAATTACCTCAGACAAGATACAGCAATTAATCCACAATTATTACTTGTTTACCGTAATAATGGCACACATCAAAATTAAAGACAACACATATACATTTGACATTGTTTATGTGCACTAAACTTGAAGCAGTCCGTCATCCGAATGGAGGCAAAGTGGGTGAAGGCCGCTGCAACTATAAGTCGCGCCGCCAGGCAAGCTTGAGAGAGGACGAGGCCTGCCGCAGGGAGGGGGGGGCAGAGAGTGATAAGAGGAGCTGGAGCATGCTTTGGTCCATGTGTAAGTCTGTCGGTTTGTTGTCCTTGTGGGTTGAGATAAGAATGGAGCCAAATAATCTCACCAGAGCCTGGATAAATTCCACTGGAGGAAAAACAGTGGGCAATTGACCTTGATGCTAGATAGCCTGTAGTGTTGCAGCCGAGCAGTGAAAAACACTTTTTATAGTTTCCCCACACTCAGCCAAATCCCAATTATAAATTAAGAATATTCCCAACTTTGAATTAAGAATATTCACCGGCCTCCGAAACCTTCAGCTTCAACTGCAAGGCACGCATCAGCTGCAGGGTGTCATCCAATTTGCAGTCTGAGAATGCACTGCCTTGCCAACCTCGTTAATCATGACGGACAAGCGAGGGCCCGTGGTTCTTGATGCCGCCGTCTTGCAAATTTTCTGGTAGATCAGGGCAGCACATAAGCCAAAAAGTACCAGCCCTGTTACCATAAGACCAAAAATGAATAGGTCCTCGACGTCCTCCACAGAGAAAGGCGCCAAGCATGCCACACGCCAGGAACTCCAGGAGTTGAGGACATAGCCCGCAGGATACGTTCCATCTGGGCAGGCAGGATCCCCCGGTCCTGACCTTCTTGTAGAAAAAATTGTGTCAATAGCGTTCAGAGACCAGCTGATCAATTCCATGGTTAATCCAATAGTAGTTCAATAGATCCAGAATCCAATATAGTTTTGAGGAATTCACAAGTCTGGTGAAGTAGGGACTAGAAGGTTAAAGCAGAGAGATAAGGGAGAGTGGAGGAGATGCGACCGCCCTCGTCGGAGTCCCAAGCTGTTTTAAACCACATATCTATTTTTCCACTGTTACATAGTTTCTAACAAACCTCAAAATGCCTTAAATCTTGTAACAGATCATCTGGATTTATTGAACCCTTAATTGGAGTAAGTGGGTACAGAAAGTGAATGGATTTAGTGATGTACTGTACAAATTTACTTTAACTGATAAAAATGCACAGATGATACAATTTCCATTTTGATGTAAAATTAAAAATTAAATCCCTCCCAGTCAGAATAAAAAAGGCAATTTTAAAATAAATGAACAATCTGGAGTTTAAAAGCTTACTGAAGTGATTTGAAATAGGTTTTATAGCAGAACAGTGTTTAAGGCAAATATGCAATTAAAAAATAGAAGTAAAAATAAAGTGTACAGTCAATCAAGTCATTCTGGATCCAGATCCACTTTAAAACGTAAACAATGTTTCCTTGACAACAACAAATCTAATGCAGGAAGACCTGTGATTAACAAACAAACAAAGCTGATCACATGACCTTCTTGGAGGTGCTGGTCTGAGTTACACACACCTGTTTGCAGCTGGGTCCAGAAGGACAACTGCTGCCCAACCGCAGAGGGCCATCAGACCTGGTTTGACCCAGTCACTTCTGTGTTTAGTGGTTCAGTCCAGATTGAGTTCCCATGAAGGCTGTGTGAAATTCTGTATAAAGGTTTTAGACTGCCAAGAATTTTTAAAAACTCTTTTCTTCAGCGGTGAGTTAATAATTTTTTTTTAAATATCCAAATATTATTAATTATTAGGGATGTACTAGTGCAACCGGTCTGCTCTGTGTCAGACTGATCCCGTCAGATGTCAGAAGCTAAGCAGAGCAGGATCTGGTTAGTACTTGGATGGGAGACCTCTTGGAAACACCAGTGGCTGTGCGTGTTTCTCCAAGTAAAACTGGAGTTGCGTCAGGAAGGGCATCCGGCGTAAAACTTGTGCCAGTTACCAATGCGGATCTGCTTGTATCCGCTGTGGCGACCCTGAACAAAACCAGGATCAGCCGAATGAACGACAACATTAGGGATGTACTGATACCACTTTTTGCCAGACTAAGTACAAGTACAAGTACATACATTTGGGTACTCGTCAATACCAAGTACCGATATGAATATTTAATGATACCATTACAGTTGTATGATGACTTTGAAAACATGTTTTATTTTCATCATCTGTTCCTTGCTTTTTGACTAAATTGCTCTTGGACTGGACACACCCATTGCAGGAGGGAGTGAGAATGTCTGTAACACACACGTGGGTGCTTGCGGGAATGGTCAGAATTCCAGCGGGAGAGGGAAGAAGAATATATCCCTGCGCAGGGCTCTAGTTGACATCACGCTGCCATAAAGTGGTATCGGGTGTCATAGTATCAGAGATATTTTATGATTAGAAGTAAATGAATATGGTATCGGGCTGATACCCAATATTAGTATCAGGATCAGTGCATCCCTAATTATTATTATCATTATTATTATTATTATTGCAGTGAGTAGTGCAGCAGATAAGTGAATATTTACTGAGGGATCCTTCAAATGGTGATGCAAGCACCAAATTTGGCACACATACTCATTAGACATTACTCTTTTAAAAATGCTGGGTACCCACATGAACTTTCAATAGGCAGCCAAGAAGGGGTCAATTGAAGTATTACACAGGGGTAAAAATTTAAAAATGCCCCAATCATATTGAAAAGTATTCCATATTATTTGTCTGATCATAAAGATTCCAAATATGTATAGTTTGGACTATCTGTGAATGACTGTTCCGAAGTTATGGGGTAAAAACAGCAAGAACAGTGACAATGGTCTATTTCAATTTGTACAGGGGTCAAAAGTTAAAGTTGCTCCAATTTTGGTAAAAAGTGATGCAAATTATTAGTTGGGTGAATACGGTTTTAAAAAGGAATAGTTTGCATCATGTATCATGCTTAGTTATCATGTTACAGGGTAGCATATGTCACATGTCATAGAATCCAATGGATGCTGATATTGTTTAACATTTACTTTGCAAACCAAGCATGCAACACAGTCAAAACTATTCCATTTATTAATCCTATTAGCTCAACCAGTAATTTGCACCACTTTTTACCAAAATTGGAGCAACTTTAACTTTTGACCCCTGTACAAACTGAAATTAACCTTTCTCAGTGTTCTTGCTGTTTTTACCCCATAACTCCAGACCATTCATTCACAGATAGTCCAAGCTATACCTTTTTGGAATCTTTATGATCAGACAAATAATATGGAATACCTTTCAATATGACTGGAGCATTTTTAAATTTTGACCCCTGTGTAATACTTCAATTGACCCCTTCTTGGCAGCCTATTGAAAGTTCACGTGGGTGCCTGGCATTTTTAAAAGAGTAATGTCTAAGGAGTATGCGTGCCAAATTTGGTGCTTGCATCACCATTTGAACCATTTTTTTTTCAGTTATCCGCTGCACTAGAGACCCAAGGATCCCTCACAGAAACCTGGTACCAGAGATGCCCAGCTGTCCCCTTTTGGTGGACATATAAGTGTAAACAAAGGTCACTTATTGTTTCTATTTAGTTATGCATAGTTAATATTTAGCAGCTGTTCTGTTTCTGTGAGTTTTACACACACTAAGCTTGCCTAACGTTTTTGTGTAGCATGTCCCACATAGACCAGTTTGACTTGGAGAAGTGATCCTTGTCACCTGCAGGGAAACAAAGGTATGTGGAGATGCCCCGCCCCTCACCCCAGAGGTGTGACTTGGTTGACTGTCACTTTGGATCTATGTTTATACTTTTCTATTTAAACAAAGATGTTGAAGAGAAAAGGCTGCTTTGTAGTTAGTATCATTACACACCCTGCCTAGGGTGAACTCCACCTCTCACCCAACAACCTCGAGGAAAGGCTCCAATCCCTGTGGCTCTGAACTGGAGTAAACAGGTTAAGGAAATGTTAAAGAGAAGAAGGATCTCTGTCTCAGTTGGATGTCTTCTTTTCTGGTTCTGAATTTATTTTTTTCCTGAATCAAACAGCTGGACCAGAACCACAAGCACTAGTCTGCAGCAATGCCTGATAGGAGACGACAGCACAGTGATGGCGGCTGGGGCTGGGTGATCGTTGGCTGCTGCTTCATGGTGATGGTTTGCACGCGAGCTGTGACCAGGTGACCTAAACACACCACATTAGCGGAAAGATTTCAGATCCTAAAGTGTTTTTGACGCCCAGTGTTAGCTTCCTAACTGTGATGTTTCATACTGTGAAAGATTTTCTAATCACCGTACGTTCATGATGCCACTCAGCACGTTGCAGCTACATTTCAGTTTAGTTGTAACCACACAAGTGCACGTTTGGAAAGGGAGGGCAGAGGCAGTTATTGGTTTGATTGAAACCTCAACACTAGATGGCCTCTAAAACACCATCAGGTTGCTTTAAAGTAAAAAACTGCAGTTTAAAACATTCATTCATAGATTTCAGTGCCCCGCCCCTTCAAAGTGTGAACACAGTAACTCAAACAATTAAAACAGCCATTAAAAGGACACATAACCAGGACTAACTGATTAAAATTTGATAAACCCAAACCAGATCAATTGAAAACCATCTACCTGTCTGGGCTTCTTGTAGGGAATAACCTCATCACCACATGCATGATGGAAATTTCAGTCAGTTTCTTTAATTTCCAGAGCATAGATCTGAAGGTCACCAAAGTGTAGGTCTGAAGGGAATCAAATCTTAGGACCAATGAAGCCTAGGTATGGCAGTCACCAAAGCCTAGAATCAAGAAAGACTAGGTCTGAAGGCTACCAAATCCTAGGACCAGCAAAGTCTAAGTCTGAAGGCCAACAAAGTCCAAGTCTAAAGGCCACCAAAGCCCAAGTCTGAAGGCCAACAAAGCCCAAGTCTGAAGGGTACCAAAGCCTAAGAGCTGAGGTGAGCTGAGATCTGGCACTCACCAAAGCCAAGGAAAAATAAAGCCTAGGTCTGATGATCACCAAAGGTGTTGCTGCTTGTATACTGTGTGAAGGTTCTAAGCTAGCAATAATCACAGTACCATATTAGGTTCAGATACATTAATCAAGCAATCAATCAATTTTTTTATATAGCGCCAAATCACAACAAACAGTTGCCCCAAGGCGCTTTATATTGTAAGGCAAGGCCATACAATAATTATGTAAAACCCCAACGGTCAAAACGACCCCCTGTGAGCAAGCACTTGGCTACAGTGGGAAGGAAAACTCCCTTTTAACAGGAAGAAACCTCCAGCAGAACCAGGCTCAGGGAGGGGCAGTCTTCTGCTGGGACTGGTTGGGGCTGAGGGAGAGAACCAGGAAAAAGACATGCTGTGGAGGGGAGCAGAGATCGATCACTAATGATTAAATGCAGAGTGGTGCATACAGAGCAAAAAGAGAAAGAAACAGTGCATCATGGGAACCCCCCAGCAGTCTACGTCTATAGCAGCATAACTAAGGGATGGTTCAGGGTCACCTGATCCAGCCCTAACTATAAGCTTTAGCAAAAGGAAGTTTTAAGCCTAATCTTAAAGTAGAGAGGGTGTCTGTCTCCCTGATCTGAATTGGGAGCTGGTTCCACAGGAGAGGAGCCTGAAAGCTGAAGGCTCTGCCTCCCATTCTACTCTTACAAACCCTAGGAACTACAAGTAAGCCTGCAGTCTGAGAGCGAAGCGCTCTATTGGGGTGATATGGTACTACGAGGTCCCTAAGATAAGATGGGACCTGATTATTCAAAACCTTATAAGTAAGAAGAAGAATTTTAAATTCTATTCTAGAATTAACAGGAAGCCAATGAAGAGAGGCCAATATGGGTGAGATATGCTCTCTCCTTCTAGTCCCCGTCAGTACTCTAGCTGCAGCATTTTGAATTAACTGAAGGCTTTTTAGGAACTTTTAGGACAACCTGATAATAATGAATTACAATAGTCCAGCCTAGAGGAAATAAATGCATGAATTAGTTTTTCAGCATCACTCTGAGACAAGACCTTTCTGATTTTAGAGATATTGCGTAAATGCAAAAAAGCAGTCCTACATATTTGTTTAATATGCGCTTTGAATGACATATCCTGATCAAAAATGACTCCAAGATTTCTCACAGTATTACTAGAGGTCAGGGTAATGCCATCCACAGTAAGGATCTGGTTAGACACCATGTTTCTAAGATTTGTGGGGCCAAGTACAATAACTTCAGTTTTATCTGAGTTTAAAAGCAGGAAATTAGAGGTCATCCATGTCTTTATGTCTGTAAGACAATCCTGCAGTTTAGCTAATTGGTGTGTGTCCTCTGGCTTCATGGATAGATAAGCTGGGTATCATCTGCGTAACAATGAAAATTAAGCAATACCGTCTAATAATACTGCCTAAGGGAAGCATGTATAAAGTGAATAAAATTGGTCCTAGCACAGAACCTTGTGGAACTCCATAATTAACTTTAGTCTGTGAAGAAGATTCCCCATTTACATGAACAAATTGTAATCTATTAGACAAATATGATTCAAACCACCGCAGTGCAGTGCCTTTAATACCTATGGCATGCTCTAATCTCTGTAATAAAATTTTATGGTCAACAGTATCAAAAGCAGCACTGAGGTCTAACAGAACAAGCACAGAGATGAGTCCACTGTCCGAGGCCATAAGAAGATCATTTGTAACCTTCACTAATGCTGTTTTTGTACTATGATGAATTCTAAAACCTGACTGAAACTCTTCAAATAGACCATTCCTCTGCAGATGATCAGTTAGCTGTTTTACAACTACCCTTTCAAGAATTTTTGAGAGAAAAGGAAGGTTGGAGATTGGCCTATAATTAGCTAAGATAGCTGGGTCAAGTGATGGCTTTTTAAGTAATGGTTTAATTACTGCCACCTTAAAAGCCTGTGGTACATAGCCAACTAACAAAGATAGATTGATCATATTTAAGATCGAAGCATTAAATAATGGTAGGGCTTCCTTGAGCAGCCTGGTAGAATGGGGTCTAATAACATGTTGATGGTTTGGATGAAGTAACTAATGAAAATAACTCAGACAGAACAATCGGAGAGAAAGAGTCTAACCAAATACAGGCATCACTGAAAGCAGCCAAAGATAACGATACGTCTTTGGGATGGTTATGAGTAATTTTTTCTCTAATAGTTAAAATTTTGTTAGCAAAGAAAGTCATGAAGTCATTACTAGTTAAAGTTAATGGAATACTCAGCTCAATAGAGCTCTGACTCTTTGTCAGCCTGGCTACAGTGCTGAAAAGAAACCTGGGTTGTTCTTATTTTCTTCAATTAGTGATGAGTAGAAAGATGTCCTAGCTTTACGGAGGGCTTTTTATAGAGCAACAGACTCTTTTTCCAGGCTAAGTGAAGATCTTCTAAATTAGTGAGACGCCATTTCCTCTCCAACTTACGGGTTATCTGCTTTAAGCTACGAGTTTGTGAGTTATACCACGGAGTCAGGCACTTCTGATTTAAAGCTCTCTTTTTTAGAGGAGCTACAGCATCCAAAGTTGTCTTCAATGAGGATGTAAAACTATTGACGAGATACTCTATCTCACTTACAGAGTTTAGGTAGCTACTCTGCACTGTGTTGGTATATGGCATTAGAGAACATAAAGAAGGAATCATATCCTTAAACCTAGTTACAGCGCTTTCTGAAAGACTTCTAGTGTAATGAAACTTATTCCCCACTGCTGGGTAGTCCATCAGAGTAAATGTAAATGTTATAAAGAAATGATCAGACAGAAGGGAGTTTTCAGGGAATACTGTTAAGTCTTCTATTTCCATACCATAAGTCAGAACAAGATCTAAGATATGATTAAAGTGGTGGGTGGACTCATTTACTTTTTGAGCAAAGCCAATAGAGTCTAATAATAGATTAAATGCAGTGTTGAGGCTGTCATTCTCAGCATCTGTGTGGATGTTAAAATCGCCCACTATAATTATCTTATCTGAGCTAAGCACTAAGTCAGACAAAAGGTCTGAAAATTCACAGAGAAACTCACAGTAACGACCAGGTGGACGATAGATAATAACAAATAAAACTGTTTTTTGGGACTTCCAATTTGGATGGACAAGACTAAGAGTCAAGCTTTCAAATGAATTAAAGCTCTGTCTGGGTTTTTGATTAATTAATAAGCTGGAATGGAAGATTGCTGCTAATCCTCCGCCCCGGCCCGTGCTACGAGCATTCTGACAGTTAGTGTGACTCGGGGGTGTTGACTCATTTAAACTAACATATTAAGAAAATGTTGACTCAGTACTTGGTTCAGAACCAACGCTGAAACATGGCGTGAGGTAAACATTCCTGGATAATGATGGGGCCTACGTGACGGTCACCAGAATCAGTGACCAAACAGGGCATTAAGGACAGAGAGAAGCCATAAAGAATGTTGTGAACCAGTCTCACCAAGTGTGGTCATAAATTAACCGTGTGAACCCATTGACTCACTAAAGGAGTTTGGTGTCAAGCTCCAGCTCTTTTAGCTGTCAAATGATTCAGCACCAAAAACGTAACTTTTTGCATTAAAATCCAGAAAAACAAGTTAGTTCTATGTTCACTAACATTCTGTGAGTTCCAGACGGTTCGTGTATGTAATTTATTTTTCTTTTTTTCCCAGTGCGCAAGTAGTGCTTTTATTTTTTTAAACATTTATTATTTTTTCCATCAAAAGACAAACCAAAACACCTGTACATCACTTCCAAAAGTGCAAGCACAATGAAAGTGCAACCAAATATGTGAATGTGCTACAACCGAACCTTCACAAATATCCAACATCACTATACTAACCAAAGGCCCTTCAAAATAATAATTAAAATAAATAACTAAAAAGTAATAATAAAAAACAAAAAACAAACAAAACAAAAACACTCCCATGTCAATCATTTCAATCAGACCCAGTATTTTTCAAAGACCCAAGATAAGAAATGCATGGTTACCACAGTTCTTGAAACCAATCAGCACTTCCTCTAAAACTAAACTTAATTTTTTTTTCAGGTTTTAAGAAAAAGAAGAGTTCTTTCAATCATAGAGAAATGGAAGGCCAAGGTCGAAGAACCTGACCAAGGCGAAGTCTCTACATCTGGAGTTGGGCCCCGGTCGCCGGGCTGTGGCTGTCCACTGCTCGGCATGGTTAGATCAAGTCTAACTGTAATTAGAATGAGTTTAATGCAGAGGACAATGACTTCTTATCATTATGCTTCTGTAAAACCCCAAAAAACAAAGTTCAAACAAACAAACAAACAAACTTGACAGGATATTTTATTAGAGTGTCTGTAAAATCTTCTTTGTGACATCACATCTGCATTCATCACAAACAGAACATAAACTGGGGGTTGGAGCTAATGAAACCATCTTATAATAATAATAATAATAATAGTAATAATAATAATAATAATAACCTTTATTTAGCCAGATAAGTTCATTGAGTTAGAAACCTCTTTTACAGGGGTGACCTGGCCAAGAAAGGCAGCAGCACACATCATGATAGGCAGGTTAACATCGTCATGAGAACATTAAAACAAATAAATAGCAATATTAAGAAAAAACAACTGGCTTGGTTGTTGTAACGAGAAATAGGATAATGCAATCTAGAATTTAGTAACACGGGCAATGTGCAAAAGAATTCTGTTCCCGGTCTCTTAAAATAGACTGGAAGGCATTCAAAGAAATCAACCCAGACAGTTTCAGTTCAGATTGGAGAACGTTCCAATCAGAGGGAGCAGAAAAACGAAAAGCTTTCTTTCCCGTTTCAGTGCGAACACGAGGTACACGGAATATAACATGTCATTCAAGCTGAAAGTATAACAGCTTTCAGATCTCCGCAGCAAATTGGATAAATAGGTCAGAACCAGCCCAATAAGAGTCTCGTAAACCAGAGTCATGCAATGTGTATATCGTGTTACAGTCAAAGAGGGCATGCCAGCATTAGCATACAACTCACAGTAGTGAATGAGGCAGCTACAACCAGTGATGAATCTGAAGGCACAATGATACAGTGGGGTCAAGGACTGCAGACAACTGGTTGAAGTGCACATATACACGACATTGCCGTAGTTCAGTAAAGGCAAGAAGGTAGCAGTTATCAGGAGCTTCCGAGCTCTTAGGGAAAAACAGGATTTATTTCTATAAAGGAAGCTGAGCTTCACCCTTAATTTGGAGATCAAGTGTATGAGATGAACTTTAAAAGAAAGCTCCATGTCAATGGTTAATCCAAAATACTTGTAACTGCTGACCAGCTCAAGAGTTTTAATAATAACTCATCATCAAAGATGAGTAGCCTCATCTTTAATCATTCCTGCATCCACTCCCAAGTACCAAGTGCCAACAAACCCAGGCAGACAACTGGTCCATCCAAGCCTCCTAAACCAGCTTTAAGTGAGAACTGGCTTTGGTTGGTGAAGTAACCAACAGGCCTTAGTTCTTCTTACCTTTTTAAATTGTTGATAGGTAACGAGTTCCTAATTGATGATCTGTGCAGGTGCATCTCCATCTTCTTTGTTGAGTTCCAGTCTGCCTTTGAAGCCGACTATTCCGCGACTGCCTGGATCCACAGCCTGGTCGACTGCACCACCATGCTGTGTGGTCAGTACAAGTATTGCTCATTACTGGTCTGGAGCTAGTCATAGAACTAGAACAAAGAACCTTCTGACCTGCATACTCTCCTCTGCAATAAGGAATCTTGCATTTACATGTCTTTAATTCAGCTTCACAAGCTTGCTACAAGTGTCTTCCTTTCTTCTTCCTTTTCCAGATGTTCTTTCCTTCTCCACTGTTTAACTCATTTCCATCACCCTGTAAGAGACTCCAGGTTGGGTTGGGTTGTGGAAACCTTTGTTGGTGACAAAAGGTTTTCTGACCTACACTACTTACACAGTGCTGTGATTTTTAGGGAATCAATGATTGCAGCATTTGAGAAGCTGAGAGAGGGATCAGGTTTGTGAAAGTTCTGGATCCAGACGTTCAGTGACTTCCTGGACTCATCAGAAGTGTATCTGTACGTGGTGAAAGTGAAAGTGTTGAACTTGGTGAAACATTCACTGATCTCAGCAGTGACTTTCATGTCTCTGGGTCTTCGACCTTTGAGCTCAAGAGACACCTGGAAGCAGTCTCATCGCCAGATCTCAGTCTTAAGGGGGGCTTATCCACCAGGTGGGCACCACTATTAATAGCTTATTTTTGCTTATTTTTAGTATTCACGCAGCCCTATTCCCTCACAATAATCATCACATTAACCATGACCGGACCAGCTCTCGTGCTCTCTCTCTCTCTCTCACTCACAAACACGCGCGCGCACACACACACACACACACACACACAAGTACAAATAACGTATTAGATCACACGCAGCATCTCGAACTAAACAAACAAAAAAACACCACGGCGGGTGCATTTCAAAGCAACCAACAGCTACCAATTGCCATCACACACACCAGTGGCGGGTGCTGGTCTTTCAAGGAGGGTAAGCTCAGTTTCGGCCTACATCATAAAATGTGTCGGTTTATTTATACGTAAATTCTACCCTCCGTTCCTTTTCAAGAAACAGTACATTTTTATTTGGTAGAGCACTTCCAGTCAGCCAGCTCACTTTGTCATACCAGGACAGCTGAAAAGACCTGTTACTTTTTCCCCATCTTTTGCACCAAATTAATCTGAGGAGTTGATCTGCCCTGCTGTTTAACTCAAAGTTTTTCTTCGTAAGGAAGACTATCAAATGGCTTCGCCAAAATCCAGTCCACAACATTCAAATTGTCTGCCATTATGTGCAGCTTGCTACCTAGCTAGCTCGCTAGCTGGGACTGGCGCGAGGCTAGTGTGAAGTGTGTCCGCCTGTGAGTGCTTTGTGACGGTGGAGGAGCTCAGCAGCACCCGCTGCTCGGTAGGGTCAGAAAGAATGATAGAAGTCAGTCTCCAAGCAGCTACAAAAAAAAAAACACCAGAAATAGAAGCTCCATTTGTCGCTAGTCGTTTTTAACAAATAAAATCCCGCTAAGAGGATTAGGAAAGTCTCCGGTTCAACTCAGAAAAGAAGGAAAATTAAAAAATGCTCCCACGGACGTTTACACCAAAAGATCGCTGATTCGCTCATTTCGCTGTCAATCAAAAAGGGATTCAGCCTCAGACAGATCATCCATCTATCCATTTTCTTCTGCTTCATCCGAGGTCGGGTCGCGGGGGCAGCAGCTTAAGCAAAGCCGCCCAGACCTCCCGATCCACACACACCTCCCCCAGCTCCTCCGGGGGAACCCAGAGGTGTTCCCAAGCCAGCTGCGAGATGTAGCACCTCCAGCGTATCGTGGGTCTTCCCCGGGGCCTCCTCCCGATGGGACATGCTCGGAACACCTCTCCAGCAAGGCGTCCAGGGGGCATCTGAATAACATGCCCAAGCCACCTCGGCTGGCTCCTTTCGACGTAGAGGAGCAGCGGCTCGACTCCGAGCTCCTCCCGAGTGACCAAGCTCCTCACCCTATCTCTAAGGGAGCGCCCAGCCACCTTGCGGAGGAAACTCATCTCGGCCGCTTGTACTCGCGATCTTGTTCTTTCGGTTATGAGCCAAATCTCATGGCCATAGGTGAGGGTTGGAACATAGATCGATCAGTAAATCGAGAGCTTTGCCCCCCTGCTCAGCTCTCTCTTCACCACGACGGTCCGATACAGCGACCGCATCACTGCAGACGCTGCACCGATCCGTCTGTCGATCTCACACTCCATCCATCCCTCTCTCGTGAACAAGACCCCAAGATACTTAATAATAAAATAATAATAATAAATATTTAATAATACTTAATAATAAAAAAGATACTTAATAATAAAAAATCCCAATAATTTGCTGTTTGCTGTGAGTTTTCAGTTTTACTCGTTTTGCACTTTTTATTATACAGCTCCCTTTTTCATTTCAGCCGTGTGTGCTGTGTTTTGTGAGTGCATCTTGACTCTTGACACCACCGTGCTCATGTGTGGGTGTGCGTGCATGTCAACCCCCCCCTCTGCTCACGCCTTCCTTTCTGTTGCCTGTGTGTGTGTGTGTGTGTGTGTGTGTGTGTGTGTGTGTGTGTGTGTGTGTGTGTGTGTGTGTGTGTGTGAGAGAGAGAGAGAGAGCTGCTTGACCACTCCTTCACACCTCTCCGTCCTGTTCTGCTCATTCGTGTGTGTGTGTGTGTGTGTGTGTGTGTGTTCCGTTGGAAACCCTTCCCTGCTTCTCTCTCTCTCTCTCTCTCTGCCTCTCTGCTTGCCCCAGCTTGGTTGTTTTTCTGGACTGCTTTTTTTTTCTTTTCTTTTTTGTCTTTTCTCTTCTGTTTGTGACAGTGTCTGTGTGACACTGTGCACGTGCTCGCTGCCCCGTAGGCCTCAGTGACAAAACACCACACTCTGTGTGTTGGCTGTCACAAGATACAAATGTTACTCGTGCACGCCTCTTCACAGTCCCAAAACAGGCCCGGCACCAGAAAAAAAATATTAAGGGGGCGATGAGTTTATCACAGGGGGCGGGGTCGCGGGGTCGCCCCCCCCCACAAAAAAGTGCGAACCGGAGGGGACGTGCCTCTGAGGGTGCGTAATGAATTGGGTGCGCTCCTAGAAAGCTCGTGTATTTAGGCTACACCGTTGTAAGAGACTGACTAAGAGTAAAGAGTGATGACAGTATTTTTTTAATTATTATTTGAATGTATAGACCCTCGGTCAAGTGATCTCCTGCATACCACAAAACCAAACCAACAACTGATCTGAGAATCGACAAGAGACAGTAGATTAACCCCACATAAACCTTTCATGTAGATATACGAGGGCTGTCCATAAAGTATAGGTCCTTTTTATTTTTTTCAAAAAACTATAGGATTTCATTCATATGTTTTTACGTCAGACATGCTTGAACCCTCGTGCGCATGCGTGAGTTTTTCCACACCTGTCAGTGACGTCATTCGCCTGTGAGCACTCCTTGTGGGAGGAGTCGTCCAGCCCCTTGTCGGAATTCCTTTGTCTGAGAAGTTGCTGAGAGACTGGCGCTTTGTTTGATCAAAATTTTTTCTAAACCTGTGAGACACATCAAAGTGGACACGGTTCGAAAAATTAAGCTGGTTTTCAGTGAAAATTTTAACGGCTGATGAGAGATTTTGAGGTGACACTGTCGCTTTAAGGACTTCCCACGGTGCGAGACGTCGCGCTCCCAGGCGCCGCCGTCAGCCTGTTTCAAGCTGAAAACCTCCACATTTCAGGCTCTATTGATCCAGGACGTCGTGAGAGAACAGAGAAGTTTCAGAAGAAGTCAGTTTCAGCATTTTATCCAGATATTCCACTGTTAAAGGAGATTTTTTTAATGAAAGACGTGCGGACGGGTCCGCGCGTCGGGACGCAGCCGGCGCGGAGCGGCGGCACAGGAAAAACACCTCCGTGTTGATAACCATTTGTAAAATCCAGGCGGCTTTTGATGGCTTTCAGTGGATGAGTGAGTATATGAGAAATTGTAACAGCTGGAGATGTTCCAACTTGTCCTTAAGGCTTCCAACAGAGGTGCTTTTTCCTGTGGCGGAGCGTCGCGGGCGGCTGCGAGCCGACGCGCGGACCCGGTCCGCACGTCTTTCATTAAAAAATCTCCTTTAACAGTGGAATATCTGGATAAAATGCTGAAACCGACTTCTTCTGAAACTTCTACTGTTTCTCTCACGACGTCCTGGATCAATAGAGCCTGAAATGTGGAGGTTTTCAGCTTGAAACAGGCTGACGACGGCGCCTGAGAGCGTTGCGCGACGTCTCGCACCGTGGGAAGTCCTTAAAGCAACAGTATCACCTCAAAATCTCTCATCAGCTGTTAAAATTTTTACCGAAAACCAGCTTAATTTTTCAAACCATGTCCACTTCGATGTGTCTCACAGGTTTTAGAAAAATTTTGATCAAACAAAGCGCCAGTCTCTCAGCAATTCTCAGACAAAGGAAATTCCGACGAGGGGTTGGACGACTCCTCCCACAAGGAGTGCTCACAGGCGAATGACGTCACCGACAGGCGTGGAAAAACTCACGCATGCGCACGAGGGTTCAAGCATGTCTGACGTAAAAACATAAGAATGAAATCCATATAGTTTTTGAAAAAAATAAAAAGGACCTATACTTTATGGACAGACCTCGTACAGTGGTACCTCATTTATCGCGGGAGTTGCTTTCTAAAAATAGCCCGCAATAGGCGAAATCCGTGAAGTAGTCAGCGTTATTTTTTACAATTATTATAGATGTTTTAAGGCTGTAAAACCCCTCACTACACACTATACACTTTTTTCAAACAGGCATGAACATTTTCTTACTTTTCTCTCGTGTGTAAACACTCTCAAAGTTCAAACCTTAGTAGAAAAATCAGACCAACCTGTTTTCAGGCCCAAACATTTGTTTGAGAAATAAAAATAGAACGTTTTCCTATAAATAATAATGATGGGTTTTAGAACTAACGAATTTAATTTTAACGATCAACCTACGAGGTTGGACACATAAGAAATTATTAATAGTGACTGACCAGTATTTCACAGTTCCTCTGATCGCGCCTCTTCGTCCTGGCGCCGCACCACTGTCGCGCCTTTTTCCACTCACACCTCGCTGCAGGTGTCTTCTTCCGAGTGAAGAACACAGTTATGGGTAGTTGTTGGCGCTCTTTTTTCTTCTGGGAGAGAAGATTCTTATAAACAGACAGGCAGAACACAATGCGCATGCTCTCCCTTAGCGGTGCCGCAACAGGTGTCCCGTCATCTCGACAGAACACCGGCCTGCTTGATGAGGACGCAGAGCACAATGCGCTGTTTAAAAAAAAAAAACAAAGCATGCAAAATTGAACTAAAAAAATCTGCAAAACTGCGAGGTGCTATATTTTCTAGTATTTCTTTTTCTTTCTTTTTTATTTTTATTTTTGATAACTCTCATATCCGAGGGGGCGAGGTTGATGACGTGAGGGGGCGTCGCCCCCAAACGCCCCCTCGTGGCGCCGGGTCCATCCCAAAATCCATTCTACGCAACATTTAGACACAAATGAAAGACAACTATGCCTGTTTAGATTAGTTAGATCTAACTTACAAGCATGACTTCAAATAACTTAATTCATTCAGGTTTAACTAACTAACGCTTTTTAAGTTGGTTCAACTATTCTCTTTTTTCAGTGTACTTTTAAATCACTAAAGACGCCTCAATAAGACACCGCAGTCTCATTTGAGGGCGGGTGCTAAAGGGGTAAAATATGATGCATATGACGTAATTTCTCTAATTCCAGGGGGGAAAAAAACATGCTATTTTTCTGGGTTTTTGGGCAAATTACAGGACAAACAGTGAAAATGCAAAGAAAAAGTGTCAGTGCGGTGGAAAGTGGACATGTGTTGTGGTTTGTTTATGACTTGGAGCACAAACACATTGAGGCAGTTTTGCAGGTGAGAGAATGGAGGGACTCTGGTTCGCTGTGTAGGCTAACACTTACCGACGCGACCTCTCCCATTTCCTCGTCTTCCCTTCTCCACTGGGAACTGAAAAAAAAAACACTTTTCGCGAATGCTTCTGTGATTGCAGTCGAAAACAAAACAGTACACCATTTGTCCGTGTGAAGTTATGCTGTGTATGTATTGCACAACGGGAGCGGAGGTCCCCATAAGTGGTTAAAACCAGCGATATCACACGGGGTTCAAACGAGACTGCGCTTGCCCTATTACACGTCACACATGTGGGCTTCATTCAGCTCTTTCAAGAGAATTTTAGCACAGTTTATCAGGTTTGGGCCCGGATTAAATTCGCCACCCTTATTATGATTTCTTATCAGGGATTTTGCAATGAACACACAACAATGTTATCACATTTCGTTCAAGCATTCCACGCCATGGTTTTGCTAAAACATGAACACAGGCACAGACTGACAACAAACAGACACTGACAGATAACATAAACCATACACTGCACTTTGTTTCTTTTGACTTCTGTGAATTTATTAATTCAGATTCATTTAGGTTTGAGAGAGGTGAGTTGTAAATCAAGAGGCTTTACCATTTACCTGAGCGGACCACAACAGCCATCGTTCAGACACCACTAATAACGCTGGTCAACACAATTTTTCTTGCATGGAGTTTTTTTCCAACAGATTTTGGGTAATTTGGAGGCGCTGAATCTGAATCTGGTGTTAGTTTTTACTAATCGCATCACGTTTTTCAGATATGAAAACATATTTCTCGTATCAAGCATTGAAGCAAAAGCTGCAGTCTTGCACACCTCTTGGGCGCCATAAACTATGTTACGGCTCTTGTTCACATTTTGCGAACCTGGTTTAAAACCTATGCTTTTGAAGCTGCTTTTGTGCAGGATTAGTGTCAAACTTGTGAGTGAATGAACAACTTTTGCATAATCCATCAATACAGTACATGCAAGTTGCAAAAAACGTGATGTGAAAGAGGAACTCTGAGCTCAGATTTGGATTCAGCCAATCAGTAGGAGGCAGACACCAGAATGGTCTGAGCAGAGAGAGAAGGCAAACAAGCAGTTGTGACCTTCAGGAGCAGATCTGGTGATGTCAGGTCAACTGGCAGGACTTAAAGTCCTTTGAAAAACTAATGAGTTGTTTCTGCAAAGCTTTGTAATTCTCGTGCAGCTCCAGTTGGCAGCCTGATTGGGAACCGCTGGTCCTGCAGAGTGGCGGTTGTGCTCGGTGGGCTCCTGTCCTCCTGTGGCCTCCTCCTCAGCTTCTTCACCACTAGCCTGAAGCTTCTCTATTTCAGCATGGGAATCCTGACAGGTTTGATTTATTGCACTCTCACTGAATCGTAGTGGACCTTTAATAAAAAAACAGAGCAGGTGGGTACAGAGCAACAATTTGGGGTCTCCCCACTGGTAGTTCAGCTTCGTTATGAATAATTCGGGTCTCCTTTAGACAGGATGTGGATTTACGTGACCTTAACCTGACCCTGATTTAAGAGTCCATTATATAGCAGCTTCCCATTTCTCTCCAACGTGTGGTTAAAACAGTTTTCCTCCACTTTTGACAGGTGTGGGTTTCGCTCTCTGTTACACGCCAGCCATCGCAATAGTGGGTTCTTATTTCAAACAGCGGAAGGCACTGGCGTATGGCATCGCCATGTCAGGCAGCGGCATTGGCACCTTCGTCCTGGCACCGGTGGTGCAGCTTCTGATCGAGTTTTACTCATGGAGAGGAGCTCTGCTCATCCTCAGCGCTTTTGTTGCCAACTTGTGTGTCTGTGGGGCGCTTCTACGACCCGCCACGCAGCAGGAGAACCAGGAGGCCCCAGAGGGGGTGAGGCAACCAGGTGAGGAGGAAATGAATCTAGTAAGACGTAATGGCCCCGTCACACTTAGGAAGAATGAGCACAAGCCAAGCCGAATCAGGCGGAATGTAAAAAAAAAACAACTCAATTTGTGCCACATCTGGGAGGGAATAAGAATTGCGAAGGACAGCTGTCAGAATACCCAGGCTGCACTGCAACCTGCCTCGGCTGATTTTTGCTCATTCTGTGTGCATCAGCTCTCGATTGCAGTCCAATTGTAATTGGAACACTACGACTACTCAGAATGCTGTCAGATTGCAGTAAGAATATTACGAATGCACCTCGAATGCCGTACGACTGCGATTCAAACGCTACCCGACATCTGGGTTGAGGGTAATTAAGTGGAGGGGCGTGGCAGAGCAGGTGCTGCAGTCCACTATCCATTGAAGACCTGCCATGTGTCTCTGCTGGATGTCGAAAGACATCCACCCTATGAACCGACATGTAAACCAGGGTCCACTGACTATCACATCATTCTAGTACATGTACACCTGTGTGATCAGACTACTACGTCCATCAGATCACTGATGTGCACACGCATCAATACTGGTGCAGCAGTGATAGCCCCAAGCCCACAGTGCATCACAGTACACCCAAAATCAGGACAACCTGGACTACATGTATCAGGTAATATATTGGATATCATATGTAATCCTGAGAAGTGTCAAGTGTCAAGAAGTGTCAATGTCGATATCATCACACAGTAGCTGGCCAGCCCCTCCTTCACTCGCGCACACTCCCTCTTTCTCTCTCTCTTCCAATGTCACTCACCCCCTCACTCTGCTTCTCACACCCTTCCCCACTTCAGATATAGCTCTAAGAACTGATCACACTGTGGTCTACGCTTGTGAGTCGTGTCAATCAGACAATGCCGCACATGACAGACTCTCTGAACATGAGATATACTTTACTGATCTCACAGTGGAGAAATTATGTTTACACTCCAGTTACCTCAGACAGCAATTAGTCCACAATTATTACTTGTTTAACGTAATAATGGCACACATCAGAATTAAAACAACACATACACATTTGACATTGTTTATGTGCACTAAGTTTGAAGAAGTCCGTTATCCGAATTGAGGCAAGTGAGTGAAGGTCACACAGCAACCCTGAGATGCGCTGCCATCAGCTTGCGGGGAAGAACGTGGGCTGCAGCTAAAACTGCACCGCCCCCGCCGAAGGGGAAAGGAGTGACATTAAGCAGGCGCCGGAAAGGAGAGTGTTGCTGGGGGGCAGGAGGCGGATAGGGGGAGGGAATGGAACATGCTTCAGTCCTGTGAAAAGCAGTTTATTGTCTTTGTGAGTTGAGATAAGAAACAGCCAATGTTCTCCAGGCTGAAAAAAATTCCTCTGGAGGAAAACAGTTGGGCAATTCAATCTTCAGGCTTGATAAGCCTGGAGTGTTATGGTTTGAGCAGTGAAAAACACTTTTTAACAGTTCCACTTGCACAACCAAATCCCAATTATGAATTAAGAATATTCCCAATTATGAATTAAGAATATTCACCGGTCTCTGAAATCTTCAACTTCAACTGCAAGGCACACATCTGCTCCAAGATGTCATCCAATTTGCATCTGAGTTCAAGAGTCATCGCAGTCTGAGAATGCACTGCCTTGCCAACCTTGTTAATCATGACGGATAAGCGAGGGGCCGTGGTTCTTGATGCTGGTGTCTTGCCAATTTTCCGGTAGATCAGGGCAGCACATAAACCAAAAAATACCAGCCCTGCTACCATAAAACCAAAAATGAATAAATCCTTGACGTCCTCAACTGAGAAAGGCGCCAAGCATGCCATACGCCAGGAACTCCAGGAGTTGAGAACATAGCCCACAGGATACGTTCCATCTGGGCAGGGAGGCTCCCCCGGTCTTGACCTTGTAGAAAAAATGTTGTCAATAGCGTTCAGAGACCAGCTGATTAATTCCATGGTTAATCCAACAGTAGTCCAATTAGAGATGGGATTTATGGCTCTTTGGGGGGATCCGGATCTTTATGGCTCGTTCCTTTCAAAGAGCCGTTCAAAAAACTGGCTCATATGGCTGTTTTTTTTTTTGTTTGTTTGTTTTGTTTTTTGTTTTTTTTAGTATTTTAGGCTTAATTATCAATTTCCGCCATGTGCGCATTCGTAGTGGTGCATGCTGCAGCGTGCATGTGCACTCTGCCATTACAATGCATTCTGGTTAGAAATTCCTAGCGCCATTTGTGACATAAATTGATAATTAAGCCTAAAAATATTGAGAGAGAGAGAGAGAGAGAGAGAGAGAGAGAGAAATGAGCCATCCATCTCAATGTCACATTTCAAATTTGCTCCCCTATTCTGTGTCTCCCTACTTTTTCTGCCAGCAGTGGACATCAACATGAATCCTTGGGGAGAACAGCACGCTCAGGCAAAAGACTGGTGTTGACTGACTGAAATCTCATTCCAAACGAGAAGAGAACAGGGAATAGAAACCTGACATTAAACCAAACCCGTTGTTGCTTAAAGTAGCCAGTAGATAACCAAGGAAACCCATACTGAGAAACACAAAAATGAATGAAAGGTCATTAAGACCAACACCATTTGTTTTTGTTCTTTCCATATATTTTTTGATTTTGAAAGTTTTGTATTGCACTTTTTTTTTTCTATTCACTTTAAATCTGATATCACAGCCATTATCAACCATTATCTGAGTTTGAATTATTTGGAAATACTGATTATAACCCCATTATAATATGTTGAAAAGAGTTTTGGTCTGAATTCACTGTAAATATTCCACTAGGTGGTACAACACCCCTCTGCCTAGACATCAATACTGTGGATTTACCTTGTACACGGATGTGTATGTGAAGGCACATGCTGCCTGTGCCCCTCCCCCCGTAGCTGCTCTCTTTCTATGCGGGGGGCGCCACAGCCGCAACCACATGTTCCTGGGAGCTGTGTGAAACAAACACGCATGAAAAAAAAGAACGACAAAAAGAACGGCTCCCGCGCAGCCGCAACTCGGCTCCCTTCGTTCATATTAAAGAGCCGTTCAAAAGAATCGGCTCGTTCGCGAACGTCACAGCACTAAGTCCAGTAGATCCAGAATTCAATATAATTTGAGGAATTCACAGTCTGGTGAAGTAGGGACTTGAAGGTTAAAGCAGAGTGCAGAGATAAGGGAGAGTGGAGGAGATGCGACCGCCCTCGTCGGAGTCCAAGATGTAACATGCGATCAAGTGTCATGTGCCCTGACACACAGGGGACCGTCCCGCCATCTAGCTGCTGCAAGCAGTGATGGTTCCTGTGTGGAAGATCCCTGACAAATTGTTTTTTTTGGATATGAATCTTTAGATCCCTACTGCCGGTCCAGATGAGCTCAGAGATCATGGTGTGGTGGTTGTGTGGTGGCCGAACAGCGGGAAGGTCCGCTGTCTGCTAAAGGGCTGTTGTCCTGGAAAGAGTAAGAGGGAGAGAGAAAGAGAGAGTGAGAGGCGAGAGAGGGGCGGACGGCCGTGGCCAAGCAAGCGGCAAGTGATGTATGGACGCAGGCATCATATGGAATAATTATTCATGGTGCATGACGCATCTACCCTCGGATCATGCTGGATGTCACCATCGAAACTTCGCACCGATGTCACACAGATGGGGCATGGTCAGACTGCGGCATGGCTGGTGGGTCACCTGTGCGCGACTGGAGTCGTTCCAAAGGTGATGACTTACTTATTTACGTTGTAGTGCCTTGGTAAAAGGTTGCAACGTCGCCATCTTCTAAATCATGAAGTGCCTGACATTGGATCTGTAATATACATGCTCATTATGGACATAACACTGCGTTCACAAGCACCGCACTGATGTACGTCTCTGTGACACACTGACACACACCGCAGTCATCTGAACGGGGTGTTACAGTCATGATAACATAATATTACAGATCATCTTTTTAATCATGAGGTGGACTGGCAATGTATCTGTAATATGCTCATTATGGATGTAACCCCCCGTTCAGTTGTGCGCACTGCTCCATAGCTCAGAGGCGCCTTGACTCGCAGTGACACACAGTGTTTTCAGTTTGATTGCACAATGTTCATGTCTAGTTCGCAAAATGAATGTGTGCCACTGACAGTGCAACATTACAATATTTCCTTGCCACCCCGAACAGGATGGATTGGTCATGCTGTCCGGCAGCTCCATGCGCCACTCAGAATGGTGTCAGCAGGCAGGAAATGTCATGCCTGATTATAGAAAATGTCTTGAGCGCGATCAAACTGTTCCAAATGCTGTTTTAATGCCATGAGAGTATTTAGACCGCAGTCAGACTGCAGTTAGAGTCCACTTGACTGGGTCACGAGTGTTTTGAACATGTGCAAACATTCGGCCGTGCCCAACTGTTTAGACTGCTTAAACTGCTCCGAGAATGCTGTCCACTTCACTTCACTTTATTTGTGTCCCCCATGGGGCACCAGTTCTGCAGCCTGAGAATACATCAAAAGCACATGACACACAGACACACACCAGTACCATTACCATGGTGCAGCATCACAACAATTACAGTCCAAACATTAAAATACAGTCCCATTAAAATTATTCCAGTTTTACTTCTTCTTGGCCTGCGTTCAGAGCAGCAATGGCTGCAGGAACAAAAGAGAACTTAAATCTGTTACCCTTCACAGAGGGAAACCTGAGCCGTGAGCCAGGAAGGTAAATATTGAAAATCACTAAAAAGAGGGTGAGCAGAGTTCGACAATATACTCAATGCTTTCCTCTTACTTGTCTGTGGTATAGGTCAGACAACGTACTCTGTGGTACTCCCAGTACTTCCACAGGCCTTCACTATTTTAACCAGTGAATTTTAGCCTTAAGACTGAGATTCCCATACCAGCACAACATAGAAAAGGTTAAAACAGACTCAATACAAGATTTGTAAAAAAGAATCATAATAGTCTTATACACTTGAAAATAAGACAATTTACGAAGACAGAACAAGTATTAACATTAAAGTTTAGCTTGTGATCAATTATAGTCCCCAGATACTTATAAGTTTCCACAGACTCCACCTGCTGGCCCTTAATGAAGGTAGCCTGAGCTGGTGTGAGCTGTCGTCAGAAGTCCATAGACATATCTTTTGTTTTAGCCACGTTTAATTGTAAATATGACTTATCACACCACTTTACAAAATCTTCCACCACCGGGCCATGATTATTCTCATGATTATGTAAGAGACTAACAATGACAGTATCGTCTGCAAATTTCAAAATAAAACGATTTTCGTGATGGCTTTGACAATCATTAGTGTACAATATGTACAGAAGTGGCGAAAGGACACAGCCCTGAGGAGATCCTGTTGAGGACAAAAGGGTGTCTGACATGTACCCATTTACTCTGACTCTCTGTGATCGGTCTGTTAAAAAATCTAAAATCCAACCAGCAATATTAAAATCTACAGAAAAATTATTTACAAGTTTGTCAATTAAAATGTGAGGTTGGATAGTATTAAAAGCAGATGAAAAGTCAAGAAATAAAAGTTTGGCATGTGCTTTGTTGCCCTCAAGGTGTTTAAAAACAAGATTTAAAAGTGTGGCAGTAGCATCCTCCACTCCACAGCCAGCCCTATAGGCAAGCCCTATATCCGACGTTTCCAAATGCAGCTCGACACTTAGAATGTGGGCCGAATTTTCATTTGGAGAGGATTCAGGCTCTAGTGTGACAGGGGTGTAACTGATGTTTACTGTCTCTCTCAAAGCTATAAAAATGTTGTCTTCTACAAAGAAGCATGTTTAACCTTTGACCCTAACCTTCAGCATGTTAACATGTTAGTTTGTGAGGTCTCAATGTTCTGGTACAAACAATAAGTGATGCAGAGAGAAACAACATCATCTGGTCCCTACGGTTCACCAGATTGTCACAGTTTGTCCAAATATCAGCACGTTCTGCAACACAGAGCGTGAAGGTCATGTTTGATCTCAGCTTGTTTGGGGGAGATAGTCAGACACCTGTCCATCCTGAAACTGAAGCTCAAACGATGAGGAATTATCCCCCCCAAAAAATGCAGACATCTAATCAGACATTCGAATGTTTTCAGTGCTGCAGGACTGAAGCTGCAAGATCACAGTGACCCCCGATGACCCTGGGAGAAATCCAGTTTGCTTCAAAAAAGGACTTCCAAATTAATCTGTAAAAAGAAAGATCAAATTGAAATAAAACTAAATATCAACAAAAATGGCAAATATTTTAGAACAGAACAAGCTTTAAGAACTGAAACGGTATTCAGTTACGAAACTTGATTTTTTTTTTCTGATCATGTGATCACGTGTCATATAATCATCGCCTTTGTCTTCTGATGCAGGAAACATCTGCCAACTGCAGGATGCTGGAGCTCATAAAGCCTTCAAAGAACCCAAGGAAACATTTCTGTCAAAGCCTGTGCCGGCATCGCCACCGCCCCTGCTGGCAGAAAACTCTGCCCACTACATGAAGAAGACACGCCGTTTCAGAGGGTGTGTCACTTCCTGCTGTGATGATTACCACTTCCTGCTGCTGCCAGACTTCGTGGGACTGGCCGTGTCCATCCTGTTCATGGCTGGCGGCTGCAGCCTCCCTTTCGTCTACTTGGTTCCGTACGCCCTGAACGCCGCCGTCAGCCACCAGAACGCCGCCTTCCTCATGTCTATCCTGGGAGTCATCTCCATTGTTGGAAACGTCACCTTTGGGTGGCTGACAGACAGAAGGTACAGCAGTAAAATCTTCTTTCATGGTTTTCAAACCAAAATTACCTTCAAAATAAAAGCTTATGTGAACAAATACAGCCTGGTGTTTCACATTAAAAGTAAACCACTGCACAAGGCTTTTATTGTGAAAGTTATCGCTTCACTTCGATGGAAACTCTGGTCGAATGAACCACCTCCTTCTTCCCTTTATTTTCTTTCCTAGTGTCCTCCTTCCTTCCCTCACTTTGTTTTGTTTACTCAACTCCTTTATTGTTTCTTTTATTGTCTTTTATTACATTCTTGTTTTTCTTCACCTTCTCTTTACCGTTCTTTTCTTATCAAGAATTTTCTCTCAAAAATTCTTGAAAGGGTAGTTGTAAAACAGCTAACTGTTCATCTACAGAGGAATGGTCTATCTGAAGAGTTTCAGTCAGGTTTTAGAATTCATCATAGTACAGAAACAGCATTAGTGAAGGTTACAAATGATCTTCTTATGGCCTCAGACAGTGGACTCATCTCTGTGCTTGTTCTGTTAGACCTCAGTGCTGCTTTTGATACTGCTGACCATAATATTTTATTACAGAGATTAGAGCATGCCATAGGTATTAAAGGCACTGCGCTGCGGTGGTTTGAATCATATTTATCTAATAGATTACAATTTGTTCATGTAAATGGGGAATCTTCTTCACAGACTAAGGTTAATTATGGCGTTCCACAAGGTTCTGTGCTAGGACCAATTTTATTCACTTTATACATGCTTCCCTTAGGCAGTATTATTAGACGGCATTGCTTAAATTTTCATTGTTACGCAGATGATACCCAGCTTTATCTATCCATGAAGCCAGAGGACACACACCAATTAGCTAAACTGCAGGATTGTCTTACAGACATAAAGACATAGATGACCTCTAATTTCCTGCTTTTAAACTCCGATAAAACTGAAGTTATTGTACTTGGCCCACAAATCTTAGAAACATGGTGTCTAACCAGATCCTTACTCTGGATGGCATTACCCTGACCTCTAGTAATACTGTGAGAAATCTTGGAGTCATTTTTGATCAGGATATGTCATTCAGTGCGCATATTAAACAAATATGTAGGACTGCTTTTTGCATTTACGCAATATCTCTAAAATTAGAAAGGTCTTGTCTCAGTGATTAAAAAACTAATTCATGCATTTATTTCCTCTAGGCTGGGCTATTGTAATTCATTATTATCAGGTTGTCCTAAAAGTTCCCTGAAAAGCCTTCAGTTAATTCAAAATGCTGCAGCTAGAGTACTAACGGGGACTAGAAGGAGAGAGCATATCTCACCCATATTGGCCTCTCTTCATTGGCTTCCTGTTAATTCTAGAATAGAATTTAAAATTCTTCTTCTTACTTATAAGGTTTTGAATAATCAGTTCCCATCTTATCTTAGGGACCTCATAGTACCATTCACCCCAATAGAGCGCTTCGCTCTCAGACTGCAGGCTTACTTGTAGTTCCTAGGGTTTGTAAGAGTAGAATGGGAGGCAGAGCCTTCAGCTTTCAGGCTCCTCTCCTGTGGAACCAGCTCCCAATTCAGATCAGGGAGACAGACACCCTCTCTACTTTTAAGATTAGGCTTAAAACTTTCCTTTTGCTAAAGCTTATAGTTAGGGCTGGATCAGGTGACCCTGAACCATCCCTTAGTTATGCTGCTATAGACGTAGACTGCTGGGGGGTTCCCATGATGCACTGTTTCTTTCTCTTTTTGCTCTGTATGCACCACTCTGCATTTAATCATTAGTGATTGATCTCTGCTCCCCTCCACAGCATGTCTTTTTCCTGGTTCTCTCCCTCAGCCCCAACCAGTCCCAGCAGAAGACTGCCCCTCCCTGAGCCTGGTTCTGCTGGAGGTTTCTTCCTGTTAAAAGGGAGTTTTTGTTATGTTTCGGACGCGGTCGGCGCACCAACCCAGCGTTTGAAAGGACCCAGCATAAAATAAGCAGAGCACGGTTCAAAGGATAACAGAATTTAATAAACATAACAGTGAGCAGTGCTAAACAACTAAAAAAGTCCGCGGTCTGGTGAGGTGGAAACACGGCGCGCTCTTAACAGCGCAAACGGTCCGGAGCCACAGCAGTTCGGACCCAGGGACCCCGCCGACACCCCCCAGGTGGCCGCGACAAACCGAGTCTGTGAGAAAGAAAACATGAGGTGAGTCCAACTCCACACAGAGAGACACAACTCAAAGGTGCACGCAATCAGCAAACACTTCCTGGCTTAAATCTATACATCAGCTTCTCACCCTGCAGGCACGGAACAACTCTGTTCAAATCTCCACTACAGCAGAAGCTGATTAGACAATTAGCATAACGTGACAGCTCAATAACACAAGGTGTGAGGGACACCAAATCCACTGTCATTACTTCATAAAAGTCACCAAAACCAAATTACCTCAGGAAGTGTGCTGAAGAGCGTGAGACCTCACCCAATCCTCCTTCACAGACTGTGGCGTCAAACCTGGAGCGGTCTCTGCGTCCGTGATGGTGAGATTGTTCTCCTGACGTCGATCTCACACGTCTGCTCACAAGGTCGAGTCTCTGGCAATCACACACTGTGCATTCAAGGTTTAAATGCAGCAATCTCTGATTAAGACAAAATACACCACAGCTGTGAGTCCTGATGACCTGCATGTGAAAACAAGCCTCAGGTGTTCAGGGTGAGGTCCTAATGCTCAACCACTCAGTCCTGAATGGTGGGAGAAACAGAAAACAAAAACCAAGCCAGCCAAACACCCCAGCCCACAACAGTTTTTCCTTCCCACTGTCGCCGAGTGCTTGCTCACAGGGGGTCGTTTTGACCGTTGGGGTTTTTCCGTAATTATTGTATGGCTTTGCCTTACAATATAAAGCGCCTTGGGGCAACTGTTTGTTGTGATTTGGCGCTATAAAAATAAAACTGATTGATTGATTGATCAAGCTTTATTCATCCATCTTTTCTGCTTCCTGTTATTTCTCCATTATTTGTTTTCACTTTCTAATCTTTCTTTTTCATTGCTTCCTGACCTTTCTGAACTCTTATCCATATCTTTTTCTTACATAAGCCTTTTCCATCTCGAGGTTTAGCTCAGGGATATTTACTGTCATCTCCTGCAGGTGTCTTAAGCCGTACTGTCTGATGTGTTACATCTTCTCGGTGGGGATGGAGGGTCTGTGCTGCCTCTGCGTACCACTGCTCCACTCCTTCCCTCTCCTGGTTCCCTTCGCTGTTCTCTACGGTTACTTTGATGGCGCCTATGTGGCGCTGATTCCTGTTGTGACATCAGAGGTGGTGGGGGCAGACAACCTGTCCTCTGCACTGGGCGTGGTCTACTTCCTGCATGCCATTCCCTATCTGGTCAGCCCGCCCACTGGAGGTAAAGGAGTCTCCAGTTTTGATGTCATTAATGGAATTCATTAGCAGCACAACACATTGAACACATTGGACATGATGAACATTTCACAGACAGTGTGAAATCCTGAGGTAAAGGTGCATTCAGCCACTTGATATAAATTAACAAACTGACATTTCATATTTTCACCTATTATTTTCTCCACACAAACTGCAAAATTTGTCAGCCGTTAACTGGTTTCACACATAAGTGCAAACCAATGTGGTGCAAAAAAAAAAAAGAAGAAAGAAACAGCCACAGCACCAAAAGCAACAGTGCAAAATGCTGTGACCCGAAAAGCCATTGTGAAAAATAGCAAAACACCACTGTGTCAAAAGCAACAGTGCACAATGCAGTGAGACTGAAAGCCATTGTGCAAAATAACACCACAGTGTCAAAAGTAACAGTGGAAAAATGCTATAACACTGATGAAAGCCATTGCGCAAAATAACACCACAGTGTCAAAAGTAACAGTCCAAAATGCTGTGACACTGAAAGCCATTGTGCAAAATAACACCATAGTGCCAAACATTATAGCACCAAAGTGCTTATTAAACAGACACAGACAGAAATCAGATGATGCGCAGGTCTGTGGGGGCATCGGCACTGATACAGATCGTGGAAATATTTATATCCCATGATAAGAAGAGGGCGATAAAGAGGAAACGGCATGAAGAAGAGTCAGTGGGGGGAGTCAGTGAATTTGTGTTGTTTAGTCTCAGCTCTTGAATGAGAGAATTTTTTTAACAGCTTAGGGTTCAGTAAGACAGGATTCTCTGGACCTGGATCACATGGACAGTAGATCGACCAGTCAGTAGGAAAGCAGGTTGAAGATGATGATGTACTCATTGTAGGGGATTTTCTGTCTTTGGATCCCCTGCCAGTAACTTTATGTGGTGAGCAAACTCAAAGACTCAGACTGACAGGACACAGACACAGACTTCAAAAACCAGATGTTGTATTGAAAAGATGCCTTCACTGAACAGAGAGCCACTATGACAGTGCTGGAGTCTTGAAGCAAGCGTCCCATACAACGTTGCAACCAAGAGCCCCGACATTAGGTTAGCCTGCCTTTTTGAAGCCTGCTCTCAGCCCACCCCCTGGTAGGTGGGACTTGTCCTGTGTGTGGCTCAATAGAGCTATGTGATTAGTTGGAAAGTGTTGCATTTGACCTTGTAGGCGAGTGAGCATGCATGTGTTATGTCAAAACTTTGTGCTGCCTGTGTGTGGCAGTGTGACAAGCAAAGAATATTTCATGGCTCCTGTTGTCCCAGACGGAGACATGAATACCTTACGTCATACGCAGGTGATGACATTTTTCAGGCAGGTATGCAAAACATTCAGGTCAAATTCAGTCTGTCTCATTAGGTGGTCTGAGGACAAGCGTCATGGAACATTCCATCCAACAATGTACTTGTAGAAACGTCCCTCTGAGATTAAACCTTATTTAAAGCTCCAGCAGAAATTTAAAACACTTCTGTTACCGGACATGTTAGCTTATTTACCAGAGGTCATCGGCTTCACCCATCAGGACCACGACACCGGGTTAAAGACTCAACCTGATATATGAAGTGACGCACGGAACTAGGTCAGCCAATCAGAAAACGTGTCATGGTAAAAACGAGTTTGACGAGTAAAATCAGAAAGTTTCACATCTTAAAACACCGCAGGGTCACATATTTGGACACTGGGTACAGCTGAAAGGAATATGAAGACTTTACATTCAAATCAGATAAACAGTACTTTGTGTGGGAAGGCCAGAAGTATCCAGATGTCGCCCAAGCATTTGGCCACAAAATGTGTCAGTTTCAACTGTCAGCACCTATTGAATCTAAAATGACTTATTTTTTGCCTTCAGGTTGGCTGGTTGATGCAAAATGGTTTTACATGAAAAGCCATTGTGCAAAATAGCAAAACACCACAGTGTCAAACACTGTAGCACGGTGCCTTTTAAACAGACATAGGCGGAAATCGGATGATGCAAAACATGAAGAAGAAAAAGAGGAGTCAGTAGGAAAGCAGGCTGAAGATGTTCATTATGTACAGGTAGAAACGTCCCTCTGAGATTAAAATCTTATTTAAATCTCCAGCAGATTAAAAAGCTTCTGTTATCTGACACATTAGCTCATTTATCAGAGGTCATTGGGTGAACATCAGGACCAGGAAGATGACACCACTTTGTGTGGGAGGGCCAGAATTATTTGTACAGCTGTCTAACTTCTTATCCAGATGTCGCCCAAGCATTTGGCCACAAAATGTGTCAGTTTCAACCGTCAGCACCCACTGAATCTAAAGTGATTTCTTTTTTGCCTTCAGGTTGGCTGGTTGATGTGACAGGAAGTTACACTGCTACATTCTTCCTCAGTGGCGCCGCCCTACTGGCCAGTGCACTCATCCTTTTCACAGTTACAGCAATACGCCGCTGCCACCGTGTCAACTTAAAGCCACAAAGCCCTCCCCCCTCAGCGTAGCTGACCAATCAGACTGCCACATCACTTTCAACAAGGAGGCGGAGCATCAGTCAGACTGTTCATAGCATCTGGCAGGAAGGACCTGGTTTTACTTCAGGAGCAGATTCAGAACCAACTGGATCCACATTCAGAGCCATGCCTCCTGCCGGAGATTAACTTTTAAACCATTTTTCAATTTCATTTCAGTGACAGACATTTGAGCTCAGGTCAACTGCCAGATTACAAAGACAAGCACCTGCTTGCTCCAGACCACAAAAACTAAAAATACATTTAACATTTGGATTCCAGTCGCACACGCAAACACTGAAGCATATTGTCAGGTTTCTATGGTTATGATTCACACTGAAGCAAAAAAAGGGGGAACAAAAGTAATCCTGAAGGTTAAAGGTCAAAGTCACTTCATTCAAACTGTTGGATTTGCACTCTGATCCTGGAAACACAAATCAGCAGTTTCTGAATTTAATGAGCTGATTACACTATGATTAATGTCTGATGTGGTATCTGCAGCAACCATAGTTCAAATGCAAGAGTGAGCTATCCGTTAAACAAGGAGTCAGAGGTTCAATTCCTAGCTACTATTATTTGTATACCAAACTGTCCTTGAGCAAAACATTGAATGTGAAACTGCCGGATTTTGTGACATTTGCATTCATAACACTTTTTTTAAATCTATGTGATTAAATGCACTTTAAAGACAAACAGGCACCTATTAGAGTGCACGCCTTAGTCAAATAAAAGGTGGGGGGGTGTTCACATTTAACTGTTTTTACATGTCCTGGCTTCTCCCCCATTTACCCCCAAAAACACAACAGTAGAAATTACAAAGTTTTGTTTAAACTTTTACTTCCAGTATTTCCACCACTGTTCAGAAAAAAATCATTTTTGTTTCAGTAAATCCCAGCAGGTTGGCCTCAAACCGGCAGATGTAATTGTCACCTTCTCGTCAAAGTTTAACACGAAAGATATCATTAAAGCGTCTTCTCAGCTCTTTACAATATACTGTGATAAACTGACATGTGACTCTTAGCATCAGCTTCCAAAGCTGATATGCTTCATTAATCCACATTTAGCAGACGCGAAGTGTCAAGTTTGGCAGTTATTCAGGAGGTCAAAAGGTCAAGTGTGGGCTCGTCGATGCCCCCCGGTGACCTTGTAAAGCCTGATTTACACTTCTCCGTCTCCTTAGCGACACAGAGCCCTCTGCGTCGCTGCGTGCCCTCTCCGAAGCCTGACGTGCACCTCTAAAATATTACAGCTACACGTCGTAACAACAGAGACTGCAAGGGCTGTGATTGCTCACTTTTCCTGTTGTACGCTCCGTAGCTTCCACAAACATTTTTTCCAGTTTCATGATTAATCCGTTTAACAGCGTACCAAATAAACTGTCCCTGTGTGTCTCCACGTCATTTCCAGTCATCTGTAGTATAATTTCTTTCCTGTATTTATGTTGGCTCTCATGTGACGTCATGGGGAATCCCTGCTCAAAGGGCCTATTTACATGAAATTGCATATTTAAATGAGGCGTGGCCGGGCAGGAGTTTGGTTCCACGCTCAATTCCACGTTCAAGTGGGATGTGAAAACGGAATGTGTAAATTCATGCCTACGCACACTTTCATACATCTGAATATATTTGTGCTTATGCCAGATTCAGGTTTTGGCGTATGCCAATTTTTAGTAGTAAGTCCACGTAAGTCTTTGTACATGAGGCCCCAGGACTCCCCATTAGTGTGCAACATGTTCTACTGTCCAAACTGAAGTAGCACAGATACAGTATCACCATCTGCTGTCCATTTATCAAACAGACAAACAGTGCCTGAAGGAGAATTTCTTTATATGCTGATGATGTCATCTTATGTCTGTCAAATCTAAGAGTGTTGATCCCGGCAGTGTTGGAAGTGATTCAAGATTTTGGAAATGTTTCAGGTTATAAAGTAAAAAACATCAAATCATCTATATTATTAATGAATAGAACTGAAAGGCCAAAATCTGCTCAAGAAATAAAACAATTCAGTGTGGTGGAAAAGTTTGAATATTGAGGCATTCAGATTTTTCCAGTACTTGAACACATGCTTAAAATTAATTACAATTACTCAAGGGAATCATTAAGTCAGTTGACAAGTGGATGTCACTATCGTTATCAATAATGGGAAGAGTTTATATATATATATATATATATATATATATATATATAATGAACATACTTGTATTACCAAGATTTTTATACCTGTTTCAAAACATTCCTCTGTCACCTCCTCCAGAACTTTTACATGGATTAAAAAATCTACAGTGGGTTTTATAAGGAACAAAGGAAAGTGTAGATTATGCCTCTCATTGCTAGAGTATATTTACCATTTGATCGGGGAGGTCTAAATTGTCCCAACTTTAAGCGGTATTACTGGGCTGCAGAACTGAGGTCTATTATGTTTTATATAACGCCTGAATAGATTTTTGTCATTTGATTGGTGGTTTGTATGTCACGTGACATGGATTAGGTGTAACATTTGCCATTGTGTTCCATTTACCATGCAATTTTGGTGCTATACATTTTATACTAGCGGCCATGGCGCTTAGCTTAAAAACAAACAGTGGCCTGATACAGTGCCCAGACTCACTGGATAATGAAGGGGAAGGCTGGATGTGCCGAGGGAGCTCAAGTCGTGAGGGGTCCTGAGAAAGCAGTGTTTGCTGGAGGCAGAGCCGCGCAGGCTGGGCTGGTCCCACCACAAGCATGGTTGGCCCTGCAACAGCTTGGGGCTTGTGGGGAGCCACTGGGGCACAGCAGGCACCATCAGATGACACCTGGGTGAGACGAGGCATCTTGGTCTCGCTACCAAGCTTTGGCAGACACCGTAGGACCGGGAAGAGCGTAAGTCCCTTTTCCCTTGTTTAGAAATGAATAAAATGTCAAATGACAAGGATTTATTTTAGGCGTTATGTAAAACAAATAATGAATGTTTATGAGTACAATGAAAAGAATACTTCATGAGGTGAAAGATGGAATGTACATGAAAAGAGAGTTTCTAGCTGCTCAAAAATTATTGGATAACACACACCCTTGCAGGTACACAAAAAAAAGTCAGATTCAAGTCACTTCAGCTAGAAATGTGAATGGAGCTCCTGTCCTCTCTGGTGAGATTCAAACCCGCTGTTCCACCCTGTCTGTCCACTTTCAAATGCCTTTTATTTTATAAACTAGCTGCCTGCATCATTCGCTGGATGATCCGCAGAGAAATGTGGCACAGAGTTCTGGTTCTGCTGCATCCTAAGTGGACTTTGCTCTGCCAGAGAGGAGATGCTGTGGAGGCGGAGCAGTGAGCATGGCCCAGGGAGGAGAACGCCTGTCCCCAGTTACGCAGGAGACAACCGTCGAGCCTGTGTCACTGCCTCTGTTCTGTGCACGTCTGATTTTTTTTTTTTTAAGTGCGTGTTGTGCTGCCCCCCAAACGCGTCATGAAAAAATGTACCCTGGACGACTGCCCAGTTCGCTCGTACCAAAAACCAGGTCACATTGAAAGAATAAAATAACATTATTTGTTTTATATAATGACTAAAATAGATCCTTGTCATTTGATATTTTATTCATTTATAAACAGAAAAGGGACTTACATTTTGGTGTGTGTCACTGGTGTTTTGACATCAACAATCCAACAAAAACTTTAAACTGGAGTCCAAAATTGCTCTCAGTCAACTTGCAAAAACAGTCAGATAGTTCAAAAATTATTCTGACAGTGTAGTCCATGATATGTGCGAAGACTTCCTCAGTCCAGTGAAAAATCACGTCAGGATTTTGTCCAGGTTTTCATCCTAACAGCTCCTCATGCCTTCAGACGGCTTACAGCGTAGTGAATTTGTTTTTTTTTGTGTTAGAAGTATTAACACCGTCAATTAGCTCCTTCAAATCCTCGTCCCTCAGCGAAACAAACTCCGCCATGTTTAGCAAAACACCACCTCCACTAGTGTGTGCATGCGAGGTACAAAATGTATGGAACCATATTTGCACGGTAAATGCAATACAACACAAATAGGATGAATAATCCATGTCACGTCACGTGACACACAAAGCACCAATCAAATGACAAGGACCCACTCAGCTATTATGTAATCTTTGTTATGCACCTTAAATAAATAATTGAATTATGCAGACATCTGTGTTCCCTTTCGCTACATGTTTCGTCCTGACCTGGTTGCACCGGATTGTTGAGGCTGGCAGAAGCGGGGAAAATTTTCCCTTATCTCAAAGGTCACTTACTGTTTTCATTTAGTTCTGCAAAGTTAATATTTAGCAACTGTTCTGTTTTTTTTATGAGTTTTACACATGCTAAGCTTGCCTATAGCTTTTGGACAGCATGTTCCGCTCAGACCAGCTTGACTCGGAGAAGTGATCCTTGACACCTGCAGGAAAACAAAGGTATGTGGAGATAAAGTCCCTTGATACAGAGAGTAGTGACAAATGAGAATATTCACTGAACGCTGCCATTTCGGGGACAATTGTGCAGAACTACTGAAGCGACACTTGCACAGTGCAGTTTGACTATGCATGTAGAATGCAAAGTCACATGGGACAGGTTAGGAAGTACTTTGTTTATTTCATGGGGGAGGGATTAAATTTGCAATATATGATGTTTTTTTTATTGCACTTTAATCAATTCTTTCAAGGTGCAAAATAGGTAAGTGTTTTGAAATATTAACTTTGGTAACAAAGTTCTTGTCAGGCTTCATGTTGCAACATTACATTGTCTTAATTTTTGCTCAGCAATGAATAAATGGCTGACTTTATTTTCCCAGATTTTACGTCTGTGGGGTTCCGACTGGAATCTGTACATCTTGATACCCTTGTCATGTCTATTTGTGCATCCAACACAACAATCTGGCATGTTCAGTGAATAAATAAACTCCATATACACGCAGATAGCTTAAAAGCGAATGTGAATTTGGCTCCATAATGGCACCACGAGTCACGTGACTGTGGTTTTGTTGGCTCGTCGTGTCGTGACTGCCTGTATAAAAGGAGTCTACATGGAGATGCCCCGCCCCTCACCCCAGAAGTGTGACTTGGTTGACTGTTAAAATTTCATCACTTTGGATTTCTACATTTTTTTTTTTTTTTTTTTTTAAACAAAGATGCTGAAGAGAAAAGGCAGCAGGCAGCTTCGTAGTTTGTACCGTTACTCCGCCTCTCACCCATCAACCGCTAGGATAGGCTCCAACCTCTATGTCTCTTAACTGGAATTAGCGGGTTGAGGAAATGAATGAATGTTAAAGAGAAGAAGGACTTCTGTCTCAGCTGGATGTCATCTTTTCTGGTTCTGAATTACATTTTTTTTTTTTTTACTGAACCAGAACCACAAGTAGCAGTCTGCTGCAATGCCTGATGGAAGACGACAGCATAGTGATGGCGGCTGGGCCTGGGTGATTGTCGGTTGCTGCTTCATGGTGATGGTTTGCACGCGAGCTGTGACCAGGTGACCTAAACACGCCACATTTAGCAGAAAAATTTCAGATCATAAAGTGTTTTTGACACCCAGTGTTCGCTAAACGGGTTAGCAGTTTAGTCGTAACCACGAGTGCATCTTTGGAAATGGAGGGCCGAGGCAGTTATTGGTTTGATTGAAACCTCAACACTAGATCGCCTCTAAAACACCATCAGACCGCTTTAAAGTCAAAAACTACAGTTTAAAACAGCTGCTTCATTCATAGATTTCAGTGCCCCGCCGCTTCAAAGTGTGAACACAATAACTCAAACAATTAAAACAGCCATTAAAAGGACACATAAGATTAAGGACAGAATGCTGTGAAGCAGCCTCACGAGTGTGGTCATAAATTACCCGTGTGAACCCTTTGACTCACTAAAGGAGTTTGGTGTCAAGCTCCAGCTCTTTTAGCTGTCAAATAATTCAGCACCAAAAATGTAAAATTTTGCATTAAAATCCAGAAAAACAGGGTAGTTCTATGTTCACTAAGATTCTGTGAATTTGAGGCGGTTCATGAAAATTCAGTAAGGTATATCTTCTATATACATACCAATTCTAAGGTAGAACTCTACTAGTGTATACTAAAGTATATCTAAAAAAAAAAAGAAGAGTAGAGCCACTTAGGTGCCTGTTCTGGAGAACCAGGGGTGGTAGGTTTAAAAGCTTTTTTTTATCCCATGGGAACTCTCCCTACCCACCTAAGCGGCTCAAGAAAATGGAGAGCATGTATATAAGTCATATTAACACAATCAGGATAGTAAACAAGTCAAGTAGTCATGTATGTAACTGCTGCCCCCCCCCTTTTTCCCATGCACAACCAGTGATTTTTTTTTTTACACACAATGAAAGTGCTATCAAATATGTGAATGTGCTACAACCGAACCTTCACAAATATCCAACATCAATATACTAACAATAGGCCCTTCAAAATAATAATAATAATAAAAAACACATTCTCCCATCATTTCATTCAGGTCCAGTATTTTTCAAAGATTCAAGATAAGAAATACATGGTTGCCACAGTTTTAGTAACGCATCAGCCCTCCCTCTAAGACTAACCTTGATTTTTTTTGAAGTTTTAAGAGTCTTATTCCAGAAACCTTCCCTGAACTCCAGACCCAACTCTTGTTCCCAGTTACAGATCATTTTATTGAGTGGGTGACAGTCCAGCGAAATAAGAGCTTTCTTATGGGGCAGAAGTTCAAAGAGGTCCTCCCAAGAATGTTTAGGGGACTGAAAAATAGTAGATGCACAATGTCTAATGTGAAAATAAATAAATAAAATAAAATAAATGAGATGAGATGAGGGCAGGTTATATAAGGAAGACAAATCAATACAATTAAGAAAGGTATTATCCTTAACAAAAAAAAAACAAAAAAAAAAATCGCGGAATCATTTAATGCCTTTCTTACCCCATAGATGAAATGCAGCATCGAAGAAGGAAGGAGGAAAGAGGTGATTCTTACAATTCTTTCAAAAGCCAGCCAGACCAGAAAATCACTAAAGGACCTTGGGCAAGGTCCTTAATCCTCTAGTTGCTCCCGGTGTACGTATAGTGAGCGCCTTGCATGGCAGCACCCTGACATCAGTGAGTGAGTGTGTCTGTGTTAATGTGAGGCACAGTTGTAAAGCACTTTGAGCTTCTGATACAAATGTTAAAGTGCTATATAAATGCAGTCCATTTACCATTTTACCATGAGCCAAGAGCAGAAGCAGAAACACATTTGAAGTGAAGTCGAAATTGATACCATGTTTTAAGAGAGGCAAGTAAGCAACAGGATTGTCTGTGTACCAAGGCAGGGACACAGGGAGAGATGAAAATAATAAGGCTGGGAGAGAGGTAGATAAACACGACTGAACTGCTAACTGACACCAAGTTGTATGAGGATCTTTTAACCAGTAAATGTATTTTTGAATATTTGCTGCCCAGTAATAAAACATCAAATTAGGTAAAGACAGACGTCCACTGAGCCGACATTTATGTAACAAGGATTTACGTACTTTTGGTTTAACCTTCCCATATAAATGAGGAAATAATTCGATCTATTGTTTTAAAAAAGGTTTTGGGTAAGAACAAAGGAATACACTGAAAAAGGTACAAAAACTTGGGTAAAACGTTCATTTCACTATATCAATCCTACCTAAAAGAGATACTGGTAAGTTAGCCCATATTTGAAAAGCTGACCTTATATTGGACAATAAAGGAGAAAAATCTGAGGCCTGCAGAGCCTGAAGTGAACCAGTTACAGTCACTCCCAAGTACTTAAAACCAGAATGAGTCAGATATATACAAGAGATGAATCCAATAAATAAATCTATCACCAAAAACAAATTTATTCATGACTGCAAGAAGGTTACTTTAATTCCACTGTATCAAATGCTTTTTGGACATCCAATGAAATTACCACTTCAGGGAGATTACTATGGTGTTTGGAGTACAGTATATTGAAAAGGGTATGTATATTAAAACAAGAATCCTTCCTTTGAATTGATATAATAGATGGAAGGATTCCGTCTATTAGGGAAGCTAATAGTTTGGCCAAAATTTTCACATTCACATTAAAGAGGCTAATAGGTCTGTAAGAAGCACAGAAAGTTGGGTCTTTTCCTTCCTTGAGCAGTAATGAAATGGAGGCCTGGCTCAGTGCTGTGGGGACAGAACGCTGTCTAGATGTTTCCCCAAAAACTGACCAAAGTAACAGGACTAATTTCATATGAAAGTTCTTATAAAAATCAGTGGGGAATCCATCAGGGCCAGTGGATTTGCCTGACTGCAATGATTTAATCAAGGATAAAATCTCTTCAATCTCTTCCATGGGAAAATGTGAGTGTGTCCTTCCACTCCATCAGCTGTCAGTGAGAACTGGCTTTGGCTGGTGAAGTAACCAACAGACCTCAGGGTCCGGCTGGCACTCTTCTTACCTTTTTAATTATTGACAGGTAACGAGTTCCTAATTGATGATCTATGCAGGTGCATCTCCATCTTCTTTGTCGAGTTCCAGTCTGCCTTTGAAGCCAACTATGCCACGACTGCCTGGATCCACAGCCTGGTCAACTGCACCACCATGCTGTGTGGTCAGTACAAGTATTGTTCATTACTGGTCTGCAGCTAGTCATAGGACTAGAACACAGAACCTTCTGGCCTGCATACTCTCCTCTGCAATAAGGGATCTTGCATTTACATGTCTTTAATTCAGCTTCACAAGCTTGCTACAAGTGTCTTCCATTCTTCTTCCTCTTACAGATGTTCTTTGCTTCTCCACTATTTAACTCACATCCATCACCCTGTAAGAGACAGTTTGGGTCGGGTTGTGGAAACCTTTGTTGGTGATGAAAGGTTCAGTGACCTCGACTTTATGGACAGTGCTGTGATTTTATGGAATCAATGATTGCAGCATTTGAGAAGCTGAGTAAGGAATCAGTCTCTGGGTTTGTGAAGGTTCTGGATCCAGACTAAGATCCAGGCGTCCAATGACTTCCTGGACTCAGCCATCAGAAGTGTATCTGTATGTGGTGAAAGTGTTGAACTTGTATAGAGCCATTCACTGATCTCAGCAATGACTTTCATGTCTCTGGGTCCTCGGTCTTTGAGATCAAGAGACACCTGGAAGATCTTATGGTGTCTTGAAGCCAAATGCCAGAGGTGTTTGGTGATGCTGATATCTTTGAATCTCAGAATGAAGGTCTTGAAGTCTTTGGACCACAATAGCCACCATTCAGACACCACTAATAATTTGCAGAAAATAATGGCTCTGCTTACCATTAAATTTGGTTGCACTTGTGGGTCTGATGACAGGTCACGGCCGCCTCTGGTTCGCAATCGACTCTTTTCCTCCCTGTGCTGGCTCGCCAAAAATGTCATAGAGATTTTTGAACCGAAGTCCTCAGATGTAATTTCAAATTAAAGGTGTTTAGCTGTCCAAAAATGAATCTTCACTGGAGTCAGATACAGAGTAACAAAGTAATAAAATTAATCCTTTATTGTCGACAACAAGGGAAGCAAAGTTCACACAAGAAAAAAGAGCTCTGTCTGCTCTGAACCGCTTCCACTTATGATAACGTCTGCCCGTCTTTTATACGGTGCGGGTGGGACATACAGTTGTTGAGCAATCTTCCTCAAGGTCGTAGACCTGGGGCTCTGTTACATGCCAAAGTCTGACGTTTGAACACAGAATTCATTGAAAAGTCTCAGCTAACAGCTGTGAACAGAGGTGTTCAGACCTGCTCTCAACCCCCTCCCTCTGGGTATTTTCAGCTCAGGTTATGTCAGGTCCCCGTGACCCGATCTTGATTAAGCGGTTGAAGATGTGTGTGTGTGTGTGTGTGTGTGTGTGTGTGTGTGTGTGTGTGTGTGTGTGTGTTATGTCATACTTTTTATAGCAGAGTGTCCTGTTAAATTTTTTTTTTTTTAAGTTTTATTGTAATTAGTTACCTTGTATGTTTTTCGTTTGTCTTCCCTGTGCTGTTCATCTGCATGCTTGCACAACCCCATTCCACTATATCTATTTCACAGTAAACTTAGCTTTGCCCATTTGTTTATTTGACTCCTTTACTTCTTTATGCACCAGTGACACCAGATCAAATTCCTCTTATGTGAGAACTTACTTGGCAATAAATTTGATTCTGATTAAAAATGTATTTTTCACACAATTACATGGTTTACACACAGAACGTTTGAGGAGTATAAAAGCTTGTTTTTAGAGCTTTGTTCATGTGTAATATATTTTCCTTTTTTAAACATCTAGTGAGTGCTTATCAAGAATACTTCTTTTTACACATGAAACAAAAATCATCGGCTTGAATTTCTTAATATACGCTTTTCTTTGGTACATCACTGCCCAAAATCCACAAACAGGATGTGCCACTCAGGCCTATTGTATGTAACACAGATTCCATCACGTACAATTTGGTCAAGCACCTTAAGTGGATTTTGGCTCCTCTAGTGGGTAACTCAGACCACCATGTGGAGAACACAAGATTTTGTGAAGAAGATCAAGGACCTGCAGCTGGAGGCAGATGAAACTATGGTGTCATTTGATGTGACATCACTGTTCACCTGCATCACCACCGCTGAGGCCATCTCAGCTGTGAGACAGAGACTGCTGGAGGATGTGTCTCTACTTGAAAGGACCACACTTACACCACACCACATTTGCCAACTCTTGGAGATCTGTCTTAACACCACATATTTCCTGTTTAGGGGGAATTACTACAGGCAGATCCATGGTTGTGCGATGGGGTCTCCGGTATCCCCACTGTGGCCAATCTGTACATGGAGCGAGTGGAGAAGACAGCCTTGACATCTTTCACGGGCATCCCTCCCAGTCACTGGTTCAGATATGTCGATGACACATGGGTTAAAATCAAGCAACAGGAGGTTGAGGACTTTACAGAACACATCAAATAGTGGACTCCAATATCAAGTTCACACATGAGGATGCCAGAAACAACCATTTAGCCTTCTTGGACTGTGATGTTACAATTGGAGAGAACAGGCAGCTCCAGACAGGGGTTTACAGAAAACCCACTCACACTGACCAATATCTGCTCTTTGGCTCAAACCACCCTCTTGAACACAAGCTCGGGATGATCAGGACTCTTCAACACAGAGCCCTACAGGTGTCCACACAGGGATGAGATTGGCAAATTTGATTTTCAGAGGAAAATAAGCCAGGGTCCAGGGGCCACAGGCCCCAGCGGGTCCAGGGCGGAGCCCTGGCCAGGGGGTCTGCTGTTTTAAAACACGGAAATTGCACTAAAATGATATTAAAAACTACCATAAATGCCAGGTGTTCATATCTATAATTCAACCTGTAAACCCTTACTAAGACCATCTACTGTACATGTGTATTTTTGTGACCAAAATATTTTTTCAGAACTAGACTTACTTGATTTTCAGCATTCTCCACTTTCAGCATGGGACACTTGTCAACAAACATACATGTAAGGGCGGGAAAAAGGAAAGGGCGGGAGAAATGCATATATAACCTTTGCGCTGATGGGTCATAAGCTTTGTAATAACCAATGAAAACGTGCATAAGTAATAGATTCGACTGCGCTTCGATACCATCTCGGTTTTTATGATTTGTTGGAGGGAAAACTACCGAATATTGGAAGTTGAAAGACTACACAGTTACCTCCCTTACACTACATGCTCATTGTGCACCTACTTCATACTGGTCACTGACCAGCACAGCGTTACTTCCGCGTTCGGCTGACTGACGGACTGATCGAACTTGCTGCGTCGGTGATAACAAACAAAGACCACCCAGTGTTCTGAATAGACGACAATTTTATTAAACAAATTGACATTAATTTTTTTTTATTTTTTTTTGCATTCTTACCCCCCCTAAAATTTTCTCAATGGATTTGGACGTTTCATAAAATCGACCCCCGGGACTGTCAAATCTGTGGAAATCCGCGGATCCGTGGAAAAATCTCATCCCTGTCCACAACTGCAGAGGGAAGGGCTAAAGAACAACAACTTGTCCGGAAAGCCCTGACAGTATGTAGGTACCGACGGTGGTCAAAGTGCAGAAGTCCCAGAGAACAAAGAGACCAGATAGACAGGAGATGGAGACAAGAAGAAGAGTGTCTCTCCCTTATTTAGCAGGAGTAGGGGAAAAACTACAGAGGATCTTCAGACAGCACAAAATCCCAGTTTACTTTAAACCAGTTAACACCTTGAGACAGAAATTAGTTCACCCTAAGGACAGGATCCCTAGTTACAAACAGAGCAATGTAGTGTATTCTATCAGATGTCAGGAAAACTATAACGAACACTACATAGGTGAGACTAAGCAACCTTTACACAAAAGGCTATACCAGCACCGCAGAGAGGGTGCCAGTGGACCTCACTCTGCAGTTCGTCTCCACCTTAAAGACATTAACCACACGTTTGAGGACAAGGAAGTTAAAATCTTAGCCAGAGAGAAGAAATGGTTTGAGAGAGAGGTCAAGGAGGCATTCTATGTGAAACAGTTGAAACCCAGCCTTAACCGGGGAGGGGGTCCCCTTTGTCCCCTGTTTACAATGGGGTACTCAGGTCAAAGCAGTTTCAGTCTTTTGTTCATGGTAATGAGTCATTCACGTCATCAGGAGAGTCGTCAAGGGAGCCATCAGGAGAGGCGTCCGTCCCATCATTAGGAGGGACAGCTGCCCTGTCATTAGGAGGGTGCTAACTAGAGCACACAAGGTGCTAATTAGAGCTATTGTTTAGTCACTAGCCTATAGCAGTCTGCCTCTCAGTAGGAGGGGTCTGGTTAGGTTTAAAACTCCAGCTTTTGTGGCTTCTGTTTATTCATCTCTACAAGAGTCAAGACAGAAGTCAGACTACCAGAGCAAGAACTTTAGCTGAGGAAGCTTCTGCGATTTGAAGCGAAACATCCTCACGTCAAGCAATCCAGTCCAGTTGAAGATTCAAGCTTCTCTACTATGGAAACCTGGACAACTGAGAGCCTACACAGAAACCTTCTGCTTTTAGTAAATAATATACTTAAAGACAAAACTATTGCCAATGAAAAGTCTTTTGCCACTTGCAAGTCATATAAAACTCAGAATACAGAAAGTCAGAATACGATATTTTCATAATGGACTTTTTTCTAAGGTACCAGAACTGTGAGAATTTTGTGAAAAGCTTCATGACACCGGCTGGTGATCGCGCTCGATTTGTGCATGATGTCTTTTTTGGTGGAGTGGACTTTACATATTTAATCATTCTGCAAGTGGGTGAGTGCCTGGTTCAGTTTTTTTTCCCCACTTTTGTATTTTGTTCTCATCAGTGAAGCTGGTAAGCTTTATTTTTATTTTACTTCTTGAGAGTCTGTCTTGATGTGTGGAAGTCTGTTTTGTAACGGGGCAGCATGCACCATGTCGTGCACTGCACTCGCGGACCTCGCTGCTGTTTATCTGGCTGTCTGATCACATAGATGTATTTCTTAGATTTTCCACAGTTATATCGATGACAACACTTATAAGCATGCACAAAGCTGAGCCTTTAGCAGACTGTATTTAACAGGCTGCATTCATGATTAATGGACGTGCACACGGCTGCTGCTTTTACCATGACCGCATCAAAACTACCAGTTATTACTTAAAAACAAACCATCATAACACAGCATCACACATATGGAAACTTAGCAATTAATCTGTGGCATTGTTCTTAACGTTAGCAGATACGTTCCATTCAAGCATGCACTGGGATGTTTTCCTTAAGGATACGCTGTCAGAAACACTGAGCAATGTTATGATTTCTGTTCGACATGTCCTTTAAAACATAGAAGAATGGAAATAATGCACGCCGTTATCCATCATCAAAATCTCAAAGGATGAAAGTATGTCTCCGTACCTGAAGAATTTTGGTTTCTTTTCTGCCATTTTCTTTATAAATGTCTCCTTATTCACTGTCACAGGGGCTGCAGCATTGTTGTTATCCTCCGATCTGGTCAATCCCGCGGCAGACAGCACCGGTCTCAGCCTCCATGACGCTCGAAGCTGGTGTGCCTCCCCCTCCCTGGACAGACTGGTGATCGCAGCGCCCTGCACGTTGGCATGTTTTTCTAGCTGCCCCTCCTCGGCTACACAATCTGTGGTCACCTCCAGTACAAAACAAACAATGCAGAGATCGTCCTCTGATCATCAGGCTCATGTAATGCTTGCGTTTTGTCATGGTTTATGTCGTCTGGATGTAAACAGGATAAACTAAAGTGGTGAAGTTGTTTGTGTGAAATTTCCCTGCAAAAATGGTTTTGCACGCAGTCAGATTCCCATCAAGTCTTGCGCTAAAACATCGCAAGTTGATGCCACGCCGCCGTTATGCCATTGTCTGGGGAGAACCCTGCGGTTTTACAGTAGTGTTCAGAATAATAGTAGAATCAGAATCAGAAGAAGTTTATTGCCATTGCCAGTGAACAGGATTCACAGACTAGGAATTTGCTTTGGTACAATGGTGCAACATTAAGAAGAGATAAAATGCTAAGATAAAATATAACATATGTGTCAAAATAAGATAAAATATAAGATAAAAAAAAAGAAATATGAAAGGCTGTGTGCAACAGAAAAACAGAGAAACAGAAAAAACAGTGCAGTGGGAGGAGTGCAATTAAAAACCAAAGTACACTGTCTAAAGTGACCCGTGATAAAATGATAAAGTGCTATGTGTTTTCTACTTTTTTTACTAATAGCCCAATTTCATAGCCTTAAGAGTGTGCATATCATGAATGCTTGGTCTTGTTGGATTTGTGAGAATCTACTGAATGTACTGGTACCTTGTTTCCCATGTAACAATAAGAAATATACTCAAAACCTGGATTAATCTTTTTAGTCACATATTATTCTGAACACTACTGTATATGATGGAATAAACAGAACATGGCAACACTTTTTGACAGAAATCCGTTTTACAGACAGAGGTGTTGCAGCCCTATTAGAGCTCACACCAGCTATGCTCCTGAACATCTCAATCCCTTTCCCCCACTTCCAGCTCAGGCAGGTGTGCTCAGCCATTCAGGAGCAGGCAGACACCAGACTGGTCTAAGTGGAGAGAGAAAGTAAACAAGCAGTTGTGACCTTCAGGAGCAGATCTGGTGACCTCAGGTCAACTGGCAGGACTTTAAGTCCTTTGAAAAACTAACTAGTTGTTTCTGCAAACCTTTGTAATCCTCGTGCAGCTCCGGTTGGCAGCCTTGTGGGGAACCGCTGGTCCTGCAGGGTGGCGGTTGTGCTCGGTGGGCTCCTGTCCTCCTGTGGCCTCCTCCTCAGCTCCTTCACCACCACCTTGGAGCTTCTCTACTTCAGCATGGGAATCCTGACAGGTTTGATATTGCACTCTCATGGAATCGTAGTGGACCTTTAATCGAAAACACAGCAGGTGGGTACAGAGCAAAGGTTTGGGGTCTCCCCACTGGTACGGCCTCCAGCCCTGTTTAACAGACTAAAATGTGCTTCCAACAGCCACTAGAGGGCACTATTCTGATCCAGTCCTTCAGCTTTGTTTGGAATAATTCAGCATCCTCGACCGCTGACCACTGCTCAGGCAGTGGTCTCTCTCAGTTTGTCCGAACCACCATTAACATTTTTAATATTCTGTGTGCATCCGCGCTCTGGCATCATCACCAAGAAGTGATCACTACACCTCAACTAGTCCCACAATAAAAAGTGTTTTTCGATTTTAAAATACATAAATATATCAAATACAGTAAAGAACAAGTCCAGAAAATATTTTATGAGGCACAAAATGAATAATTTCAGCACTCATGAAGAAGCGAAACTACATTTTACTGGGCCTCATGTTTACATTCCATTATCGTTCATCCTACACATGATGAACATCGCATATACAACCCCTGGCAAAAATGACCGGCCTCGGAAAATGTTCATTCAGTTGTTTAATTTTGTAGAAAAAAAGCAGATCACAGACATGACACAAAACTAAAGTCATTTCAAATGGCAACTTTCTGGCTTTAAGAAACACTATGTCTTCTTTATAAATCTCATTGGAACGGCACCAAACAAAAGTTCCAGCATCATCACCTTGCACAATGCAGATTCGAGATTCATCACTGAATATGACTTTCATCCAGTCATCCACAGTCCACGATTGCTTTTCCTTAGCCCATTGTAACCTTGTTTTTTCTGTTTAGGTGTTAATGATGGCTTTCGTTTAGCTTTTCTGTATGTAAATTCCATTTCCTTTAGGCGGTTTCTTACAGTTCGGTCACAGACGTTGACTTCAGTTTCCTCCCATTCGTTCCTCATTTGTTTTGTTGTGCATTTTCGATTTTTGAGATATATTGCTTTAAGTTTTCTGTCTTGCCGCTTTGATGTCTTCCTTGGTCTACCAGTATGATTGCCTTTAACAACCTTCCCATGTTGTTTGTATTTGGTCCAGAGTTTAGACACAGCTGACTGTGAACAACCAACATCTTTTGCAACATTGCGTGATGATTTACCCTCTTTTAAGAGTTTGATAATCCTCTCCTTTGTTTCAATTGACATCTCTCGTATTGGAGCCATGATTCATGTCAGTCCACTTGGTGCAACAGCTCTCCAAGGTGTGATCACTCCTTTTTAGATGCAGACTAACGAGCAGATCTGATTTGATGCAGGTGTTAGTTTTGGGGATGAAAATTTACAGGGTGATTCCATAATTTATTCCTCAGAATTGAGTGAGTCCATATTTTTTTTCCCTCTGCTTGGTCTAAAAAAGTAACTGTTACTGACTGCCACAATTATTTTTCCTGATTTCTTATAGTGTTTCTTAAAGCCAGAAAGTTGCCATTTGAAATGACTTTAGTTTTGTGTCATGTCTGTGATGTGCTTTTTTTCTACAAAATTAAACAACTGAATGAACATCCTCCGAGGCCGGTGATTCCATAATTATTGCCAGGGGTTGTATGTGCTTACTTACTTATTACTTACCCTTTCACTGATGCATGCATGTGGCTTCACACCATGCTGGATGTCTTCTTGTTTACATCCGGGAAACCTCGAAAGTAGTCCGGCAGCCTTCCCACAAGCCCATATTGCAGCTATGACCTGGCAGAGTCAGAGCGCCATGAAGTGTAATAATTCAGATCTCCTTCAGACAGGATGTGGACTTGGCATGACCTTAACCTGATTTAAGCTTCCTGTATTGCATTAAAGCAGCTTCCCATTTCTTTGCAGTGTGTGGTTAAAAGTTTTCCTCCACTTTCAACAGGTGTGGGTTTCGCTCTCTGTTACACACCAGCCATCGCAATAGTCGGTTCTTATTTCAAACAGCGGAATGCGCTGGCGTACGGCATCGCCATGTCAGGCAGAGGTATTGGCACCTTTGTTTGGATGCCGGTGGTGCAGCTTCTGATCGACTGTTACTCGTGGAGAGGAGCTCTGCTCATCCTCAGTGCATTTGTTGCCAACATATGTGTCTGCGGAGCGCTTCTACGACCCGCCACGCTGCAGCAGAACCAGGAGGCCCCAGAGGGGGCGGGGCAACCAGGTGAGGAGGAAGTGAATGGAGTAAGATACAACCAATGATTAAACGACATGTTGCACTGTAATCATAGCAATTTAGATTAAGGCTGTTAGTGACCATCCAATGATCCACCAGTATTACTTTGTGCACTCCTGTGGCTGGTTTCAAAGTATACGGCATTTGCAACAAACAGCTATGAAGGCATCTGAAAATAAAGTATTCAAGATATTTGTGTGTTTCCAACAGGTGACATGACTATTAGAAGCGTCCCAGCGCACACTTGAATCAAATGTAGCCACTCACATTAAGAACTGAGGCATAGATTAATTCCAAAGTTTACACAAGTGTGATGTCGTGTTATGATGACTTGTTTTTAAGTCATAACTGTTCATTTTGTTGCAGTCAGGTAAAAGCAGCAGCTCTGTGAAGGTTTGTGTGCACCTGCATGGCCATTAGTCAAACGCAGCCTGTTCAAATCAAAACAAAATGCTTATAAAAGTGTATATAACTGTGAAAAAAATCAAATATATACTCAACAAAAATATAAACGCAACACTTTTGGTTTTGCTCCCATTTTGTATGAGATGAACTCAAAGATCCAAAACTTTTCCACATACACAATATCACCATTTCCCTCAAATATTGTTCACAAACTAGTCTAAATCTGTGATAGTGAGCACTTCTCCTTTGCTGAGATAATCCATCCCACCTCACAGGTGTGCCATATCAAGATGCTGATTAGACACCATGATTAGTGCACAGGTATGCCTTAGACTGCCCACAATAAAAGGCCACTCTGAAAGGTGCAGTTTTATCACAAGCACAATGCCATAGATGTCGCAAGATTTGCAATTGGCACGCTGACAGCAGGAATGCCAACCAGAGCTATTGCTCGTGTATTGAATGTTCATTTCTCTACCATAAGCCGTCTCCAAAGGCGTTTCAGAGAATTTGACCATACATCCAACCAGCCTCACAACCGCAGACCACGTGTAACCACACCAGCCCAGGACCTCAACATCCAGCATGTTCACCTCCAAGATCGTCTGAGACCAGCCACTCGGACAGCTGCTGAAACAATCGGTTTGCATAACCAAAGAATTTCTGCACAAACTGTCAGAAACCATCTCAGGGAAGCTCATCTGCATGCTCGTCGTCCTCATCGGGGTCTCGACCTGACACCAGTTCGTCGTCATAACCGACTTAAGTGGGCAAATGCTCACATTCGCTGGCGTTTGGCACGTTGGAGAGGTGTTCTCTTCACGGATGAATCCCGGTTCACACTGTTCAGGGCAGATGGCACACAGCGTGTGTGGTGTCGTGTGGGTGAGCGGTTTTCTGATGTCAATGTTGTGGATCGAGTGGCCCATGGTGGTGGTGGGGTTATGATGTGGGCAGGTGTCTGTTATGGACGAAGAACACAGGTGCATTTTATTGATGGCATTTTGAATGCACAGAGATACCGTGACGAGATCCTGAGGCCCATTGTTGTGCCATACATCCAAGAACATCACCTCATGTTGCAGCAGGATAATGCACGGCCCCATGTTGCAAGGATCTGTACACAATTCTTGGAAGCTGAAAATATCCCAGTTCTTGCATGGGCGGCATACTCACCGGACATGTCACCCATTGAGCATTTTTGGGATGCGCTGGACCGGCGTATACGACAGCGTGTACCAGTTCCTGCCAATATCCAGCAACTTCGCACAGCCACTGAAGAGGAGTGGACCAACATTCCACAGGCCACAATTGACAACCTGATCAACTCTATGCTAAGGAGATGTGTTGCACTGCATGAGGCAAATGGTGGTCACACCAGATACTGACTGGTATCCCCCCCCCCCCAATAAAACAAAACTGCACCTTTCAGAGTGGCCTTTTATTGTGGACAGTCTAAGGCACACCTGTGCACTAATCATGGTGTCTAATCAGCATCTTGATATGGCACACCTGTGAGGTGGGATGGATTATCTCAGCAAAGGAGAAGTGCTCACTATCACAGATTTAGTCTGGTTTGTGAACAATATTTGAGGGAAATGTGGAAAAAGTTTTAGATCTTTGAGTTCATCTCATACAAAATGGGAGCAAAACCAAAAGTGTTGCGTTTATATTTTTGTTGAGTGTATATACAGTCGCATGTAAAATCTTGGGCACCCGTGATGATTTCCATGATTTTCCTTCATGTCATTGGCTGTTTGGATCAGCAATTTCAGTTAATTATATCATATAGCAGTGAGAGACGTTTTTGAGAAGTGAAATGAAGTTTATAGGATTTACAGAAAGTGTGCAATAATTCTTTAAACAAAATTAGGCAGGTGCATAAATTTGGGCACCCCAACAAGAAAAATGCATCAATATTTATTAGATCCTCCTTTTGCAGACATAACAGCCTCTAAACGCTTCCTATAGCTTCCAGTGAGAGTCTGGATTCTGGTTGAAGGTATTTTGGACCATTCTCTTTACAAAACATCTCCAGTTCAGTCAGGTTTGTTGGTTTCTGAGCATGGACAGCCCGCTTAAAATCACACCACAGATTTTCAATAACATTCAGGTCTAGGGAATGAGATAGTCATTCCAGAACGTTGTACTTGTTCCTCTGCATAAACGCCTTAGTAGATTTTGAGCAATGTTTAGGGTTGTTGTCTTGTTAAAAGATCCAGCTCTGGAGGAACTTCAACTTTGTCACTGCTTCATGAACATTGTTCTCAAGAATCTGCTGATATTGACTGGAATCCATGGGACCCTCAACTTTAACAAGATTCCCAGTACCTGCACTGGCCACACAGCCCCAGAGCATGATGGAACCACCTCCAAATTTTACTGTAGGTAGCAAGTGTTTTTCTTGAAATGATGTGCTCGTTTCAGCCATGCATACCGCCCCTAATTATGTCCAAGTAACTAAATTTTAGTTTCATCAGTCCAAATGTGCTTTAGCATACCTCAAGCAACTCTGTTTGTGGCACGTACGCAGAAAAGGCTTCCTCTGCATTACCGTATCATACAGCATCTCTTTGTGCAAAATGTGCTGTATAGTTGAACGATGCACAGACATTATCTGCAGCAAGATCATGTTGTAGGTCCTTGGAGCAGGTCTGTGGGTTGACGATGACTCTTCTCACCATCCTTCGCTTCATCTTATCCGATATTTTTCTTGGCCTGCCACTTTGGGCCTTAACTAGTACTGTGTCTGTGGTCTTCCATTTCTTCACTATGTTACTCACAGTGGAAACTGACAACTGAAATCTCTGAGATAGGTTTATGTATCCTTCCCCTAAACCATGATGCTGAACAATCTGTTTTCAGATTATTTGAGAGTTGTTTAGAGGCTCCCATGTTGCCATTCATTAGAAGAAATGCAAAGAGGAGAAACATTTGCAAATGGCCACCTTAAATACCCTTTCTCATGATTGGATTCACCTGTGCAAGGAGGCCAAGGGTCAATGAGCTTACCAAACCAATTTTGTGTTCTGACAAGGCTGCCCAAATTTATGCACCTGCCTAATTTTGTTTAATTATTGCACACTTTCTGTACTAGAAACTTCATTTCACTCCTCAAATATCAGTGTGTTCGTCTGCTATATGATATATTTAACTGAAATTTCTGATCCAGACAACAAATGATTTATAAAGGAAAATTATCAGAGGTGCCCAAACGTTTATATACAACTGTATATATGTGTCATCATGTTACCCGTGAAAAACAATGCCACAGCGACTCTCCACATCCATGTACAAACAATAAACAGGCAGGTTAAAACAGCGCATCAGCCATTTTAACTTGCATGTCAGCTGTTATTTTAACATTAATTCTCTTTAAAAAGTTCCTTATAGAGATTGACAGTTTTATGACAACTGGGAGAAGCTATAAGCCGAATACTGCTTATATATTGTTCAAATTCAGCCAGACATCCGTCTAAATTCAGGTCCTTTTCAATGTTGCGAATTTATGAAGATGGATAATCAGACAGACGTGATCACATCTGTGATTGTACAGATATGGTCAGCTCTAATTAGACAGATGTGATCAAGAATTTACTTTTCTGTTTTCCTTTCCTTTAGCAGCTCTGATCCGTTTTTTTTTTTAACTGACATCAGTTCTCACATGCATATGATGTCACATATTTAAGATTTCAAGAATCTCGTTTTTCTTATTTCTGATCATGTGATCACGTGTCATAATCGTCACCTTTGTCTTCTGATGCTAGAAAACAAAGCCTTCAAAGAACCCAAGGAAATGTTTTTGTCTAAGCCTGTGCCAGCATCACCACCGCCCCTACTGGCGGAAAACCCCGCACTCTACATGAAGAAAACATGGCGTTTCAGGGGGTGTGTCACTTCCTGCCGTGATGATTACAGCTTCTTGCTCCTCCCAGACTTCGTGGGACTGGCCGTGTCCATCCTGTTCCTGGCTGGAGGCTGCATCCTCCCTTTCGTCTACTTGGTGCCGTACGCCGTGAACGCCACCGTCAGCCACCAGAATGCCGCCTTCCTCATGTCTATCCTTGGAATCATCTCGATTGACATCAAAATTACCTGCAAAATAAAATCTTATGTGGAGCAATACAGCCCCCTCCTCCTTCTACTCCTTTATTGCTTCTATTCTGTCATTTATTACATCCTTATTTCCTTGTTTCTCTTCCCCTTCTCTTTACCATTCTTATCAAGCTTTAGTCATCTCTCCGTTATTTGTTTTCACTTTCTAATCTTTCTTCTTTTTCGTTGCTTCCTTTTGTGTACCTTTTTCTTACATATGTCTCAGGGTTAGAGAAATATTTTTTGGGTCTAGTGGTCAGAACCGGTAGCACTAATTTTATTTCTGGTCCTCCTGGTCCAAGGTAATGGCCCCAGGTATTTGGAAGCTCAAAGCCTCCAACAGTGAACCTCAGCGTAGCATTAATCATCACATTATATGCATGTACTCACTCAATATTGTATTTTTAAATCTAATATCTGTTTTTTTGGGCAACAATTATATCTATTGCTTCTCAGACTGGTATGATCAAACTTTTATGATTATTGAAGAAAATCATGTTAAAGTTTCACATCACATTCAGATTTTGTAGCAAAATACAACAGATGATCTAAGTTAACTTTTTATGTGTGCCATATATGGGCATGCAGTGTTGCTATGGTAACTTGTGCTATGTCTGTCTGTGGAGCTGCACTGTGCACTGCTCCTATTTAAGCTGAATGTTGTGTGTGGACGGACACCAGATACTTTTACACAATTGTCCTTTGTTGATTGAGCTTCATTCTTGAAGTCAGTGGTGTGACTGAGTGGCACAACGCAGGTCATTGTAATCTGCGAACAGCGGCTCAGTTATTTAAGGTGCAAGATTGAAAAAATAATTCGTCTTTGTTGAACACTTTTAATCACTAGAACGACAGATTTTTAAGTAGACATCAGACTAGCAGGGGTAAATATCAAAGTGACAAAGGTCAAAAGTTACTGGTCCGTGTCCTCTGATCAGTGGATTTCTCTACCCATGTCTTTTTGGTCTCGAGGTTCAGCTCAGGGATATTTACTGTGATTTTTGAACTTTTTCCTGCATCTCTCTCCTGCAGGTGTCTGAAGTCATATCGCCTGATGTGTTACATCCTCTCGGTGGGGATGGAGGGTCGGTGCTGCCTCTGCGTACCACTGCTCCGCTCCTTCCCTCTCCTGGTTTCCTTCGCTGTACTCTACGGTTACTGTAACGGCGCCTATGTGGCGCTGACTCCTGTGGTGACATCAAAGGTGGTGGGGGAAGACAACCTGTCCGCTGCACTGGGCGTGGTCTACTTCCTGCATGCCATTCCCTTCCTGGTCACCCCACCCACTGGAGGTAAAGGAGTCTCCAGTTTTGATGTCATTAATGGAATTCATGAGCAGCACAACACATTGAACATGATAAACATTTCACACACAGTGATGACCCCCCCACCCCAAACTAGTGAGGTAATGGTGCATTCAGCCACTTGATATAAATTAACAAACTGACATTTCACAACATTTGTACTTATTGTTTTTCTCCACAAAAACTGCAAAGTTTGTCAGCTGTTAACTGGTTTCACACATAAGTGCAAACCAATGCCGTGCAAAATAAAAAAAAGCTACAGCGCCAAAAGCAACAATGCAAAATGCAGTGACACTGAAAGCCATCAAGCAAAATAGCAAAACACCAGTGTCAAAAGTAACAGTGCAAAATGCTGTGACACTGAAAGCCACTGTGCAAAATGTCACTACAGTGTCAAAAGCAACAGTGCAAAATGCTGTGACACTGAAAGCCATTGTGCAAAATAGCAAAACACCAGCGCCTAACAATGCAAAATGCTGTGACACTGAAAGCCATTGTGCAAAATAGCAAAACACCAGTGTCAAAAGTAACAATGCAAAATGCTGTGACATTGAAAGCCACCGTTTAAAATGTCACTACAGTGCCAAAAGCAACAGTGCAAAATGCTGTGACACTGAAAGCCATTGTGCAAAATAGCAAAACACCAGTCCCAAAAGTAACAATGCAAAATGCTGTGACACTGAAATCCATTGTGCAAAATAGCAAAACACCAGTGCCAAAAGTAACAATGCACAATGCTGTGACACTGAAATCCATTGTGCAAAATAGCAAAACACCAGTGTCAAAAGTAACAATGAAAAATGCTGTGACACTGAAAGCCACCGTGCAGAATGTCACTACAGTGTCAAAAGCAACAGTGCAAAATGCTGTGACACTGAAAGTCATTGTGCAAAATAGCAAAACACCAGTGCCAAAAGTAACAATGCAAAATGCTGTGACACTGAAAGCCATTGTGCAAAATAACACCATAGTGCCAAACATTATAGCACCAAAGTTCCTATTAAACAGACAGACAGAAATCAGATGATGCGCAGGTCTGTGGGGGCATCAGCACTGATACAGATCGTGGAAATATTTATATCCCATGAAAAGAAGAGGGCGATAGAGAGGAAACGGCATGAAGAAGAGTCAGTGGGGTCAGTGAATTTGTGTTTAGTCTCAGCTCTTGAATGAGATATTGTTTTTAACAGCTTAGGGTTCAGTAAGACAGGATTCTCTGGACCTGGATCACATGGACAGTAGATCGACCAGTCAGTAGGAAAGCAGGTTGAAGATGATGATGTACTCATTGTAGGGGATTTCCTGTCTTTGGATCTCCTCCCAGTAACTTTATGTGGTGAGCGAACTCAAAGACTCAGACTGACAGGACACAGACTTCAAAAACCAGAGAGCCACTACGACAGTGCTGGGGTCTTGAAGCAAGCGTCCCATACAACGTTGCAACCAAGAGCCCCAACATTAGGTTAGCCTGCCTTTTTGAAGCCTGCTGTCAGCCCACCCCCTGGTAGGTGGGACTTGTCCTGTGCGTGGATCAGTAGAGCTATGTGATTAGTTGGAAAGTGTTGCGTTTGACATTGTAGGCAAGTGAGCATGCATGTATTATGTCAAAACTTTGTGCTGCCTGTGTGTGTTAGTGTGATAAGCAAAGAACAGAATATTTCATGGCTCCTGTTGTCCCAGACGGAGATGTGAATACCTTAGTTTCATCAGTTTAGTTTTATCAGTATGCAGGTGATGACATTTTTCGGGCATGTATGAAATACATTCAGGTCAAATGCAGTCTGTCTCATTAGGTGGTCTGAGGACAAGCGTCATGGAACATTCCATCCAACAATGTACTTGTAGAAATGTCCCTCTGAGATTAAAACCTTATTTAAGGCGCCCGCAGAAATTTAAAACGCTTCTGTTATTGGACATGTTAGCTTATTTACCAGAGGTCATCGGCTTCACCCATCAGGACCAGGATTACGACACCGGGTTAAAAGTCTCGACCTGATATATATGAAGTGACGCTCGGAACTACAACCCCTGGCAAAAATTATGGAATCACCGGCCTCGGAGGATGGTCATTCAGTTGTTTAATTTTGTAGAAAAAAACTAAAACTAAAGTCATTTCAAATGGCAACTTTCTGGCTTTAAGAAACACTATAAGAAATCAGGAAAAAAATTGTGGCAGTCAGTAACTGTTACTTTTTTAGACCAAGCAGAGGGAAAAAATGGAATCACTCAATTCTGAGGAAAAAATTATGGAATCATGAAAAACAAAAGATCGCTCCAACACATCACTAGTATTTTGTTGCACCACCTCTGGCTTTTACAACAGCTTGCAGTCTCTGAGGCATGGACTTAATGAGTGACAAACAGTACTCTTCATCAATCTGGCTCCAACTTTCTCTGATTGCTGTTGCCAGATCAGCTTTGCAGATTGGAGCCTTGTCATGGACCATTTTCTTCAACTTCCACCAAAGATTTTCAATTGGATTAAGATCTGGACTATTTGCAGGCCATGACATTGACCCTATGTGTCTTTTTGCAAGGAATGTTTTCACAGTTTTTGCTCTATGGCAAGATGCATTATCATCTTGAAAAATGATTTCATCATCCCCAAACATCCTTTCAATTGATGGGATAAGAAAAGTGTCCAAAATATCAACGTAAACTTGTGCATTTATTGATGATGTAATGACAGCCATCTCCCCAGTGACTTTACCTGACATGCAGCCCCATATCATCAATGACTGTGGAAATTTACATGTTCTCTTCAGGCAGTCATCTTTATGAATCTCATTGAAACGGCACCAAACAAACATTCCAGCATCATCACCTTGCCCAATGCAGATTTGAGATTCATCACTGAATATGACTTTCATTCAGTCATCCACAGTCCACAATTGCTTTTCCTTAGCCCATTGTAACCTTGTTTTTTCTGTTTAGGTGTTAATGATGGCTTTCGTTTCGCTTTTCTGTATGTAAATCCCATTAGGCGGTTTCTTACAGTTCGGTCACAGACGTTGACTCCAGTTTCCTCCCATTCGTTCCTCATTTGTTTTGTTGTGCATTTTCGATTTTTGAGACATATTGCTTTAAGTTTTCTGTCTTGACGCTTTGATGTCTTCCTTGGTCTACCAGTATGTTTGCCTTTAACAACCTTCCCATGTTGTTTGTATTTGGTCCAGAGTTTAGACACAGCTGACTGTGAACAACCAACATCTTTTGCAACATTGCGTGATGATTTACCCTCTTTTAAGAGTTTGATAATCCTCTCTTTTATTTCAATTGACATCTCTCGTGTCGGTTGTCATGATTCATGTCAGTCCACTTGGTGCAACAGCTCTCCAAGGTGTGATCACTCCTTTTTAGATGCAGACTAACGAGATGATTTGATGCAGGTGTTAGTTTTGGGGATGAAAATTTACAGGGTGATTCCATAATTTTTTCCTCAGAATTGAGTGAGTCCATATTTTTTCCCTCTGCTTGGTCTAAAAAAGTAACCGTTACTGACTGCCACAATTTTTTTTCCTGATTTCTTATAGTGTTTCTTAAAGCCAGAAAGTTGCCATTTGAAATGACTTTAGTTTTGTGTCATGTCTGTGATCTGCTTTTTTTCTACAAAATTAAACAACTGAATGAACATCCTCCGAGGCCGGTGATTCCATAATTTTTGCCAGGGGTTGTAGGTCAGCCAATCAGAAATTGTGTCATGGTAAAAACGAGTTTGACGAGTAAAATCAGAAAATGTTTCACATCTTAAAAACACAGTGAGGTCACATATTTGGACACTGGGTACAGCTGAAAGGAATATGAAGACTTTACATTCAAATCAGATAAACAGTACTTTGTGTGGGAAGGCCAGAAGTATTTGGACAGCTGTCCAACTTCTTATCCAGATGTCGCCCAAGCATTTGGCCACAAAATGTGTCAGTTTCGGGCAGCACAGTGGCTTAGTGGTTAGCACTGTTGCCTCACAGCGAGAAGGTCATGGGTTCAATTCAGTTCCCACGGCCTTTCTGTGTGGAGTTTGCATGTTCTCCCCGTGTGTGTGCGTGGGTTTCCTCCGGGTGCTCCGGTTTCCTCCCACATCCAAAGACATACGGGTTAGGTGGATTGGAGTCTTTAAATTGTCCGTAGGTGTGTGTGTGTCTGTGCTTGTTTGTGGCCCTGTGACAGACTAGCGTCCTGTCCTGGGTGTACCCCGCCTCGCGCTCTATGACTGCTGGGATAGGCTGCAGCTCCCCGCGACCCTTAATTGGACTAAGCGGTAGAAGATAGATGAATGAATGAATGAATGGATGTGTCAGTTTCAACCATCAGCACCCAAGCATCTAAAATGACTTCTTTTTTGCCTTCAGGTTGGCTGGTTGATGTGACAGGAAGTTACACTGCTACATTCTTCCTCAGTGGTGCCACCCTACTGGCCAGTGCACTCATCCTTTTCACAGTTATAGCAATACGCCGCTGCCACAGTGTAAATTTAAAGCCAGAAAGCCCCTCCCACCCAGCATAGTTGCCCAATCAGACTGCCGCATCACTTTCAACATGGAGGCGGAGCATCAGTCAGACTGTTCATAGCATCTGGTGGGAAGGACCTGGTTTTACTTCAGGGACTGCTTCAGAATTGACTAGATCCATATTCAGAGCCACACCTCCTGCCGGAGACAAACTTTTAAACCATTTCTCAGCTTCATTTCAGTGACAGACATTTGAGCTACACCATAAACTGCATAGGGCGCCACCTACAGGTCAACTGCCAGATTACAAAGACAAACACCTGCTCGCTTCAGACCCTAAAAAACTAAAAATACATTTAACATTTGGATTCCAGGCATGGTACATAAAAATGCAAACTTCTCAGGTTGCTATGGTTACAATTCACTCATAAATGTTGTCGGGGGGAGGGGGGTACACACCAGTAATCCTGGGAAGCATCTCATGACCTGATTACAGTGTGATTAATGTCTGATGTGGTATCTATGGCAACCATCGTTCAAATGCAAGAGTGGGGTCAGAGGTTCAATTCCTAGCTACCATTATTATTTGTATACCAAACTGTCCCTAAGCAAGATTTTGTCAAACTGCTGGTAAGGGTCAGATCAATACTGTGTGAATAGATTATAAAAAAAATTGTGATGAATGCATGAATGGAAATGTCACAAAATCAGTGTGATTAAATGCACTTTAAAGACAACCAGGCACCCATTAGAGTGCACATCTTACTTCTAACTTTTTTCTAACTCTCTCTGTTCTTCTCCCAGGCAATTAACTCTATCAGGTGTGCTCAGCCAATCAAGAGCTGGAAAACACCACTTAAAGAAAAAAAAAAAAAAAAAATCAGATGTAACTAGAGTAGACAGGCAGACATGGATAACATGCAGGGCCCCCTGTTTGTCAGGACTTCGCAAATATGACCAACTTTACAAAACAGCGTTGAAAAACTACACTCAAATGACCAGTTCATGGAGGGAAATTGCATGTAACATCAGTGTGGGGATTAATGAAGAACAAATTAGTCCAGAAAAAAAAAAAGGTAAAAAAAAAAAAAAAAAAAAAAAAAAAGACCAGGAACAATAGCGGTGCAGGTGGAAATAAGTTTTGGCCTTGTTATTCATGTCACACCCCTACTGTTCCAACACCAAAATTGCATTGCGACACCCACCTATGCATTGGAGAACTTTGAAGGGGTCATGCCCATGTTGACGTGAGTGTGTAGCCACAGAGTTACACAAACATAAATCAGGCTTAAGATTCTGTCATATTTTGTTGATTCCCCTGGGCGCCTCACTAGGGAGGTGTTCCAGGCGTGTCCATCTGGGAGGAGACCCCGGGGAAGACCCAGGACTTGGTGGAGAGACTATATCTCCACACTGGCCTGGGAATGCCTTGGGATCCCCCAGTCAGAGGTGGTCAATGTGACTCGGGAAAGGGAAGTCTGAGGTCCCCTAGCAGAGATGTTGCCCCCGCGACCTGATCCGGGATAAGCGGTTCAAGATGAGTGAGTGAGTTAAATAAAGCTCAAGCTTTTAACTCTTAGTCTGGTTTTTATGTAATTTATATAAGAAACTTCGATTAAAACGTTAATATGCCTAATCACAAACACACAACATGGTGTTTGTGTACGCCATCTACAGAGTGCAGTACCTGTGTCAGCTAACAGGCAAAAATAGCCAAACCTCAGGATACAGGAAGGAGCCGTAGGCACACCCTGGTACCGCCCAGCTGGCAAGACAGACCTAGCTGCTCTATTCTTCCCCTAGTGGACATGTTAACAAGCAGAATCTAGTCAGAAATATTTTGAACTTTTTCAAGACATTACAACAAATCAGCATATCATGTTAACATGAAATCATTTTTATTTTTAAATAAAAAACACAGCTGCACGTCTCACAACATGCAAATACTCGGGGGGGGGGGGGGGTTTAAAAAAAATTTAAATCACCTATCACAGAAAAAAAAAATACATTGAGCAAATATTTAAAACTGCACAAAATACAGCTTTTTAAAAGTGACAGAATACCAGCTCAGAGCTCTCTCTATTCACATGATGATGTCACTTCCCAGGTAATGACATCACTTCCTGGAGGTTTTGGATCGCAGCTGTCTCTTTATGATTACATGATCGCTCTCCTTCTCCACATCTGCTTCTTCTGCAGGCTGCAGGAACAGAAAAAACACACTTCATGTTAAAGAATCATCTCATGTAAGAATCAGACGTCAGCGTGTTTTGGTGATGTTACTGCATGCTGTCAGCGCGGGATGCTAATGTTGGTGCATCCTGTCAGCGCATGGTACTGATGTGAGTGTATCTGTCAACGTGTGTGTGAGACGCTAGTGTTAGCGCTTTCGTTATTCTGAACCTTAAAAATCAGATCAAACTGTCCAAAAACAGTTTTTGGACCAGTGTTGAACAGGTTCCCACAAAGATATGCACACAAACACACACCGTGTGTGGAGAGTCGAGCAGCGGCACGGTGACATCCATCTTGTAAAGTTTCCTGCGTCCTCGCTTGGCTTTGGTCAACGTGGTAATGCTCTCCTTTTCTGTGGGATGTTTGCTCAGCAGCCCAATGACATTTTTACCTGAAAACAAAACAAATATTTACTAAAAAAAAAAAAAAAATCCATCAGATCAGGAAAGCATCTGAAATTTGGAATCCCAGAAGACGTTCGGGATGTCGTGACGACAGCTATGATACTGCAGAGCCATCTCTACCATTACAATGTGTTATGTATGATTCAAACAGGAAGTCCATCCATCTTTTCAAGACTGTAAGCTTCTCATGCATCACCCTCAGGGACCTGCAGGCACACACGGCACCACCCACTCCACAAGGGAAATAAGGTTGCTTAGAAACTGCTATACAAATAAAGTTATGATTAGCAGCAGTTCAACCGTCGTGCTGAAGAGGCAGAGCACCCATTTGGCCACATCCTCATTTTACAACAATTTGGCAATGAGTCAGAACTTGTGGTTTTAATTTTCATTATTGTGACTACACACAGACTCACCTTTGCAGCTTAATCCAGACGGCGAGCTTTGGATCAATTCACCAAGAGCCATGTCTCTCTGCTTCACCACAGAAGACTGAAGATAAAAAAATAAAATAAAATCATCATTAAAACAAGTTCAGGTGATAAAAGTGTTTCTGCAGTTTTCGTACACTTTGTTTGAAAGCGACATCAATAAAAAATATGAGATAATGACACCTAAAAACCCTGAGGAGTGAAACCATGTCGCTGTGCTGATGCAGAATGTTACAGGAGTCACATTTCAGCTGACATGTGAAATTCCACTTTGGTTGAATCTTTTAAAGCAAATCTTAAAATCAGTTTGTTTTCTGATTATTTTTATGGTCTTTATCTTATAGTTGCTGGTTTGTATATTTTACTTACATTTCGTGTTCATATACATATTAGACTGTACACATTAAAGTGGGATTATGTTACGACTGCTGATCTTCCTACCGATTATCTGAAGGTTTAATGTAGTCGTTGTCATGACTGTCTTTTTCAATTTTGTTTTTTGTGAATGAGGAAAGAAACACGCTGGGGTGGCCCAATATGAGAGAGAGAGAGAAAATGTTTTCACAGTTTGATTAATTCCTGTGCACAAGATAATAATTAAATCATTCTGGCAGAGAATTCAGCTGTGTCATTCCTATGTCCAGGATTTGGTATTCTATATCTGCCACCTGCTTCAAGTCATTCTTGACAATCATTACAGATAGACACTGTTTAATTAAATGTTACTGTGGCTTGGGACACATGCAGTGACCTTCATGCATCAGGGAGACTGTGTAGTCCATGAGCCAAGCAGGTTTTCAGTACCACTTAAGGGGAATAAACAACACTTAGAATCCAGCCTCAGTGTATCATGGCCTACACAAAAATGTATGACAGCCACCCCATAGAATCTATTGGATTCTATGACATGTGACATACAACCCCTGGCAATAATTATGGAATCACTGGCCTCGGAGGATGTTCATTCAGTTGTTTAATTTTGTAGAAAAAAAAGCAGATCACAGACATGACACAAAATTAAAGTCATTTCAAATGGCAACTTTCTGGCTTTAAGAAACACTATAAGAAATCAGGAAAAATAATTGTGGCAGTCAGTAACGGTTACTTTTTTAGACCAAGCAGAGGGAAAAAAATATGGACTCAATTCTGAGGAAAAAATTATGGAATCACCCTGTAAATTTTCATCCCCAAAACTAACACCTGCATCAAATCAGATCTGCTCGTTAGTCTGCATCTAAAAAGGAGTGATCACACCTTGGAGAGCTGTTGCACCAAGTGGACTGACATGAATCATGGCTCCAACACGAGAGATGTCAATTGAAACAAAGGAGAGGATTATCAAACTCTTGAAAGAGGGTAAATCATTACACAATGTTGCAAAAGATGTTGGTTGTTCACAGTCAGCTGTGTCTAAACTCTGGACCAAATACAAACAACATGGGAAGGTTGTTAAAGGCAAACATACTGGTAGACCAAGGAAGACATCAAAGCGTCAAGACAGAAAACTTAAAGCAATATGTCTCAAAAATCGAAAATGCACAACAAAACAAATGAGGAACAAATGGGAGGAAACTGGAGTCAACGTCTGTGACCGAACTGTAATGCCGCTTCACACCGGGCGCAACGCGAGCGACTGCAGCCACAGGTTGCCATGTAATCCCTATGTAATGACGCGTATTGGCGCCAAACCGTGCAGCGCGACGCGATGGAGGCGAGTGAAGCGATTGAGGGTTTTGCGCATTTGTGGCGCGATATTGCGTCGTCTCGCATCGCGTTGCCCTCCTCCCCAAGTTCAAAAATCTGAACTTTTTCGTCTTGTCGCGATGACCAATCAGGGACTGAATATGTAGTGACATGGAGATGTCTGGAGTTTGACTGAAGATGTGAACATGTCCTGTATCTGGTAACAGCCTGTGAGCAGGACTTATGTCTCTTTTGTCCTTTATTTCACAATCATGACAGAGTTTTTGGAGCGAGCGGCAGCCCCACAGCAGCGGGGAGCGGAGTTTCTTTTTCTTTTACGTGCGCGCGCGAATAGTCCTGGAGATTATTTTACTTATTAACTACACAGCTGTATAATAAATCAAATGGTGACTGGTTTCTAAACACAATTATGACAGAGTTTTTTTGGGGAAGAGCCAGCTGCAGCAAGCAGCAGAGGTTTTTTTTTTTTTTTTTTTTTTTTATTATTTACATGTGCGCGTGCGAACGGGACAGTTGATCCTAAAACTGGGTCCCGCAGAGGTGGAACGACCGCTGAAAGCGTCCGTCAACCACACACAGCTCCTGGAGCAAATAATGATACTCTCTGTATTGGGAGCTTTCCACAGCAACTCGCTCCGTGTGATCAAGGTCCGTCATGTTAGCTTGACTGACAACCGGAGCCGGTGAGCGGAATGGAAGCTCCTCCTATTTGATGACGCACCGGGGTGAATTTTCGCAGCGAAAGTCCATCCAAGCAGAGCGACACACCGGGCGAAGGAGGCACGTCCGTCGCCACGCGACACCCGCAAATTTGTAGCGTCTGATCGCGCCCGGTGTGAACGCAGCATCAGAAACCGCCTAAAGGAAATGGGATTTACATACAGAAAAGCTAAACGAAAGCCATCATTAACACCTAAACAGAAAAAAACAAGGTTACAATGGGCTAAGGAAAAGCAATCATGGACTGTGGATGACTGGATGGAAGTCATATTCAGTGATGAATCTCGAATCTGCATTGGGCAAGGTGATGATGCTGGAACTTTTGTTTGGTGCCGTTCCAATGAGATTTATTAAGATGACTGCCTGAGAACATGTAAATTTCCACAGTCATTGATGATATGGGGCTGCATGTCAGGTAAAGGCACTGGGGAGATGGCTGTCATTACATCATCAATAAATGCACAAGTTTACGTTGATATTTTGGACACTTTTCTTCTCCCATCAATTGAAAGGATGTTTGGGGATGATGAAATAATTTTTCAAGATGATAATGCATCTTGCCATAGAGCAAAAACTCTAAAAACATTCCTTACAAAAAGACACATAGGGTCAATGTCATGGCCTGCAAATAGTCCGGATCTTAATCCAATTGAAAATCTTTGGTGGAAGTTGAAGAAAATGGCCCATGACAAGGCTCCAACCTGCAAAGCTGATCTGGCAACAGCAATCAGAGAAAGTTGGAGCCAGATTGATGAAGAGTACTGTTTGTCACTCATTAAGTCCATGCCTCAGAGACTGCAAGCTCTTGTAAAAGCCAGAGGTGGTGCAACAAAATACTAGTGATGTGTTGGAGCGTTCTTTTGTTTTTCATGTTTCCATAATTTTTTCCTCAGAATTGAGTGATTCCATATTTTTTCCCCTCTGCTTGGTCTAAAAAAGTAACCGTTACTGACTGCCACAATTTTTTTTCCTGATTTCTTATAGTGTTTCTTAAAGCCAGAAAGTTGCCATTTGAAATGACTTTAGTTTTGTGTCATGTCTGTGATCTGCTTTTTTTCTACAAAATTAAACAACTGAATGAACATCCTCCAAGGCCGGTGATTCCATAATTTTTGCCAGGGGTTGTATTACAACGCAATATCCTGAACTGATCAGCTGAAATGTTCAATAGATCATGATTCTCTGGGCTTGTATGAGCAGGCAGAGATTAACTGATTACACTTTGCTATGTTTGGGCAAATTCAACTAAAATAAAAATGCATCGCAATATCTAGACTAATTTTCCTCTATGCTGCAGTAAAATTACATGAAACGTCATAGCAGAAATGGTGTTTCTCTGAACAGGAACCTATTGCAATAACTTACTGCAAATAGGAAAATAAAAATGAGCTTTGAGCATTCAGCAGATGGACTGCAGCTCAGACAAATGTGCTGCATGAGAGCTTTTTGTTAAATCTTTGTCAAAACAAAGCAGTTAATCTGTGTAAAAGCATCCCCAAGAAAACATTTCCTTCATGTGTTTAGTTTGACAGATTTTATTATCTGAATCATCAGAGTTCCAGTCTGAGAAGCAGGTGTACCTAATAAAGTGGCCAGTGATTGTGCAGCGTGATTTGCTCACCATTTTGTTGTTCCGACTGTTTGCTCTCAGTCGGTTTCTCTTGTTCTCACTGAACACCAGGTCCTACAGTGCACAGAAGACTTTAAACAGCTGATACTTTCACTCAGATTATAAATGAAGGACAAACCATGTCCAACCTCCACATCTGAGCGCTTCCGCTTCTTTCTGGTGGTTCTGGGAGTTCTGTCAGTGTCTGCCATGTTGGTCCGCAGAGGAGAGAGGTGCACACTCTGCCGAAAGCGAGCACATAAGTCAGTGTGGTATCCATGGAAACAAAGGCATAATTTTCTTTCATTTTAAATGGAATTACTTTGTGCTTCCAAACAAGAAATACTTTGTAAAATAAACGGGCTTTTGCTTTAAATTCTCTGAACAAAATTTATTTAGTCAGGCATTTGCACAGTGTGAAGCAGATTCTTTTGAGGATGTGTGTAAATTAACCTGCATGTGTTCCTGAAGGTGATGCTCTCCATCCTTCTTTCCCCTCCCAGACTCAAACTCTTTGCTCCTCCTCTTGCTCCTCTCCTGGTGTCTCTGAAGCTCCTCTTTCAGCCCCTCCACAATGGAAACTTTCCTCTCCTCTACCATGTTCTCCTTCTCCTCAGCCTCCACCCTCTCCCTCCTCCGCTTGTCAGCTTCCTTCAGATTCCACAGTTCTGACCAAACAAGGGAAGAAAATAAGCAGACATTTAGAAACGATGATCTGGACTCTGCATAAAAGCTGTTTCCTGTCCATGAAGTCAAAGTTCAGTCAATGAAACACTTGCACAGGTAGAAGTCCCACCTCTATTGTGCATAATTTGAAAACATTCACAATCACTAGGATAGTCAAATTCATATTTTAGAAAATACTCTGTGCCTTTTTTCCTGGTTGAAATGCAGATATGAATGAAGGAATCTATCAGACTTAAAAATGTCTTACTTTTCATGCCATTTGTCTAAAAATGAATGTGCAAGGTCCATTAACATGTTAATCAAGAAATCATCTCATCTGGAACAACAACAGATATGTTACGGTTTTAATTTACAAATGAACATCAAAGATTTCTAAAGAATCTTTTCTTTTAATTCTTTTAATGTAAGAAATGTTTTAAACTTCAAAATGTACAGTAATCAGAAATTAATCTTGAAGAACATCAGTGTGGAAAGAAAAGCAAGGCAGAAAATGAAAAGGGTTGGGTTCGCATCCACTCCGAATTTCAAATATGTGAAAAATTATTAGTTCAATAAATGAATGGTTATTAATTTACAACATGAGCTAAGCATTTTGTTTTCGAAATGCCAAAATTCGTAAGCAATTTGAATTTTGAAATTTATCAAACACTCGTCATGGATGCTTAATCCTTTCACTAAGACCTCTTCAAACTACATAGATAAAAACATAAAATACAACTATGGCAATCGGCTGCACTGGTCAAAATCATATCCATTAAATAATCTCTTTCTTAAATTTGATCGCTTTTTCTAACAGGCGCCTGCAAAATGCTAAGAAAAGATTTTTGTTCTGATACAGATCAAGCCACATTAAAACATGTTCAATGATTGGTTGTCACATTGAGCTAGACCAATAAAAATCGTGTTATTAAACAAAGAACAAGGTATATTTCACGGCTCTTATTAAACAAAGAACCGGTATATTTCCCGGCACTAAACATCATTCGCAGACCATCCCCTCAAACTCTGTCATAATTGTGTTCTAAACCAGTCACCATTTGTTTTATTATACATCTGTGTAATTAATAAAATTATCTTCACGGACAATTTGTTCGCGCGTGCACGTGAAGAAAAAAAAAAAAAACACCGGCTGTTGCTGCACTTCCTCGCTTTCTCGCCCTCAAACTCTATAATAATTGTGTTAAATAAAAGACAAAAGGGACGCAAGTCCTGCTCACAGGCTGATTGCCAGAGACAGGACATGTCCACGTCAAGTATAAACTCCAGACAGACATCTCCATGTCACCACATATCCTTCCATAGGTATTACATGGCAACCTGTCACCTCCGCTGCATATATCCGGATCCAAAAGCTGGAAATCCGGCTCAGGCAGGAAAAATACTAGGCCTTGGCTATGCTGTACCAAGTTCTCCCCTATACTGTAAAAAAAATCCTGCTTCATATTTCTGCTCCTACATTGAGGCATTTGTCCGGTTTGTTACCTTGTTGTAGCTGCTCTATCTTTCTGTGACTGTCCTTGAGAAGCTTCTCCTTCTCTGAAATGACTCGACCCCGCTCTGAAACAGAGACTTCACTTTATTACACAGTCCATCAAAAATACACCACAACATAACCATACAATTAAAAGTGTTTAAACAGACTTCTAGGGTGAAGTGTTTACTGAATGCTGGTTGAACATAACCAACAGATTCTCTCCAGGTCTGCCAAGTTCATATGAGTAGTCCTTTTGTCGATGGACTGGAATGTGAAGGTTTGAACTAGCACGATGTCCTACATGAACAAAACTGGTGATGTTGAAGGGATTGTGGGAGTTCTTCCAGGACCAGACCCTGAAGGTCGCTGAGAACTGTATTGGAGTCTCCAGTCTCCACAGGAAGAAGTGTTTCATATCTGAGTTTACTCTGAATATCATCCACAGGAGCCGTAATGCATGGCTTGATGGAAACCAGGCCGTAATGGCCCAGACAGTGGACAAAGAGACTTTTGTTAGAGGACTCTGAATAGGTGACAATCTGTGATTGAGTGACCCACAGCCAAAATCAAAGCACTATGTTCCTCCAGACCTACACTGCATACCACTGAAGTTATAGCAGATGATGGCTTGATCCTCTGCTGTGCTGTCGTGTTAGGCTGGCCACTTCTGCTGGGATGTTGAACATCTCCAGTGCCAGGGTTCTTGTGGCTGATTCTCCAGTCAACTGTGAACCACAAAATGTTGGTGAGCTCACAAAGGCTGTGAAACAGCTGGGGGGTGGGGGGAGTCCAGGGATCTGTAGCATTGGAGCTGAACACCTTCAAGCAGCTGTTCTCCTGGCATTACAATCTGTGGAACAGGTATCATCCCTACAGACTGAAGGAAAGGACTAATCAACCTGCCCTGAAAAGGAAAAGGTGGTCGTCTGGAGTGCAAAACCTACAGATGTGTAACACCACTCTCTGTGCCAGGAAAGGTGCTTCCAAGGACTGAACAGCAACACAAACCCCACATTATGTCTTTCATGCCATGTAGCACAACTCCTCGCAGGTTACCTGGAAATTTTACATTTTTCTCATGATCAGATTTTTAGTGGTTTCCCCTCATGGTTGTCTCATCAGAACGCTAATGAGGCCACTGAGGTGGCATCCATTTTCCCCCTCAATTGACCGTTTGTGTTGAACCAAGCAAGCAGTTGTCGGAAAGCTGTGACATCATCACTTCAGAGCTCTATAGGGACTCTTAAGTTCTTCTTACCTTCCTTCTCCATTTGCTCCGCCCTCCTCCTCTCCTCCTCTACTCGCTCAAGTTCCACCTTCAAACTCTGCAGCTGGTGAGAAAACTGTGCAGTCTGATTGGCCATCTCCTCTTTTAGCTGCTTGGACATATTCTCACTAGAGGAGGCCAGGTGGGGAGTAAAGAGGAGAAAATGTGGAAAGAATACAGGAGTAAAAGAGAGAAAGAATGAGATGAGGAACATGAAGGAAACATTTTACTCACCTATTTATTGAAATTATATTTTTATGAACTGGACATAATAAAGTGTGTTCTCCTCCACACCTGTCTGACAGTGTTCGTTCCAGTTGGGTTTTTTCCCTCTGCAGGGCTTCAAGCTGTTCTGATTTCTGTGCCGATCTCTCCAGCGCTGCCTGGGACTCCTTCATCAGCTCCTCGATGGTGGAGGAAAAAACACTGCTGCTGCTCTGCTGTTCCTCCTGCAACACACCAAACCGCCTTATGGCCTTTTTTCCCCATTTACACACCATAGTTGGAATATAGGGAATAACATCAGAGTCAATTGTGATGCTACAGTTTCAATGGTGTTACTGAGCTGTCGCCATGGGTGATCCCAAGTATTTCTGAACATAGAGATATAAAATGGGTACCGGTAGTTGCTATAGTTTGACAGTTGTGGTGGTAATTGCAGAGAGGGAATGCATTTTCTTCAGTTTTCCTCGGTGCTTAGTATGAATTTTGTTTTTTAATGACTTGCAGGCATTTACTAGAATGCCAGTTTGTTGCTGCACAATTTTGAGTGGTTGCAGTGAGAGTATTATGTTGTGCCTGTGTGTATCTGAGTAGAATATTGTACTTTATGTGACTGCTGACAGCCAACGAACAATGTGATCTCCTGGCGTAACTCAAACACCAAACCATTACCACCGAACAGCTGCATGACAAATAAACAATAAAAGCACCTGAAGTTCCTGTTGCAGGCATTCCACTTGCTTTGTCAGAGTGTTAATGCTGTTCGTTTTCTCCTCTGATTGGCTCTCCAGGGCTTGAAGGCAGGTCTGGTTCATGTTCAGCTTCTCTGACAGGCTGGCAGATGTGTCAACCTGCTCTTTAAGTTGCTTCTGCAGACTGGCTACCTGCAATATTCAACAGGTAGAGGCACCACAATTTAGCACAGAACCCTGAACTGACCCCGACAGGGTGACAATGATTAGGACTGTAATGGTCAAATTACTCATTCAATAGTGACATCATAAAGTACCAATGAGTGTGACAATGTAAAATGAAAACCAAAGAGGAGGAGAAAAAAAAATCCCCTGGATAATGACACTTTCAAAGAGAAGCATTTTTTTTTCTGGAGTTCTGTGCATGTCTATTTCCAACATCCTTCCAAACATCACAGGAACAAACCTCAAACTGTTTTTTCACTTTCTATCCATTCTTGCAGTCAATATGATGGCGGTGAAGATGCTAAGCTGTACCTCAGTCTGGAGCTGGAAAATGCCGTTAACCAGAGCTTTGTTTTCCTTCATCAATCTGGTTGTTTCTCTTTGCTCCGACTCCAGAGAAAAGAACAGAGAGTCACAGTTTGGACACTCGAGCTCCAGACTCCCTGTGAGCAAAAACAGACTTTAACAACCTGTCTTTGGAGCGACAATGTCAGAGTCTGAGAGTGCAAAGTCATTAAGTCATTTGGGTAACTGACTGTTAACCAGAGGACAGCCAGAATACTTCTCCCTGTGAAACCTTTGTGATGTCATAAAATAGGCATGATAAAGGGAGAGAAGAAAGACCATCTTGTTAAAGCAATTACACACATCTACCCCAACACAGCTCTATTCACATCACTACTGCCACCATTACAGAAACCAGTGAGCTCATATACACCATTGCCATAGTAATCCCGTAAACACTTGGGCGTAAGATGAAGAATGCATGCAGAGAGAGCCCCCCACCATGGAGAAGAGTGGAAGCCCAAATCAGGGAAGCCCAGGAGGACATTATTCAGCTAACTGAGGTACAGAAGGGCATCATGAAAGACAGGTCCTGGATGGATAAGAAGTACAAGATGTCCAAAGCTGAAGCCACAGAAACTGCCAAACAAAGGCTCACAGCTCTGGCTACTCAGCTAAAGAGATACACTCAAGAAGCAGAGACAAAGAGAATACATGACATCTTCTCCAATGACCCATCCAGGGTGTACTCCCAGCTGCAAGGCAGAAATGGAAGTACAAGGACAGAGCCGCCCAAAGCTGAATCTGAGCAATACTGGAAGAACATCTGGGAGAAAGACATCACACAACACCAACACAAAGTGGCTGGTGGCCCTAAGAGCACACTACTGTGACCTCCCAGAACAAGAACCAATCAACATCATGAAAGCAGACAGCCAATAAGTCTCAGGAACGAAGAGCTGTACAGCACCAGGACCTGATATGAGCCATATTTACTGGCTGAAGAAGATAGCAGCACAAATAGGTGGACTACGATGAGCAGGTACTCATCCAGACTAGCTAACACATGGCAGAACAATCCTGAGCACAAAGAATCTCCACAAGGCTACAGCACACCTAATCTAATGGCCAATTACCTGCCTCTCCAGCACAAGCAAGCTCCTCTCAGGCATCCTAGCAACCAAGTTCAGTAGGAGCATGAGGAAATCAAAAACTACCAGGGGTTGAAAACTGGAGAAGAAGTGAAAGATAAAGTCCAAAGTGGTCCCAGTAGTAATGGGACCATTAGGAGCTGATTCCACACACAACATCAGAGGTCTCAGCCCAGAGGAGTGCAGTCCGAGAACACCCAAGATATTTGGGTACCATTTAAAGTCACTCAGGTCCAGCTCCAGTACTGGACTTGGATCTCAACAGTCTGTGATGTCAAAACCAACATAAACCACATTAACCCTCTGGGGCAGACGCCGTCGTATACGACGGCTAAGACCAAGCTTTACTAAATTATAAATAACTTTTGAATGACACGAGATAGAAACTTTTTTTTTTTTTTTGCTGAAAAGTTAACTCCGCGGACTTTCGAGCCAGCCATCGGCCATCTTTGTACTCCCCATAGAAGCTGTGTGATGATGTGAATGTGAGTGTCCAATCAGAATTGGTTCACCGTCATATGGTTTTCCAAAATCCAATCGTAGGGCAGATTTACCTCATGTGAAAACCAAAGATCGTTTTCAGGAGACGGAGAGCCTCTGATGGCAATCTCACATGCTCAAACAAAGAGTGTGTAACTATCAGGATTGCGCCATTAGTTTGCATGTGAATGTTACTGGATAACTCTGTTGCTTTCTCGGTGTGAAGCACTGTTTACCATATCAATGAAGCGAGGGGGAGGGCCGCTCCTCAGACTGCAAGGAGCCAAAGTGGGCCAAAGTGTGAATGAAAGCTGCTTTAGGAGCAGCACAGAACAGTCCAAAACACAGTAGAAGTTTGTGTTGTAACCTTTGTGTAATAGCAGACAGAAATTGCTTTGAGATGAAGACAACAAAACGCATAGACCATTTTGTATATATTGTTCAAACTGTGCATTTGTGTTTATTGTTTGAACCTTTTTGTTGTAGTCTTTCACACAAGACCTCAAATTACCTTTATAAAGTGTCAAAACAGTTGTTTATTATAGTTTCCTGTGTGTTTTGAATAAATGTGTGGGGAAAATTATTTTCCGCTTTACTTTTTTCTTTTTGATTGTAAACCTTTATTACACTTATAAAACACAACAAAACCATATATTATGAAAGCATAGGTTGTCCTGAAAAAAGACATAAAACTTGATTGTGGGATACAGGGATAAAACATTTATGCCAGGCAAGTGAACTGTCCAAAAAATGCCCTCGGACCCCAGAGGGTTAAAGACCAGAGAGAGAGCCTACCTGTCAACCTCTGCACCTCCTCCTCCAGCCTTGTCCTCTCTTTCCCCGCCTCCTCCTCCATCCTCCTCAGCTCCTCCTCCAGCCGCATCCTCTCTTTCCCTGCCTCCTCCTCCATCCTCCTCAGCTCCTCCTCCAGCCGTGTCCTCTCTTTCCCCGCCTCCTCCTCCATCCTCCTCAGCTTCTCCTCCAGTCGTGTCCTCTCTTTCACTGCCTCCTCCTCACTCTTCCTCAGGTCCTCCTCCAGCCGCATCCTCTCTTTCTCCAGCTCCATTTCCTGGTCCTTTCTCCTCAGCTCTTCCTCCAACCTCGTCTTTTCATCCTTCCACACTTCTTCTGTTTGTCGCAGCTGGACGATTATTTCCTCCTTCTGGTCATTTATCTCCTGCAGTCTCCAGATCTCCTCCTCTAAAATTGCTGAGGAGAAAACAGGACAAATATTCTCTCTCCAAAAGCCATCATCTTTCTACCAACTCCCATCCTACTCTTCCTCGACCCACCTCTCTTCCTGGCTGGCCTCCCTTCTTCCTGCTCTTCTTCTGCCACAGCTTCATGCAGGCGTTTTCTCCTCTCACTTTTGTCCTCTTCATCCCCTCCTGTCAGGCAGCGACAGTTCAACTGAAGCTGCACAAGCTCAGACCGGATTGACTCCACCAAAGCCCTCTGACAGAGAGAGAAAGATATGCAAAGACAAAGTCATTAGGACTTGATAATTAGCTCATCATACTTGTGTTCAGTCTACTGCAATGATTTAAGTTTGGCTCTGAACTCCACATAAAAACTCTGAGATAGTCTAACTAAAGCTTTGGTCACTGCTCATCAACATGTCACCAGAACAGACCAGAGTGGAAAGAATGAGGATGTCCTTTTATGGCTGATGTCTACAACTTAAGACATACAAACATTCCTTAATGTGCAAAATAAAAGCGTGCATACATCTCTGGTGGCATCGTCGATAGTGCTGTCCACGGTCGCCTGGAGCTTATTGATGATATCATCTTTCTGCTGACAAATGTCAATCAGTTCTGAAACCTTCTGCTGCTGTTGCTTCAAACTCTGCAAATAAATAAATAAATAAAAACCACAAACATTAAAACAAAGACTAAAGATTACGAAGTCTCAGGCTGCAGTCTCCCAAAAAATACTTTTACATGGACAATTCAGTTCGGACAGATTTGATTCCCATGACCCTTCCCCTTTATGTTCCCACCCCGCCACAACCTGTCTGCTTTACTGCTGCCCCACTCCCCTGTAATTAAATGACAATAATAAAATTTAATAAAATGACACCTCTGATTTTTGGGTGGTCTAAAAAGGAAGCGCATCCAACAAAACCTGTGACATAATGACTGCAACACTCAGACAGCTGTACCAGTCTGAGGTAGCGATTGGCAGGTGTGTGTTCATGAAAGTTTTCCTTCCGGGCTTATCCTAAAGGAAAGTCACCATCGTATGGTTTTACTGGTCTAGACCTGCCATATAGATAAAGTGTCATGAGACGATGTGCAATTTGGCGCTAGATAAATAAAAATCCACTTAGACATTATTTTTCTTTCCAAATGAAAATTAATGAAATCAATAGTGAGATCTTAAAACGTTTTGGGTGAAAGCACGGTGAACACCCCAATTACGTTTTTATATGGTGAAAGTCATTTCAGGACCTCAATGTTTCTTTTCAGTTAAAAAAAGTAATCCCAACTGTTTAACCTAACACAATGTGCCAGTCATTTTGCATAATTTCTGAAAGTTTCAGCAGTCTACTATTAAAAACAAAAATTTACTGGTACTTTGAATACAGTACCGTTTACCCACTTTTGTATGTTACCAGTGGCTCTTTATCTTTTGTGCATATTTTGTTTGATTTCTATGAGAACAATATTCATCTGGCAGTCAACAGATGGCAGCAGTAATCATTTATGGGATAATTTAACTTATTTTACTATTTAAGTAAAGGTCTTATTTTTGTTTAATCAAATCAATAGGAAAAAGCAATTAATTTATAAATTAGTTGCCAGTTCTAAGATACCTGTTCAAATGTTTGTCCATTATGTCAACAACCATTTTTGGATCATTTTTATGGTTTTTATGGAAAAAAAAAACAAAAACTGAAGTTTAGTAAATACTTTCTCTTTCTATTAATGTTCTTATACAACTGTGGAAAAATAGTTATTTTGTAAATAATACACAGGAGTTGAAGCCTAAACGTACATATGTCTGTTCCTTATGTCAACAAAAATGTGGAAACTGCCTTTTGAGTAATATTCAAGCATCTGTTTTGTCAAAAATATACTACTCCCCACATATTTTAGGAGAAATTTGGATCATACTTATGAATGTTTTAGTTAGAAAAGCAAAGTTGGCAACATTATGCCTATTTTTTGATTAATACTCCAACAAAAATGGCTTGAAGGACAAAATTCATCAATAAAACTTTTTTAAAGCACTTTGACACAATGATCCATGCATACTCTCAAACCAATTCATTAAAAAAAATAGCTTTTTGGCAAAACCAAGTTACGTTAGTTTAAAAAAAAGACAAATCTCTGATAACACTAATAACTATTTATTTTACTCTTAAATGTAAAAATGTAAAAAAAAAAAAGAAGTGTATTTTGTCAAAACAAAATGTACTTTATTTATATTACTGAATATGTTTGAAATTAGTATTTCATGTATATAATTGGTATTTCCAGGTCACTGAAGCAGCTTAGACAGCATGCCTGACTTAGAAGACCCATTCCTCTTGCACTGTTGACTAAGAAAGAGAAGGGTTTTAATACCACTGTTGCTCTGGGGGTTGGTAAGGTTAGACCTTATCTGTGTGAAGCACTTTGAGGCAACTCTGTTGGGATTTTGCGCTATATAAATGAAAATAAATTGAAAAATTGAATTGAAACTGAATTAATATTTGTTTTGATTTATAAATGGTATACATTTCTGAAATGTACAGAACAACTTACATTTGATGTTATACTTGTGTCGACTGTAATTTTCATTTTTAAGTCCTCAAGGGCCAAAATTTTGGCCGTTCACCTTGCTTTCACCCTTTGGCAGAATGTTACCAAGAGACAGTCCACAGTACCTCTGTCACCTCCTGCAGTTGGTCACGTGACTGACGATTCTCCAATCGCAGGGCCTCCAGCTCTGCAAGTAGGAAGCAAAACAGCGAGCAGTCAGAGGTCAAGTTCAGCTCGCCAACACACACGCACACACACAAAAGACTTTCTGAATATGTGCAGTCCATGATAAAGAAAATGACACTAGACCTGAACTTCTGTGGTAATGCATGATGGGGTGGTTTTTATTTAATTTTATTTGGTTCCTGACAGGGAAAGTAATTCATAAAGCTGTTTTTGAGATATAAAATACATTACTGCTCCAAGAATTCAGTGACACCAATAAAAACCACGGTCACTTCAGTGCATAAATGTTGTCTGATGAATTGGGCGTGGACTCTCATCCACTGATGTCATTTACTGATGTCCATACTGTTAAACTTTGACTGCAGCACGTCTCTGGATGACCATCTGTTTACCCGTGTCACTGACAGGTTCGCTCAGATAGCGGTGGACGCTCTGAGCATCTTCTCGGATCCTCTGGAGATCGTCAGTCACTGCACTGATGAGTCCCTCCAGGTCTGCCTCCTGAAATAATCAAGATTCATTAGCAATTGTAATTACCAGCAGCAGAAAGTAAAAAAATAAAAATAAAAACTTTGTGAAGAATCATGCAAACAACAATAGGATGTGTACATTTCCAGAATTATATGCAGTTAAACCTGAATGCTGCTCTGAAAAGCTCCACAAAAGTCCACCTGATTGAAATAGGCTAATAGTCAAAATTAGTCACACAAAAATTTGGAGCAAACACAATCAGAGAGGATTCATTGTCAGCGACCATGCACTGATGATGGCCGTTGTCACATCCACCATTTTCATGCAGCTCAGTTTTAACAATTTAAATTCCAGCTTACTTGTATTTAGATTTTTTTACATTTGTCTTTGTTTTCAGTTAAGTGATATTGAAAACTGAAGCTATATTTAAAGAAAATCCACTGTAAGGATGCAAGTTGAAACAATACAGTGAATGCAATTTGTAATGTTTTTAGATGCTTAAACATTTGTGCAAAGGTTGTAAGTAAAAGGAAAACTAATAAAATACGAGTGAATACCTTTTAATGCTTGAGTACATAATTTAAAATGTTTCCATGCGGTCGTTATGTATAAACTATAAATTCACAAAATTTGTGCCATTCTTAAATTAACAGAAAGTCTCCAGCTCCTGTTTTTTAAAAAAATATCAAATGTGATGCTGTGGATGAACCTTCAGTATAAATGATCGTGATCTTATCACGTCAGAGAAAAATCGTTTCTCTGAATTAGAGACTAAGAATGGCTTCAGAGCAGACTGTGGACAATAAGAATGTTCTCCTTCACCTTGGTGTTGACAGTTTGGATGGAAGCCTCAGGAAGCGTCTTGTTGACCAGGTTCTTCAGGATCTCGATCCTCTTCTCTGCCCGCTCCTCCAACATCTCCCTTTCCCTCTCGATGCGATCACTGACACAAGGATGCAAATTGGATGCAAGTTGTCAGAAAATAAACAGGCTGAAACACCCTGGAAAGTTCTGTTTGTTCTATAAACATCTTCATCACTGTGAGTCTTTATCTTCAAACATTCAAAATGTCATAATTCAAAAGCTGAGATTTTTTTTCCAATTATTGTCACAGTTACAAGCTTCAGAAAAGACAACATGTGAAATCTAGACTGAAGACTTACAAATATGTAAGAGTCAAACATGTTTTCGACACTCGGTACTTTATGTGACTTAATTAAAAAAAAATAAAAAACATCACCCACCTGTAGTCTTTCTCCATCTTTTTGTAGAGCTCCATGAACTCAGCACACACTTCCTCTCTGATCTGAGTCTCCAGGACCAAACGCAGCGATGACTCCACATCATCCTGAATGTACACAAACACACTTTAATGTGACTGCAGAAGCCCTGCAAAACCCTCATTGGACAGCAGTGCCACGAGAGGATGGACAGGCTAAGGTAAGCAGCTAACTGTATAACATGTCACCTTTATTTACATCTAGTAAGGCAAATGTGCAACCGGACACTTCCAATTATGTTTTCACCTCTTCAGTGGCAACAAGAAGCTTTACTATTTCTTATTAACCATCCAATAACATTAACTGGCCAGTTAACACTAGTCTAAATCAATGTGTCAATTAAGTCAATTTTGTCTTGAGGGAAAACATCACACCAAAAGGCAAAAATAGATAGGTTGACTAGTGTGGAAATTTTCATTGGACTGGTAGCCGTGTTTAGTTTTATTCTGATGTGTTTTATTTTCTGATGTGTTGTAAATTTAAGTGGTTATATTTCCAATGCTGTTATTTTAATATATTTGATTGATTTTTCATATACAATTATTCTTTCAATCATTTGGACAAAGGCCTAATGAATGCAGTAAACCCGAAAGTGTGGAAATATGACATTTACTGTAAGAGCACCTGAGAAATGACAAATTTTTTTAAAAAGAGAAAAATGTGTTGTTTTAGAACTTAAACCTGTGAAACATTGCGTAACAATTTATTTCAGTCTGACTTTGCTGCAGAAAAGTTCAAACCAGCTTATTGTAACTCAAAACACATTTACCTATGAAGTCAATGTTATAATCATTAAACTGATTTGTAGTTTATACTTTAGTTTTACCTTTGCTTACTGGTGGATTAAATATGTTCTTTTCCACCAGCTTTAAACAACAAAAACCAACATTAAAATACTTTAGTTATTTTACTCTTCTTTACAGGATAGAAATCTTTTTAAAGGTTAGTCTGGTTTAGTGAGGTGTGATTTTTGAGTTGAACAGTTCTAATCAAACGGTAAACTGGATTTAAAAAGTGCTAAATCTGAGATCAAATGATTTTAACTGTTGGCTTGTGTTCTGATGAAATGACATGTCCTTTAGTGTTTCTGAGAGAATGTGATATTTTGGTCCAAACAATAATCAATCAATCAATCAATCAATCAATTTTTTTATATAGCGCCAAATCACAACAAACAGTTGCCCCAAGGCGCTTTATATTGTAAGGCAAGGCCATACAATAATTATGTAAAACCCCAACGGTCAAAACGACCCCCTGTAAGCAAGCACTTGGCTACAGTGGGAAGGAAAAACTCCCTTTTAACAGGAAGAAACCTCCAGCAGAACCAGGCTCAGGGAGGGGCAGTCTTCTGCTGGGACTGGTTGGGGCTGAGGGAGAGAACCAGGAAAAAGACATGCTGTGGAGGGGAGCAGAGATCGATCACTAATGATTAAATGCAGAGTGGTGCATACAGAGCAAAAAGAGAAAGAAACAGTGCATCATGGGAACCCCCCAGCAGTCTACGTCTATAGCAGCATAACTAAGGGATGGTTCAGGGTCACCTGATCCAGCCCTAACTATAAGCTTTAGCAAAAAGGAAAGTTTTAAGCCTAATCTTAAAAGTAGAGAGGGTGTCTGTCTCCCTGATCTGAATTGGGAGCTGGTTCCACAGGAGAGGAGCCTGAAAGCTGAAGGCTCTGCCTCCCATTCTACTCTTACAAACCCTAGGAACTACAAGTAAGCCTGCAGTCTGAGAGCGAAGCGCTCTATTGGGGTGATATGGTACTATGAGGTCCCTAAGATAAGATGGGACCTGATTATTCAAAACCTTATAAGTAAGAAGAAGAATTTTAAATTCTATTCTAGAATTAACAGGAAGCCAATGAAGAGAGGCCAATATGGGTGAGATATGCTCTCTCCTTCTAGTCCCCGTCAGTACTCTAGCTGCAGCATTTTGAATTAACTGAAGGCTTTTTAGGGAACTTTTAGGACAACCTGATAATAATGAATTACAATAGTCCAGCCTAGAGGAAATAAATGCATGAATTAGTTTTTCAGCATCACTCTGAAACAAGACCTTTCTGATTTTAGAGATATTGCGTAAATGCAAAAAAGCAGTCCTACATATTTGTTTAATATGCGCTTTGAATGACATATCCTGATCAAAAATGACTCCAAGATTTCTCACAGTATTACTAGAGGTCAGGGTAATGCCATCCAGAGTAAGGATCTGGTTAGACACCATGTTTCTAAGATTTGTGGGGCCAAGTACAATAACTTCAGTTTTATCTGAGTTTAAAAGCAGGAAATTAGAGGTCATCCATGTCTTTATGTCTGTAAGACAATCCTGCAGTTTAGCTAATTGGTGTGTGTCCTCTGGCTTCATGGATAGATAAAGCTGGGTATCATCTGCGTAACAATGAAAATTTAAGCAATACCGTCTAAGACAGTAATCATCTGAAAGCTGAGGAATCAGCTGATGTGTGTGGAAGCTGGTTCCTTTCAAACAGTCTGTAGATTTAGTGATGGAGGCAGGTACCTGATCCACATCCATCGTTGTCTTCTCCTCCTCCTGCTCCTCCTCCTCATCATCTCCTGCCTCCAGTACAGTTCCCTCCTTCAAACTCTCCTCATCCTCCTCCCACTCTTCACCATCCTCATCCTCCTGCACGTCCTCCAGACTAGTCTCCCAGGCAACAAGTGAGCTTTTGCGTCCTCGTCCTGAAACATTTCTGCGACGGTCAGCGTCATTGATGATCATAGATAATTCCATGGCTGACCTCTGGGGGGCGTCATCCAGAAGAGCTGGCCTGGAATTTAGTACAACAACCTGAGAGAGGGAAAAAAATATATATATATTTTAAAAACAACATATTTATTGTTCTGGTGAATAGTCAATATTTCTCCCCGATGTCTCCTTCAACACTTCACTTATCACAATCATCCTGAGCTTCTCTCAGAACCTCTGGACCAAACTAGGTCTAAAAACATCAGTTTGACAAGTGGTGGAATATTCTGAAGTCCAACAAGAAGTCCAGTTACTGTCAAGTAAGCTTTTAGTTATTGTTTTATAGTAAGCAGGGGCAGCTTTGGTGGCTGGTGGGCTGAGGCTTTGGATGAAAACAACCTTGTTTCAGCCTACATGCAGCTTCATCCACCTCATAATTTCCATCATGCATGCAAAAATAAGTCCTATCCCGAAGCTCATCAGGCCAGTGCTTATCTTCAGATACCGTAGCGTGAAGTGGATGAGAGGCCATGACACCAATCCATCACAGGTTACACCCGCAAAGCCAGGTCTATAGGTTGGAAGTCCCAATTCCTGTCCCACACAGCCATGCATGTGACAGTAGTAATTATTCCCTGCAACCCAAACATGTCCATCAGGGGGCAGACACCCAAAACAAATTTGATTTTTGTATTGATTTGGTGCATTAAATAAAAAAAAAAAAAAAAAAAAAAGGTAATGACTTAATCCTCATTATATGCTTTTATAATATGGTGGTTTACAAGAGGATGGCATTTATCAGTGTGGTAGCCATGCGATCAGCGCAGGTTCCCGGTTCAAGACCATCCGTGCACACTATGTAATATGGAGTTGCATCAGGAAGGGCAGCAGCGTAAACTTGTGCCAAATCAACACACAGATACATACTGGATCTGCTGCGGGATCCCAAGCAAAAAGGGAGAATCCAAAAGAACTTACAAGGTGATGGCATTTACTGCCTTTAAAGGACCATTTCGCATATCCATCTAGTCCTTCATGCACTGTTTTGCAGATGAAATGCCAAGGCTAATCATTATATCATCAGTACTGAACAAGCTTTATTGTCACATATTCTAAAAGTTAACTGATGTTTTTCCAGCTTTAAATTATCTCAAACATACGTGCGTTGCTCTGGCAGGAAACATGAACAACAGATGCTTTTAACAATAACACAGTGGACAAAAACTGTTTCCTTCACAGGAAATCATTTTCTTAAGATAAAAATTATATTTCAAACAAATTAAATATAAAAGCTGTAGTTTTTTTTTTTTTTTTTTTTTAGGACTTGCAACTTTAAACTGATGAGCCAAGACAGATTTGCTTTAAGGTTTGACTGAATTTACCATTGAAGGTGATATTATAGATGTGCACATGCCGATTATGTGTGCGCTGACCTTCTGAGCGAGGGCAGAGAACTTGAGGACGTTCAGCGTTTCATCGAAGCAGGTAGCGCTCTGGTTAATGTTGACTACCATGGAGACGTGACCAGAACCACAGAAGAAGAACTGCAGAAAGTGGGTCAACTTGGACTCCCTAAAGGGAACGTGATGTCGGAACCTACAAAATGCCAAAGACCCTGTGAGGGATGACTGAACCAAGCACCGCGCTGTAATAAGAGATCTTTCAGAGGAACCAGTGGACTCTGTGGCCAAGAAGGAAAGATTAAATATAAGCAAATATGACATTTGGTGGCAGAAAATAATTAAATAAATTAATAATTTACATCACCTTTTATATTGTTGAGTTTTGAAATGTTCTCTAGACAAAAAACAACTTCAATAAATTGCTTTAGAATATAAATGTTTTTATATGTATCATATTCACACATGTTATAAATGCAATGATTCACTAATTAATCAATAATAACTGTTGCTTGGAGTTCTGTACAACAAAGTTCGAGCTGAAAAGGAGATTTAGACCGTTACACAGAGCTGACAGAATGTGTCAGACTGTCAAACAGTGGCGATAAGAAATGGCTGAAACTCTTCATCACAAACTAGACCTCTTTCAAGTGTTTTGGCTGAATAATTAATTAACGATCACAAAGAATGACAACACTCAACACTAAGATCCAGTTCCATGTTTCTGTTGTGCACACAACAAATAAAATAATTTCAGAATCAATAAAAATCTTTATCAAATGTCTGAACAAACACACAAAGTCAGTCATACTTGGCATGCTGGTTGAGTCTCATGGCGCTGATGCACTTCCCGAGCGTTAGCAGAGAGCTGTTGATGTTCCCTGCTTCCTTCAGACGTTCGCCGCTGTTCTGAGTGCGAGAACAGCGCTCCGAGCCTGCCAGGTCACACAACGCCAACCTAAAACAATAAAACATATTTAAAAATAAATAAATAAAAATAGCATCCTGGACAAAACCTTGAAAGTATCAGCAGGAAGTGATGCCACAGGAGCTGGAGGCAGGTCTGATGAAGCTGGTGAGGTGTAACATTCTACTAACACACAAACAAATCTCCTTTCTGTAACCAGTTTTAGGGTTGGAGAAAACCCAAATAACCTCAACAGTCATTCATCAAATTTCAAAGACAAGAATCACACAAATACAGAAACATGAAAGTGTTCAAATTGTTAAATCTACCAGAAGGAACATTCTCTGGCCATGAAAAGAAGATATTTTCCATTAGTTGTAACTATACTGCCCTATCCAACTTCTTAGCACTAACGAACATATATAAAAATATACAAAAATGGGGAATTTCAGAATCTGTTTGTCAAGCAAAACATTTGAGTCCTTTAAATGTTTCCTTTTCGCATCTACCTCCACTTAGAAGACATACAAGTAAACTGTTGTGAAGTCTGTGTGCACTTCACAACAATACAGCAGACTGACAAATCAAATCAATCAATATTGTCCGGTTGGTCTCACTCGCTGATGCCGATGACTCGGGGAACACCGACATCCTCCACCTGGACAATCCTGACGGAGAAGATGCTGTGACTGGGCACAAACAAAATACAGTATTTTAAAACTTTAATTTAATCCAATTTACAATCTGAACTGACAGACAGAGCTCATGAGTTCAACAAAACTATTTTCTTAACAAGTGACAGAAACCATGAAATTTCACATTCTGAGTTTCATAGGCAGACTACGGTGATGTCATCAGTAATGTGGTCTGTGGAAGCTTCGTGGGGATGTTTGATGTGACTGAGGTGTGAAGCAGCAGCCTGATTCGGTATGATCTCACCTTCTGCTGGACAGCTGGTTCAGTCTGGTGGAGGAGATGCTCTGGTTCTTCTTGCCGATCTTCATAACCTTGTAGGCCTCCTCTGAGCTGTCCACTTGAACCCAGCGTAGATCTGAAACACGACACACCCATTCATCACCAACCACAGAAGACACAGAGCCAAAGCTCATTAGCCACTCTTGGCTTTCTCATTCCGTTTCACTTTCAAAATAAGCCTCCTGAAACTTTTAGGAAAAGTGTCGACCAGATTTGGCTCAGCAGACCTCTGGGCATGTTCCGTATCTGAGTAAACCCTGAAAATTGTCAAATTTAAACACTGTGATTGAAGAATCCTGGTTCAACCTCCAACCAAAAAGGACAGAGTGGGTGAAGAAGTTAAAAAACCAGCACTTAGCTCTCACACAATAATATCACAAAGGTGTCCCTAAACTGGTCTAGTCTGGGAGCGTGTGCTGGTGCTGCACACTGCCACATCCACCATACAGAAATGTCTTAGGCCCTGCATGGCAACAACCCAGGCAGACAACCGGTCCATCCCCTTTGTCTCCACAGCAACCATCTATCTGCTGCCATTAGGTGAAACGTGGGCATGTTTTTGACCTTCTCCAGCTGCTGAGGTCCTCAACACAGGCACCTGTACACTGGATCATGCACAGAGAAAATGGCCACATGACCAAAATGTCGACGCTGATGCTCCCTCACAATACAAGTGATACCCTTCATCTTGGTGAAAGGCATCAGCATCACCAAACACCTGTGACCTTTGACCTCATGACTCAGTGAGGTCAGTGAGTACCGTGGCCCTGAAAAAAATTCTAGGGGAAACACTGTCATGATGTGACATTTTTATCATTTCACACAGGTCACTTCAGCTGGAGCAATGTCATTAATCCTCAAGTTGCTCTCCGTGCGCACTTCAGTACTTTGCTTAGCAGCATCCTGGCATTAAGAGCAAATGGGAAGCATCAAGGTAAAACTAGATGCTCGCTAACATGGTAATTACATCTGGAGCAAGTGACCACACATTAAAGATGAGAAGATCAGCTTTAAAACACTGATCTTTCAAACACGCCGTAGTTTGCTCAACATTTCATCTGGAAGCCTGAGGATTCACTAAACAAATGCCAACATCCCATTTCTGATGTGGATTTACTTACGCTCGTTTCCATGCTGAACGGGTTTGTGACATCACACAGTGAAAGTGTTACCTTTGATAAAGGAGTTTCCTTTGACATCTTGGGAAAGACGCAGAACGGTTCTCTTGTGGTTCCCACTGGGTACCTGAAGATCATAAAGCAGGAAGAACCCCTCACGTCCGGTGACAACAATAAAGTGTGTCTGCGCTAATTTATCAATTAAGAGAAACTCTCAAAGTTTTCAGTTTTTCAAACGTGATGATTCCAATCATTTGTCTTATTTCACAGAAGCTGGTTTCAAACCAGATGAAATGTTTTCTGTGTTGATTGCCCCTGTTTTGTGACGTCTTTGCGACTGACCTGTTCCAGCAAGTCATGGATGTTGTCGTTGTAAATCTCACAAAAGGAAACCCAGACGGAGAAACGGATATTTGCACTGACACCCAAACAGAAGGAGTCGGCCTCTGAAGTACTGTTCATGCTACCGTCACCGCTAAATGTGGAGGCTGTGTGCGCATACATCCACAAACACACAGACACACATACACGCACGTTACTGCAGGTCAGGATTTGACCTTTCACAGGACGAGGTGTCAAACTGACAGTTGTAAGCACTGAAACAGAATCACTCACCTTCCAGAAGAGCAGATCTACTTGTCAATGAATTTTTATCACTCTGTACAGAAACAGAAACAGATGGATTACACACATGCTAACACACTTAACAGAAGAGACATTTGTGCCCTTAATAAAAAAATAAATATTTGAATTAAATCTGCAATGAAGACAATGACCTCTAACTTTCACATCTGATCTCAGGTCTGGTCTGACCTCTTTCAGCAGCCTGAACAGGTTCTTCTTGCTGGTGATCTCTGCTGCCTGCTGGTCTGGGGTCAGTCTGCTGAAATCTCTGCAGCGCTGAGGCTTCAGGTCACAGCGACTGTACAGGCGCTCACCGATACTATTAAAGATGACAGACAGAGACCTGGGCAGCAGACCAGAGTCGTGATCTGGACCTGAGGGGCATCCACACAGAGGATGATTTTCAGCAGAGAGTTCAGAGCCCACAATTATCAAACTGTGCAGAGAAAAGATTCTGAATGCTGCCACACAAACAAAACTTAATATGTGTCGAAGTACAAAAACTCTGTATTTATCAAACACAACACCAGTTGTACGCACATCAATAAGTATCAGCTGTTGATAAATCCCATATGTTCTAAAGCACATGCTCATCCACCTTCATGGTCATTTGTATTCAGAACAGTGTTGCCACAGTTACTTTGAAAAAGTAATCCAATTACTGATTACTGATTACTCCTTGAAAAAGTAACTTAGTTACTTTACTGATTACTCAATTGTAAAAGTAACTAAGTTCTAAGTTCAGTCGAACCCCGACCTCCTGCCCACGGACCAAGTTTAATGCTGCTATCAACCCACAATGAAAAATAATAGTAACGCACAGTGACATGGAGAAGTAACTTTAATCTGATTACTGATTTGGAAAGATTAACGCGTTAGATTACTCGTTACTAAAAAAAGTGGTCAGATTAGAGTAACGCGTTACTACCGGCATCACTGATTCAGAAAGTAATGGTAAGAGACCAAAGAAAATTAATGTTTGTGAAATGGAACACGAGGTGTTTGTGTGTGGTCACAGCAGAGATGACAAAAATAAATGCAGAGAGCGGCAACGGCAAGTCCACCAGACGTTTTGAGCTCAAGCATTGGCAGCAACCAGTCAGTCATAGGGTCACATGCTGCTTCTTAATTTAGACATCAACATCACTTACGGACATAATTTTAACAAGCTTTAAGAAGCTCACCACAAGAACTAGCATAAAACTTTACAAATATCAGAATAAGTAGTTAATGATTTATGGTTAGAGTTGTCTCAGAATCCGTTGTGCTCCTGTGACATTACAGTGCTGGGGAGGGGGGCTGGAGCCTGTCCCACCAGTCACAGGGCTTGGAGCAGTGTACACTAGCAATGGAGAAACTAAAGCTTTTTGAATCACTGAATCAACATGAAGCAATTGTGTAGAAATGGTCCAGTGTTTTGAAGCATTTCATACAGCTAAATATGGCGACATCTACTGACCGATCTTCAACATAGCATTTGCAAAGCACATTAAAGGGCAAGGTGTCATGAAACAGTGTTTAGTAATAAAAGTTCTATGTGCATCTTGACATTTTTGACTTTTCTTTTAAAGAGTAATAATATACTTGTGTTATATGTACTTGTGTCATAATGTGACTGTGCCATCATAAAATACTGTATGTAAGAGAGTAATAACACACGCCAAAACTCTCCTCCTCTCAAAAAATCCAAGAAATACAGAGATTTTGTCCATTTATGAAGCAAGGCATCGAAGCATAGTGCAGTGACATGTCTGTCTTGAAATAGTGATACTGTGTCGAGCTGCCTGCTTCAAGCAATATGTCATGAGGGTACACCCTGGACAGGACACCACTGTTGCAGGGCCACATATAGACAAACATATTCACACCTGCACGCACACCTATGGACAATTCAAAGTTTCCAATCCACCTTATCTGCATGTCTTTGGATATGGGAGGAAGTCGGAGCACCAGGAGGGAATCCACGCAGACACGGGGCGAACATGCAAACTTCACACAGAAAGGACAGGTGGGACTCAATCCCATGACCTTCTTGCTGTGAGGCAACAGTGCTAACCACTAATCCACTGTGCTGCCAAAAATCTCTACTAATGAAATTTCAGCAGGGAAAATACTGTGCCCTTTTTTATATATATAAAATTGCAGGAGAGAAACTATTTACTTCCTGCTGTGTAACATTGCTGAGGTCAAAAACTGCTGTTTAGTTCACACAAGTGTTTTTGTAGGTTTTGACACCAATGAGGCGACACGTGTGAATTAAGTCCACATAATTACTGACTGTGTGTTTATTAATTCAAGGAAATAAAGAATGTATCTCGATGGCATTGCATGATGTGGCGGCAGCAATGCTTTCTAGTTGCAGTTTCCTTGTTCTATCACTGGATGCTGCGAGTACACAGCCAGAGCTGTGCATATATTTACACGTATTCCTAAATCCAATTTAGTAAATTCCACACTTTGAGTAGAAATGTTTGTAAGCAGTTTAAGCACAAATCTGTGCTTCTGAACCATTGATAAATGAGGGCCCAGTTCTTACTTTAATTGTTTTTTTAAGTACAGTGGTCCCTTGTTTATCGCGGGAGTTACGTTCTAAAAATAACCTGCGATAGGCGAAATCCGCAAAGTAGTCAGCGTTATTTTTTACAATTATTATAGATGTTTTAAGGCTGTAAAACCCCTCACTACACACTTTATACACTTTTCTCAAACAAGCATTAACATTTTCTCACTTTTCTCTCCTATGTAAACACTCTCAAAGTTCAAACCTTGGTAGAAAATAAGTCCAGTATTATAGAATGAAACCAAAGATCAAAACCTGTTTTCAGGCCCAAACATTTGTTTGAGAAATAAAAACAGAGTATTTTCCTATAAATAATTATGATGGCTTTTAGAACTAATGAATTTAATTGTAACAATCAACCTACGAGGTTGGACACATAAGAAATTATTAATAGTGACTCACCAGTATTTCACAGTTCCTCTGATCACGCCTCTTCGTCGTGGCGCCGCTCCGCAGCGTGTTTTTCCACTGAGTGACACCTCGATGCAGGTGTCTTTTTCCGAGTGAAGAACAAGGTTATGGGTAGTTGTTGGCGCTCTTTTTACTTCTGGGCGAGAAAATTCTTACAAGCAGACACGCAGAGCACAATGCGCGTGCTATTTCTTCGCTCACTGCCTCCGGTGTTACCGTTGCGGGACGGATGCGGGACCCGCAAAGAATCCAAGTCATTAAAAAGATACAAACCTCTCTCAGTGGCCACGGAGCTCTGCGGCTGCAGTTACCGAGACCATGCAGTGCTGCGAATTTTTCCACAAGAATTCTATCTTTGTGGGCTGCTGGAGCACTCTGCATCAAAACAGCGAGCGTAGTCTCTGGACCTGTTGTCAGATTTTGGCCGCAACTCCGCACAGCAGACAATGGGGCGGTGTGAGTGGCCCGCTACAGCGCTTACCGAGCCCGCACACTTGGTAAGCGCATCGGAGGCAGTGAGAGCAATCGCGGTGATGCCGACCAGCCTGCCTGATGAGGACGCAGAACACAATGCGCTGTTTAAAAAAAAAAGAAAAGAAAAAAAAAAAAAAAAAAGAAGAAGAAGCATGCAAAATTGCACTAAAAAAATCTGCAAAATTGCAAGGCCGCGAAAGGTGAACCGCGATATAGCGAGGGACCACTGTGCTAATTTTCTCCATCTTGTAACCTACATGTGGGGGCATATGATCTGATGACATTCATTATCACCACTTCAATTTCTGACTTCACACTCATCACCCTGTCAGACATTCACTGAACCTCCAGCACACTCTTAATATACTCTTCTTTTCCAATAACCCTAACACCATTTCTCATTCTGTCCACACCATGATACAACAGTGTGAACCCACCTCCTACGTTCCTGGCCTTACTTCCCTTCTATGTTGTCTCTTGAACACAAAGTATGTCTACCATCCTCCTATCCATCATATCAGCCAACTTTCTCCCTTTACCAGTCAAACTGCCAAAATTTAAGTTTTACATTCGGATTGTGTCTAACCAACGAAGGTGAATGTCTTTCCAGCATTGGTGACTCCGTAGGTGAAGACCAGGCAGTTTCCTCCTTCCAAAACATCTTGGACCAAACCACGAACTGAACCTTCAAACACCTTCCGCTGAGTGGCCTCTGGACCAAACACCTCCACACATAAAAAAAAAAAAAAAAATTAATTAATTAATGAAACCTCAAACATTCTTCATCAAATAATCATTTTGTCAAGAGATTTTTAAACACAATTCTTTGTTTTCTTTAACAAACAATGTTCGCCATTTGATCAGAACTGAAAATCTGAACGACAAAGTAGTCTGAAAATAAAACTGAAAACTGTCAAAAACAGAGGCTTTGAATTTCACTTCTTTTTCCTTGTAATCAACAGGTACAGGGTTCTCACCAGGATTTTTTCACAGCATAGGGGGGAACTTAGCAGGGCAATAATGTTTGTTAAAAGTGCAAGTAAAACATTTTGAAGTTTATAACCCTTTGAAACACTATTTCCTGCATTTTTAGGGCTACTTTGTGTTGCTAAGAAAAAAAAAAAAAAAAAAAAAAAAAAACAAGACCAGAAAGGTCCCCCTATGCTGATTAAATCACAGCATAGGGGATCCAAATCACAGCATAGGGGCCCCCTATGTTCAACTGCGCTGGCGAGAACCCTGAGGTGGGTGCGGTGTTACCTGGGTAAACGTGAACCTTTGTGCCGTCTGTGGGAGGGGCTTCTCACCCTGTCGGTTTGGCTGATATGACCGTGGAGCCTTCAGGACCACAGTGTCAGGTCCCTCAATGGCCACACACTCCTGCAGAGCAACATCACACCTGATGATCAACTTCGCCTGTTTCTCAACATACACTGATTATTCTGTTCAGGTCCAAGCCAATGACGTTTACTTACAACAAAAATCATTTTGCAAATCACATCACTTTAAATTAAATTGTTTCATGCTCTAATGTGATACTCATTGTTTTATTTTTTAACTCATTCATTAATTTCCTATACCCACTTACTCCAATCAAGGGTCATGGAGGGGGGAGAGGGGGGCTGGAGCCTATCCCACCAGTCACTATGTGTCTGTATCACTGATCTGACTATAACACTGGACAGCTCATTGCCCCACACACTCCGTACAAACCGCTGAAGCAAACTGGCGGCCACTCGCAAGTTATGTGGACCGCACATAGACGGCTTATTAGAACGTCAACAATTTCAAGTAATAACTGAGCTGATTCTCTCATTTAATTATTTTTGTTGTCTAGATAATGTAACCTTCATCCCTCCTAATCTATGTCTGCCATGGTTAGTTATTTATTTCCTTTCTTTCTTTTAGTACTTTGACACTTTCTCCCATTATGTTCTGTATCATGAACAAAAATTAACAAGAACAAAATTGGATGGATAACATAAGTCATGATGGATAATATAGCAATGGTGAATTATTTTTTAATAGTTGAGCTGAAAGAATAAAACGCCACTTAATTGGATACAGGAGTTAGTTTTCCCTTGCAATGTTATTTATTACACACAGCTCTATGAGCTTCAACCTATAATTAGCAACTAAGCTCATAGCAACAACGTCCAAAGCTGCAAAACTATGCACAAGTAGACCAAATAAATGTCTTAAAATATTTTGTCCAACACAAAACTCAACATGTGGCTAAACACAAGACACTTAATAATAATAATATTATCTTTGCCTATATGCAGCATTCATATGATTTACATGTAATTAACCAAAATTAAAAAGTCTGTGTTACAAAGTGTACAGCGCATCCAGAAAGTAAAGTACAATGTGAACAAGTTTTTTTTTTTTGTTTTGTTTTTTTTTTGCAAGATTATTAAAAATAAAAAACTAAGAAATCTCATGTACATAAGTGTTCAGAGACTTTGCCATGAAGCTCAAAATTTAGCTCAGGTGCATCTTGTTTCCACTGATCATCCTTGAGATGTTTCTACAGCTTAATTGGAGTCCACCTGGGGTAAATTCAGTTGATTGGACATGATTTGGAAAGGCACACACCTGTCTACATATGAGGTCCCACAGTTGACCAGGGCTAGACATTGGCCACTTTTTGCCACTGGCCCACAAGGCCAGTAGCTTTGAGAAGTTACTGGCCCAACCAAAATTCTACCGGGCCACTATTCTATCTCATTTCCTCAATGGAGCCTCTGCGGGGGCGTGGCGCGAGACAAAAACAAACATGGCGGACTCGCTGAAGTTTGATGACACAGATGTGAAGAAATTTGACTATGCCACTAGGAAAAATGGTAAAATAAATAGAATTTTAAGAATACTTGTAGTGTCCCAAGCAGGCCATCATTTTATAAATTGTACTGGCCCATAGTAGGCCAGCCAAGATATCAAAGGAGTGGCTTTAGGACAACTCTGTGAATGTCCTTGAGTGGCCCAGCCAGAGGCCAGAGCTGAATCCGACTGAACATCTCTGGAGAGCTCTGAAAATAGCTGTGCACCAACGCTTCTCATCCAACCTGATGGAGTTTTAGAGGTGCTGCAAAGACGAATGGGCAAGACTGACCAAAGATAGGTGCACCAAGCTTGTGGCATCCTATTCAAGAAGACTTGAGGTTGTAATTGTTGCCAAAGGTGCATCAACAAGGTATTGAGCAAAGGGTGCGAGTACTTATGTAGATGTGATTTCATATATATATATATATATATATATATATATATATATATATATATATATATATATATATTATCACAAATTTTCAAAATAACTTTTTTCATGTCATCATTATGGGGTGTTGTGAGTAGAATTCTGAAGGGGAAAAATGAATTTACCCTATTTTGGAATGAGGCTGTAACATAAAATGTGGAACAAATGGAGCACTGTGAATACTTTTCAGATGTACTGTAACCTGCAATGATTGACAGCTGATCAAACTGTTGATCAGGTCCTCACTCAGTACTGAGTGTAGCTTCACCTCACAAAATCAATCACAACCACAGGGATACTGTTACCTGTGAGTCTGCACAGTCGTTGTCGGATGACATAAATGGTCGAACCCTGAGAAAAACCTGCAGGTTCTCTGTCTGCAATTCAGCACTAACCTGCAAGAGCAACACACGACAGTAATTGATAGCAACACAGTTCAAAGCTTATTGTACCGTCACATCTGCTGAGCTGCACGTGTGGTCAGATACAGAGAAAACAAACCCACCTGTAGTGGCAGAGCAGAAAAGTCACTCAGTAAATCTCTCTTAATGTCATCCACCTGCACCGGCCTGCGGAGGTCCGGCTTCCCGGCCAAACTCGAGTGCATCATCTGTTACGACAGGCAAACACAAGCTGATCTGGTAAGCACCAGTATTAGTGACAAAATGTGAACAAAACAATTAACATATTAGTAATTCCAATAATCACTTATGAATATGTGCATTGTAACCTATTCCAGAGATTACACAGAGGGCAAAGGTCATATGTCTGGCACTGTATGTGTATACAAAACAAAAAAATAAATAAATCAGTCTTTTAAACTTTGAGATTTCTTTGAACTGTTTAAGTAAAGAAACACTGCACTAGAGTCAGCTAGTGTTTGGGCCTTTGTGGATTAGCATGTTTTTATTACTTCTTTTCCCTGAAACAGTGTTACACCTTTTTGGCACTGTTCACACACCTGTAAATTTTGGGAAGATTTCAGTACTTTATCATTGACCATGTCTGCAGAGATTTTATTTTATTATGGGAAAACGTCATTTTTGTTTTCTTTTTAGAAAATGTAATAAGTATTTTGTGATTAACCTTTTACTACTACAGGCATATATATATATATATATATATATATATATATATATATATATATATATATATATATACGTATTTTTTTTTTCTCATAAGTGTAATTTCAACAACAGAAAACCTCATTTTGTATCTTTCTGTAAAGAGACTGAACAACATGTCAAACTAATTTCTAAATCAAGTAACCAAAAGGCGATAAAAACTGTCACTATATGTACCTCCTTGAATAATTTTGTTTGAGACCCCTGGATTTTTCCTGCTGTTCGTTGTTCTGTTTGTATACTTGTGGTTTCAATAAAGATTCTTAAAAAAAGTTTTCTGTAGTACCAGGATCAGACACTAGGCTGAGCACCAAGTGGTTTCCAAAATCATTACTCAACTATCAACGTATTTCAGTTTGCCATCTGTAGTTTTGACAGTTTTAACTATATTACACTACACCACAAAATTGTTTAATAATTAAATCGATAATTCGTACATCTGTTGTTAGCTTTAGCTACAGTTAGCTCGCTCCTGTAAAGATGCGCGTGCATATGCTTTAATTACAAATCACTAACGTAGCTGTCGCAGCTGTAAAAGCAGTACATGACATACCTTAAACTGACGGTATGCACGGTATTTACTCAATTAAAAAACTTTCTAAACACTCATTTTCCTCACCCTGCCGCGGTTTACTATTTTAAACTCACCCCAGCCAACCAATCACATACCGAGGAACAGTGACGTCATAGTCTTACGATAATCTCGTTATGTCTCGCGGTTATATTTCTTTGAAATCAAATCTCTTATTCTGCAGAGAATCGTTGCTTTTTGTTCGACATATGTCATTTGGATGTTGTTTATCAGGTGTTTATTTTCAATTGAATATAATTGTTGTTTTTCTTGTCTTGAATTTGAGTACAAGTGGTACATTCCAGGGGGCACACCAAAACAATAATAAATTATTTACATACAAACCAGAAATCAAATGTTATAAATACACCGAATTGTGTTAAACTGGGTTACATTTCTTGCTGTTACGAGGGTTTATTTGCAGACTGCCTCATTCTTTCCTCTTAAAGGACTGGGACGGTTAGAAACAGCCGTTTGAACAGCTTATTTTTATAGGGGGAAAAAAATCTCAAAAAGGACTCTCAACTTTCAGAGAAAGTTCCGTACAGTTTTCGGGGGTTTCTGAGCAACACACCCATCAAAAGATGGCACTAATGTGCCTACCAGATCCTTGCTGGTCGACATCAAACACCACAGAAGAAGATGTCGTCATCAATGAGCGTCAGTGGCAATGATGAAGACAGATAAAGCCGATTTGAGGATTATGGATTTAAAACTCTTTGTCAGCGTCAAATTCTGAGTTTAATCGAAAGATTTCAAACTGTTCATTTGAAGTCAGTTACACAGCAGACGAAAGGAAAGGCCACGAAGAAGGAAACAGCTCCGTGGACGGCTACGCGGTTTCCTTGACAACGGAGGGTTTGTTTGTTTATTTTTTTACAAATGGTGTTTTAATCGATGATCCGTTCAATTAATTTCATTCAAACAACATATGACCGTTATTTTATAACTCTGTGTGTCATAATTGTCATTAAAGTCACGAACGATTTTGCTTAAAGAACTTATTCCCCCCTCCTCTACCGCATTGTGACGTCAGCGAGTAAGGCTACGTCATCGCCGTAAAGCAGCGCGACTATAAGAACAGCAGGGAAATATTCTGAAGATTTCTGCGTATATTTAAGTTTTCTAAAAGGCCGTTGTGACGTCGAAGTCCACCGACGTGTTCGATCTGAGCGCAACGTCGAGCGCAGGACGCAAACCCGAGGGCGCACGGCGCAGAGGGCGTGGATTAGTCTCTTTGAACCAATCAGATGGCGGACTTGGTGGGTTACAGGCGTCAGAGGTTTTCTGGAGAGGAAACTGATCTGCTCGTGCGCGAGGTGAAAGCGCGTGAGCAGCTGATTTACGGCACCAGCAACCAGCCACCAAACGTTCACGAGGTCAAGCAGGCTTGGGAGGAAGTGGCAGCGAAAGTGTCCACTGCTTCCGGTATCAGCAGAACAGCCACGCAGTGCCGCAAGCGCTACAATGACGTCAGGAGGCGGGGCAAACAGAAGCTCAGCGCGCACCAGAAGCAGCAGCTGGCAATGCGAGGAGGAGGAGCATCGCCTAAAACAGAAGAGCTCAGCTCACCTGAGGACCTCGCTGACTCCGCCCTCTGTGCTGACATCATGGAGGGCTTTGGGGGGCTGGAGGTGGGCGTTCAAGGTAATAACAATCACAGTAGGGCTGATCAGTGTGATCACGTAATCAGTGATTAACGCATGGGCGTCTCCTCTCTCAGAGAAAACCGAGGAGGACATCAAACCCAGCCTGCGGGAGCTGGGCCCCATCGAAGAGGAAGAGAAGGTGGAAGAAACCCCCAGAGGAGATACAAGCTGTCCAAAACCACGCCGGAACATTATCCGGGCGGAGGATCACCCCTTTCTGGAGATCCAGCAGGCTGGATTCCGCATGTTGGAGAGGGAACTAGGTGGTCTGAGGCGGAGTGTTTGCCACCTGAACGCCCGGCTGAGCCGCATTGAGATGATGCTGCGGCCGCTCGGACAGCTGGCCGAGGCGGTGGAGCGCCTTGTTCCTGCAGCATCTTCTTCTTCTTCTCCTCCTCCTCCTCCGAGCACCCGAATGTCTCCATATCCCATCAGACGCAGACAGAACCCAGCGGCTCCTGGATCCTCCCGCGGCCAAAGAAAACCACACAGTTTACAAATTTTGTATTTCTAGTCATGTTTTTATTTTTATTTGTAATTTACTTAATTTTAATTGTTAAAAATGCTTTTGGGGTATGAATGAATTGATCCACTGTCTCAATAAACATGAACCAAAGCCTTGTGATTGTGTCAATTAAATTTGTCAAAATTCACAGAAGGAAACTAAAGACATCTGTTGAGGATGCCCCCTGGTGGTCCTTCTTGGGAGTTGTTACAGGCATGTCCAATTGGGAGGAGTCCTGGGGAAAATCCCAGGACACACTGGAGGGATTACATCTCCCAGCTGGCTTGGAACAACTTGGGAACCTCCAGGAAGTGTTGGAAGACTTGGCTGAGGGTAGGGAAGTGTGGGAGGAGCTGCTTGGGCTACTGTCAAGTTAGTTTTGGAAGTACATAACTTGCCTGTGGAAGGCCTGTCTGAATAACATCATGTATAAATGGCAGAAAAACCACATTTGACTTTAGACAAAATTTTCAGTTGTCTGGGATGAGGTCGATCAGTAATTGGCACACTGTCCTGTTCAGAAGGTCATTGTTTTACTCCTGCTCACCCAGCAGTAGAACGAGTACTTGATCAGTAGTTGGGGAAGGTATAAGTTGGCGAGGAAAGGAACTGTCCACCTTACCTCATCAGGCTGTGGCCAGCGCATGTTCGACCCTCTGTACTGAGTCTGGGACTCTTGACCATTAACAGTGCAGTCGTTTTCTGCTGCCTCGAGAGCGATGCGCAAACGCCACTTTTGGTGGTTAAGCAGCACGGGTATCAAGCTGGAATCCAGCGATGCCACGTGGGATGTATGGAGCTCTGCCAAGTTTGTGTGCAGTGTGTGCTCTGTTCCTTTGCTGGAAGCAGCAGACTGTCATGCATGACACTCCATATTTTTTCTGCAAAGAACATTAGCAACAAGAACATCAGACAAAACCAGCAGCAAAAGGATAACTTCTGCAGCATATTTCAATCACGCGAGTTAAATATTAACAAGTGTCACATTATTTTTGTCACCCATATGAGAAGAGTAATATGCAGCACTGGAAGTGCAGTGCTTTTATTGGCTGTAGTTTCCTGATCTTAGATCATTTTTGTTCGATTTTGTGTCTTCACACCTTTAACACAGCTGCTGCACCTGTTGACCAGCGTGGCTATAATGTCGTCTGGACCTGAGTTGACCAGTGACGCCGGGAAGTGGCTGGATGCGCACTATGACCCGGTGGCCGGCCTCTACACCTTCTCGTCTTGCATGGACCTGGCTGACCTGAGTGGTGACGGTGATAGCAGACTGGTGGTGGGTGACCTGGGCACCGGCTCATCCTGCATGAAGCTGAAGGTGTACCGCGGCACAGCGCTGATGAGCGAGAACACGCTGCTCGACCTGCCCTCTGGTCTGGTGGCCTTCCTCATGGACTTGCACGAGCCACGGATCCCCGCCATCGCGGTGGCATCTGGACCCTGTGTCTATGTGTACAAAAATCTCAGACCGTACTTCAAGTTCACTCTGCCTGGCCTGGAGGTCAACGCCCTGGAACAGGTGTGTTTGTGACCCATGATGCATTTTAGGACAAACAGCAGTCTGTTGATTCTGTCTGTCTGAGCAGGACATGATCATCTGATCCTACATTTGAATGCTAGTGAGAATTAGGGACACAATAGAGAGGAAACTCTTTATTCTGTTGCACCGGAGCTTGATCAGTATCAGGAAACATCAGTCCAGGATCAAGACGTAACATCTTTCAACAGTCTAAAAACTCCTGACTTTAAAAAGTTAGAAGTTTAAAATTCTTCGCCCAGTTTGTGTCACTAACTCCAGGAGAACTGTGTACAGTTGGACACGACCTTAACCAGGGTCCAGTCAGCTAGTGTGTCATGTCATAAAGGGTTCAGTGCTCAAGACCAGAAATGATTGTTCATCCCAGCCATGAAAATTTTTCCAGATGTAACACCTGTGACATTATGTTCTCTGTGTTTAGGATGTGTGGCAGCAGGTGAAGGAGGGTCAGATTGACCCTTTGACCATGAAAGAGATGCTGGAGGGCATCAGGGAGAAGGCCGACATCCCCCTATCTGTCCGCTCACTAAGGTTCCTGTCTCTAGAACCATGTGACATGGAGGAATTTGTCCACCTTCACAAACAGCAGCCAATCAAACGACAGGTAGATCTCAGAACACCCCTCCTAACCACGTGCAGACACAGACTGATCCTCTTCTGCTTTCAGACCATTATCACCTGCATCAGCACCCTGAAAAAGAGCACTGCGGACGAGGATGGCGTCAGCTGCCTGGTGATCGGGACTGAGAGTAACAATGTCTACGTGCTCGACCCCGAGGCCTTCATCATCCTCCATAAGGTCACACGGGACACATCACCTCCACTGTACTTTCAAAGTGAATGCCCCCCTAGTTGCTGGCTGCAGTATGAACATCCACTGCAAAATATAGCCATCTATTGCAACCTTTTCCACAAGTCCATGAAACTCAGGCCCCTAGTCTTTGAAGTATGTGAAACATTGGATGAAACAATTAAAAAAAAAAGATTGTCTCAAAGATTGACATCTTTGTCTGTCTCTTTTTGCCATCTCTGTGTGGTCACATGAGGACGGGCCCCTAGTCTACCTGAATGGTTGCTAATTGGGGCTCAGGGTTTGTCTGTAGGGTTCAGCACCAAAGCATGCTCCTAGACCTGACCTGATCTGACTTGACCCCTGTCTTTAGGAGCCCGGGGATGAACACAAGGACATTTTCTTATAATTCATTGAAATCAGTGATTAAGAAACATAAAGAGTGTGACACAGTACAAAGTCTCTCGGGTGCAGACTATCTTCAAAAACTCAGCTGGTGTGCAGGAAGCTGTTGAGAAAAGCCACCAGGGCACCTATGACCATTCCGAAGGAGTTACAGGCTTCAGTGGCTGTGACTGGGCAGACTTTTGTTGCATCTTCAGTCACAGCTTTATGGTTAAGTAGAACATAAGTAGACTTTGGTAAAAAGAAATCTTCTTTTTAATAATGAGTATCTATGAAGAGGAATTCATATTTAACAGCGTACAACAGTAAATAACAAGCAAAGATCAAGTTATGTAAAATCCTTGAGGCCATGATGGCTCAGGTGCATCCTGTGAAGATTGTCCCAGAGACTGGGAGCTAATGATCCAAGACCGTGGACTCAGCACACAGAGCGGCAGTTTAAATCTCCAACAGCAGGATTTTGTACTGTAACAATCACACATCCACACACTGGTCCTGCATGCACACCGTAGAACCACCCTGAGGCATAGATGGCAACCAGCCAGACAGACAACCGGTCCATCCCTACCTCCCCATGTAACCATCTACCTGCTACAGCCAGGTCAAACATGGCCATACCTTTGACCGTCTCCACCCACTGGGGTCCTCAACACTGAGGCACCTACGTCCTGGATCATGTCCAGAGAAACACACCACATGGACAAAATGTTCAAAACGATACAAGTGATGGGATGGAACACATAACATTGCTCATTTTGTCAGCACACCTGTAGCGTCCATCTTTTTACTGTCTCTACTTTTGACTCTTTGATTCATACAGATGATGCTGCCGACTACTCCCACCATGATGGATGTAACGGGTCAGTTTGATGTGGAGTTTCGCATCACAGTGGCGTGTCGTGACAGCAACATCTACATTCTGCGCAGGTAAGTTGGCAAGATTATTCAGTGGGTAACATTTCTTAGAATGCCTTTCAGTAACAGTAGTGTGAGAGTGTTATGTATAGAGTGTTTTGTATCAAACAGCAGATTAATGATGAGCTCTTCTTCCTTGAGCCTTATAGGTTCTGCAGCATGAAAGAAGTGCTGCACATGTTAATTTGTGACTCTAAAACTGACCATATGGTTATGAATGAGAGTAGTTGGAGAAGAGATCTGTTCAGGGTTTATGCCACAGACTGATGGAACCTGGATCATGTCCAGAGGGAAACAGACCACATGGCCAGAATGTCATGGTTGATGTTGCTTCACAATGTCAGTGATCCTCCACATCTGAGTCTCACTAAATAACCGTTCATTTAACACAAAGTTATTCCAGTGGCACCCAAGGATCCTCCAAAGAGACCTGGTACCAAAGACATCCAGTCCTCACCTTAGCTCACTGGTTAGAGTCCAAGTCTGACAAACATACAGTAAGACAGAAAGCGCCAGGACCATAAAGATTTGGACCTTTGTTCTCCTGCAAATATATCAGCATCACCAAACACCTCTGATCTTCGACCTTCTGACACCAAATGACAGAGGTCTTCAACTGATTCCAGAAAGGGCCAAGAGGGTGCAGATTTTCTTTACAACCACTCACTCCACCAGGTGATTTCACTGACTAACATCACTTTGAGCAGATGGAATCAGTTAATCAGTGAAATCACCTGGTGGAGAGGGTGGTTGCAAAGAAAACCTGCATCCCTCAGACCTTTCTGGAATGAGTTGAAGACCTCTGCCATAAGATCTTCCCAGACATTTTTGAATCTCAAAGGCCGATGACCTTTCTAACACATCATGGAGATAGGTTTCTCCGTGAAGGCGCCACAGGTTGGCACAGGTTCTTGAACATGAGCAGTGTTGTCCATTTATCATTTCACTGATGTCTCACCTCCAGAAAGTAAAATGTGAGCATGGAAATAAAAAACATGGCTAATGCCACCACATACCCAACATAAAGTAGATCCAAAAATCGTACTTCATTTGAAACAAGTAAATCAGTGCCTGGTTTATTTATTTATTTATTTTTCTTTCTGGTTTTGGATTTAGAGACAGATGTGGCAGATCTTGGTTTGAAGCCTGTTCTTGTCCTTTAGAGAATCGGAGAAGCCCAAGTACTGCATTGAGCTGTCGTCTCACCCGATGGGTCTGGTGAGGATCGGGAAGAACGTGGTGGTCGGCTGCACCGATGAGAGTCTGCAGGGCTTCACGCAGAAGGTAAACCAGCCATCACAATGCTGAGTAACCCTGACCCCAACCCTGAACTTAAAGGTTGTGGAGAATAATAGACACAAACAGAACCATAAAGGTTGTGTCTTAGTGAAGACTAAATATCTGATGCTACTTCAAGTCAAGCAAGTCTCTGAGGCCTTATGACTGGTCTGTTGGTGCTTCTGGAAACTAAGCACTTTGGACTTTGGAGATTATGGTTCCAGATGAGTGAATACTCAGCAGCAAATAGGAGGCTTTCACAGGATTAGCAAAACTGCCCAGAGAATCATCAGCTGTGCCTTCTGACCTCATCTGCTGTCTCAGCAAAGACAAAATCTTCATTCTGGATGTCACTTGCTTGATGCATCGTTCTCTGGCTGATGCTATAGAACCATTAGAGCACCAGACCCAGAGACCTCTTCTGTCCCAGGACCATAAACACACATAGTAGTGGACATACTTTTGCAGACCCCCTGGCTAAAAATATTCAAATTCACTTTTTCCTGATGGCAAATTTTAAAGGATTATTAACCAACTGCGAGGTATGTACGGGAAAATATCAGACCGATGTGTTGTCAGTACGAACCGAGCGTTAGCAAGGTCTGTGTAAAAAACATGAAAGTCTGATATCCCCATACAGACCAAGCAAGCGAGGTTAATAATTTGTTTATTATATTGATATTATACATATAAAAACGCAAACTTACATTATCACCTGCATATGAAAGCTGCTGACAGCTCGTAGTCCAACCTGTTCGCTTGACCTCCATGAAGAACTTGCTAACAAGTGGTCCAGATGTTAGCTAGTAAGCTTTCAATCTGTGTTTTTCAGATGCTGTTTAGATATTTATGGAGTATGTTTATGTCTGACTTGGATTTTCTTATCATGTTTTTTGCTTCCTGGTTAGTAAAGAAAATACACGCTATGGACTGATTGTCATGGTAACCATTCTGGATATGGAAAAATATCCAACAGGTAATCAGCCAATCAGAGCGCGCGTAGTGTCGCAGCCATATAATAATTCATTTTATCAAACAATATCTGTGTTAAATACAATTTCTATCAAATTTCAGTGTAAAATTATTTTAAAAAATAACTTTCTTTTCCCCACAGTTTTTATTCACCATGTCAGATTTTTAGTGGATGCTGAGAAGATTAAACTTCTGAATGAAAAACTGGCAGAATTTGGGGTTAATTTTGGTATCATTGGTTGTGTTTAAGGGTCCGTCTGAAGATGAAGTGGCTCGTTGTTTTTAAGTGAAGGGGAAAAAATATGTTGAATGAAGCGAACCTGAAACAACATTTTGGATCTCCAGAAGTCTGGTTCTTCCTCTGAAACCACCTTGAAAAGATTCATGGTACAATGAGTAACTGTTCAGTCTCTTACACAAAAAACTAAGCTTGGAACCATACAAATGTTACCTCATGGAGGAAGGAGACCCAAATTAACACCTGGAATCAATTAACTTTTTCCTCTGAAGGTCAGGGAATGAGGAGTTAGATAGAAGTGTGGAGATGCTCCATCACTACCAGTGATGAAAACATTGATCCAAAACTGACATTAAAAACAAGCTCTGCATTTGACCTTTAGAACAAAAGGTTGTTAGTTCCTGGGTGTTGTTAATGTGGGCCTCCTTCCTCAGTGATGTAAAGTCTGTATTGTTCTAAGATTCTTATATTTTTCTATACTAAACTGTACAGTTGCTTGTGGTACCATTAATTATTTTCAGATGGTTTCTAAGGAGGAACAAGACTTGTGGAAATGCAGAATTGTGCTCTGGAACCCTTGGCTTGACCCTTGGCTTTTTTTTTTTACCTGATCGTAAAATCATCCCACTTTCTTCTGTTTCCTGATTCTGTTCTGCACAATGAAAAAAAAAAAAAGGTTTCCCATTCATTTCCAAGGTTCTCCCCAGGATTTTTAATGAACAGATATAAATAAATGTGACTGTAGATCAAAGCAATCGACACACTGTGACCCGCAGCTGCACCTGTGTAAAGGAAAACTGATCGTGTGACTTTTGTGTTTTCAGGGGAAGAAGCTGTGGAAGTCCAGCCTCCCTGCTCCCATCACCACCATGGCTGCCATGAATCTCCCCACTCGGGGCTTCCAGGGAGTCCTGGTAAGTCTGGCTAACAGTGAGGTCCACCTCTATCGAGAGAAAAACCTCCTCAGTATCATCAGGACACCTGATGTGATTACCACCATCTGCTTCGGCCGCTACGGCCGTGAGGATGGAACCCTGATCATGACCACAAAGGCAGGAGGTCTTCTGGTGAAGATCCTGAAGAGGACTGCTACCTTTGATGACAAAGACAGTGCATCCGGCCCGCCCTCGGCTCAGAACATCCGCCTCAATGTGCCTAAGAAAACAAAGCTGTATGTGGACCAAACATTGAGGGAGCGTGAGAATGGCCTGGTCATGCACCGCACCTTTCAGATGGACCTGAGTCGGCTGCGTCTGGCAGCTGCCAAAGCCTACATCAAAGCTTTGGAGTCCAGCCTGACGCCAGTATCTGCCAGCCTGACCGAACCGCTCAGGATGAACGCTGTGGTCCAGGGCCTGGGACCGTCCTTCAAGCTTACTTTGAACATCCAAAACACGGCAGCATGTCGATCCATCATGAACCTGGCTGTTAGCTTCCTGTATGATGAGAGCTTGTACCATATGAGGAACCCATACATGAGAATCCCCCTGCTGGTACCGGGACTGATATACCCTGTTGAGACCTTTGTGGAATGCACAAGTGACAAAGGAATCTCGGATATCATCAAAGTGTTCGTCCTACATGATGGGAGGAGCACCCCCTTGCTGACGGCGCACATCAACATGCCCGTCAGTGAAGGTCTGGCCCTGAACTGAGATCAGGCCCTGAAAAGCAACATCTTATATAATATTGTGACAAAGAGGCACCGAGTGTCATATCCAGGGAACATTTAGGACATCGTGAAGGACATCATGAGTGTGGGTTTGATTAAGACTTGAAGATACAGCAAAATAAAAGGTTTGAGTTTAGCGTTTTTAGTAGATACGTAGATGGATCTTTTGTGTTATTGCAGATTATACTGTACATTGAAACTTTTCTGGAGCAACCCAGTTTGGAGCATTAAAAAGACTAAGATAAATAAAATTAATGTAAAATATATACATGCAAACCCACACAGCCCAAGCACATGCCCACGCCCACTACTTAATGGATTTTCACCACACATTGGTGTTGGGCCTTGAAAGACTCCATTAGATTTTGGAGGTGATCTGGATCCGATGTTAAAGACCAAACGGTCCCCCCCTGTAATAATCGGTCCGCCCTGCCTTCCCTGCACATGCATCATTAACCGTGGTTCACTGATTATCACCTTGTTTCTGCTTCAAACTGCACTCCAGTCATCATCTATCTCAGCGACAGATAACTGAAGCTTCCGTACAACAATCATTTCCACATAAATTCAGCATTATTTCATCATAAAAGACAGATGAAGCGATCAGAGCGCTGCGGCTGAAGAGCTGCTGGTGCTGCGTTCACTGTGCCTCCGTCATTTCAAAGCATCAGTAGCGACTCGCTGATTATTGCCTCGTTTCTGCTTAAAACGGCCTCATTTCTGCTTAAAACTGACTTTAGAACAATTTAAGAGGTTTTACTTTGTCATCTGATGGTTAATAATCACATTATTCCCTTTGATCGCTTTGGGTGTAGAGCCTCCGTCTCAGATGAGCTGCTGTGGTCCCAAATGACGCATGCACAGTGAAAGCAGGGTGGCCCGATTTTTAGGGGGGGGACCGTTCACTCTGTGACACCGGATCAGATTCTGGATGAGGATTTCATTTTGTGGACTTTAAAGGATTACATCAAAACTACTTCATGGATACAACATTGAGATGTAAAACCAAGATCAGGAAGACACTATTTTGTTTCAGTTTGTGAATTAAATCTCAGATTGCAACATCTTGATCAGTCCATTCTGGATCAGTATGCGATTATTGCATTGTGTTGTGGAATCTGGATCCAGGTAAAGTTTGGGTCACGATGTGAATCACATATCTTTTATTCGGAGTCCTCATCAACCCTTGGTGGATGTCAGAAATCTCGGATTGCTTTTGTTCAGTATGTTCTCTACATTGCAGCAGATTAAATGTCACTCTTTATCACTCTAATTGTTGCTTTATAAATAAACTGGGATTAAATCTTAGAACTACCTCCATGTACTAAAGTTTGCAGCAAAACAGAATGATTTGAATGTAATTTGCCTTTATGTAACATTGTGTGAGTTACATAAAGAGACCAAAAAGCTTTTTCTGTAATGTTCTTACTCGCCCTTTTTTGAAAAAGGTTACTGGTTTAGGATGAACAGCAGGTCAAAGTTAATTTGTGGGTGGAAACATAGACTTAGCAAAAACAGGTCTAGAGGTTAAAACTGTCGGCTTGAGACCAAAGGATCCTTGGTTCAAATCCACGTCAGACCATAAAAATCCCAAAGGGCCCTTGGGCAAAGTCGTTAATCCCCAAGTTGCTCCCAGTGTGCAGTTGGACACCTTGCATGGCAGCACGCTTACATCAGTGTGTGAGTGTTGTGAGTGTATGTGAATGGGTGAATGTGAGACATGACTTTGAGCAAGTCAGCTCTGTATTAAATGATTCCATTGACCATATATCTACAGATTTAGTCAGAAGCAGGTGGACTTCAAGTGCCAAAAAAAAGGATTTGTATCAGGTACTAAAGTCTTTTGCTGTTTGCTTCAACCTGTCTGTAATGTGAAGTGCCCTTGAACAAAAACTGGTCCCAGTGTGCAGTGGAACAGTTAGTTTCTGATCAGTGGTATCAGAAAAGCTGACAGTCAGAGCAGAGACTCAGGGTTTCAACAGCAGATTAACAGGAATCTGTGTTTTCTGATGTCACTGAATCAGCGGTAAGAGAGTTATCAGGAACACAAATGAGGATGATCTGAAAGACAACGTCCAAGAACGTTGGTCCTTTGTTTTTCAGATAAAGTCTCATCCTGAGGGGTTGGATCTGTCTTCACTGTCCTGGTCTGACTGACACTATGTCCAGTGGGTCAGAACAGTGTTTCTCAGATCGCTTCACAGACTGAAGAAGCACTTGGAAGTGTGGTGAATCATCATGAAGACCTTTTGCTTTGTCATAAAGGACAGTGGTCAATTAAAAAAACACACACACAACCCACCACCTCTGGCAGCCAATGGCAGGATAAACGGCTCATTTTCAACCACTGAACAAAACTTCTTCAGGCCAAATTAAAAACTTTTACATTCATGACCTCAAAGCTCCTGTGCCTGGACTTTACCTTAACGTGACAGCAACAGAATCAGTCCGGAGGTGAAGACTGAAGCTCAGCAAAGCTTCTTTTGATACAATTACTCTTGATGCAGACCAGATAGGTCACGCCCACACGCCACCTGGCTGGTTGCTGGTTGGGACCTTATGTAGGGGTTTTTTTTGGGGGGTGGGGGTGTCCTTTTCTCAATAACTAGTAAGCAATAGTGAACATGGTTTTGACAGTATGATGGATTCAGGCTCAGATCCACATGCTTTGCACTGAAAGGCCTGGTGGAGGAATACGTTCTGTGTCTGCTCTCTAGGTTGTCTTGATTGACACACTACATTAAACACTCTGCCACCTCATTCCCTTCACACAGCAGAAGTCAGGTCAGGGACCATGTGCTAGTCCAGCAATTCACCACATCCACCACACCATAGAATGACCCAGGACCTGGAAGGCAACCACCAAAACAGACAACTGGCCCATCCCTACCTCTTCAAAGTAACCATCTACCTGCTGCATCCAGATGAAACGTGGTCATGTCCTTGGTCTTCTCCATCCTCTGTGGTCCTCAACACTAAGGCACCTGTGTACTAGATTATGTCCAGAGAAACACACCATATGTACAAAATGTGGTGGCTGATGTTCCCTCACAATGCCAGAAATACTCATCTGAGTCTCACTAAGTAACAGTTCATTTGACTCGAAGTCTGCAGCAAGACCCAGAGAGCCTCCAAAAAGACCTTGTACTAAAGACATCCAGTCATCACCTAAGGTACCTCATTCAAGTACAAGTCTCACAGCCATTCACCCTATTGAGATATCCCATAATCCCTTGCACACCAGAGAGGTGCTGCAACCAAAACATTATGGAGAAACCACATGACGACAGTTGCAACTGAACAGTGTACTACCAAAATGCAAATATGTATGCATGAGAGACTGCATGCATGATGTTGAACTCAACTTGTAAACTTGTAATAGCTCTTTATGTTAAAGAGAGGTAGCAAGTGGACATAACTAAATACAGCTGCAGTGATGTATTCAAATCAATAAAATGACAAGGGTGCCCAAATTTATGCACCTTCTCATTTTTGTTTAAATAATTATTGCACTCTTTCTGTAAATACTAGAAACTTCATTTCACTTCTCAAATATCAGTGTGTTCGTCTGCTGTATGATATATTTAACTGAAATTTCTGATCCAAACAACCAAGGATTTATAAAAGAAAATCATGAAAATTATCAGGGGTGCCCAAACCTTTGCATACAACTGTATAAAAAGGAATCCAACAGATTTCAAAAATGAACAACAGCAACATAAAATGAGGACCTTTGACCCATGTAGGAGATAAAACAAACACTTTCCTCTTTTGTTTGTTTTTTGCACTTTTAATTTGTTTCGTAATGTTGTATTTTCACTTCTGTTACTGTCAGGGTTTTCTTCAGATAAAGTGCTGGAACAAGACGTCTGAATGTGGACATGAAATAATTAGAATCAGTTCATCTCTGCTGCTAATAAAAACAAAGCTGCAGCCTATAAAAACCATGTCTGTCTGCGCAAACTGCACAAAGTGTTGGGAAAGTGTAGGAACACGGACCCACAACAGGGGGCGCAAATGAACGGACAATGGAATAGGTCAAATAACAACACTTTACTGTTGCGAACGTGCACAACAAAAACAACAAATAACAATGGACAAAGTTCAATTCACAAAGGTGTCGTGTGGGCAGGCTCGAAGATAGGAGACGCCTCTCCAAAGTAGAACCGGAACCACACGGTTTCCTCCGCCACAGGACCCCGGGAATACTGGAGCCGCCAAGTTCCGAACTCCCAGGTGGCCACTGCCTCCGCGTGTCGGACCTGGTACTGCTGGCGAGGAACAAGAACACAATTAAACGTGGGCGCGTTTGCACCCAGCAACCTGCACGGCAGGGAAGCTACCTCCACCTCTCGTTGGAGAAAAAAGTCTGCAATCACTCACAAAAATCACAAAGGTTACTGTCAAGCAGTCAGCTGAGATTATTACCTTCCAGGTAGAACGATATCTCGGCGTTGAGGTGGAGATGCCGTCCTGCTGATATACCCCAGTGATAATTGCCGTCAGCTGTCTCAGGTGATGGGTGACAGCTGTTACCGAGGCAGCTCCTGTGGGGCGGCGGCGCCCTCTGGTGCCTGGAGCCCGCACTCCAGGCAGGGCGCCCTCTGGTGGTGGTGGGCCAACAGTACCTCCTCTTCAGCGGCCCACACAACACAAAGTCCTCATCTGCATCAAAATGAGCAAAGAAATTGTGCTGATCGCAGCTCTGCTCGGTAAGAAACATTTACACTTTTCTTCTTTTCTCACACACAAGAACAACAAGAATAATAGGAACAGATAAAATCAAAACAAATACATCTAAAAAACAAAATTCTGTTCAAATCATTTCCAACTGTGAAGGATTTTTTATGATTTGTTCATCAGATCTTTTCCAGCAGATGCATTCTCAATAAAAACAATAAAAAAGCATCAATTAGCACCTCAGCATGCATTTATTTGTAATATATCAATCAACTGATCTATAATCACTGTATACAGCATGAAAACAAATTAAAAACATATTTGTACTAAAAAAAACTAAAAGTTATTTAATACTTGAACATTTATAGATTTTATAAGATTAGTGACATATCTTACTAAGAGATGTTTTCTTTTCCATAAAGCTGTTTGTTGTCATTACAATATTCAATTTAAAATCAAAAGATTATATACATATTAGTGTGACAGTAATTCTATAAATATTTAACTTTGGTAAACTGCTCAGAGAGCTAGCTCACAGTGATGCTCGGCTAGGCCTAGGCCTAGCTAGCAGTTAGCCTAGCCTAGTTTGAGCAGCTAGCTAGAGCTAGCATTATTGATCCAAAAGAGCTGCTCTCTTCAAAGTATGAGTGCTTCTCGCTCACTGTGATGTACCGTTAAATGTACGAGGTAAGTGTTAAATGAGGGCTAGCGAACATAATAAATAAAATAATAAACATAAATAACGATTATATCATATTTATATGTCTTCCTGCCTGTCTGTCTTTCTGTCTCCAGCTGTCCTGTGCGTGTCAAGTTCGGGCAGCTCTGCAGTGGAAACCCAAATAACGACAGGAGAACACATGACAAATGGGGTATGGGACAATATAAAGCCAAAGGGTAAGACCATACACGTCTCAGTGTTTCCACACAGTCTGTCCATGTGAAGGTGCAAATATTCTGTAACGGGACTGGGATCAAATTGGATTCCTGCTACTGCAGAGAATTTGGTAACCTCCAAAACACGAATCTGCTGCAATTCGTGAATTATCCGCAAACCAGAGTCTTGGTCCTCAGTTCGAGCAATCCAGTATTTGAATCCCACCGGCGACCAGGCCACAAACATAGGTCCAGCGGTCACAAACTGCCGTTGTTGGCAGGATGTGGCACTTGACTGGGTAGTCACAGATCATGCTTAAATGCACCTGTGACTTTGGGACAAAGTCAAAAATGGTGGGGAGATATATAGCAAGGTGATGTCCAGATTGAAAAGATGTTCCTGCTAGCTTGAATAGCGGGGAATTCCCCCTTTGGCTGACCTGGTAGAGTCTTGGTCTTCAGTTCAAGCAATCCGGTGTTCGAATCCCACCGCCATCCCGGCCACAAAGATAGGCCCTATATATATATATATATATATATATATATATGAAATTCTTATTAATTATACATTGTCCTATGTAGAATTTGTACGCTTTCAATCAAGCCCCTCTATTATGTCACATGATCATTTCTCAAAGACCACAGTGGAAGGAACAGACAAAAACAGCATTTTCAGTTTTAGCAGTGGTTATTTCTTGCAAGCTTTTACATAATAAATGAGAAACATGTTATATTTATCCAGAAACGAAGCGGTTTTGGTGCACCAGAGAAAGCAGCGGGTGATGTCACGGTGCCACTCTACTATGATTGGCTGTCCCCCCCCCAAAAAAAAAGAGTTGCATGATTCATAGCATAAAAATAGGAAACAGAATGTGACTTTTTAACCCTCATAAAATACGTACCTCTTAGAATAGGTCAAGGTTAGCCATCTTTGAACTTGTCCAAAGTCTGTGTCCCAAGAATGTTCCCTGTGAATTTGAGGACCCTGGCAGTCATAGGACTGGACTTATGGTGAGCACGGACAGACGGACAGTCTGACGTAAAGACTTCACAATTCACGGTGGCCACATTTTGATGGCCTTGGGTAAAAATAAATAAATAAATAAATAAATAAAAACCAGTGGAACTTGTTTTTGGAAAAGTCACACACCAAGTTCTTAAGATAGTTTTCTTCAAAACGTTGAAATAATTGAACATCAATGAAGCATGCACAAACAAACTATTGGAATTTCAGGTGTGTATGTGTATACATACAAATTAAGTTGTCACATTAAAATTTGTAAATAAATAGTTCCTTGATTATGCCATAATTAGTGTAATTTATAACAACAAAGTCGTAAATATGAAGAGTGTTGAAATCATGCTCTGTGCTTTTAGTGGGGACAGAGTGTTGTGTGGGCCGCTGAAGAGGAGGTACTGCTGGCCCACCACCACAAGATGGCGCCCTGCTTGAAGTGCGGGCGTCGGAGCGACCAGGAGTGACAGCTGTCACTCATCATCCGTACCAGCTGTCACTCATCCACTACTCATCACCACCACCATAAAGGCCGGACTGCAACTCCACCTCCCCGCCGAGAAATCAGCTACCATTCAGGTAACCTTCTCTGCTGTAATTATTGTTGTCCGAAACATTGTTCTGTGTGCAGCCGTGTTCCTGCGGGCTCTGTCGGAGGCTGGATTGGCGGACAGTGAGAGGACGACGTTCTTCGCCTCTCACTCCATCCAGAAAAGAGACCAACAGGAGCTGCACGGGTGAAATTGTTGCTGGAGGTGGAGGTTCTCCCTCCTAATTGTATACAGACTGTGGGATTACTGAGTGTGCGAACTCACACTCATCAGGACTGTCTCTTTTCTCTGCCAGCAGTACCGGGTCTGACTGCTGAAGACAGCGGCCACCTGGGGCGCAGGGCTTGGCGGCTCCGGTGTTCTTCAGCTCCGTTGGTGGTGGAAGCTGTGTGGGATCCGGCTCTTCTCTCGCCAGGCGTCTTCTATCGTCGAGCCTGCCCACACATCACCTGGTGTATGATTGACAGTCACCATATTGTTATTGTCTGTACGTCGTTGTGCGATTCACAACATTAAATTGTTACTTTTGGCTTATCCATTGTCCGTTCATTAACGCCCCCCGTTGTGGGTCCGTGTCACGACACTTTCACAACAGGATTTCTCGGCCAGCGTCATGGATCCCGAGGGGCGTCAACCATCGCTTGAACAGCCAATGGAAGAGCGAGGTGCACAGGTGCCAGGAGGAGGCGTGTTGGGTGAGCTGCAGCACATCTTAACCGCCTTTACCGCTCGGTTGGACTTAGTTACCGAGCAGAGCAGTGTTCTCAATTGTAGGATGGAGGCTCTCACCGCCCAGGTGGAAGCGCATGCTCAGGGCGCTGCTGCAGCACCTCCTCCTGCTGACCGTGTGCCAGAAACAGACATTCCGCTGGTCGTTCAACGAACCCCCCCACCTTCCCCTGAAGCATACATAAGCCCTCCGGAGCCGTACGGAGGCTGTGTGGAGACGTGCGCAGACTTCTTGATGCAGTGCTCGCTCGTCTTTTCACAGCGTCCCGTCATGTACGCATCAGACGCTAGCCGGGTGGCTTATGTTATAAATTTGCTTTGAGGAGAGGCACGCGCCTGGGCTACGGCGCTTTGGGAGCAGAATTCACGGCTCCTAACGGTTTACACTGAGTTTGTGAGGGAGTTCCGACAGGTGTTCGACCACCCTCATAGAGGCGAGACCACTTCAAGCATGCTGCTGTCGATACGACAGGGGTGTCGGAGCGCAGCGAAGTATGCAGTCGACTTCCGCATCGCGGCAGCGCGAGCCGGCTGGAATGCTGTTGTGCTCCGCACCGCCTTTGTAAACGGACTGTCTCTGGTCCTTAAGGAGCACCTGGTGGCGAAGGACGAGCCGCGGGATTTAGATGGGCTTATCGACCTGGTTATACGGTTAGACAACCGATTAACAGAACACCGACGGGAGCGAGACGAGGGGCGTGGTCAGGCACAAGCCGTCCCTCTTCCTCCCGGGTCCGAAAGGGAGCCGACTTCCCCACGCTCCGCTGCCAGGGCTCTCCACGTGACGACAGCTCCCCCTGCTGACGTTGCTAGGGAAACGAGCAGGGCCAAAAAGCGATCAGATCAGAGACAAAGGAGGTTGATCCGTGGAGAGTGTTTTCTCTGCAGCTCAACCGAGCACATACAGAGAGAATGCCCCAAACGGTCAAAACAGCAGCACTCGTCCTTAGAGACTGGGCTAAGGGTGCGTCACAACACCCACGTGGGGAGACCCCGACGATCTGCACGAATCCCAGTCACGATCCTGAGTGGGGATCTAACCCTTCACGCCCCAGCACTAGTGGACACGGGGTCGGAGGGGAATCTGCTGGATAGCAGATGGGAAAAGGAGGTTGGGCTCCCTCTAGTGGCCTTACCGTCACCATTGTCGGTGCGGGCGCTAGATGGCACCCTTCTTCCACTAATCACACACCAGACACAGCCAGTGACATTGGTGGTGTCTGGGAATCACAGGGAGGAGATTGTGTTTTATGTAACACCTTCTACCTCCCGAGTGATTTTGGGTTTTCCATGGGTGTTAAAACACAATCCCCGGATTGATTGGTCATCTGGGGTTGTGGTTCAGTGGAGCGAAACCTGCCACCGGGAGTGTTTAGGATCCTCGGTTCCACCCGGTGTGACAGCTAAGGAGGAGGTTTTAGTCGCCCCCAATCTGGCGGCGGTGCCAGCCGAGTACCATGACCTTGCTGACGTCTTCAGCAAGGATCTGGCACTCACGCTGCTCCCGCACCGTCCGTATGATTGTGCCATTGATTTGATACCGGGCGCTGAGTACCCGTCCAGCCGGCTGTACAACCTCTCACGTCCGGAACGCGAATCAATGGAGACCTACATCCGGGACTCGTTTGCTGCCGGGTTGATCCGGAACTCCACCTCCCCGATGGGTGCTGGTTTCTTTTTTGTGGGCAAGAAGGACGGCGGACTCCGTCCATGCATTGATTACAGAGGGCTGAACGAGATCACGGTTCGCAACCGATACCCGTTACCTCTGTTGGATTCAGTGTTCACGCCCCTGCATGGAGCCCAAATTTTCACGAAATTGGATCTTAGGAATGCTTATCACCTGGTTCGGATCCGGGAGGGAGACGAGTGGAAGACGGCATTTAACACCCCATTAGGTCACTTTGAGTACCTGGTCATGCCGTTCGGCCTCACCAGTGCGCCCGCGACGTTCCAAGCATTGGTTAATGACGTCTTGCGGGACTTCCTGCATCGGTTTGTCTTCGTATATCTAGACAATATACTCATCTTTTCTCCGGATCCTGAGACCCATGTCAAGCATGTACATCAGGTCCTACAGCGGTTGTTGGAGAACCGGCTGTTTGTGAAGGGCGAGAAGTGTGAGTTCCACCGCACTTCTTTGTCTTTCCTGGGGTTCATAATCTCCTCCAACTCCGTCGCCCCTGATCCGGCCAAGGTTGCGGCGGTGAGAGATTGGCCCCAACCAACGAACCGTAGGAAACTACAACAGTTCCTCGGTTTTGCAAATTTCTACCGGAGGTTCATCAAGGGCTACAGTCAGGTAGTTAGCCCCCTGACCTCCACAAAAGTCCCCTTCACCTGGTCGGATCGGTGCGAAGCCGCGTTTAGGGAGTTGAAATGCCGGTTCTCGACTGCACCGGTTCTGGTGCAGCCCAATCCCAAGCGCCAGTTCGTAGTTGAAGTGGACGCCTCTGACTCAGGGATAGGAGCCGTGCTATCCCAGAGCGGGGAGTCAGACAAGGTTCTCCATCCATGTGCCTACTTTTCCCGCAGGTTGACCCCAGCTGAACGGAACTATGACGTCGGCAATCGGGAACCTCTTGCGGTGAAGGAGGCTCTTGAGGAGTGGAGACACCTGTTGGAGGGAGCATCGGTTACCGTTTACGGTTTCACGGACCATCGGAACCTGGAGTACATCCGGACCGCGAAGCGTCTGAACCCCAGGCAAGCCCGCTGGTCGCTGTTCTTCGGGCGTTTTGACTTCCGGATCACCTACCGCCCCGGGACAAAAAACCAACGATCTGACGCCCTGTCCCAGGTGCATGAAGAGGAGGTCAAGACCGAGCCGTCAGACCCCCCCTGACACCATCATCCCCGAGTCCACTGTCGTGGCCACCCTTACCTGGGACATGGAGAAGACCGTCCGGGAGGCCCTGACACGGAGCCCGGACCCGGGGACAGGTCCGAAGGACAGTTGTACGTCCCACCAGAGGCCAGGGCTGCGGTCCTTGACTTCTGTCACGGTTCCAAGCTCTCCTGTCATCCAGGGATGCGAAGGACCGTGGCAGTGGTCCGGCAGCGCTTCTGGTGGGCGTCTATGGAAGTCGACGTCCGGGAGTATGTCCAGGCCTGCACCACCTGTGCCAGGGGCAAAGCCGACCACCACAAGGCCTCCTCCAGCCTCTGCCCGTGCCTCGTCGCCCCTGGTCTCATATTGGCCTGGACTTTGTCACGGGCCTCCCGCCGTCCCAGGGCAACACCACCATCTTAACGATAGTGGACCGGTTCTCCAAGGCGGCCCACTTCGTGGCCCTCCCGAAGCTCCCGACGGCCCAGGAGACTGCAGACCTCCTGGTCCACCACGTCGTGCGTCTGCATGGGATTCCATCAGACATTGTCTCGGATCGTGGTCCTCAGTTCTCCTCCCAGGTCTGGAGGAGTTTCTGCAGGGAACTGGGTGCCACCGTCAGTCTCCTCGTCTGGGTACCACCCCCAGACGAACGGGCAGGCAGAGCGGAACGAACCAGGAACTGGAGCAGGCCCTCCGCTGCGTGACCTCCACGCACCCGACGGCCTGGAGTGACCATCTGGCCTGGATCGAGTACGCTCATAATAGCCAAGTCTCATCTGCCACCGGCCTCTCCCCGTTTGAGGTGTGTTTGGGGTACCAGCCCCCATTGTTTCCGCTAGTGGAGGGAGAGGTCGGGGTGCCCTCGGTCCAGGCCCTCTGAGGAAGTGCCGTCGGGTGTGGCGTACCGCCCGCTCTGCCCTGCTCAGAGCCCGGACGAGGGCTAAGGCCCATGCAGACCGCCGGCGTTCCCCGGCGCCTGCATACCAGCCCGGGCAGGAGGTCTGGCTATCCACTAAGGACATCCCCCTGCAGGTGGAATCCCACAAACTCAAGGACAGGTACATCGGACCTTTTCCCATACTCAAAGTCCTCAGTCCGGCCGCAGTGCTTCAGCTTCACTGCGGATACGTCCCGTGTTTCATGTGTCAAGACTCAAGCCCTGCCATAACTCACCACTGTGTCCCGGGACCAGCGCCGCCTCCTGCCCGGATCATTGACGGGGAGCCCGCGTGGACGGTACGCCGGCTCCTGGACGTCCGTCGAAAGGGCCGGGGGTTCCAGTATCTGGTGGACTGGGAGGGTTATGGCCCCGAAGAGCGCTCCTGGGTGAAGAGGAGCTTCATCCTGGACCCGGCCCTCCTGGCCGACTTCTACAACAGCCCGTAACCCGGACAAGCTGGTCGAGGCACCAGAGGCGCCCGTTGAGGGGGGGGGTCCTTTGTGTGGGCCGCTAAAGAGGAGGTACTGCTGGCCCACCACCACAAGATGGCGCCCTGCTTGAAGTGCGGGCTTCAAGCATGAGAGGGCGTCGGAGCGACCAGGAGTGACAGCTGTCACTCATCATCCGTACCAGCTGTCACTCATCCACTACTCATCACCACCACCATAAAGGCCGGACTGCAACTCCACCTCCCCGCCGAGAAATCAGCTACCATTCAGGTAACCTTCTCTGCTGTAATTAGTGTTGTCCAAAACATTGTTCTGTGTGCAGCCGTGTTCCTGCGGTCTCTGTCGGAGGCTGGATTGGCGGACAGTGAGAGGACAACATTCTTCGCCTCTCACTCCATCCAGAAAAGAGACCACAAGAATCTGCACGGGTGAAATTGTTGCTGGAGGTGGAGGTTCTCCCTCCTAATTGTATACAGACTGTGGGATTACTGAGTGTGCGAACTCACACTCATCAGGACTGTCTCTGTTCTCTGCCAGTAGTACCGGGTCTGACTGCTGAAGACAGCGGCCACCTGGGGTGCAGGGCTTGGCGGCTCCGGTGTTCTTCAGCTCCGTTGGTGGTGGAAGCTGTGTGGGATCCTGCTCTTCTCTCGGCAGGCGTCTTCTATCGTCGAGCCTGCCCACACGTCACCTGGTGTATGATTGACAGTCACCATATTGTTATTGTCTATACGTCGTTGTGCGATTCACAACATTAAATTGTTACTTTTGGCTTATCCATTGTCCGTTCATTAACGCCCCCTGTTGTGGGTCCGTGTCACGACACTTTCACAACACAGAGACCATCACGGCCTGGACATTGTATGCCTTGATGGATCGACTGTCCTTGCCCCGTTTGACGTTACGCTTTTGAGAAGAGTCATCGTTTACGACACCGCAAAGGCAGCCATCAACAACGGCATCATGCTGAAAGGAGAAGGTCAGTTCACCACCAATACCTGAGTGCTAACTTCAGCTATTTTAATTTTATAACTACCTGTCAGTCACAGTGTCACCGCATCTGACAGGTATCTCACAGTTAACCTAATCCCTGTATTTGTTTACTCCCTGAAAGAGAAAGTTTATTGATCGATTACGTAAGTGATGTAGATATTGAGGAGTTATTGAAGAGACTTTGTGTCCTGCAGGTTTGTGTTTCAAGCTGTTCTTTTGCGGAGCCTTTTAGAACCTTTGGAACTGTGAAAAAGGGCGAGCAGATCGGCGTCATGCTGCCCATGCAGAGCGTTTACCCAGGAATCACCTCCCACATCCACGTCGAGATGTGTGACATGTCCGATCCCACACCCTACTTCTGACAGACTCGATAATGTGACACGTCTGTAGCCAGCAAAAACAACTACTGTTTATTTGTCTGGATGATACTTTTCAACAAAAACCTTTCTGAACCATGCTAATGCTGATTAAAGCTAGTATGATAGCACATTAATGTTTGTTTTTGTGGATGCTTCATAAGAAAATGTGATGCTCCTCTGTGATCAGTTCATTCAACAAAACAGAAAAAAAAAAAAATTCAAATCATTTGAGCTGTTTTTGAAGTTATCATACCCTTATGTTAGATAATATCTGTGGCTAATTCTTTGTTTTATGTTAGCTATTAAGTATTTGTGTTATTTGTTTGGGGAGAGTTCTGAGAAATAGTGTAAGTTTACTCTATCGTCTGTCCAAGTTCAGATATAGGGAGAGCTCCCCTGTTGGTGAGAGCCAGTAACATTAGAAATATAGACTAAACCACACCCATGTTAACACCCACAAGTATAAAAAGTGTTGTATGACTCATTTTAGGGGCCTTTCACAAGATGGACACTGTCTGTGGGGGTCCCAGGCCTGGTTTCTAACGCGACCTTGAATAACTCAAAATGAGGAATACAATGGTAAGGGGCAAGAATTTTACATAAAAAGAACCAGGTAGAAATAACACTTGCCAACAGACATTGAGCTGCTTTCTGTGATATTTATTTTTGTTCACAACTTTGGGGGAGGAATTTATTATATAAAAACAGAAATCCAGGGATTTGGCATTTCTGCCACGCTCTTTCACCTGGAGCAGAACTGACATTCATGATGTCGCCCTCATCAGGCCGATGTCGCCTCATCAGGCCGATGCCGCCGAAGGCCCCCAGAGTGACAAATCAGTGCTGATAAGTTACTAGAAAAGCTCACGTTCAGAGCAGTAACTCGGATTCATCAGCAGTCTAACAGGAATCTGTGTGTTTTTCTAAATCATGTCCAATCAACGTGGACTCCAGTTATGCTGTAGAAACATCTCAAGGGTGGAAACGGGATCACCTGAGCTCAATTTTGTGTCACGCCCCATGAACACTGGGATAGGATCTTGCATCCAGGTGAAATATGGGCGTGTCTTTCACCAGGTGAGGTGTGGACGTGTCCTTGACCTTCTCCAGCCATTGGGGTCCTCAACATGTCCAGACAAACACCACATGGACAAAATGTGGTAGCTAATGTTCCCTCACAATGTCATTGATCCTCCTCATCTGAGGACTATGTACGACAAAGTTCAACAGTTTCTCTTGTTATTCATTTGATTTTGTGTGTTTATTGTTGTTTTGTTTTCACTGTCCTGAGTTCTCTTATTTTCATGGGGTTGTTTCAGATAAATTACAGGAACGTGGATATGAAATAAATCGAATCACAAACTGATTTTTATCTTTACAGCTCATAAAATTCTGGGTCAGTCATTATGTAACTGTTTTTTTTCAGGGTTGTAAAGGAAGCTGCAACCTATAAAAACCACACCTGTCGACACAAAGTGCACAAACTTCCTCATTTGCATCAACAATGAGCAAAGAAATCCTTCTGATTGCAGCTCTGCTCGGTGAGAAACATTTATGCTTTTCTTCTATTTTCACTAACAACAATATAATTGAAGAGTTTAAATAGTGAAGATGGGAACAGATAAAATAAATACGTATATCTAAAAAGCAACAGAATTCAGTGGTAAGGTTTTTTATGATCTTGTTCATCAAATCTTTAACAGCATACAGTCCATCCATCCATCCATTTTCTTCCGCTTTAATCCGGAGTCGGGTCGCGGGGGCAGCAGCCCAAGCGAAGCCGCCCAGACCTCCCGATCATACACACCTCCTCCAGGCTCCTCCGGGGAACCCCAAGGCGTTCCCAAGCCAGCCGAGAGATGTAGTCCCGTCCATCGTGTCCTGGGTCTTCCCCGGGGCCTCCTCCCAGTGGGAACGTGCCCGGAACACCTCTCCAGCGAGGCGTCCAGAGGCATCCGGAAAAGATGCCCGAGCCACCTCAACTGACTCCTTTCGACGTGGAGGAGCAGTGGCTCGACTCCGAGCTCCTCCCGAGTGACCGAGCTCCTCACCCTAGCTCTAAGGGAGCGCCCACCACCCTGCGGAGGAAACTCGTCTCGGCCGCTTGTACTCGCCGATCTCGTTCTTTCGGTCATGAGCCAAATCCATGACCATAGGTGAGGATCGGAACGTAGATCGATCGGTAAATCGAGAGCTTTGCCCCCCTACTCAGCTCTCTCTTCACACGACGGTCCGATACAGCGACCGCATCACTGCGATGCTGCACCTATCCGTCTATCGATCTCACGCTCCATCCGTCCCTCACTCGTGAACAAGACCCCGAAGATACTTAAACTCCTCCACTTGAGGCAAGGACACTCCACCGACCTGAAGAGGGCAAAGAAGCACCTTTTTCCGGTCGAGAACCATGGCCTCGGATTTGGAGGTGCTGATTTTCATCCCGGACGATTCACACTCGGCTGCAAACCACCCCAGTGCACGCTGAAGGTCCTGATTTGACGAAGCCAACAGAACCACATCGTCCGCAAACAGCAGAGACGAGATTCTGTGGTTCCCAAACCAGACCCCCTCTACACCCTGGCTGCGCCTAGAAATTCTGTCCATAAAAATAATGAACAGAACCGGTGACAAAGGGCAGCCCTGGCGGAGGCCAACGTGCACTGGAAACAGGTTTGACTTACTACCGGCAATGCGAACCAAGCTCCTGCTGTGGTCGTACAGGGACCGGATAGCCCTTAGCAAAGGACCCCGGACCCCGTACTCCCGGAGCACTCCCCACAGGGTGCCCCGAGGGACACGGTCGAATGCCTTCTCCAGATCCACAAAACCACATGTGGACTGGTTGGGCAAACTCCCATGGAACCCTCGAGCACCCGATGGAGCGTGTAGAGCTGGTCCAGTGTGCCGCGACCAGGACGAAAACCACACTGCTCCTCCTGAATCCGAGGTTCGACCATCGGTCGAATTCTCCTCTCCAGTACTCTGGAATAGACCTTGGAGGTGCGGGAGGTTGAGAGATACCGACTAGAGATAGTCGGGCTCACCTCCACGCACAGCTTGGGCTCTGGTAGCCAACTCCTGGAGAGGGGGCTGGACAGCAGACATATTCTGAATAAAATTAAGAATAAAAAACAAATCAGCTTTCAGCAGCGTCACAATAGAAAATATAAAACAAAACAATTTAAGGCATAAAAATGATTAAAAATGTAATCTATTCATAATCACTGACTACAAAGTGACAGCAGGCAAAATTAAAAATATATATATTTATGCTAAAACAAAAACACTGTTGTTTCATATTTGAACATTTATATAGTTTACAAGATTATGTTCAAGTGTATTTCACCGACATATTCCACTAAGAGATGTTTTATTTTGTCTTAAAGCTGTTTGTTGCCATTACAAAACTACTTTACTGATTTACCAGTTACAATATTGAACTAAAAAACAAACAAAAATATATCAATTCAATTTAATTCAATTTCAGTTTATTTCAATTTCAATTCATTTTTTTTTTCAATTTCAATAAAAAAATTGAAACGCTAAATAAATATTAGCTTGACAATAATTCCACTAAATGTTAAAAGTATGGAACTTTTACATGGTATGTGCCTAAAACACCAGTATTGCCAGTTCAGTGGTTGATATCATAAGTTTACTACAGCTGCATTTTCTGATTTTTTTTTTTTTCTTAACAGCTGCCAAATTCAAGCTGATTCATATTACTTGCCATTCAATACAATCACACTTTTTGTATGTCAGTGACAAAACACTGCTAGCAAAAACTAAACATGCCATAAAAAATGTGCACAGTAACAAATTAAACAACTATCTCCAAAAGAGGAGGGAAAACAGCCAGCGCTAAAAACAGCTTGCATCTGTGAGCCAATCAGAAGCCCTCAGTGCAAACGCTCAGCCCAATTAAATGGAGGTAAATCACTGCTGACCGGAACTAGTTAGCTAGCTTACAGTGAAGCTTAGCTAGAACGAGGCTAAAAGTAGATATCGTCATAACTAGCAGTTAGCCTAGCCTAGTTTGCAGCAGCTAGCATTATTTATCCAAACGCGTGCTCTGTTTTCAAGTACGAGTGCTTCTTGCTCACAGCGACATGCTAATAAAGTTAAATGACGGCCAGCAACTCATTATATTTCTATGTCTTCCGGCCTGTCTGTCTTTCTGTCTCCAGCTGTCTTGTGCGTGTGCGATGCTGTCAGGTTTGGGCAGCTCTGCAGTGGAAACCCAAACAACAGCAGGAGGACAAGTGACAAATGGGGTGCGGGACACTATAATGCAAGACGGTAAGACTGCACACATCTTAGTGTTCCACACAGTCTGTCAAATATGAAAGTGAAAATATTCTGGAATTCGATTGGGACCATGTCAGACCCTTTCCCTAAAACCATCTGAGGTCCTCAGCAGCTGAGACATCAGGTTTAGAGCCTCGTTCTGAAACCAGAAACACGCAACCACCTTCCCAAACTGGCCGATAGTTTCAGGAGTGCAAGAAGGATCAGACTCTATGGCTCCCCCTGGAGGGGACATCTGTCCATCACAGCTTACTTCTCCAGTCAAGGAGTGGAACACAGGGACACAGACACACAGTCTGAGGCACACACCTGGAATCAAACCCCAGTCTGGAGGTTGGTTGTTTAACTCCTGATCTGCCAGTTGGGCCAAATAACAATTTGTATTTTTTGTTTTCTTCATTTAATCATGAACTTGGCCTGCGATGGTATTAGCGCCATGAGCTCACGACGGTGTAGATTATAAATCTGGAGTCATAAATAATGTCTGCGTTTTTAGGAAACACACGGTATCCTAGCCATGGTATAAAATTCCAACCACACGTTCAGAAAATAAATCTGCAGTTAGTTTGAAAAATCATGTTTTGTCAAATATCTCCAACATAGCAAAGTCGTAAATGTGAAGATTGTTTGAAATTATGCTCTGTGCTTTCAGGGGGAATAGACTGCATAAAGGTCTGGACATCAGGTGCAACGATGGATCGACTGTCTACGCGCCGTTTGACGTGACACTCAAGGGAAGAGTCATCGTTTACAAGGACCCCAAGAAGGCAGCCATCAACAACGGCATCAACCTCCAAGGACAAGGTTGGTTCACCACTAATGTCTAAGTGCTAACTTCAGCTAACATCAGCCCTGTACTTCCTGCTCCACGATCAGTTTAGCTAACAATGCTAACATCAACAGGTGGAAGGTGATGTAGTTGTGTCAGATGAGGGGGTTCCCCAGGTCCTAACCTCTTCATATTTTTTGATGGTGTATATTACAACCCCAAACTGTAAAATAAATGTAATGCTTTCAAATAGCTAACAAACCAGAACCAATTGGTTCAATGTACAAAAATAAAACATACGATTCTGTTGACATACACCATTAATCATTTTAATTGTACTGTTGTTAAGAAATCTGTTGAATTGAAAATCAACAAATAATGGTAATTCACCATAATTAAATGTTTTGTTTTTTAAAGTGTCACACTTTTGTAACATTGCTAACAATACTTGAGCGCAACATATGGTCTACCATAAATGTAAAAACAACTTCAACGTGCTCTCCGTAATACTAGGACTCAGTCTAGAGAACCCAAGGAGAGTAGAGGGAGGTACCCTCGGGGGGGGGGGGGGGGGGGGGGGGGGGGGGGGGGGGGGGGGGGGGGTGGGGATCTGGTAGGGATTAGGTAGAGTTAGGTTTTAATGTTCTAACTACCTGTCATTCTGAAGGTCATGGTGTCACCGCATCTGACAGGTAGCTAATCCCCATATTTGTTTACTTCCTGACAGAGCAAAACAGCATCACCACCAATGTGTGTTAGCATGAACGCGGAGCTGAATCCAACAAACTGCACAATTTCTCCTATGAATATTTCACCCTGTTAAAGACATCAGCTAATTTGATAGTAGTAGTCATGAGTTTATGGATGAGTTATTGATCAGTTAGGTTGGTGGTGAACCCACGTGGGTTCACCACCCTGCAGAGGGGGCCATGGGGGTCGGGTGCAGAGAGGATTGGGTGGCCTGGTCAAGGGCGGGTGGCCCGGCGGCCCAGTCCATGCTCACAGCCCCTGGCTGTTGGGACGTGGAATGTCACCTCGCTGGGGGGCAAGGACCTGAGCTTGTGCGGGAGGTTGAGAGATACTGACTAGAGATAGTCGGGCCTCACCTCCACGCACAGCATGGGCCTCTGGTACCCAACCCTGGACGCTTCATTTTTCTGGCGTGCCCACGGGGGGGAGGTGGAGAGCTGGGGTTGCATTGCTTATTGCTCCCCAGCTCAGTCGCCATGTGTTGGAGTTCACTCCGGTGAACGAGAGGGTCGCGTCCCTATGCCTTCGGGTCGGGGACAGGTCTCTCACCGTTGTCTCGGCCTACGGGCCGAGCGGCAGTGCAGAGTACCCGACCTTCCTGGAGTCCGTGGGAGGGGTACTAGATAGCGCTCCGACTGGGGACTCCATTGTTCTCCTGGGGGATTTCAACGCCCACATGGGCGGCGACAGTGAGACCTGGAGGGGGGTGATCGGGAAGCACGGCCTCCCTGATCTGAACCCGAGTGGTGTTCAGTTGTTGGACTTCTGTGCTAGTCACAGTTTGTCCATCACGAACACCATGTTCAAGCACAAGGGTGTGCATAAGTGCACGTGGCACCAGGACACCCTGAGCCGGAGGTCGATGATCGACTTTGTAGTCGTATCATCTGACCTTCGGCCACGTGTCTCGGACACTCGAGTAAAGAGAGGGGCAGAGCTGTCGACCGATCACCACCTGATGGTGAGTTGGATCCGCTGGGAGGGGAGGAAGCCGGTCAGACCTGGCAGGCCCAAACGTATCGTGGGGGTCTGCTGGGAACGACTGGCGGAACCCTCTGTCAGGGAGGTCTTCAACTCCCACCTCTGGGAGAGCTTCTCCCAGATCTTGGGGAGGTTGAAGACATGGAGTCCGAGTGGACCATGTTCTCCACCTCCATTGTTGATGCGGCCGCTCGTAGCTGTGGTCGCAAGGTCTCTGGTGCCTGTCGCAGTGGCAATCCCCGAACCCGGTGGTGGACACCGGAAGTAAGGGATGCCGTCAAGCTGAAGAAGGAGTCCTACTTATCTTTGTTGGTAGGTGGGACCCCAGAGGCAGCTGACAGGTACCGGCAGGCCAAGCGTGCCGCAGCCCGTGCAGTCGCAGAGGCAAAAACTTGGGTCTGGGAGGAGTTCGGGAGGCTATGGAGGAGGAGTATCGGTCGGCCTCAAGAGATTCTGGCAAACCGTCCGATGCATCGGAGGCGGAAGCAGCTCTCCACCGACACTGTTTACGGTGCGGGTGGGGAGCTGTTGACCCTGACTGGGGATGTTGTTGGACGGTGGAAGGAGTACTTCGAGGATCTCCTCAATCCCATCGTCACGTCTTCTGAAGAGGAAGCAGAGACTGGGGACCCAGAGGCGGACTCATCCATTACCCAGGCAGAAGTCACCGAGGTGGTTAGAAAGCTCCTTGGTGGCAAGGCTCCTGGGGTGGATGAAATCCGTCCTGAGTACCTTAAGTCTCTGGATGTTGTGGGACTGTCTTGGCTGACACGCCTCTGCAACATCGCGTGGCGATCAGGGACAGTGCCTCTGGATTGGCAGACCGGGGTGGTGGTCCCTCTGTTTAAGAAGGGGGACCGGAGGGTGTGTTCCAACTATAGGGGGATCACACTCCTCAGCCTCCCCAGTAAGGTCTATTCCAGAGTACTGGAGAGGAGAATTCGACCGATGGTCGAACCTCGGATTCAGGAGGAGCAGTGTGGTTTTCGTCCTGGTCGCAGCACACTGGACCAGCTCTACACGCTCCATCGGGTGCTCGAGGGTTCATGGGAGTTCACCCAACCAGTCCACATGTGTTTTGTGGATCTGGAGAAGGCGTTCGACTGTGTCCCTCGGGGCACCCTGTGGGGAGTGCTCTGGGAGTATGGGGTCCGGGGTCCTTTGCTAAGGGCTGTCCGGTCCCTGTACAACCGCAGCAGGAGCTTGGTTCGCATTGCCGGTAGTAAGTCAAACCTGTTTCCAGTGCACGTTGGCCTCCGCCAGGACTGCCCTTTGTCACCGGTTCTGTTCATTATTTTTATGGACAGAATTTCTAGGCGCAGCCAGGGTGTAGAGGGGGTCTGGTTTGGGAACCACAGAATCTCGTCTCTGCTGTTTGCGGACGATGTGGTTCTGTTGGCTTCGTCAAATCAGGACCTTCAGCGTGCACTGGGGCGGTTTGCAGCCGAGTGTGAAGCGTCCGGGATGAAAATCAGCACCTCCAAATCCAAGGTCATGGTTCTTGACCGGAAAAAGGTGCTTTGCCCTCTTCAGGTCGGTGGAGTGTCCTTGCCTCAAGTGGAGGAGTTTAAGTATCTCGGGGTCTTGTTCACGAGTGAGGGACGGATGGAGCGTGAGATCGATAGACGGATCGGTGCAACGTCTGCAGTGATGCGGTCGCTGTATCGGACCGTCGTGGTGAAGTGAGAGCTGAGTAGGGGGGCAAAGCTCTCGATTTACCGATCGATCTACGTTCCAATCCTCACCTATGGTCATGAGATTTGGCTCATGACCGAAAGAACGAGATCGCGGGTACAAGCGGCCGAGATGAGTTTCCTCTGCAGGGTGGCTGGGTGCTCCCTTAGAGATAGGGTGAAGAGCTCGGTCACTCGGGAGGAGCTCGGAGTCGAGCCGCTGCTCCTCCACGTCGAAAGGAGTCAGTTGAGGTGGCTCGGGCATCTCTGGACGTCTCGCTGGAGAGGTGTTCCGGGCACGTCCCGTTGGGAGGAGGCCCCAGGTTCCCCCGGAGGAGCTGGGGGAGGTGTGTGTGGATCGGGAGGTCTGGGCGGCCTTGCTTGAGCTGCTGCCCCCGCGACCCGACTCCGGTTAAAGCGGAAGAAAATGGATGGATGGATGGATGGATGGTTGGTGATGTAGATATTGATGAGTTATTGATTAATTGTATCCTGCAGGTTTATGCTTCAAGCTGTTCTACATGAAGCCTGATAAAATCTCTGGAACTGTGAAAAAGGGCCAGCGGATCGGCACCATGCTGCCGATGCAGAGCGTTTACCCGGGAATCACCTCCCACATCCATGTCCAGATGTGCAACAAGTCCAATCCCACACCCTACTTCTAACAGACTCCATAATGTGACATGTCTGTAGCCAGCAAAAACAACTACTGCTTGTTTATCTGGATGATTCATTTCAATAACAATAGAAATCAAACTTTGATCATTTCTGATCTGTTTTTATCTGAGTCATGCTAATGCTAATTAAGGCTAGTATGATAGCATATTGTTTGTTTCTCTGTATGCGTCACAAGAAAATGTAATACTGCTCTGTCATCTGTTCATTCAACAAAAATAAAATTCTAATCATTTCTGACATGTTTTTGAAGTTATCATACTCATGCTGGCAGACATCGAGCTCTTTTCTGAGATATTTTCACCCGCCATCTTGGGGGTGGGATTTATTACATAAAACCCACCAAAAGAAACCGAGGGATTTTTTTGTTGGATCTACTCCCCAGATGGGTAGATCTTCTAGATCTGGGATCTACCCATGGGACTAAGATCTAGGGTCCTGGTGCCACCTGTCTTAGTGTATAGTTGAATCTAACCTGTGTCCTCGGGTCAAGGACATGTCCACATTTCCACCAAGCCAGCAACATGCCCACATTTGACCTGGCTGCAGCAGATCGATGGATATTTTGAAGCGGTGGGGATGGACCGGTTGTCTGTCTGGGTGGTTGCCAACCAGATCCTAAAGGCGGTTCCATGGTGGTGGATGCTCCGGGACTTGACCTCACAAAATATGTTAATTTGAGACAGCAAGGAAAACCCCCTCAGTATCATCAGATACTGTGGTCACCAGCATCTGCTTTGGCCAATACAGTCATGAGGACGCAGACTGGAAAATCACTAAGGACCCTTGGGCAATGTCCTGTATCCCCAATTTGCTCCCGGTGTGCAGTTGAATGCCTTGCATGGCAGCATGCTGTCATCGGCATGTGTGAAAGTGAAACATCACTTTGAGCATGAAAGCCAATATAAAATCAGTCCGTTGACTGTTTGCCTACAGCACTTCCTTTTGCTATTGTTCAGTCATGTCATATGGTGCATTTTCTACAGGTTGATCCAGCACACAGGTGACCGAACAAGGCCAAAGACAGGCCTTTTGTCATTTTCTCAACTACCAATAAGGAATAGTGAACATGGTTTAGTCAATATGATGGATTCAAGCTCAGATCCACATGCTGGGAACTGAAAGTATACGCTCAGCGAGTGCCCTCCAGGTGCATTTGATTGACGCACTGCAGAAGTCAGATCAGAAAGCATGTGCTGGCCCAGTGCATCAACACATCCACCACATCATAGAAACAACATGGGAGCTGGAAGGCAACCACCTAAGTAGACAATTGGCCCATTCCCACCTCTTCAAAGTAATCTACCTACTGTATCCAGGTGAAGTGTGTGCGTGTCCTCAACCAAGTGAAATATGGGCAGGTCTTTGACCAGGTGAAACACTCTGTACACTGAAAAAAGAGAATGTTTGAACCAACTTTAAAAAGTGTTACAATTTGTGAAAAACTGAATGAATTAAGTTAGAGTTGGTTTAACTTTCAAACTTAATTTCAAACAACTTAATTCATTCATGTTTTTACAAATTGTAACACTTTTTTCAGTGTACTTGTGTTCTACATTTAGTTAGAAGGAAAAAAGTTTCAAGATGTTGTGCATGTTGTATTTTATGCCACTTTAGAGGTTCTTTTTTGTGTTCTTCTGTGTCTTTGTTGTTTTGTTTTCACCCCCCTGAGTTCTCGTACTTTCAGGGGGTTTTTCCAGATCAGTTACTGGAACATGGATTTAAAATAAACAGAAGCACAGACTGTTGCTTAACTTTCCTGCTGATGTGTGGTTATGTAATAGTGTGTTTTTCAGAGTGCTGCAAACGAAAGTGCAACCTATAAAAAAGCACGTCTGACTGCACAAAGTCCTCGTTTGCATCAAAAATGAGCAAAGAAACCGTTCTGCTCGCAGCTCTGCTCGGTAAGAAATCTTTTATATTTAAAATTTACCTGTTGTCGCTTTATACTCAATGACTATATATATATATATATATATATATATATATATATATATATATAATCCAGAAATCGAAAGGAAAGTGAGTCCGGAGTCAAAATCACAAAACAATGCAGAGGACAGCCGCTACACTAATACAGTTAAATTAGGGCTTGCGAACATACTAAATAACATAAGCATTAAATAATAAATAATGGACTGCAGCATGGAGTAGACGTGGTTTTTGGAGCTCTTGCCTTAATAGTTTCCACATTTTATTTACTCACTACCGGTTGTAACCTTTTTATTATCTACTCGCACGTTTAAATATTGGCGACTACGATGTCCACCACAAGAGCAAGAAAAGATGAGCAAAAGAAAGAAGAACCTATGAACGAGTCAGTGCTAGCTATGCTAAAGGCTATGCTAGAGGAGCACCGGACAGCGCTATCCGTCGAGTTTAACTCGTCCATCAAAAGACTTGAAGCAAAAATGGACAGCATACAAACGTCTATTAATGACCACCAGCAGGGCATCGTTTCTCTGGAAAATTCGGCCACAGACACCCAAGAAGAGATGCGCGACATGGCGGCTAAGATAGCTACAGTGGTGGACGAGAATGCTAAGCTAAGGGCTAAAGTAATAGATCTAGAGAGCCGTAGCCGTCGCTCTAATATTCGTATTTTGAACCTTCCCGAATCTATTGAAGGGCCTCGGCCAACTGTCTTTTTCTCTGAGTTGCTTATGGACGTGTTTGGAAAAGAAGTGTTGAAATCAGCCCCGGTGCTAGACTGAGCGCAGCGCCCAGGCCCGGGCCCACAGCTAAACCACGAGCAGTGATGATCCGTTTACATAACTATCAGACTCGGTAACTCGTGGTGCGTAAAGCTCGGGAGCTACGAGGCAAGCTACGTAGATAGAACTATTTATTTGATTTTATAAAAACAATATTTGGTGCAGGTTGGTGGGAACAAGGGTAGGGGACCTTCTTTATTTGGTTTTATTTTTACTATTATTTTTATTTTTTACATCTGTGCATATGTATAGATATATGTAGACACACACACACATATATATATATATATATATTTTTTTTTTCCTCAGATAATTATCTCAGACATTTTTCTACTTTTTGCACTTTGGTATTTATATTTGATAACCTTACATTGTACAAGTTTATATGTGCACATTATATAATTTTTTTTTTTTTAGTTTTCTAAAGATGACCACTCTCAAAGACAAAACAGTATTTTTGTTCTCTTAGTGAGATGTTTGCTGCAACTTGGAAGCCTAATGGAGACTTTTGTCTATACAGAGGGAATGGTGGTACCCTGTAGCGCAAAGGACACTCAGGATTTTGATTTAGAAGGGATTCAGGTTCATAGTTTTTTCTGTTTTTGTTGTTGTATTTGTCTGTGTGCATGTGTGGATGAGTGCTTGTTCGTCTTCCCCCTCCCTCTTTTACCTTTCAGTTATTCACCTCCAGAAGATCCAATATTTTCACACAAGGTCGACTCTTAACAACCCACTGTATATTTATGCCAGCAAAAGGTATGAATAACAGTAACCTTAAGTTTATTTCGTGGAATGCGAAGGGCGTCGGAAATGCAATTCAAGCCAACAGGGTATTAACTCATTTACAACAATTAAAAGGGGATGTTTTTTTTTTTCTTCAGGAGACACACCTAAGGAACAAAGAAATACTTAGATTAAAGAAAAATTGGATTGGACAGGTCTACCATTCTAAATTTAATGCAAAGGCTAGACTGGCTGCAATACTTTTTCGTTCAAATGTCCTGTTTGAAGAACATTCAGTGATAGCTGATCCAAACGGTCATTTTATTCTTGTTTCTGGTAATTTACAGGGGTGTTTGGTTGTGCTGGTGAGTGTCTACGGACCCAATTTTGACGATGAGGCCTTCATAACCAAATTGTTTTCCTTATTACCGGCATTTGAAAATGACAGTTTTATTTTAAGTGGGGATTACAATTTGATTCAGGATGTCTTAATTGATAGATTTTCAACTAAGCCTTCATCTTTAACTAAATCCTCTAAAGCACTTGAGGTTTTTAAAACTGAGTTGGGGCTTGTGGACCCTTGACGAGTTGAAGCCAACAACCAAGACATTTTCTTTCTTTTCTCACGCTCATCACACATATACACGAATAGATTTTTTCTCATTATCAGATTACTTTCTAGTATTGACTTGTGATTACCATGCCATCGCTATATCTGACCACTCGCCTGTCTCCCTAGATCTATCACTGACGGTTCCATCCCGCCCTCCTGTTATCTGGAGGTTCAATTCCAGTTTGCTGATGAGAGATGATTATAAACAGTTCATAAGAAACCAAATCTCACTTTTCCTTGAAATAAATGACACTCCAGAAATCTCAAGAGGGACACTTTGGGAATCCTTAAAAGCTTATTTGAGGGGTCATCGTATAAGTTTTATCTCTAACCTAAAAAAGGATGAATTGTCCCAGAAAACTGACTTGCTAGCTAAGATTAAAGATATTGATAGTAAATACTCAATTAATCTAGATCCTAATCTATATACTGAACGAGTGAAGCTTCAAGCAAATTTAAATTTAACTACTTCTACTGCCGCCACAGTGCAACTAATAAAAACTAACAGCTTTTTTTTTAATGTGGCGACAAAGCAGGAAAGCTCCTGGTTCATCACGCCCGAGCAGAGGCAACCTCAAAACTAATACCAGCCAGGCTCGGACTGATAATCTGTGATTTTGGGCATTTGCCCGGTGGGCCGCTGCACGTTTAGACGTGCGTGGGCCGGCCGTCCCATATTTATAGAGATTATGGAAATATACAGTGTTCTCGAAGCGCGCGCTGCTGTCAACACGAGGAAAGTCCGTGATCGGTGAAGCTACAGCATTTAATCGGCGCAGCTGCAGAACCACTTCCTGAATTTGTGTCAAAATAAAAGTTCTGTATTGTTTCATACACGGCGCAGTCTTATTCTCGGTTTCAGTTTTGTTTCCGTTTGATCACACAACGGAGACTTACATCGAGCACAATGATTGACATGACCAACAGCCAATGACAATTGGAGAAGCATACCGGGTGGCCAATCAGATTGCAAGAAGAGCAGGCGGCCGCTCCCGCCCCTGTGAATTGATTGAGTCCTCGGCGCCTGGACTTCTCTCCGCTCTCCTACTGATTACCAGGTTGGAATCGTTTCTTTTATCCTAATTAACTGTGCTTTACTTTTGTTAATCTTTAAAATTCAACAGCTACGGACTTCAGCTCCTTAATTTGCTGCTGTGTGAATCCTAGCAGTGGTTACACATTACCCCCCCCCCCCCTCTTTCTCTCTCACACACACACACACACACTTTGGAGACACAAAAACTTCTTTTCCGCTTGTGTGCTGCTTTTGCTTCCGTTTTGTCAGACCCGGCGCCAGAAAAAAAAAATATTAAGGGGGCGATGAGTTTATCATCATCACCCCCCCCCCCCCAAAAAAAAAGTGTGCACCGGAGGAGACGTGCGCTCCTGTAAAGCTCGTGTATTTACGCTGCACCGTTGTAAGAGACTGACGAAGAGTGATGACAGTATTTTTTTAATTATTATTTGAACGTATAGACGCTCGGTCAAGTGATCTCCTGCATTCCACACAGAGCCGGTGTTCTGTCGAGATGAGGTGCGCCAACTTTCGACTGAGCTGTGACGTACCTTCGCATTGTCCAATAGGAACGACGCGTCGGGCCAAAACACGGAACACTGGTGGCACAAACCACTGATCTCTACAAAACATTAACGTGTGACAGGACTGCTCATTCATAGAGCAGTTTTCTGAAGAAAAATAATTGGAAATGTTTTTTTGTTGTTGTTACCTCAAAATTTCTGATTACTGTTAAAAAAAAGTTTAGAACACTTGTAATAGGTAAATAAATCAATAAATGGTTCTTTAGAAACCTTTCATCTGTATTAAAACCACCTGTTATTTCAGATTCGATAATTTCTTGTTTAACATAAGGAACCTCAGACATTTATTTTTAGACAAATAAAATAACATGGAAACTTGTATATTTTTTGAAGTCTGGTAGATTATTTATATCTTATTTCAACCAGAAAAACAAACACTAAATAAATACAAATGTTTATTATAAATGCAAAAGGAAATAATTTAACAATGACTGCACTGTGATTGTAAAGTAGGATTTCTGTGACATAAACCTCATGATGTTTTATATATATATATATATATATATATATATATATATATATATATATATATATATATATGTGTGTGTGTATGTATGTCATTTAAACTTGTAATTTCGTCAAAATATGTAATTGCCTTTAATGTTATCAGGACTCCCCCTCGTGGCGCCGGGAACGCGTTTTGTACTATGATCAAGGTGAAATGACAGTGGAAGTGTGTGTTTAGGTGTGTGCTCATGGTGTTTAGGTGTATAGTATTTGTTCATTGGGGGTTCAGTATGGACGGGTGGATGTGCGTGTTTGGGGGTGGAAAGTCAGGCCAATAGTGGGCTGGTCCAGAGGAAAAATGCCAGGGCCGAAATTTGTTCCCAGGCCGACCCTGATTCCAGCTATAAAACGACCTAATGGTGAGATTGTTTATGATCCTAAGAGCGTTAATGAAGCATTTGCTGAATTTTACTCTAACTTGTACCGCGCCGCTTCTCCACCTAATGCCCAGAACTGGCTCCAGAATATAGAATTTCCACAAATTGATAAAAAATTCTGTCAAGGGCTTAGGTGATCCGGTAACAGAGTCTGAGATCCAAGAAGCTATCAAGTCTTTGAAACTATCAAAAAGTCCTGGCCCAGACGGCTATTCTGTAGAATATTATAAAGCAAACTCTGATATTTTAGGCCCACTCTTAAAGGACTTGTACCCTGAAGCCTTCTCCAAGGGTTGCCTTCCGGGCACCTTATCTGAAGCCACAATTTCTCTAATTTTAAAGAAAGACAATGATCCCCTCCTCTGTAGTAGCTATAGGCCCATCTCACTCCTCAGTGTTGACTTTAAAATACTTTCTAAAATTCTAGCTTCCCATCTTCAACGTATCCTACCTTCAATAATTTCTTTAGATCAAACAGGTTTCGTAATCGGATGCCATTCTCACCATAACACTAGTCGTCTTTTGGACATAATCCACACCCTATGCTCTTCATCCCCCAAGGTCATAGTAGCCCTCGATGCAGAGAAGGCCTTTGATCGTGTGTAGACCTTCCTTTATGAAGTAATGGACAAATTTGGCTTGGACAAAAATTTTATCTCATGGGTTAGACTTTTGTACTCTCTACCCATGGCCTCAGTACGGACCAGTAATACCCTCTCCCAGCCCTTTGGTCTTGGGAGAGGAACGCGACAGAGCTGTCCTTTATCGCCCTTATTATTTGCTATTGCCATCGAACCTTTGGCCATTTTTTTGCGATCTGAAGACAGAAGTAGAGGAATTACTAGGTCTGGTTCTACTCACAAAGTGTCCCTTTATGCAGACGACCTGCTTCTGTACATTTCTGACCCCCCGATTTCACTTCCCATACTTTTTAACATTTTGGATAATTATGGAACATTCTCAGGTTATAAGCTAAACTATCAAAAAAGTGAACTATTCCCACTTAATTCCTTAGCCAAAGCACTACCTCAATATTTTTCCTTTTAAGATAACAGAATCTGGCTTTAAATATTTGGGTGTCTTTATCTCATCTTCTCTCTCCGATTTGCTAAAAATGAATTTCTTGACACTTTTAGACAGTGTAGGAAGAGATTTTGAACGTTGGTCCCTTTTGCCTTTGTCATTGGCAGGCTGAGTGAACTTAATTAAAATGGCCATCCTTCCAAAATTTTTATATCTTTTTCAACATGTTCCTATACTTCTCTCTAAATCTTTCTTCGACAGGTTGGATAAACAGATATCCCAATTCTTATGGAACGGAAAGCCAGCTAGAATACGTAAATCTGTTATGTTTTTGCCCAAAGCTGAAGGTGGCCTTGCACGTCCCAATTTCAGAAAATATTATTGGGCTGCTAACATTCAGAAAATGTTATATTAGATGTTAAAGGATGTAGGTACGCTGTCGATTTGGGTGCAAATAGAGAAAGCGTCTAGTCGTTATTCACTGCCTTCTGTACTGTGCTCCCAGCTTTCCCTTTCACTAACTGTCGTCAAGGATAATCTCATTGTTAAACAGACCCTTGCCATTTGGAGACAATTCAGAAAGAACTTCAGTTTGAATTGTCTTTCTACTTTAACCCCTATATTTGGAAATTGTAACTTTATCCCTTCTGTTACAGATGTGGTCTTCAGAATTTGGTATGATAGGGACCTTTGTAAAGTTAAAGATCTTTATAGTGACAATGTCTTTTCTTCTTTTGCCGATCTCTCAGTCAAATATCAACTGCCAAACTCTCACTTTTTTCGTTTTCTTCAAATAAGGGACTTCGTCAAAAAACAATTCCCCCACTACCCTAACAGACCTCTTGAAACCTGTTTGGATAATATTTTAGGTGTAAATCCTCAATGGAAAGGCTGCATTTCAGTTTTGTTTCATATGATTGATGAAATTATGCCAAGGTCATTTATTTCAACCAAAAGGGTATGGGAGGAGGAAATGAACCTGACTTTCTGAACAACAATGGGAATCAGCTTCGAAATTGATACACTCATCCTCAATCTGTGCACGCCATTCATTGATCCAATGTAAAGTTTTTTTATAGAGTACACTACACAAATACGAAATTGTCTCAGATTTATCAGTCGGTTATTGACAAATGTAATAGATGTGGGCAGTCACCAGCTAACCACACTCACATGTTTTGGGCCTGTCCCAAACTAACCACTTTTTGGACTAATATTTTCGACACACTCAGCCAGGCGTATGGTCACACTCTTTGTCCTAACCCGGTGTCTGCCATATTTGGTGTGTCACTTGATGCCGATATTCCAAGCCCCCTGAAACGGGCTCTGTCTTTCACTACCTTGTTGGCCCGGAGATTGATCCTTGATCCTATCTAAATGGAAACTTTCTGACCCTCCTTCACACAACCACTGGTTGAGGGATGTACTTTTAAATTTAAAATTGGAAAAGATTAGATTCTCACTCAAGGGCTCCCTCAATAAATAAAAAAAACTTGGTTTTCATTTGTATCACTGGTGGATTCATTAACAATAATTCGGAGGCGAATATTGGATAAAATTTTGATTGTTAGACTGGTGATATATAATTTTGTCTTTCACTTCTAATTCTTATTTTCAATCTTTTAAAATTCATAATAACTAATATAAATATTTTTAACTGCACTGGTCACCCCCTTTATATGTGTGTTGTGTGTGTGTGTGTGTGTGTCTGTATATCTTTATGTTGTACAAGCAGGGACTGGTTCTCTGCTGTGTCTTTGTGTCTGGACCTGTTGGGTTTTGTGGGTGGATGGGTATGGGGTGAGGGTTTTGACATGTCTTTCATTATTGCAATTTGTTTCTTTTTACAATTGTCATCATTGTATGTCATATTGTTGAAAATTCAATAAAGAAAGTTGGATTAAATAATAAATAATGATTATGTCATATTTGTATGTCTGCCTGTCTGTCTTTCTGTCTCCAGCTGTCCTGTGCGTGTGCGATGCTGTCACGTTCGGGCAGCTCTGCAGTGGAAACCCGACCAACCGAAAGAGGTCGAGTGACAAATGGGGTGCGGGACACTATCATGCCCCACGGTAAGACCACACACGTCTCAATGTTACACACAGTCTGTCCATTGCAAAGGTGAAAATATTCTGGAATGGGACCGGAACCATATCACATTCCTGCTACGGTACAGGATGGCCATGAGTGTGCAAAGCCGTGGTCTGGATGCAGATGTTTTGTTGATATTGCAAAGTTTTTATGAAGAAAATGTAAACCATTTCTCTAAAACCATCTGAGGTAATCAGCAGCTGAGATGTCAGGTTTAGAGCCTCGTTCTGAAACCAGAAACACGCAGCCACCTTCCAAAACTGGCCGTTCGTTTTAGGAGCGCAAGACGGATCAGACTCTATGACTCCCCCTGGAGGGGAGATCTGTCCATCACAGCTTACTTTTCCAGTCGAGGACTGGAACCTATCCGAGGACACAGACACGTAGTCTAACGCACACAAACATACATACACATACATCTTCAACTGCTTATCCTGGATCGGGTCGTGGGGGCAACAGCACCACCAGGGGACCCCAAACTTCCCTTTCCCAGGCTGTATTAACCACCTCTGACTGGGGGATGCTGAGGTGTTCCCAGGCCAGTGTGGAGATATAATCTCTCCAACTAGTCCTGGGTCTTTCCCGGGGTCTTCTCCCAGCTAGACGTGCCTGGAGCACCTCCCTAGGCAGGCTCCCAGGGGCATCCTGATGTGCACACCTGGAATTACACCCTAGCCTCGAGGTTGGTAGTTTAACTCTTGAGATATATATATATATATATATATATATATATATATATATATATATACCGGCCTCGGAGGATGTTCATTCAGTTGTTTAATTTTGTAGAAAAAAAGCAGATCACAGACATGACACAAAACTAAAAACTAACGTTCTGTCTTTAAGAAATCAAGGAAAAATAATTGTGGCAGTCAGTAACGGTTACTTTTTTAGACCAAGCAGAGGGAAAATAATATGGACCCACTCAATTCTGAGGAATAAATTATGGAATCACCCTGTAAATTTTCATCCCCAAAACTAACATCTGCATCACATCAGATCTGCTCATTAGTCTGCATCTAAAAAGGAGTGATCACACCTTGGAGAGCTGTTGCACCAAGTGGACTGACATGAATCATGACAACCGACACGAGAGATGTCAATTGAAACAAAGGAGAGGATTATCAAACTCTTAAAAGAGGGTAAATCATCACGCAATGTTGCAAAAGATGTTGGTTGTTAACAGTCAGCTGTGTCTAAACGCTGGACCAAGTACAAACAACACGGGAAGGTTGTTAAAGGCAAACATACTGGTAGACCAAGGAAGACATCAAGGCATCAAGACAGAAAACTTAAAGCAATATGTCTCAAAAATCAAAAATGCACAACAAAACAAATGAGGAACGAATGAGAGGAAACTGGAGTCAACGTCTGTGACCGAACTGTAAGAAACCGCCTAAAGGAAATGGGATTTACATACATAAAAGCTAAACGAAAGCCATCATTAACACCTAAACAGAAAAAAAAACAAGGTTACAGTGGGCTAAGGAAAAGCAATCGTGGACTGTGGATGACTGGATGAAAGTCATATTCAGTGATGAATCTCGAATCTGCAGTGGGCAAGGTGATGATGCTGGAACTTTTGTTTGGTGCCGTTCCAATGAGATTTATAAAGATGACTGCCTGAAGAGAACATGTAAATTTCCACAGTCATTGATGATATGGGGCTGCATGTCAGGTAAAGGCACTGGGGAGATGGCTGTTATTACATCATCAATAAATGCACAAGTTTACATTGATATTTTGGACACTTTTCTTATCCCATCAGTTGAAAGGATGTTTGGGGATGATGAAATCATTTTTCAAGATGATAATGCATCTTGCCATAGAGCAAAAACTGTGAAAACATTCCTTGCACAAAGACACATAGGGTCAATGTCATAGCCTGCAAATAGCATGCAAATAGTCCGGATCTTAATCCAATTGAAAATCTTTGGTGGAAGTTGAAGAAAATGGTCCATGACAAGGCTCCAACCTGCAAAGCTGATCTGGCAGCAGCAATCAGAGAAAGTTGGAGCCAGATTGATGAAGAGTACCGTTTGTCACTCATTAAGTCCATGCCTCAGAGACTGCAAGCTGTTATAAAAGCCAGAGGTGGTGCAACAAAATACTAGTGATGTGTTGGAGTGTTCTTTTGTTTTTCATGATTCCATAATTTATTCCTCAGAATTGAGTGAGTCCATATTTTTTCCCTCTGCTTGGTCTAAAAAAGTAACCATTACTGACTGCCACAATTTTTATATATATATGTGTGTGTGTGTGTGTGTGTGTGTGTGATATCTGTTGCCCATGACAATGGCCTGCACTGTTTCACTTTATCACCATCACACCACTTGCACAGTGTCTTAACAAAAATCTGCTGCTGCTACAAATACTAAATGGTTTGCACTACTGCACTTTCCACTTTTACTTTTACCATTACCTCAGACATACACTGTAAATACTAAATACTTGTCCTTATTGTCGAAGTGTCTTGTCCTGTCATCACCGAGGGAAGGTGAGAAATGAAATTTCGATTCCTTGTATGTCTAGTACATGTGAAGAATTGACAGTAAAGCTGACTTTGACTTTGATCTGCCAGTTGGGTCAAAGAACAATTTGTATTTTTTGTTTTCTTAATTTGAACATGAACTTGGCCTGTAACGGTGTTAGCTCCATTAGCTCACAACAATGAAGGTTGTGAATCTGGAGTGATAATGTCAGCGTTTTTAGCAAACACGTTATCCATAAATTCAGAAAATAAATCTGCAGCTAGTTTGAAGAATCATGATTTGTTAAATATCTCCAACACAACAAAGTCAGAAATAAGAAGACTGTTTGAAATAATGTTCTGTGCTTTCAGGGGGAACAGATGGCATAAAGGTGTGGATATTGTGTGCGATGATGGATCGACTGTCTATGCACCGTTTGACGTGACACTCAATGGGAAAGTCACTGTTTACACCGACCCCAACAAGGCAGCTATCAACAACGGCATCAACCTCGAAGGAGAAGGTTGGTTCGCCACCCATGTCTGAGTGCTAACATCAGCTAACAATGCTAACATCATCTGCCTACATCCTGCAACATAATAGATTGGTTCAGTTTCACTAACAATGCTAATATCAGCCGCTTATCTACTTTCTGCCCCATAACAGATTGACCCAGTTTAGCTGGCAATGCTAACATCAGTCGCCTACTGCTACCTGCACCACAGTAGATTGGCGCAGTTTCTCTGGAAAGGCAAACACCGTCCATCTACTTCCCGCACCATGATAGATTCACTCAATTCAGCTCTGCAGTGCTAACATCAGCTAAAACACATATATTTTTACGTGTTTTAGCATGAACACTGAACTGAATCCAAGAAACAGCACAATTTACTTTGATGAAATATTTCACCTCATTAATGGTATTAATGAAATTGGTGAATTAGGCGTTTCTTTGGTGTGACCAGGCTCCCCGTCATATTTTCACAGTGATAATGTTGTCAGCAGATCAAAGCTAATTTGATAGTGGGAGGAAATGCACGAGCAGAACATTCAAACTCCACAAAGGAATCAAACCTACAACATTTTGGTTCTGAGGCAAAAGTGCTAACCACAAGTCAGAAATATTAATGAGGGAAAAGAAGAGAATGGAAGCTGCCAATAAGTACTTGATTTGGTTAGTCATGAGTTTACTGATCATTTACATCAGTGATGTAGATATTGATGAGACTTTGTGTCCTGCAGGTTTGTGTTTCAAGCTGTTCTATGTTAATCCTGACAAAACATCTGGAACTCTGCAAAAGGGTGAGCGGATCGGCACCATGCTGCCGATGCAGAGCGTTTACCCGGGAATCACCTCCCACATCCACGTCCAGATGTGCGACAAGTCCGATCCCACATCCTACTTGTAACAGAGTCATTAATGTGACACGTCTGTAGCCAGCAAAAACAACTGCTGTTTGTTTGTCTGGATGATTCATAAGATGTAATGCTCCTCTGTGATCTCTTCATTCAACAAAAATAAAATTTAAATCATTTCTGACCTATTTTTGAAGTTATCTGAACCATGCTAATGCTAATTAAGGCTAATATGACAACACATTGTTTGTTTGTTTTGGATGCTTTATAAGAAAATGTAATGCTCCGCTGTGTTCTGTTCATTCAACAAAAATCAAATTTAAATAATTTCTGACCTGTTTTTGAAGTTATCTGAACCACGCTATTGCTAATTACAGCTAATATGATAACACATTGTTTGTTTGGATGCTTAATAAGAAAATATAATTCTCCTTTGTGATCTTTTCATTCAAGAAAAGTAAAATAATATTTCTAGCATTTCTGACCTGTTTTTGAAGTAACTGTACCCATGCTAGCGGACATCAAGCTCCTTCCTGCAATATTTTTTTTCTGCCATCTTGGGGATGCGGTTTTTTCACCTTAATGCATTTCTGTAGCATGTTTGCATTTTAACCCAAAGATGAAAACAATTCTCAACGTCAGTGCAGCTCAAGTGCACAACAGGAAGCAATTTTGGATGCATCCTAACCCACTGCTTTAAACTCAAGCCCATCACCTCTCGAATGGCCTTGCTCAAGGGAACTTTATTCGTTTTTCCTGCCTACATTTAAATGGACTGCATTTATATAGCACTTTTTTTTTTTTAAATCTGATTCAGAAGTTCAAAGTGCTTTACAATGGTGCCTCACATTCATTTGCACCATGTGTTATGCTTAGTTGTCACATTACTGGGTAACATAACATGTCATAGAATTCAATGGATGTTGACATTGTTTGACCTTTACTTGGAGACCACCTATTGCTCAACCAATAATTTCCACCACTTTTTACCAAAATTGGAGCACCTTGAACTTTTGACCCCTGTACAAACTTAAATTGACCTTTGTCACCATTCTTGCTGTTTTTACCCCATAACTCCATAACATTCAGTCATAGATAGTCCAAACTATACCTTTTTGGAATCCTTACATTAAGATAAATAATGTGGTGTAGTTTTCAATATGATTAGAGCATTTTTAAATTCTGACCCCTATGTAATTCTTCAATTGTTCCCTACCTGGTCACCTGTTGAAAATTGAAGTGGCCAGTTGGTTTTTACAAAAAAGTAAGGTATCTAAGGAGTATGTGTGCCGGTTTTGGTGCTTGTTTCCAGAAATACAACCCCTGGCAAAAATTATGGACTCACCGGCCTCGGAGGATGTTCATTCAGTTGTTTAATTTTGTAGAAAAAAAGATCACAAACATGACACAAAACTAAAGTCATTTCAAATGGCAACTTTCTGGCATTAAGAAACACTATAAGAAATCAAGAAAAAAAAGATTGTGGCAGTCAGTAAAGGTTACTTTTTTAGACCAAGCAGAGGAAAAAAAAAATATGGAATCACTCAATTCTGAGGAAAAAAAATATGGAATCACCCTGTAAATTTTCATCCCCAAAACTAACACCTGCATCATATCAGATCTGCTCGTTAGTCTGCATTTAAAAAGGAGTGATCACACCTTGGAGAGCTGTTGCACCAAGTGGACTGACATGAATCATGGCTCCAACACGAGAGATGTCAATTGAAACAAAGGAGAGGATTATCAAACTCTTAGAGAGTAAATCATCACGCAATGTTGCAAAAGATTTTGGTTGTTCACAGTCAGCTGTGTCTAAACTCTGGACCAAATATAAACAACATGGGAAGGTTGTTAAAGGCAAACATACTGGTAGACCAAGGAAGACATCAAAGCGTCAAGACAAAACTTAAAGCAATATGTCTCAAAAATCGAAAAATGTACAACAAAACAAATGAGGAACGAATGGGAGGAAACTGGAGTAAACGTCTGTGCCCGAACTGTAAGAAACCGCCTAAAGGAAATGGGATTTACATACAGAAAAGCTAAAAGAAAGGCATCATTAACACCTAAACAGAAAAAAACAAGGTTACAATGGGCTAAGGAAAAGCAATTGTGGACTGTGGATGACTGGATGAAAGTCATATTCAGTGATGAATCTCGAATATGCATTGGGCAAGGTGATGATGCTGGAACTTTTGTTTGGTGCCTTTCCAACGAGATTTATAAAGATGACTGCCTGAAGAGAACATGTAAATTTCCACAGTCACTGATGATATGGGGCTGCATGTCAGGTAAAGGCACTGGGGAGATGGCTGTCATTACATCATCAATAAATGCACAAGTTTATGTTGATATTTTGGACAATTGAAAGGATGTTTGGGGATGATGAAATCATTTTTCATGATGATAATGCATCTTGCCATAGAGCAAAAACTGCGAAAACATTCCTTGCAAAAAGACACATAGGGTCAATGTCATGGCATAGGGTCATTGTCAATGAGCAGATCTGATTTGATGCAGGTGTTAATTTGGGGGATGAAAATTTACAGGGTGATTCCATAATTTTTTCCTCAGAACTGAGTGATTCCATATTTTTTTCCTCTGCTTGGTCTAAAAAAGTAACCGTTACTGACTGCCACAATCTTTTTTTCTTGATTTCTTATAGTGTTTCTTAAAGCCAGAAAGTTGCCATTTGAAATGACTTTAGTTTTGTGTCATGTCTGTGATCTGCTTTTTTTCTACAAAATTAAACACCTGAATGAACATCCTCTGAGACTGGTGATTCCATAATTTTTGCCCAGGGGTTGTACATGATGGTTACAGTTATCTGCTCCACTAAACCAATAAGGAATAGTGAACATGGTTTTGGCAACATGATGGATCAGGATCAGCTCTACATCCTGGGAACTGAGAGGCCTGGAGGAGGAATACACTCAGCGAGTGCTGTCCAGGTGCTTTTGATTGATGCACTGCAGAAATCAGGTCAGAGAGCATGTGCTTGTCCAGCGTATCACCACATCCACCACACCATAGAAACACTGTGGGACCTGGAAGACAACCACCCAAGCAGACAACCAACCCATCCCTACCTCTTTAAAGTAACTGTCTAGCTGCTGCATCCAGGTGAAACATAGGCGTGTCCTGGGCCAGGTGAAAGTGGGTGTGTCCTTCACCAGTCTGGGTTCCTCAACATGTCCAGAGAAACACCGCATGGACTAAATGACGTTCTCTCACGTCAGTCATCTTCCTCATCTGACTCCTGTAAAACAAAGTTTAACAGTTTCCTGTTTATTTGTTTTGTGCTTTTGTGTGTTTATTGTTTTGTTTTCACTGTCCTGAGTTCTCTTACTTTCAGGGTTTTTTCCAGATAAAGTACTGGAACATGGATTTAAAATAAATAGAATCGCAGACTGTTTAACTTTCCTGCTGATAAAAATCTCTGTTGTTGTGTAATTGTATTGCAAACGAAGCTGCAACCCATGAAAAACCACGTCTGACTGCACAAACTGTACGAAGTCCTTTTTTTTGTGTCAAAATGAGCAAAGAAATCGTTCTGATTGCAGCTCTGCTCCGTAAGAAACATTTAAGCTTTTCTTCTATTCTCACTGACAACGGTAAGTGATCCCATTAATGAGCGTGTCCTCGGTCTTACCCAGAAGTCATATGTTTCTTACAGCTGTATTTTCTGATTTTTGTTTTATTCCTTAGCAGCTGCCAAATTCAAACTGAACTATATTACAGTAATTCCCTTCAGTTACAATCACGCTTCTTGCATATCAGTGAAAACACCACAACATTTGTGTTATGTGTCGACGCGGGTTGAGGAGCGGACCTGCGTCTGACGGAACCCAGTGCTAAAACAACCAGAAAGTGGTTCCAATAACAAAACAATTTATTTTCCCCCTTCTGTGCAATACAAAGTGTACAAACATAAAAATGCATCTATCTGGCGGAGTGAAGGACGGCACACTCTCCAGCGCCCAAAAGGATCGAAGCCCGGCGCTTCTGGACCCACGTTCACTGCCAAACACCCCCCAGGTGGACACGACAAACCGACTCTGCGAAGGATAGAAAAGGTGAGGTAAGTCAGCAGCTACAACTAATATCCTTCAAAGGCACACACTATCAGCAACACATTCAGGTCTGAATTTAAGCTTTATATAAATGACCAGCTTCTCACAACAGGTGGAGGATCATCAGTCCGCATGCCACGGCCGTGAGAAGCGAGCTGCACAAGTCTCATCAATGTTCAAATATACTGCGTAACAAAATACCAAGTTACTGTTAACAATTATTCAGACAATCAATCACCTCTGATGTGTGCTGACAGCATGTGTCCCTCACCCGTCCTCCTTCACAGGCACGATGTGTCAAACCCAGGCGCGGTCCTCAGCTTCTCACAAATGAACATCACAAGGTCGAGTTCCCGGCAATTCTGCTCGAATCACACATAGCTTAAATGCAGAACGCCATCTCATTATCTGCTTCAGCTGAAAGTCTTTAAGGTCGCACGTGAGCACCATCCACAGGTGCTGCACATCACGTTGATGAGGGTGAAGGACTCTTCTGCCAGCACCTTCTCCACAGACAATAAATCAGTTTGCATACCACCTGGAGAGCAAAGAAAAGAAAAGAACACCAAAATGCCCAGCCAAACCCCCCCCCTCAACACACAACAATTTGGGCTTAAAAATGATTCATGAATAAAATTTTATGTGGCAAAAATTAAACATGCCTAAAAATGAGCATAGCAGCATATTAAACAATTCCTCCAAAGGAGGAGGACGGAACCAGTCAGTACTATAAATACAGTGCATCCGGAAAGAATTCACAGCGCTTCACTTTTTCCACACTTTTTTATGATACAGCCTTATTCCAAAATGGATGAAATTAATTTTTTCCTCAAAATTCTAATCACAGGACCCCCATAATGACAACATGAAAAAAGTATTTTTTTATTATTATTATTTTGCTTTTTGTTTTTGCAAATTCATTAAAAACAAGAGCAATCAGAGATTTCTGATGTCCGCCAATCTGGTGTTGCAGACTGAATGGTTCCCCCCTAAAAATCAGTTTGTCCTTCCTTCACTGTGCATGCGTCATCAGTTGTGGTTCACGGATTATCACCTTGTTTCTGTTTAAAACTGCACTCCAGTCATCATCTGTCTCAGTGGCAGATATCTGAAGCTTTTGTACAACAATCATTTCCACATAAATTCAGCATTATTTCATCATAAAAGACGGATGAAGCAATCAGAGTGCCACGGCTACACAAGCTGCTAGCTGATGCATTCCACTGTGCGTCCGTCATTTCAAAGCGTCGCAGTTTTGCCAAGTTTATGCTTCAAACTGCCTTGTTTCTGCTTAAAACTGACTTTAGAATGATTTAAGAGGTTTTACCTTATCTGATGGTTAATAATCCCATTAATCCATTTGATTACTTTGGGTGAAGAGACTCCATCTCAGACATGCTGCTGTGGTGACAAATTCAGGGGAGCTTTCCATGCCCTAATATCTATCTGTGGTGCAAATTTGTTAAGAATCTGTGAGGTAGTTATGACGTAATCCTTCAAAGCCTATATAAAGTGAATTCTTGATCTAGAATCTGGTGTTCTGTTGAAATGAGCGCCCCGTCGAGTTGACCTCCCTATCGCGCTTCACTTTGATTGACTGAATATATGATTCTTTAAAAAGATAGCTTATTTTGACAGGCAAATAAATGTATAAATTGTTCATCACAATAAAAATATTCATTTTAGCCTCCAATAAAATGTACTGTTGTACTATTGTCATGTAATGACAATATTCTGCTTTAAAGCCAGCGTGTACATGCAAATTAGTTTATAAAATTAAAAAGACACGTATTGCTGTATTTTATGTAAAGATAAATCTTACGTGGGTTTTCTTTGGTGGGGGAGGTCAACTCCATGGGTGAGGTGTTAAAGTACGGGGTAGAAAGAGTTGCACGTGCGTGCACATGCATAGTTGCGCAGTGGAGTTCCTCTCGACAGGTAGCTCATCTCGTTGCGACACCAGAACTGGATCACCTTCCGATTTCAGTGGAGTCTTCCATGCCCTAATATCTATATGTGGTGCAAATATGGTGAGAATCTGTGAAGTAGTAATGACGTAATCCTTCAAAGCCTGTAAAAAGTAAAATCTTGATCCAGAATCCTGATCCGTATCCAGATTCTGAAAATGGCTGTATCCGAAAAATCGCTGTGCACCGACACTCCGCATCCAACATGATGGAACTTATGTACATGTGATTTCTTAGTTTTTTTATTTTTAATAAATTTGCAAAAATAAAAATAAAAAACTTTTTTCATGTTATCATTATGGGGTTTTGTGAGTAGAATTTGGAGGGAAAAAAATTAATTTATTTTGGAATAAGGCTGTAACATAAAATGTGGAAAAAGTGAAGCACTGTGAATTGTGCACTGCAGTCTCATTTGAACCCCTGCATGATATCGCGGGATTTGACCACCTCTGGGGACAGCCTGCACAAACACAGCATCACTTCTGATGAAAAATTGTGCACTGTTTTGTTTTTTGGCTGCAATCACCAAAGCAGTTGCGAAAAGTGCAGGTTTTTTCAGGTTCCCAGTGGAGAAGGGAAGACAAGACAAATGGGAGATGTTGTGTCGGTAAGTCTTAACAAGATTTAATGTGAATAAGGACACTGGGGATGTCCCCGGAAGTACGTCATATGTGTCATATGCTCTATCATTTAACCCCTTTATCACCCACCCTCAGACGAGACTAGGGTTCCCTATAGCTAGCAGTTTGCCACGCCTAGTTTGAGCAGTTAGCATTATTTATCCAAATGAGTTGCGAGGTTGTGCCTGCCCGTCTTCCTGTCTCCAGTGGTCCTCTCCGTGTGCAGTGCTGTCAGGTTCGGGCAGCTCTGCAGTGGAAACACGGACAACCACAGGAGGACGAATGACAGCTTTGGTTCAGGCCACTATGGAGACATACGGTAAGACCGCACACATCTCAGTGTTGCACACAAAATATTGGCCGAAAACCATCTGAGGTGCTCAGCAGCTGAGACACGTAGTCTGAGGCACACATCTGGGATCAAACCCCAGTCTCGCAGTTTGGTAGTTTAACTCCTGATCTGTTAATTGGGCCAAAGAACAATTACTATTTTTTATTTTCTTAATTTGAACATAATCTTAGCCTGTGACGATGTTCGCTCCATTAGTGTAGCAGAAGACAAAATATTTGCAGAGGAAATTATTTGCAAAATAATTTGCACCACGTTTTACCAAAACTGGAGCAACTTTAACCCCTTAACGCCCGAATTTATACAGCTGTATATAAAAAAATGTTGTGTGTTTTTGCCTTTAAGTAGATGGTACATAATGTTGAGATTATTAATTTCACTTTTGCACAAAAACTAGATAGTAATATTGGGTATTCTGGTAATGACTTTATGTTATAATGTTATAATAATAATGATGGTATGTTGCAAATTCGCGACAACGGGCATACAGGTCAGTTTGGTAAGTTGCATATTTGAGTCAGAGATTGTAGCATATATGCGACGATGGGCGTTAAGGGGTTAACTTTTGACCACTGTACAAACTGAAATTTTGTCACCTTTGTCACCATTCTTGCTGTTTTTGCCCCATAACTCCAGAACATTCAGTTATAGATAGTCCAAACTATAACTTTTTGGAATCTCTGTGATCAGACACATAATGTGGCATAGCATTTTTTTTACCCCTATGTAGTTCTTCAATTGACCCCTACTTGGCCCCCTATTGAAAATTCAAATGGCTAATGTTATTTTTCTGCAGTATGTACCAAAAGGTATACACAGTCAAATTTTGGTGCTTGTAACCGGATTTGAATGATTCTTACAGTTATCTGTTGTACTACATTAGCCCACGACAATGAAGGTTATAAATCTGGAGTCATAAATCATGTTGGCATTTTTTAGGAAACACACAGTATCCTAGCCATGGTATATTTAATTTAATTTAATTTAATCTTTATTTAACCAGGTTAGTCCCATTGAGTTCAAGACCTCTTTTGCAAGGGAGACCTGGACAATTATAAAGTTTCCAATTCACCTAACCTGCATGTCTTTAAATGTGGGAGGAAACCTGGAGCACACTGAGGAAACCCACGCAAACACAGGAACAACATGTAAACTCCACACAGAAAGCCCACAGGTGGGAATCCATCCCATGACCTTCTTGCTGTGAGGCAACAGCGCTAACCACTAACCACATATAAATACTGACCACAAGTTCAGCAAATGTATCCTGTTAGTTTGAAGAATAATGATCTGTCAAATATCTCCAACACAACAAAGTCGTAAATGTGAAGACTGTTTATGTTCTGTGCTTGCAGGGTGCACGGACTGCATAAAGGCGTGGACGTTGTGTGCGATGACGGATCAACTGTCTACGTGCCGTTTAACGTGACTCTCAAGGGAAGAGTAACCGTTTTCACCGACCCCAACAAGACAGCCATCAACAACAGCATCAACCTAGAAGGAGAAGGTGAGGTCACAATGCATATCTGAGTGATTACTTCAGCTAACAATGCTAACATCAGTCGCCAACTTCCTGCAACATGATAGACTGGTTCGGTTTCACTAACTGAAGGGAAGTTGCCAATAAGTGATTGATTTGGTTAGTCATGAGTTTATTTATGAATTATTAATCAATTACATTAGTGATGTAGATATTGATGAGACTTTGTGTCCTGCAGGTTTGTGTTTCAAGCTGTTCCCCATTGATCCTGATAAAACCTCTGGAACTCTATGCAAGGGTGAGAGGATTGGCACCATGCTGCCCATGCAGACGGTTTTCCCAGTAATCATCTCCCATGTCCACGTCCAGATGTGTGACAACGCCGATCCCACGTCCTATTTCTAACAGACTCGTGACACGTCTGTATCCAGCAAAAACAGCTGCTGTTTGTTTGTCTGGATGCTTCATTTCAACAAAAATAAAATGAAACTTCAATCATTTCTGACCTGTTTTTGAAGTTATTTGAACCATGACAGCAGACCTGCTGAATACTGCCACCTGCTGGACATGCCTTGACTTGTTGCAGGATGATGGAAAATAGGAGCAGGTGTGGTTGACGTTACACGTAGCTTGAAATAAACTACGTAGATCTGTGAGCTACCAAGGCTTCGGGTCCTGTCTTGACCATAGGTCTCGACTCTAACCGGTGACCTCAGGACAAGGACATGCCCACATTTAATCTGCCTGCAGCAGATTGATGGATACATGAAGACAAAATTATTAGCCCCCCTATAAAATTTAATGTTTTCCTCAAAAATTGTCTCAAGTGCTTTTTTAACAGAACAATGTCTTTTCAATGCAGCATTTCTAAACGTTCTGGTTTGATTTTGGAGGCAGACATAATGACGCTTGGTTAAGCATCAAAATAAATTGCGTGAGACTTCAGAAAAATAATTGTTGATGCTCACAAAGCAAGAGAATGCGTTATCACAGCGTTTTCAAGTGTCAAGAACTGGAGTGAGAAGCATCATCAAGAAATTCAAAGAGAAACACACCCCAGAACGACTGCCAAGACACTAGTGAATGACATAGCCGGGACAATCACTACAACCTTGGACAGGCGTGGACTGCGAGGTTGCAAACCGAGAAAACACCACTTATTCTGCAGAAGACACACCTTCAAGACAGGCTGGCGTATGCTAAGGACAACCTGAAGAAAGATTATGTATACTGGAAGCATGGCCTTTAGTCAGGTGACACAATACTAGACCTCTTTGGCCACAGAGACGTTGCTTAAGGAAGGAATCATGGAAAGAAAACCTCAAGCAGTTAGCAGCAAAACTGGGTCTGGGTCATCGCTTTGTCTTGTAACACTACAGCAACCTTAAATATATAACTACCTCCAGAAGACCAAAGCCAGCATTATCGATTGGCCTGTACAGGAATCACATTGAAAAAAATCTGTGGGGTAAACTAGACTAAGGTCCATGCTTGAAGACCATCAAATCTGGAGGATCTTGAGAGAATAATGGGCTGGGATTCCTCAGGAGACATTTGTGGGACTTGTTGAAAACTGCAACAAAGTACCCACGTTTCCTGAAAGCAACATCATGTGAGGACTGATTGCTCTCCTGTCACTCACAATTCCACGCCCCTCTCAATCGAAGCCACGCCCTCCCACGCCAGAACGGGGCCAAAAGTTTGAAACTGAAAAAATAAGATCTGAAAGTGAAAAAAGATCTGAAGGTGAAAAAAAGAAAAAGAAATATGAATGAAAATAAATTATTTGATCAAAATAATTACAGAGCTGGATCAAAAATATATTTAAACTGAAAAATATATATCTTACACTTATTTTTATTTAATAATACTTTTTAAATGATTATAAAATTCAAGAACAAACATTGAATTTTGAGTTTCAAAATGTATTTTTTCAATCTTTTTTTAATTTTCAGATTACAAAACGTTTGGCCTGGATTTAGCTCCATAGTTATCCAGCAAAAAAGGAGACAATTGACTGTGGGGGGGGGGGTCCTCATCTGTACTTTGGAGAGGGGGGATGTTCTGTGTGTCTGGGTGTTTGCCATCCAGGGCCCAGGTGATTCCGTGTTGTGATGGACTCTCAGACATGACCAAACAAAATATGCTAATTTGAGATTGTAGGGTTTTTTGTAGTATTTTATTTTAGGTGTGTTTTTTGTGTGCGTGTCTGTGGATTTTGAACTTGTTTCTTATATTTATTTAAAAGAAAACAATAGAGCGAGGGGGCGGGGCTAGCATAGAAAGGCGTATCTGGGCGGAGTCATGACGCTTGGAAGATGAAACGAGCTCGGAGGTGTGAACAGAACCCGGAACATCAACAGACGAAGCGTTCTTTAGTGGGCCGGAACCACCGACATGCCGCGTGTGTTTATATCCAGCAGGACTTTGGTGTCGGCGGCTCTCAGTCTGCTGCTGACCCGCCTGTGCTGCTCCTCCCCGCCGGTACCAGAGGTACCGCTTATAGCGGCACGTTTCGGTACCAAGACTCGGTACGAGGACATGAACCAGCAGCTGCTGCGGGACATTCTGTTCGTCAACCGGTCGGTTTTAAAAGCTCCGGCGGAGCAGCGCTGCTCTCCGGTCCACGTCACCGCCGTCATCCGGCACGGCAGCCGGTACCCGACCCAGAAGAACATCCGCCGGATCCAAAGTCTGGCCGAGCTGGTCCGGACCGAAAGTCCCACAGGCTCCGTCCTGGACCACTGGGTCATGTGGTTCACACAGGACATGGACGGTGAGAACACACCGGGAATATTTCGAAACATTCCTGAAAGTTATCCTCTGGAATACTCCAGAACATTTCTGTGGGGGTGCGTGAATGATAAAATGTAATTACATGATAATGTCAGAAATAATAATATTAAAGTGATAAACAAAAACATCCCTGAAACTATTCTGGAAACCATCCCTGAATCGTCTGGAATATTCCAGATCATTTTCCATGGAAATGCTGGAATGATAATGGAAATGTAATTACACGATAATGTCAGAAATAATAATGTTAAAGTGATAAAACAATTCCTGAAACTATTCTGGAAACCATCACTGAATCCTCTAGAATATTCCAGATCATTTTCCATGGAGATGCTGGAATGAAAATGAAAATGTAATTACATGATAATGTCAGAAATAATAGTGTTAACAAAGTGAAAGCAAAACATTCCTGAAATGATTCCGGAAACTATCGCTTAATCCTCTACAATATTCCAGATCATTTCCATGGAGATGGTGGAATGATAATGAAAATGTAAATACATGATGATGTCAGAAATAATCATGTTAACATGAAAAACAAAAACATTCCTGAAACTATCCCTTAATCCTGTGGAATACTTCAGAACAGGGGTGGGCAACTTGTTCCAGAAAGGGCCAAGAAGGTGCAGGTTTTCTTTGCAGCCACTGATTCCACCAGGTGATTTCACTGATTAACTGGTTCCATCTGCTCAAAGTGATATTAATCAGTGAAATCACCTGGTGGAATCAGTGGCTGCAAAGAAAACCTGCACCCTCTTGGCCCATTCTGCAACAAGTTGCCCACCCCTGCTCCAGAACATTTCCATGGAAATGCTGGAATGATAACAAAGAATTCCGTACATGATAATATCAAGAATAGTAATGTTGGCAAAGTGAATATTCCGACCAGAATGCTGGAATTTAAAAAAATAAAACCGGTGGCTTAGTGGTTTGCACTGTTGCCTCACAGCAAGAAGGTCATGGGTTCGATTCCCACCTGTGGCCTTTCTGTGTGGAGTTTGCGGGTTCTCTTCGGGTGCTCTGGCTTTCTCCCACATCCAAAGACATCCAGGTTAGGTGGATTCAAAACTTTAAAAAATGTCCATAGGTGTGTGTGCAGGTGTGAATCTGTTTGTCTATATGTGGCTCTGCAGCAGACTGGCATCCTGTCCAGGGTGTACCCTGCTTCGCGCTCTATGTCTGCTGGGATTGGGTCCAGCCCCCCGCGACCGTTAATTGGACTAAGCAGTTGAAGGTGTGTGTGTGTGTGTCAGAATAGATAATTTTTTTTTTTTAAAGCGTTTGTTGGAGCAGTTGGAATGTTTTGTGACTCACCGCGGTAGCGTCACTGGACCATTATAAACCGACAAAACCACTGAAATCACCTTTAATATGCCAGAATATTCTTGAAACTTTTCCCCTTTAAAACTGCTGGTATGTTACAGAAACATTTCTTAGAATATTCTGAAATATTCCTGAAAAACAAACAAACAGTCACATTTCAAGCCGGGGGGGGTCCTGAAGTGTGACTTGTTATCGTGTGTCTTCAGGTCAGCTGGTGGAGAAGGGGCGGGATGACCTCCGCCACCTGGCGAAGCGTTTGGCCATCTTGTTTCCCTCTCTGCTGATGGAGGAGAACTTTCGGCAGCGGAGGATCAGCTTCCTGAGCAGCTCGAAGCACAGATGCCTCAGCAGCGTGGAGGCCTTTCAGCAGGGTCTGCAGCAGCACTGGAACCAGCACGGTGAGACCCTGGGCCACCCCCGTCTGGGGGAGAGGGCGGGGCTTAATGCTTATTGATGTTGTGACATCAGCACTGTGTTGTTGCTGCAGAGCTACAAACATCAAATTATTGAGTAAAATGACAAACCGGCCCAAACAGAAGTTAGAAGTGAGGAACACAGGAGCTAAAATGAGCTCAGAACGTTATCTTGTGAACAAGCTAAATCCTGCTGTTAATCTAAGAGGACAGAAACGTAAATCCAAAATGGCTGAAAAGATGGCTGCCTTGATTGAAAATATGCTAAAATGATTTTAGCTTTGGGTTGGTGTTAATATCTCAAGTCTTTTTCGAGATAGAAGTGGCTGTTACCAGGTCACTTGACGTTCCAAGTCACCTTTGTGGAATCAGACTTAATTAGCTGGAGACTTGGTGTTCTCCAGGAACAGGGTTGGAGATCCCTGAGCTCAATGGGTACTTTGGACAGGTGTACATGGACAGGTTGTCTGCCTGGGACCAACTCAAAGCGTTTCCATCGTGTGGTGGATGTGCCACCAGTATGTGTGCTCTCAGTTTGGACCCATCTGTGAGCTCAGGAACAGGAGCATTGATTTGTTAATTTTCTGAACCCACCTAGTCCTGTCCCAGAGGCCTGATCCCACTTAGTCCTGTTCAGGGTCCCAGGGGTTTGGAGCCTGTAGGACAGGACCATGTGACTTAAGTATTGTGGGAAATGTAGGACCTTCCAGAATGTTCTTGGTCTGTCTTACTGTGTCTCTGTTCAGATTTTGTGTACAGCCACAAGGTGGATGACGAGCTGATGCGCTTCTTCGAGCGTTGCCGTTACTACGTGGAAGGCGTGGAGAACAACCACACAGCGCTGATGGAAGTGGAGAAGTTCAAACATGGCGAGGAGATGGAGGGAGTGAGGAGGAGGATGGCAAACAGACTGGGCCTTCCTCTGCAGCGCCTCACACCTGGTCAGAACTAGAACAAGTTCTTGAACTTTTTTTTTTGTTTTGTTTTGTTTTTTAAGTGAACTTTTCTGTGTGCTGTAGATCTGGTGGAGGCGGCTTTCTTCTTGTGCTCCTATGAGCTGTCAATCAAATCTGTTCATTCACCGTGGTGCTTCCTGTTTGATGACAATGATGCAAAGGTACAAAATGCAGCATTACAGCATCAAAGTCTGGCTTTTTTTTTTTTGCCAAACGTTAACATCGCGGGCTCCTGATTTTCTGAAAGAAATGTGGAGCTCCCCACATTTTGTGAAATGGACTATATTTCTTATCACTTGAGAGAACATGATTTGAGTCTTGGAGTACTTTCTGATTTTCTTTTTAATCTGTTAGTCACCGGACCTGTGTCTCAGTTCAGGTTCTAGAGTACAAGTTGGACCTGAAGCAGTACTGGAAGCGCTCACATGGTCATGGTATCAACAGTCTGTCCAGTTGTCCTCTCTTCCATCACATCTTCAGGACCCTGGACAGAGCCGGACGCCCGCGCAGGTTGGTGACATCCCTCCCAGCTCTCCCTGGACTCTGACGGCTCCACATTTCTCATTAGCATATTTGGCTCAAAGATAACGTGACTGAAACTTGTTATGCATGTAGATATTTAAGTCAATTAGTTTATTTTCAAACTCATTCTTTAGTTTTATGAATCTGTGGGCCACCCCAGTCAAATTACAACCCCTGGCAAAAATTATGGAATCACCGGCCTCAGAGGATGTTCATTCAGTTGTTTAATTTTGTAGAAAAAAAGCAGATCAGACATGACACAAAACTAAAGTCATTTCAAATGGCAACTTTCTGGCTTTAAGAAACACTATGGAATCACTCAATTCTGAGGAAAAAATTATGGAATCACCCTGTAAATTTTCATCCCCCAAACTAACACCTGCATCAAATCAGATCTGCTCATTGACATTGACCCTATGTGTCTTTTTGCAAGGAATGTTTTTGCAGTTTTTGCTCTATGGCAAGATGCATTATCATCTTGAAAAATGATTTCATCATCCCCAAACATCCTTTCAATTGTCCAAAATATCAACATAAACTTGTGCATTTATTGATGATGTAATGACAGCCATCTCCCCAGTGCCTTTACCTGACATGCAGCCCCATATCATCAATGACTGTGGAAATTTACATGTTCTCTTCAGGCAGTCATCTTTATAAATCTCATTGGAAAGGCACCAAACAAAAGTTCCAGCATCATCACCTTGCCCAATGCAGATTCGAGATTCATCACTGAATATGACTTTCATCCAGTCATCCACAGTCCACGATTGCTTTTCCTTAGCCCATTGTAACCTTGTTTTTTTCTGTTTAGGTGTTAATGATGGCTTTCGTTTAGTTTTTCTGTATGTAAATCCCATTTCCTTTAGGCGGTTTCTTACAGTTCGGTCACAGACTCCAGTTTCCTCCCATTTGTTCCTCATTTGTTTTGTTGTGCGTTTTCGATATTTGAGACATATTGCTTTAAGTTTTCTGTCTTGACGCTTTGATGTCTTCCTTGGTCTACCAGTATGTTTGCCTTTAACAACCTTCCCATGTTGTTTGTATTTGGTCCAGAGTTTAGATACAGCTGACTGTGAACAACCAACATCTTTTGCAACATTGCGTGATGATTTACTCTAAGAGTTTGATAATCCTCTCCTTTGTTTCAATTGACATCTCTCGTGTTGGAGCCATGATTCATGTCAGTCCACTTGGTGCAACAGCTCTCCAAGGTGTGATTACTCCTTTTTAGATGCAGACTAACGAGCAGATCTGATATGATGCAGGTGTTAGTTTTGGGGATGAAAATTTACAGGGTGATTCCATAATTTTTTTCCTCAGAATTGAGTGATTCCATATTTTTTTCCTCTGCTTGGTCTAAAAAAGTAACCATTACTGACTGCCACAATCTTTTTTTTTTTATTTCTTAGTGTTTCTTAAAGCCAGAAAGTTGCCATTTGAAATGACTTTAGTTTTGTGTCATGTCTGTGATCTGCTTTTTTTTCTACAAAATTAAACAACTGAATGAACATCCTCCGAGGCCGGTGATTCCATAATTTGTGCCAGGGGTTGTAGTCTACACACACCACTGTGTATCATGGGTGAGTTGTTCGTTTGAAACTGTCTGGGGTCAAAGGCCATGACCGGCTTCACTTTTTGGGGGGGGGACTTGTTGATCAGTGTGATCGTTGTGCCCATCAGGTCCACTGAAGCCTCACCTGAACCAGCCTCTATCCAGGTGGGACACGCTGAGACGCTCCTCCCCCTTCTTGCCCTGCTGGGACTTTACAAGGAACAGGCTCCGCCCACTTCACATAACTACAACACACAGCACGGTATGAAATCCACCATCCAGCCTCAGACCAGAGCTTCAAACTGGACTTGAAGCATTTTTCTCCCGTCATGACTCACAGGCAGAAGTTTCCGGAGCAGCCGGCTGGTCCCATACGCTGCCAACCTGCTGTTTGTTCTGTACGACTGTCAGCGAGGCCCCAGGGTCCAAATGCTCCTCAATGAAACCCCACTTCGGTTCCCAGGACTGGAGGAGGATGCACCGCTGTATCGAGATGTCAGGGTCACATATCGCCACCTGCTGGATGGCTGTGACTTCCACAAGGAGTGTAAAGGTCCAACCGGCAACCGCACCCCAAACACAGAGCTGTGAAGCCACGTTCTGGTTCCACATTAAGGAGTTTGCAGCCGCTGAGGGTCTCTGGATTCTGTTTGGAGGCTTACAGTAGGACGGCACTCTGAGGTCCAACCTTCTGTCGAGGCCACAAATGCACCAAAACATTTTCTTTTGGTTTTCTATTACAAGACCAAACTTTCAAACATTCTACTGGCAAACGGGTTATTGGGACAAGCTCCTCTTTGATTTATTTATATGTGAATAAAGGCATTGTCTGGCTCCACTTTTTCCAAATAGAAAAGCTCCAAAACATTTTTTCAGCAGTTCAAGGTGAAACATGCTGAAATGCTTCACAAACGCTTCCAAGAAGTTAGAACCAGTTAAATATAACTGATGACCAAGAGATTACATTTGTTTAATTCTATTAAACTGTGACATACGAGTTTCCATTAATTTGCTCACACCCCCAACATACACACAAAGTCATGCTAATCCTGAAACTTTGGTACAGTGCACCTTCAGTAAGGGGACTTGGTGGCTGTGGATGGTTCTTCTGTTGCTGCATGCAGTCAAGTTCAATGTGTAAAGCTACTGTTCACTCATTCCAGAATAAAAGCATTTTAATGTCAAAGCAGCAGCAGCAGCCACACAGCAAAGAGGTTGAACTGTCCAATAAACCATAGAACCTGGTGTTGGAAACCCAGACCTGCTCCTAATGATTAGCCAGGGTGCATTCAGGAACACTGAGGTCACAGCTAAAAAGAGACTTGTCTGTGGGAACAGCAACAGTGATGAACGCTCCCAATTCATATCTACATCATGAAATAAAAGTGGGTTTCCCCCCCCCCCCATTTTAAATTTATTTAAAAAAAAAAAAAAATCAAAACATGGTCTGGTTCCTGCTTCAAAATAAAATGGCACATTGTTGAAGATATATTAGCTATAAATACAATTCTATAGACATAATGATGATGTTGCTGCTGGGATTGGAACCAGCAGTAAGTGTAACTGGTTTTAGTCTAGTGCTGCATGGATCAAGACGGTGGCAGCACCTGCTGTTTTGGACCTCTTCATCTTTTCAATGGCTCTCTGAAGATCGTACTGCTGGATGGGACGAATTATGTCCTCTGATTGGCTGAGACAAGGATAGACAGACACCGTCAAAACCTGTTGGTCAAATAAGATCCCCCCGCCAAAAAAAAAAAAAAAAAAAAAACAGCTGGTACCTGTCACCCTCAGTGTGGATAAAGTCTCGAACGCAGAGCAGCGCTGCATCACGGCACATCTCTCGGAGGTCACTGCCCGAGAAACCGTTTGTGTCCTTGGCGATGCCCACGAGGTCAACTGATTTGTCCACCTGAACACAATTAATCAGTGAGTGCAGGCTCCGCCTCTGTGGTGGAAGGATCACCTGTGACCTTCACCACCACTTCCTCACCCTGCGCTCAGTAATGCCTCTGCTGGACAAAAGATGTACTACAGCAGTATTTTTCAGACATGCTGTTCCGTTTATTTTGGTGACACATTTCAGAATCACATCTCATTTCATCACAGTCTGATTTAGTTAAGGAAGTAAAATGTTTTAGTAATCTATGCAGACGTTGTGCACTGATTATGTATGTAAGATGTGCTGACAATGCTGACCTTTGGCAGCTTTGGCAACTGTTTGGTTTGAAGCTAGCTGTGAATGCAGCGGAGTCACGTCTTCAAATCTCTGTGTATGTGTGTAATAATTGTTGAACTGTGGACCTTAGCATCGTAAACTCACTCTCTCATTGTCCAGGATCAGTCTGAGGATCTGCTCCCTCTGCTGTTCACGCTACAGCAACCACAAACAGGTCAGCATTAAAAACTGCACGTGGTGACCAGTCGACCCCCACGCCTAAAGGCGGCACATACCGGCTGGTTGATGTGGAACCTGGTGGGCATCCTTCTCAGTATAGCAGAGTCCAGATCCTGAGGACGGTTTGTGGCTCCCATCACAATCACCTGACAGAGAGAATCCAGGATTTTAAGATATCTTGATTTACTTTGTCAGAACATTTTTTCCAAAGCGATTCAGAAAACCGAGAACTCAAGACAGAGCAGCACAGAATCAGACATCTGAGCAAAAATTAATTCCTCAACAAGCTTATGACTCATTTCACTTTTTCAGTTGAAGAATGTTTGTTAATCACTAATTAATGACCATCTAAAGCAAAAACCTCAACATGTAATGAAGAACTCTGACACTCAGTTTCTGTGAAAAGCACAAAGCCAGTTGCACCTGAGCTGGACAGAGTTTTCTGGGTTGATGATAGCTGGGACCAGGGGCCCGTTCCAGAAAACAAGCTCAGAAAAAATGGCGCTTAATGTGAAACACCCGACTTCAATAAGCCTAACAAATGAAATGAGGCTAAAAGCGGTTCCATAAAGGCCGAGCCACGTTCACACAATCAAACTAAGTCAAGACAGGCTCAGACTAATTGCATGTGCGCGCCATGCATAGGCAGCCCATGAGGTTGAACACAGATCAAGTGGATTCACAATGGCAAAATGTCATACCAATGAACGAGCTGGAGACCTATGAAGAATTTAAACATCTAATAATGAAAAGAGGGAACATGGCAGCAATAAATAAACTCAGAAAGGCTGCAGGAAATTGCTGATCGACTAAATGTGTAAGTAGCCTACAACCGAAGTTAAACTGCCATTAAATAAATACTACAGGGCTATAAAACAAAACGCACAGGCTGTAAATATAAGGGCCCCTTCACACAAATGCAGCGAATTGCGCATGAAGCAGGAATTGTATGCAATACATGTAAAATTGGTGCTGCCTCCAACGCCTCGTACACCTACAACTATTTGCACACAGCAGCGTCTGAAAGACAGAGTGCTCCCTGTGAGAACCCATTCGATCTCTCTCGCGGCAGGTGTCGGACAAATTCCAGGTGACGCACACGAATATCTAACACTGCTCGCTTGGCACTTATAAAATGTGCGGCCACTTGCCCCACGTGTGCATGTGTTTCGCGTGCTCCCAACACCTGGCTTATTTGGTAATCCTATTTTATGGAACAGACCCCTGGTCTAAGAGGAATAGTAAATGGACTGCATTTATATAGCACTTTGTCCATCGGTATCAGATGCTGAAAATGCTTTACAATGATGCCTCACATTCACCCATTCACACACTGATGTATCAGGGTGCTGCCATGCAAAGCACTCAAATGCTGCACACCAGGAGCAACTTGGGGACAAAGGAACTTCCCCAAGGGCCCTCACTGATTGATGGGGATTTGAACAGAGGATCCTCTGGTATTAAACCAATCATCTCCCCTAGCAGTCTGAGTTTTCTGGGTTGGTGATAAGTGGGACCTGGTTTAGAAGGCACACCTGACAGTGGAGGTCCGAGTCCAGTCCATCCCACAAGCTCATGAACTGAGCCTTCATCATGGCCGTCGCTTCGTGGTCCGAACTGGATCGAGTCCTCAGGAACGAGTCTGCAGATCACAAAAACAAACACTGACACTTGCTGGTGTACCTTTGAGATATAGCCAAAAATATTTTACAATTTAGCATGCAGTGCCACAGGGTTCGGTTCTTGGCCCATTGTCATATTGGCTCAATATGCCACTCTTAGTTCAGATTATATGCTGCTAAGGTATCATATTTCAGATGTTGATCTTTATGCTCCCCTTGGTCCAAATGCTGACTCTCACTCACTCATCTTCAACCTTTACTAACAATAAAACCATGTGGAATAAGTGAGCATCAGGTGTGCGCCTTACCAATTTCATCGATGAAGATGATTGATGGCTGCAGCTTCATAGCCAATGAGAACACAGAGGCAGCAAGCTTTTGGGATTCGCCGTACCACTTGTCAGTCAGTGTACTGGGCTGCAGGTTGATGAAGCGGAACCCTGCCTCCTTTGCGGTTGCCTTGGCTATGAGAGTCTTTCCGCAACCTGGTGGCCCATAGAGCAGCACACCTGTTACCATGACAACAGGTTGGAGTCACAGTCTGCTCTCATTTCTACGTCAGCTTTTATTATCCTCACTGTGACTGGAAAAGTTGCTAATGGAACAGTTTGCATTCATAATGTCGTTTAGGACAAACTACAGCGTAAAATACAGAACGCAATCAGATGAACTGTTCCAGGATCCTATCGTGACTGTTGACTGATCAGGTATCAAGTACAGAGTCAGACCTTTTGGAGGCTGCAGCAGTCTGGATTGCTGGAAAAGGTGCCGCTTCTGGACAGGAAGGATGACTGTCTCCTTCAGCTCTGTGATCACGTCGTCCAAACCGGCAATGTCCCTCCAAGTGATCTGCAGACAGTTTAGAGTTGTTCAAAAACTATTTCTCATCATCTTGATACTATGTTATGTTATGTCATGAAATGCTGATTGCTCAAGACTTTCCAATACTGTATTATCACCTTGTTGTCAAAACAAAACATGATGGTGACGCTCACTGCTCTTTGCTGCAGTGCAGTGAAAGCTAAATGAGTAAAACTTCTGCTGTAAAAATATCAATGTGAAGTAATACAATGAGACAATATTGTTTAAAGTTGTAAATCTGTTATGTGCACACTGAGGCAGCTGCACCTTTGCAGCTGACTGAAAACAATCTAACTCCATTTTATATCACTGCACAAGCTCCTTTTTTTTTTTTTTTTAAACACAAATAACTTGTGTGGTCTAGTTTATTTCAGTAAAGTTTAAAACTGGAGCTCTTGGTGAAATTCTGCTGTACCTGCATTACTGGTAAATGTCCACCAGCTGGAGGTATTCCATTTCAATAGCCTTGGGACAAAATATTCCATTTCAAGGACCTTGCCTCCTGTCCAGGGTGTACCCCAACTCATGCCCTATGACTGCTGGGAACATGACGACCATTCTGTTGCTTATTATTACTGCACAAGATTTTCAGTAGGTCAAAACTTTACACACCAAGACAAATGTCTGTAAACAGCTAAAACAGTCCATAATTTGATTAAATTATTTGAAAAAGCTTCTGAAGAATAATCAGGGTAGGAATTGATCTGAGAAACTTTAAATCTGACAAAATCATCAAATTGTCTGCGTGTTTAGTTTATTATTTGGGACCAAGTACAGCACGTACGAACTCATGTACAAATTGTATTTATCTGATAGAATCCAACTGTCAAAGGAGAGTAATTCACTCAGAGGCTTGATCACAAGTAACAATATTTTACTATGACTGAGGCTGTAAACTTTAAAAGTAAGACATCTCAACTGTTGTTATCCAATCTTTCAATCTAAATCAAAACATACGTGTACCTGCATGCTGAGGGGGTCGACCAGATGAGCCGCGATGCTCATCTCATATTCTGACAGCTTGACGTTCTTAACACCAATCTGACGCATCAGCTTCTCTGCCTGAGAAAGACAAAAATAAAAATAATAAAATTATTTCAGCTGACGCCAAAATCCAGACTGTTAAGTAATTATTTCACAACCAGTAAAATCCAGTTTAAATATCGCAAAACTACATCAGAGCGAGTTCAATCACAACAGCTAAAACCAGATTAAACACAGTTTGCCTGCCGATTACAGCTGTGAAATCCAGAAAAATATATTTTGAAGAGCTCTAAACTGGTTTAAAAATGTCTTATAACAAAACAAAAAACAAGCCATTTTTCACATTAAAAAAAACAGAATAAGTAAAATCATGCAAGCACCAAAACAATCTGTATTTTCCCTGATTATTATCAACCAACTCATTTAAAATGCTGGTATAATTTTAATTCATATTTCCATACAGTTGCAATTTCGCAAAACAACATAAATGAATAGAACCGTGGAAGCCATGATGGACAAATGCCCTGGCATTTTAAGGTCCGCCCCCATCACCTGTTTCTGAGCCTCCACCTTCTGCTTCCTGGTGGGATCCATAGCATCCACCATCCATTTTATAGTGAAGTATGTGACGGCTCCAAATATGGTGAGACGGAAAATCAGGCCAATGACTTCGTTCCTGCCCAGCGGGCGGGTGATGGCATCAGCAGGAACCTCCTTCAGCTCCATCTTCCAGGTGAAAAGCAGCACTACAGAGTACGAAACACAAAAACATCTTGTTACACACCTCCGGGTCGCACAACAACAAATTCATTAAGGTGTTCCTTTGTCAAGATGTACATCAGGGGTCTGGTCTCATGTCTGAGAGCATGCAACACACCACAGAACCACTCCAGGTCCAGACTGTCAGTGGGTCAATCCCCACCTCGCCCAAGTATACATCTACCTGCTGCAGCCAGGTGAAATGTGGGCGGGTCCTTGACCTTCACCAGCCACTGAGGTCCTCGACAGAGACACCAGCGTGCATGTCCACAGAAACACACCACATGGACAATATGTTGTAGCTGATGTTCCCTCACAATGTCAGTGATCCTCCTCATCTGAGTCTCACAGTAACTGTTCATTTGACACAAAATCATTCCAGCCCAACCCAAGAATCTTCCACAGAGACCTGGTACCAAAGACATCCCGTTGTCACTTTAGGTTACTGGTTAAAATCGAAGTCTGACAACCGTACAGTAAGGCAGGAAGCACTGGGAGGACTTGAAATACTTGGACCTTAGCTCTCCTGCAAAGACATCAGCATCACCAAACACCGCTAACCTTGTGACTCAATAAGATCTTTCCAGGCGCCTGTGGATCTCAAAGGTAGAGGACCCAGAGTCATGAAGATCATTGCTGAGATCAGTGAATTGTCTCAACAAGGTCAACACTTTCACCACATGGAGATGCGCTTCTGGTGTTTGAGCCCAGGAAGTCATTAATAGCCTGGACCTTAGTCTTGATTTCGGATGATCACAAACCCAGATTCTCTCCTTACTCGTCTTCTCAAGTCCTGCAATTAGGTATCCACCGATTCCACAAAGCTCGCAGTATGTTCACGAAGGCCAGTAAACCTTTCCTGGCCAACATAAGCACCCAAAACACTGGCTTTCACAAACACAGAAACACTGCAAAACATTAAATGTTCTTTTTATATTCAACTTCTGAGAGAGAATGGAGCTAAAGTCTGTGGGAGGGGCTGTGACTTACTTTTGGAGCCAGCCTCAAGTGGCCACTCAGGGAACTGAAGATTTGGCACTTCCACATCAGCTTCATGTTTCAGCACCTGTATCAGGTACTGAGACTGTACCTGACCCTGATCCTGATCTGGAGGTCGGGCTTTGGTGATGGTGTGCAGAGCGCCCCCCGCTGACACAGGAATGTGCTACATTCTAAGTGACACTCTAGGTTACAAATTACTTTGAAACTGTTTCAAAGTTGATGTAAAACCGGATCGGGAACCGGATCTGGATCCATCCGTCACCAAAGAACAAGCAACTGATTCCCGTTTTCGGCTTGTTTTAAATGCTCCTCACTGACTGATGATTTCTTGGGTCAAAGTATCTCAAATATCAAAGTGGATCCATTTGGACCGAACTCTGGTTCGACATGAAGTCCCGAGACTGCTAGCACGCTAACATAGCATCCGCTTGACCGTTCTCTCGAGGACTTTTTAGAACTTAATTCCTATAAATAACACAAAACCACGAGCCTAAAATCAAAACAGAAGCTTAACATTAAAGCGTAGAAACTAAGATGTTACTCTTTGGAGGGGCTACAAAAATCAAACCGAAACAAAAACGAAGCGGTAACAAAACACGAAATCGATCGCACCACAAGAGAAAACGGAGGAGGAAAAAAAACAACATACACCACAAGAAAGAAAGAGAGAAAATAGAAAAAACATAAACACCAGTAATCTACTTAAATCAGACATTTAAAAAAGAACCACCAACCTGCTAATCATTCGGCTTTTCTTCTTCTTCTCTGGTGTCACTGTGAATGACTCTTCTTCTTCTTCTTCTTCTTCTTCTTCCTCCTCCTCCTCCTCCTCTTCTTCTTCTTCCTCCTCTGTCCAGTTTATTGGCGGCTTGCACACCGACACGGTGCATTACCGCCACCAAATGTTTGGGTGTGGGGCATTAATTGAATTTGACGTATAAGGAAATGGAGAGATTTTTTTTTTTCCTTTAAGCCAACTTTATTGACAATTCAAGAACAACAAAATAACTGATAACACAATCCAAGCACAGAATACACACAAACACAGAGACATTGGGGGGAGAAAAAAAAAAAAAAAAGATGATTGTGTGAAATCCCGACATCCCGGTGTGTCTTGAACGTATCACAAATTAGTACGTCATCTTCTCGCGACACTTTTGCATGCTCTTTTTTTTTTCTTTTCTTTCTTTTTTCCCCCTCTCTCCCTTTTTTTTCCCTTCTCTCCCTTTTTTTCCCCCTTCTTTCCTAAAAAGAGAAAGAACATATACAACATAAATGGCATTTAACAAATAGAGAAACAATTTGAATATTGCCACAACAGGCTACAGAACTGAATGATGACCAGCATACAAGTAAAGGACATATAGAAATAAATTAAATTTTACAAAGAAATATAAATAATAAAGAAAGTAAAATAAAAAGGCAAATAAAATCAATTTAAACTAGGGGTTTTCTGATAAGTTCAATTCGTTAAACAAACAATGCAGTTCCATGGCTTGATTTTTGTTCATAAATTTCACAGATGAGAAGTTGAGGCAGAGTTCCTTGTGAAAAGTGAAGAAGGATGGTTTTGTCTTCAGGAAACGGCACTTGTGAGTGAAGAATTTACCCAACACAATTATTACATTTAGAACACTCTCAAATTTCTTTTCTTTTCCTAGAATTCCAAATATGATGTCATATTTTGAAAAATCAATTAAGTTTGGGATTCTAGGAAAAAGCCAGTAATTCATGTCATCCCACAAAGCTTTTGCGTATATACAATCATAAAATAAGTGATCAGTTGACTCAATTTCCTGTTATCGTCAAAAGCAAATCGGTGTCTGAGAAAATCTTTTGAAGGATAAACATCTGAAAAAGTTTTGAAGTGTGCTTCCTTAGCTTTTGGTGGAATTGGAAGTTTTATATAATCTGTTCTAATTTTTTTTTTTTTTTTTTTTTTTGATTTGATCATGAGAGAATAAATGCGAGATAGACTTTGGATTTGATTTATAGGGGAACAAAGCATTAGTAAAAAAAAATTCCCTAATTTTGGAATTTGAAAGTGTTCTAGCCGTAACATTTTGACCGTTTATCAGGAGTTTTGGTAGTTCTGGGGACCTGCAGATGGGGGTTTGAAAAAGACTGGTTGCTGTAGATAAAATATTTGGAGGGATAGCTCTAATAATTTTTTGAAATTCTTTTTTCTCTGCTTCCAGTTTATATTTAGCTTTGAATTCATCAAATGATAATAGTATGCCTCTATCATTTAATAAATGCATCACCGACCAAATTCCTTTTTCATGCCAATTCTTTAAAAAGATTGATTTGTTTCTAGATTTTATATAATGACAATTCCATAGTGGAGTATTGTGAGGGCTATAATTATGTTTATAAATTAGTCTCCAGTACAATAAAACTTGCTGGTGAAATGATGAAAGTTTTATGGGTAATTTCCGAATGTCAAAATCACTTCTAAGTAATAAGCTAACTCCTCCCATTTCGGAAAATATTTTATTTGGAATATGAAACCATAGGCTATTTTGATTAATCAAGAAAGACCTGAGCCAATTTATTTTTAAAGTACCGTTAAGGCTATCGAAATCTATAGCTTGTAACCCTCCATCTTCAAACTGTTTGACTAAATTCCCTTTTCTTATATAATGAGTTTTTCGTCTCCATATAAAGTCAAAGTTAATTTGATTAATAGATTTAATTGCTGACTTAGGAAATCCTAGTGTATATGCCGGGTAGACCAGTCTGGAGATACTTTCCATTTTTGTGATAAATATTCTTCCCAGAATGGATAAGTCTCTCTGTGACCAATTATTTAAATGACTTTTGCATTTTTTAAGTTTCTCCCAAATATTAAGATTTTCAAGTTCAGTCTTATTTTTAGTTATATACATACCTAAATATTTGACTTTGGATTGTATAGGGATGTTAGATGCATTAGATAAAGTACAGTCTTTTAGAGATAGTATTTCACACTTGTTTAAATTCAATTTTAATCCTGAGGCTTCTGAAAAAAGATCAATAATTTGGAGGAGTTGAGGTATATCGTTTAGATTATTTAAAAAAAAATGGTTGTGTCATCAGCTAACTGGCTAATGGAAAGCTCTTTACCTAGTACAGCAATTTTACCAAAATTAGCATTTTTTATTTGTATAGCAAGGATTTCTGCTGCTACAATGAACAACAGAGGCGAGATTGGGCATCCTTGTTTTATACCTTTGTTAATCTTAAATCGTTGTGAGGTGCCATGAGGAAGACATACTGAGCTATTTGTATCTTTATAGAGTAATTTGATTACATTAATAAAGTTATTTCCAAGTCCAAAGAGATCTAAAGCCAGAAACATAAATTTGTGCTCTATCATATCAAAGGCCTTATAGAAGTCTAGGAAAAGTACAAAACCTTCATTGTCAGTTAGATAATTATAGTCAATCAAGTCCAAAATGAGGCGGGTATTATTGTGAATAGAGCGACCTTTTAAAAAAACCAGATTGCATGTCAGAAATAATTTGGGATATGCCTGATTTTAACCTGTTTGCAAAAATGTGGGTTAGGACCTTATAGTCATTATTTAATAAAGTTCTAGGTCTTAAATTATCCAGAAGAGTTGGGTGTTTCCCGGGTTTAGGTATGAGTGTGATCACCCCTTGTTTCATAGTATGTGTTAAAGAATAGGAAATGGAGAGATAAGGGAGGGGAGAAAGAAAAAGAAAAAAAAGAAGGTAGAGGGAATTGCACTGTACTATATTGTACTGAATAACCCAGTTCCCTTTAAATATGTAATTACATTCTTCCAAGCAGGTTGTGTACGAGGTCTATTAGATAATAAACCGACCCTTTTATTTGTTTTAACTATATAGATTTGAATGACGTGCGATTACACCAATCATGCTTGAACCCTCGTGCGCATGCGTGAGTTTTTCACGCGTGTCGGTGACGTCATTTCCCTGTGGTCCCGCCCTCTCGGCTGAATTTCTTTGTTTCACACGCTGCTCGAGACGGCGCGCGTTACTTTATCAAATTTTTTTTGTACCTGTGAGGAATATCCGAGTGGACACTATTCGAGAAATTAAGCTGGTTTTCGGTGAAAAGTTTAACAGCTGATGAGAGATTATGGGGTGTTTCTGTCTCTGTAAGGACTTCCCACGCAGCGGGACGTTGCGCAGCGCTTCCAGGCGCCGTCATCGGCCTGTTTCGACCTGAAAACATCCTAATTTAAGGCTTAATTCACCCAGGACGTCGTGAGAGAAGATTCAGAAGAGGCCGGCATGAGGACTTTATGCGGACATTCCACTGTTTAAGGACATTTTGTAATGAAAGATGTGCGCGCAAATTCGCTGAGTCGTTTCTGTGACGACTCGGCAAATCTGTGTGCGCCGCGACAGGAAAAACACCTCCGTGTTGAAAACCATTTGTAAAATTCAGGCGGCTTTTGATGGCTTTCAACAAGTGAGTAACTGAGAAATTGTTTAACAGCTTGGGCATGTTCCAACTTGCCCGTTAAGATTTCCAACGGAGGTGTTTTTCCTGTCGCGACCCCCCGCGGTCGGGTCCGGCCCGACATGCGACTCTGCCTGCACGTTCTTTCATTACAAAATGACTGTTAACAATGGAATGTCCGAATAAACTCCTCATGCCGACTTCTTCTGAAAGTTCTCTGTTCTCTGACGACTTACTGGGTCAACAGAGCCTGAAATGTGGAAGTTTTCAACTTGAAACGGTGAGACGCTGCCGCCTCGAAGCGCAGATCGCCGTCAGGCGCCGTGGACCGTCCTTAAAGCGACACTACCAGACCAAAATCTCTCATCAGCTGTTAAAATTTTTACCGAAAACCAGCTGAATTTATTGAATGGTGTCCACTCAGTTGTGCCTTACAGTTTTGAAAAAAATTTGATCAAACAAAGCAGCAGTCTCTGAGCCATTCCTAAACAATGAAAAAAATCGACGAGAGGGTGGACGTCTCCTCACTCAAAGACTGCCCACAGGTGAATGACGTAACCGACAGGCGTGAAAAAACTCTTTCATGCCCACGAGGGTTCAAGCATGTCTGATGTAATCACACGTGATTCAAATCCATATGGTTTTTGAAAAAAATAATAAGGTTGGATACTTTTCTAATAGACCTCGTAAGTGTAGAAAAAGAAAGTGTAGTCATCCCTGAAGTGTTTAACTGGTCTGTCCTTGTGCTCTGACATCATCTAATTTCTGTCTTGGTGATTATGACTTCAAGTTTACTAAGTGGAATGTTGATCTGTATTTCTGATTTCAGAGCTGCTTTTGCCAGCTGATCTGCTGCTTTGTTACACTCAGTTTCAGAATGAGACGAACCCACATTAGACATACTGAAATATTCTACTGTTGTAGTTTAAATAAACTTTGAAGAATCTCGATCAGGTCCGGCCTGCAAACACATTTGCCATTTGAGATGCTGAGTAATCCTGCCTTTGAATCTGAACAGATGACATAACAGGTGACTGAACTTCACCTCCTCTACCCACTACAGGGAGAGCAAAATTGCAAGTACTTCCACAGAAAAGGCAGCTAAATGATCTTTTATGATTGACTTATGAAATTGGGGAATATAAACACTCTGTGGATGACGCACTGCTGCATGTTATAAATGTTTTCACTTTTACTTTTGAAAACCGTTAACTTACCTTTTTGTAGGACGATTCATGAACATTAACCTGCTTTTTTTTTGTTTTGAATCTTTTTACACTTTATGGAAAAATGTCATTCATAGATGCACTCAGCATTAAAAAAAGATTAAGTTTGTATCTCCAATTTTAAATTGTACATTACTATATTAAAACTGTATAGAAGGCTTTACATATTAAGGGGTGGGATTTGAGAGCGTCCTCTGAAACTCACAACAACTGGGCAGCCCCCAGGTTGTTGCCAGCACAGGCTGTGGTTGCTGGCTGTCTTCTCGTTAACCCTTATTTTGAAATGCAGCTGAATGTGTTACAGCGGCAGCTCGCTGCTGCCCCCGCGACCCGACTTCGGATAAAGCGGAAGAAAATGGATGGATGGATGGATGAATGTGTTACTACTGTTGACCATTATTTTGAAATGCGACTGGATGTCTTACTACTGTTGACCATTATTTTGAAATGCGGCTGGATGTCTTACTACTGTTGACCATTAAAGATAAAGATAAACTTTATTTATCCAGAAGAAAATTATTTTGCCAGAGTACAGAAATATTTTTTTTTTTAACAATAAGTACAACAAATTTCTGCATTATTTAGAAATGCAACTGGATGTCTTACTACTGCTGACCCTTATTTTGAAATGCAATGGGATGTTGTACTACTGTTGAACATTATTTTGAAATGCAACTGGATGTCTTCCTACTGTTGATCATTATTTTGAAATGCTACTGGATGTCTTCCTACTGTTGATCATTATTTTGAAATGCAGCTGGAAGTCTTCTTACTTTTGACCATTATTTTAAAATGTGGCTGGATGTCTTACTACTGTTGACCATTATTTTGAAATGCAACTGGATGTTTTATTACTGTTGACCATTATTTTGAAATGTGACTGGATGACTTACTACTGTTGACCATTATTTTAAAATGCGGCTGGATGTCTTACTACTGTTGACCATTAAAGATAAAGATAAACTTTATTTATCCAGAAGAATATTATTTTGCCAGAGTACAGAAACAATGTTTTTTTTTTAACAATAAGTACAAGTTTCCGCATTATTTAGAAATGCAACTGGATGCCTTACTACTGTTGACCTTTATTTTGAAATGCAGCTGGATGTCTTCCTACTTTTGACTATTATTTTGAAATGCAACTGGATGTCTTCCTACTGTTGACCATTATTTTGAAATGTGGCTGGATGTCTTACTACTATTGACCATTATTTTGAAATGCAACTGGATGTCTTATTACTGTTGACTATTATTTTGAAATGCAACTGGATGTCTTATTACTGTTGACCATTATTTTGAAATGTAACTGGATGTCTTACTACTGTTGACCATAATTTTGAAATGCAATGGGATGTTGTAGTCTTGTTGACCATTATTTTGAAATGCAACTGGATGTCTTACTACTGTTGACCATTATTTTGAAATGCAACTGGACGTCTTACTATTGTTAACAGCTTGAAATTTTACACTGGCTTTCTGTTTACCATTATTTTGAAAATTTTCCGGATGTCCTTGTTATTTTGAATTGCTGCTGGACGCCTTCTTGCCAACCATTATTTTGAAATTTTACCATACACGGTATATTTACACCACGTTTTTCACTGGTTTTCTGTTAACCATTATTATAACATTTTGGGGGATGTCCTTCTGTTGATCATTATTTTGAAATGCGGCTGGACGTCTTACGACTGTTGAACATTATTTTGAAATTGTGTTGGCTGTCTTTTGCGTGTGTCTTGACAGTCTCTTTTCCCTCCAGGTGAAGCCTCGTCGGGGAGATTTTCTCTCCGCTTTTCTGACTTTAATCACGGCGTCTCTAGTGAAAAACAGCGCTTGGAATAGTCCGACTGGATCCATACGACGTCCGGAGGACCGGATCTGTTCTCGGATTCAGGCCCTGGATGGTTTCGTTTTCTGGAGGGGGACCTGGAAGCCCGGGCCCGCTGTTGGAGCAGGGAGGAGGCCCCGGCGCCCCCTGCTTCTGACCCAGAAAACAGCACCCTTAGCCGGCCTGTGTGTCTACTAGCAGGTCGGCTAGCCGCTAGTTACATCGCCGCAACAAGAAAGAGCTCTCTCCATCCTACTTTATTTATGTGATTATTTTTATTATTGTTTTAAACAACAGGAAATACTTTTTCTGTAATTAACTGAAGGGAAAGAGTCATTTAAAAGCGGTTAGCAGAGAGGTAGTTTCTCTTCCTGACGGTGGTTCCGGATCGGCTCCGGTACCATCTCCTGGTTTTTCTGACCTTCGTGAGGTCCAAACGCAGACCATGGCTGGCATCATTAAGGAGATCGTAAGCCGGAACAAAAGACGGTTCCAGGAGGATGGCTTTGACTTGGACCTAACTTGTATCCTTTTACTGTAATTTTGCTATCATACTGTGCTGATGTAGCGCCGAACTCCATTTTAAAAATGCTGTATTTTGCTGTTTGTGCTTTTCGGCAAATATGTCGCTATCATAAAATGATAATTTATTCATTTAAAACAAGTGGTCAGATATTTATTTTTTACGCGTTGTCACGGGCTGAACAAAGATACAATAAAATATGTATACAGAAAAGAGAAATCAGAAATAAAGTAGCACCAAAACATTATGAACAGCTTAATAATCACGAAACGCCTGTAATCGTTGTTTAGCATCGTGAGAGGGTGCTAAATAATCTTTTTGCTAAAATTCCAAAAACTAAAATCAAGGGCGTCGACTCATCTGATGGGTCGACGATGGGAGTTTTAATTTGACAGGTGCGAGTTCACCTTAAAAATACACTTTTATCAACGGAGTCCGGAGCGCGGCCGATACAGCTGGTTTTCCCAGCAAATAACCTCTGTTTTGGGGGGATACGTTCCCACTAGATGGTTTCTGTTTTGGCGATGACGTTCTTCGTAAATAATCTGATTTAATTTGACGTTTTGTGTTTGTGATCGAAGCTGATAACAGGCTAAGCTAAAGGACTAAGCTAACTCTGTGTCCGTGTGGTTGCATCAGAAGAGCTGCAGCTCATTAAAATATTAAGAATTATTATTTTACTGCAGAGATAGTTGTAATTTCAAGAGGATACGTTGTTCAAAGTTCTTTATGGTAACCTGTGAATTTTTTTTTTTTTTAATTTTTGTTTTCCAAGCAGCCACATTTAGTGTAGATGTAGTCTACCCAATACGTAGAATGTATGTTAGTAAAATCTACCTTGGTTTTTCTGACGTTCAGTTGGTGGTGCCAGGAGAATTAAAATCTTTGAGGGGTGTTGGAATAATATCCAATCTTCATATTAATATTCATCAAACTGCATGTGAATGGATTAGTTGAGGTTAGAAGGTGGTTCTGGACTGAATGATGCCGTTCTTCTTGTTGGATGTTCACTTCGTGAACGCCACATGGCTGAAATGGTGAGGAAAAGATTCCTGATCATCTGAAAACTTTGTCCTGCTCCTGCATTGGACCTGAATGGATGGCAGCGATGACAAGGTCTGGCTGGCTTTGCTGTCCCGGTGTCGTGGTCAGAACGCACCCCCTTCCCTCGAACAGTCCCGCTGACTTGACTGCATGTGTCATTTCAGAGCGTCAGCAGGGATTCGCAGACTATCGCCTCATTTCTGCTTAAACTGCACTCCAGTCATCATTAACTCAGCATCAGATCTCTGAAGGTTTTGTACAACAATCATTTCAACATAAATTCAGCATTATTTCATAATAGGCTCTCTGAGAGGCTCTCTCTCTACCGATCAAAGGGAACAATGTTATTATTAACCATCAGATGACAAAGTAAAACCTCTTAAATCAGTCTGAAGTCAGTTTTAAGCAGAAACGAGGCGATAATCTGTTAATTGCTGCTAACGCTCCAACATGACCCATGCACAGTGAAGGCAGGGGGCCGCGTCACCAGGTTTGTGCATGCGCAGACTAGTGTAGAGGATTGCTCAGGCTAGAGGAGTGCTGAGACCCTGACTGTCAGTGTATCTCTCCCGTTCCATGATGTGTTACTCGTGGATACTGTGTGGCCTGATGGTATCCTGCAGTCCATGAAGGAAGAAGCATCGCTGTTGCACTCTTTTCATCACAGCTTCACATTGAAGTGACCATTTCAGGTGCATTGTGGGGCACCTGCAGAAGTTGGCCCTCTCCGCTGCTGCTCCACAGATCCATATGGAATTGTGTTATCTGTACAAGCCAGAATCCTAGGTCACAGAGTTTGGTCACCAGTTGAAGAGAATTCATTTCCCTAGATACGATTAGTCACATTTAACTTTATACAAAAAAATACTTTTAACAGTCAATGAACAGTTTACACTTTGATGGATTTAATTATTAAATTTATTATTTGGATTTTGTTCAGACTTGCTCAATTTAACACTTTGGAGAGTTGGGGTCGGGTTATTTTATTGAATAATTTTCTTTGGTTTTGACTTGATCCCTTTCTGGTTTCGGCTTGTCAAATATTCGGGCTCTTTCAGTTTTGTACCGATCAGGTTGAGATGTGATGGGCATTTGATCGTATTTGATGGTTTAAAAAAAAGTGCAGGGAGATGAACGTGTAGAGCATACGGGGCTGTTCAGAGGTTGCTGGTTTGGATTCTTGAGAGTTCACAAATGTGTATTGATCATTAACAGTTTGCAGATATTTATCCCAATATCATTGCCATGGGTTTCCCTGCTGAGAGGCTCGAAGGCGTCTACAGGAACAACATAGACGAAGTAATCAGGTAGGACCTTTGTCTGACCTTTTCAACTCTGGAAGCGTTCAGATGATCCTGAGGCTATTACCCGTAGCAGATCAATCTGCTCGTACTGAGAGCTTTCTATCATCTGTTACCTGATGCCAGTGATGTCATCAGTGTCAGCGAGTCAGTCTTGTTCACACAGCAAGTTTTACAGACTTTGAATCAGTTTGTAAAGAAAACACACACTTTGACCCCCCCTTTGAAGGATCCTATTAAATTTAAGTTGATGGAAAAACGATACCTGCAGAGATTCCTCAGCTTCTTCTGAATCAGCCACATTCTGCTTTAAGTGACTGCTTCGATGTTTCTGAATGATGTCTACATGCAGACTATAAGTTAAACAGATATATTGGAACCATAATACCGAAAAGGAGAAGCTGAAATTTTTTTAATCAACTTCTTGTTACTTAAAAGTGACTTGAGGTGTTCCATTGTAGTGACTAATTTGTTATAAGTCATAGTTTATGGATTCAATAAAATCTGCTGAGTCATGAATATATGTTGGTGTTAACACCAGCCACCAATCATGGCAATTACAGACCTTTGTGATGTCATAAGACCAGGGAAATCAGAGTAAAACCTCTGTCTTGATTGGGGTGATCAAACTCAGTCGTTTGAAACAAATCTGACTCACCACTGGTTAAATTCACGCTTTCTTCAGCAAAGCATCATCTTTCAACAAGATGCCACTGTTTAGAATCCTGTTGTGATCACATGACTCTGCCCTCCACTACTCAGCAGAGAGAATGGCCCTGTGTGATACGTCACCGTGTGTGTCCAGTTTTTTTTAACACTCTCTTTATTTCTGTCCAACAGGTTTTTAGATTCTAAACATAAAAATCACTACAAGATCTACAATCTGTGAGTAGACTTTGTTTTTCCAACATACACAGGTGTGGGGTGAAACTACAGGAGTGTTAAGCTCTATGTGTGGGTGGGTGGGGGGGCTCAGATTAATTCTGAGATGTATGGTCTGTGAGGTTTTTTTTTGTAGTTCTGGTTTGATGGTCTCAGAGGAGGTTCTGGGTCTTTATTGGTGTGTGAGGAGGATCTGGATTGGACCTTCAGCTGTTGGGTCTAATCTGACTTCTCTGTGATCACAGGTGTGCAGAGCGACAGTATGATGCATCCAAGTTCCATTGTCCAGGTAAGAGCATGTCACTGTGTGGATCCTGTGACTGATTTGATTGATTAAATGTGGACGGAGACACTATGTTGTTGGTTTTTACTGTTCCAATGAAGAAGGCTCATGAAGCTATTGAGATGATATCCAGTGATGAAAGTCTTCTGGAAATTACCGGAAATCCGCGTTTTTACTCGCATGGTGAATGTTTCCGGGTTATGTTTGGTAACATGCATCAGAATCCATTCATTCAGTTCCACACCCAAACAGTTGGTGGCAGTAATGCACTCTGTTGGTTTGCAAGCCACCCATAATCTGCAAAGAAGAAGGGTTATTTCTTTTGGGAGTTTAAGTTATCATTTTGGGAACTCTGCAGTGATTCTCCTAACAGTTTACTTTGTTGTGGACATTAAAAGTTATGAGCTGTGTATTTCTTCCAGTAATGGTACATTAAGTGGAGCTAACAGATGAAGCTTCCAGCTGCTAAACATGCTAGCGCATTAGCATTCAGACGAGAGTTTAACTCTGCGAGTCAAAACCACAAAATTGAGTTTGAGAAACGGACAAAAAATTTCTGAGGTGAGTAATTGAAAATAATCCATGGCGTTAGTGCTAAATGCCCATGTTTCATTATGTTAATCAAGAAATTATCTCAACAACAACAGATCAATTAATGGTTTTAATTTACAGATGAACATCAAAGATTTCTAAAGAATCTTTTTTTATTGTTATTAAAACTATTTAAATTAAAGTTTTCTAATGTAATGTAACTTAGAAATGTACAGTAATCAGAAATTAATCTTGAAATAAAAACACAAGTATTTTACGGTGACCAAGAATTTGAAAAAGATTATCAATAGCGCCAAAGCTCCTGCCAAAACTAGGAAAACTGAGAAGTGAGTGAAGGTTGAACAAGTTGATGCATTATGTGTCATAAACACTCCAATTGATCCATTTGAATTGATACTGAGAATTATTATTTTTGAGTTCTTTGAATTGTCATTTACTGTGTACTTTTCTGAACCACAATGTATGTTTTGGGATTAAAGGCCGGTAGCACAATACAAGTTGTTTGGAAAACCTGACCTGATCCAACAAAAACATTTAATTTGTTGGAGATTTTTTTTTTTTTTCTTGTGGGTAAATAGACCTAGAAATGCACCAGAATGGATGTGAGATTTCAAATTTTTCCTGGGGGAACCCAGACCCACCCAAGAGGGACTTCGGGTCTTTGGACCTTGCCAAAAATATTCAGGTTTTTTTTTTTCCCCCCATGGACCACTTTCATCACTGGATATCAAAGTTTGGGGCGGGACAGGTCATTTTGGTGTTGGTGCAGATGCAAAGCCATCGTCACGTTACAGTGCCTACTGCTGCCCATTGTCAGTGCTGCATGTCGCCTCTCTTTCAGTGGCCCAGTTTCCTTTTGAGGATCACAATCCACCCCAGCTGGAACTGATCAAACCTTTCTGCGAGGACTTGGATCGGTGGCTGAGAGAAGATGACAATCACGTTGCCGCCATCCACTGCAAAGCGGGAAAAGGTCGCACAGGGGTCATGATCTGTGCCTACCTGCTGCACCGCCGCAAGTTCATTGTTGCACAAGAAGCTCTGGATTTCTACGGCGAGGTCCGCACCCGAGACAAGAAGGTACGAGTACAGCAGTACACATTTAAAATAAGTTTCAAGTACTACACGTTTCTAATGTTAAATAATTTGAAGGAAAAATGTGTTTTTGCAATTTCATTTGCACATTAGGAAAAACCTATAGCTTATATTCATTTCCTTAAATTGTTTAGAGCATGATCACAAACCTGCTCCTACAAGAAAATAATCAGATAAAATGGAGGAGGAATATTTAGGGACCACTGAAATTGTAAATATTATTTTCTGTTAATGAAGAGATAAGTTCAGGTCACATTGAGACTTTTCAGACATAATCCTCACATTCACATGTGACATTTATTCAGTAATAAGCATATTTATGTCAAGTTACTGTTGACTTACTTTCCTCTGATCTTGTTAACAGCACTGTACTTTAGCTGCACAAGTTAGCACTGCGCATTGGCGGAACAGGCCGGCCTTTCATAATAGAACATAATGTTTGGTGGTTTCAATTCATCAGCTTTGATTTTTCATGTCGGACATTGTGTAGATCAGTTTTTCAAACAGTTTACCTGAAAGCAGTAGTGTGGCAGTGAGAGACTCATTCGATATGAAAATAATTCGTCTGGAAATGGTAAATAGCACTTTTTCATCTGCATCAGAAGCTCAAAGCGCTTTACAGTTATGCCTCATATTTACCTATTCACACAGACACACTTGCACAGCGATGTCAGTGTGCTGCGATGCAAGGCGCAACAAGGGGATTAGGGACCTTGCCCAAGAGCCCTTAGCAAATTTCCAGTCTGGCTGGGTTTTGAACAGAGGATCCTCTGGTCTGAAGCCCAACGCTTAACCACTAGACCATTACCTCCCCAAAGCACAGTGGAAAGCAGTGGTCACATTTTTGTAACATACTGCTTTATTAATTGTTTGCAGGCACAGCATTTATTAATTGGCATCAAAGTAGGTTTTTGAGGAGCTTTTGCTTTAGTTGGAGGAAAATAACATTTTATGAGCTCTACAGTGAGTTTGTGGTACTTCTTGGAATCTGTGGCCATCCTGTTAATGCTGGTGATAATAATAATTTTATTTGTGTAGTGCATTAATAAAATGCAAAGTGCTTGAAAATATATTGAAAACAGACACTACCAGTCAGAAGTTCACTTGAATGGGAAAGTGTGTCCAAAAGATTGTGTTATCAACAAAATATCAAGTTTGTCAGCTTCATAATCAGTTGGTGCCAGTGGAAACTGAAAAGTAGTTTTTAGTTGAAGAAACCAGAAGTGAGGTTCAGGTTTTCACATTTATAACTTTGTTCAAATGGAACGGAGGAACAGCAGTGTTGTTCTTGCTAGTGATCTGGAAGATCCCTGATTCATGGTCACTCATGGCCCATTCCTCGTGTGTGTCTGGAGTTGTCAGGAAGAGCATCCAGCTAAAACTCGTCACATCAACATGTAGATTGGTGCAGGACCTGCTGTGATGACCCAGAGGAGAAAACAAATCCGGAAAATAAAAACATTAAAGGTGGCGGACTTTGATTTGCCCACATTTACGTAAAGTTTGATGGCTGATTGAACCATCTTCTGCTGACATGCACGCGTCCTTGTGTGACAACATAGTGCCTGGTGTGGAATTCGTCTGTATGCTAGCTCTGGCTGACATGGTTCTTGACCGCCCACATTTGACAGATGGAAGTACAGCCAAGAGTCTTTGGGTGATTTAATGTGTTTGTATATTTCAGGGAGTGACCATCCCCAGCCAGCGACGATATGTCTTCTACTACAACTTCCTGCTGAGGAACCATTTGCAGTATAAACCTGTCGCTCTGCTCTTCCACCGGATGCTGTTTGAGACCATCCCCATGTTCACCGGAGGAACCTGCAGTAAGTCCAATTCAGATGTCTTCCATCCTGCTGCTTAGTGTCATTTTTTGACGACACTAAGCAGGAGCTGCTTTGCATTAACTTGTATACCAACAAGAGCTGCAACAATTGATTAATGCTAAATTAATCGTCTGTCTTGATAATCGTTTGAAGTTCCTTTTTTAAAAAAATCCAAATTCTTTGACTTCAGCCTCTGAAATGTGAATATTTTCTGGTTTATTTTACTCAGTTTTACTCCTGTCTGACAGTAAACTGAGTATCAAGACATTCAAAGGTGTCATCTTGACTTCTGTATAACATGAATAGACATTTATCACCATGATTTGACATTTTATGGCTGCAACAACTAGTCAAAATTGAGAAAATAATCCATTCTGAAAATAATTGTTTGTTCCAATCCTAATATGGCACATTATCATGCACAAGCATTGCACACTCATGCTTTGTCAATGGAACTGTTGGTGTTACAGGGGTGGCTGGCTCCAAAACAGAAATTCCCATAGAAGCCCATTTTAAAACATCCAACTTTACAGCAGAAATAAACATGTTTATAGCTTGGCACAAAAAACGGTTTTGGTCTCTATAGATAGTTTCCTCCTCTATGACAACGGGGGGTGATTTTTTTTTTTTTTTTCTAACTTCTTAGTTTAAGATCTTATAATTAATAAAATTCTGCATAATTATGGGCGTGGTTGCTTTGAGTGACAGCGACTGTGTCCATCGGCTCCTCCTCTCGTAGTCTTCCACCGAAACAGAGCCGCTCGCTTTTGTGTCTGGAGTGTTTCATTACAAACATTTGGAATAATACAACTTGTTGTGCAGTGAAACATTGTAACGGATCATATAAGACGTCCCTGTTGCAATATTGACACTGACTGAAACTCTCGTCATTTAACATTGTATGCTAACAGTGTTAGCTCTTTTAGCAGCTGTCAGTAGGTCCACTTAATGCACGATTACTGAGGAGATATGCAGTGGATAACTTTTACTATCCACACCAAAGTAAACCGTTATGAGAACCACCCCGCAGTGCCCAAAAATATGAATTAATAAACACCCAAAACGAGGTTAGCTCTTAGCTGCTGGTTCAGACTCAGGGAGAGGGGTGTGTTCAGGCTTTTTTCATCACACACAGCCACCCCTTTACACATTGAGTTCATCATGAATCTCTGTGGGCGGGGGCTCTCATTATGGCGACGCCCAGAAATGGGGGTCATTTTGACTGTTCTGGGTCTCTATAGAAAATGAATGGCTGACATCACACAGGCTCTGGCCAGTGTATATATAGTCTATGGGAAAATTTGCTAAAGCATGTATGGTGCAGTGGCATGCCTGAGGCGCTTACATGATGTTTAATACATCAAAAATGTAAATCAAACATTGCTGTTTTAAAGTTGTGCTTTCATTCAACCCATTCACTTATACAACATGGGGTTGTGTGGCATGATGAAATGTGCTTGTGTGTCATGAACTTGCGGCATGGTGAAACGCTAACTTGGCCAACCTGCTGTAGGAATTTCCTGTTCCACAGATGCATCACTGTTATTTGGCATTACTGTGACAGTATGGCAAAGTCATGATGTCACACAAGTTAGAGATGACACTGTGCTTGTATCCAGAAAACAAGCGGGCATGTGACATTTAACCTGAGAGATGTTTGTTTTGAGGCACGTTTTGACAGTTTAATTTGTTGGAATCTGATGATAAACTAATGAAAAGCATGACATTTTGCTCTTACTGCTTCATTTTTTTTTTTTTAAGTCATATGACCGCAGACACAGCATCCTTTGAGTCATGTGACTCCCTGCGTCTTTTATCACACACAACATTGACATTTCTTCTTTCGGCTGCTCCCATTGGGGGCGCCGCAGCAGGTCATCCATTTCCATCTCACCCTGTCACACCAACCACCTGCATGTCCTTCTTCAGCACATCCATAAACATCCTCTGTGGCTTCCCTTTTCTCCTCCTGTGTGGTGGCTCCATCCTCAGCATCCTTCTCCCTATATACCCTGGATTCAGTCTCTCTGCACATGTCCAAACCATTTCAGTCTCACCTCTCTCTTTCTCTCCAAACCATCCTACTCATGCTGTTTCTCTGACATGTTCAATGCTAATCCTCTCCATTCTCGTCACTGCCAAAGAAAATCGCAGCATCTTCAACTCTGCCTCTGTCTTTTTGTTAGTGCCACTGTCTCTAAGCTGTACTTCATAGGTGGTCTCACTACTGTCTCCTTCAATCTTGCAGATAACTTTCTATCACAAATCACTCCCGCCACCTTTCTCCATTCACTCCACCCTGCCTGCACCCTCTTCTTCACCTCTCCACCACACTCTTTTATTGCTTTGGATATTTGACCCCAAGAATTTAAAAGCATTTATCTTCACCACCTCGACTCCTTGTTACCACACTATTCCACCAGGCTCATTCAAGCACATGTAAACAGTCTTGCTCTGACTTACTTCATTCCCCTTCTTTCCAGAGCATGTCTCAACCAGCTCTCTACTCTCACTACAGAACACAGTGTCATCTGCAAGCTTCATAGTCCATGGAGACTCCTGTCTGTTCTCTTCTGTCAACCTGGCCATCACCATTGCAAACAAGAAAGGACTTTGAGCCAGTCCTTGATGTAATGCTCCTGGGGTCTGCTTGAACCCTGTGTGCATTGAGTGCATAGGGTTAATACAGCTGTGAATGTTTGTGTTATGTCAGCTGGACTGTGATCAGCTGAGTAGTGATGGTGTTCGTGTTGTGTTTGGGTGCAGACCCTCAGTTCGTGGTGTACCAGCTGAAAGTGAAGATCCACACATCCAACCCGAACCACATGCGGCGAGAAGACAAGCTCATGCTGTTCGAGCTGCCGCAGCCGCTGCCCGTCTGTGGAGACATCAAGGTGGAGTTCTTCCACAAGCAAAACAAGGTGATGAAGAAGGTGAGGACCGCCACCAAATACAGTGTTTATCTCACAAGAAGCATGACAACTACAAGATAAGTTCTGACATGCTTTTCAATGTGATCTTCAGTGATTAAAAACTTTGTTAAACAGTGGTACCAGATGACACACAGCTGGTCTGAGGAGGTTGCCCCCATACAACAAAAATGGTTTAAGGATTTTTTTTTTTTTTTTTTTTTTTTTTTTTTTGTCACACAGTAGGATAGGGGGGTTTCTTTCCCCAAAGAGAATGAGATATTTATTTATTTGCAAACTGTGTGTAGAATGCCGCTTTTTTTGGAGGGGGGGGGATTTTAAATTTTCTAAGGTGTATATGAAAAGCATTTGTAAAGTGGTGTGAAAGGATTAATTTATTTATTTTGGGATTTATCTTATTTCCTGAACGTTTTCATATCAGATGGCTGTTTGCAAAAATACAAAAATAAAACAAAAAAGCCCTGGAATTTTAAAAATAAAATTAAAGAATAAAAATTCATAAATTTCTGTAGTTTTAACTGCATATTTTAAGACTACAAAACAATTATATTTTAAATGGTAAAGAAGAAGAATTTGCTGAAATCAAAGTGTCCATGTAACGAGTGATAAATATCTCTGTGCAGTCTGCAAAAACCAACGTGAACGTTTTGTGTGAGTAAAGTCAAAATGACCTGTGACCTCCAGGAAAAGATGTTCCACTTCTGGGTCAACACTTTCTTCATCCCGGGCCCTGAGGAAGAGGACCCCAACAGCCTGGAGAACGGCAGTGCTGGGACTCCGCGGGACATAGACAGAACCTTCCAGAACCCGGGGATCACAGCCATGACAACTGGAGGGGAAAGCGACAGAGACTACCTGGTCCTCACTCTGACCAAGAACGACCTGGACAAGGCCAACAAAGACAAGGCCAACAAGAACTTCTCCCCAAACTTCAAGGTGAAGCATCTCCTTTGTGTTTCATGAAAAACACCTGAGGGTTCGGAATCTATCTGAAACATTTTAATTTACCAAAAAAAAAAGTCATGTTTTCTGTGAAATAAAAACTGTGGTACTATAAGTACAACACGTTCTGGATTTATGGGGATTGAAGGTGGAAACTCCTTCTAGGAAGCTAATATAATAAATTCAGGTTATTTACTTGAAACTGGAGCGCAATGAACAAACTCCTGATGGGTCTTTGTCTGTGATTCAGGTCAAACTGTACTTCACAAAGACTGTGGAGGAAGGCGGGAACTGTGACGCCAGCAGCTCCTCGGCTTCTGTGACGCCGGACATCAGCGACAATGAGCCGGATCACTACCGTTACTCTGACACCACGGACTCGGACCCGGAAAACGAACCATTTGACGAGGATCCCCAAAGTCAGATCACTAACATCTGACACACATGGACCTCAGGCAGTCTTTGGAACTCTGTGGTCAGAGTCCAGATCAGTACTTAAGCCCTTTCCCCTGCCTGGACAATCACGTGGCTCGGACCGTGTGGGCGGGGCCAGACCATCCAGATGGAGATGGATGAAAGGACAGATTTTTAAATTAAGGAGTAAAACTTGAATCTCTATTGAAAGACAAGTAGTTCTCTTTACTGACCACGCCCACGTCTGGATAAATCCCAAAATCCTGTTCTCTCCTTCACCTCCAGTACTAGGAAGCTACACGCAGACTGCTCTTCATATTATTATTATTATTATTATTATTTTTTTTTTATGTCTCTTCTGTCAACTCTTCTATCTGTCAAAAGCTTCAAACCAGATCTGCTCTGTTTGGGTTTCGTCTGCTCTCTGGACTCTTCTGGATTTGTGAAGGTCAGTACGGACGCAGCGGTGCCACGTTAGCATAAAGCTCATGTTTCAACTGTTAATAGTTTCAGAAGTAATGAAAAAAAATGGTAAACATAAATAAATCCAGCCATAAATAACAGATTCTAGTTCAAAACCTTTTCCAGTGGTTCAGAGCTTCAAATTGAATTTTAAAACCAGAAATAAAGCAAATCCTCACGTGTCCGAAGCTAATACGACTCCAAAGGTTATTCTTTATTTTTTTGTCAGTTTTTATAAATTTGCAGGGTTTGTGTGTCGGCCCTTAAGTTATCACAGTGGGACCTTCAAACCAGTTTAGAGACTAATGTTGCACATGGGCATCTTCTAAAGATGACGTTTGAGCATTTTGGAAGATTAATGGCACATTTTTTGTTCAAAGCCCTCACGTATTTGGACTTGTTTTTTAAACCTGTTTGTTTTTGTTTTGTGCACGTTATTCTGAAGTACAGACCAGCACCTCGGCACAACTGCTGGTCTGCACCAGGCTGGACTACCACCAAAATACGATGTGGTGCTTGAATAATATTTTGTTTCCTTATTTTAAATAATAAAAATAAATATTTCTGTTTTCACGCTGACTTTGAAATCATCCAAAAAGTTTTTGTCCCCTTGGCCTTCAAAGGTCCAGGCCAGCAGGGTGGTCCAAACAGGTCTGAGCCAGTTTGAGTTCTCTGGGGTTTTTTCTCTGTCTGATGGAGCCTAGATAGATGGGTGGGGATGGACTGCTGGACTGCATGGTTTCTGGTTGTCCTAGGGTATGCTCCCAGACCAGATGGAACCAGCCTAGGATGATGCTACCTGGTTTAGATTAGCCTGAACTAGTTTTGTGTCTGTGCCAGTTTGGACCGGTCTGTTATTCTAGAACATTACAAATCAAAACCTGTGCCACTAAAACTTGTTTGTACTGATAGTCTGTCTACAAATGAGCTCAAACTAAAAATTACACAACTGTCTGGTTCCAGCATGAACACTAACACAATGAAGCATTCCTGTCCACAAGTCCTGGTTGGACCAAGTTGGCGCAGTTTTGATTGGGTTCCAATGTTGAAGGTTGACAGAATCATGTCACAGATTGTTTGTATGAAGCTAAACGCAAACGTTACACAGTGTGACCATTCCAGCGGCAAGTTAAGGCATCGCAAATGTGAGCGGGGTTTGCTGATTCAGAGTGCAGCATGTTTACTTTTAAAGGTGCAGCGCGAGTTTCTCCAACTTTGAGTCGTAGCTGATTTCGCAGATAACCTGAAATTAGTTTGAAATATTTCCAGTGAAAATACTGAAAGATGTCACGTCGTTTTCACGCCGAGACTCGCCGTCCTCCAGAAGTTAGCATTTTTATCAGGTTCAGCTTCAGACACACTTTACAATGTTTAAGACGATTCAGTCAAACAAACATCACGCACAAACAACTCCGATCAGACTCAGTGATCCCCGATCAGGTTCTGTTCTGTCTCCTAATTGGTCATTTTCTGAACATGAACAGACTTTAGCAGGATCTCTGCATGCCCGCTACAGTACTGTAATTTCCATTATTACTAATCTATTGATCATCAGTTATCAATCCATTCTGCTGGGGTAAGATGACCAATCAGAAAATTAACTTTAAACCATTTGTAGCATATTAATGTCAGCAAAAAGAAAGTAATGATCTAAGCTCCGCCCCCACTATTGATTGGTGGAAGTATTGAAACCATTGTCTGGTTTTAGCCCTTACACACTGAATCATTTAAATCCAGATAATTGATGATGTAGCCACCATACTGATACTAGATTGAACACTTCAATCAACTAATCAGTTATCTGTTAAGTTTTGATGTCCACAAACTGAAAGTTGGTTCTATTTGGCAATTTCTTGAAATCCATCTAGAAAGTGGCTTTTAGTTGGACTTGAATGCACATCAATGTCCAGGTCGAGCACACAAAGTTGATTTATTCTTGACTGGATTGTGATCTGTGTTTGAAACAACCAGAGGGGTTGTCTACAGTCAATCCAGTTTCAGGGTGATCGGTGCATCGCCAACAGCCGTTTTAAACCGTCCACTGACAGCCTAACCCAACATTTGGTGCTACAGGCCTTCATCTGTCCTGTGTGGTCTTCTTTATCTGTACTCTTTGCCATTCTGGATTTGGGTCTGTTCCTGTTGCTAACTCAGTCAGCCTTGGTAACAGTCGGATCACAAATGTTCTGGTTACACAGGAGGCTTTCTGGATGTTTGAGGTACAGGCACCATCATCACGAGTCACGTCCTTAAATGTTGAGTCTCGATCCTGCAACTCAGATTTGTGCATTGTAGATGGTTTGTGACACAGCTGTTGTGTTGCTAATCGTCATAAAATGATTTGGGGAAAATCAGCTTGTTCCCTGAGGAACACCCACTGCTAAAACCTGTCATCAGTTCCTTTTTCACCTGTATAATGCACCGCTGTCAGAGTGCTGGTATAAATACTGCACAACTTTACACCATGAATGTTCGTTTGGCACGGTTGGATTGCATCGTCATGGAGAAAACCACTAACGTCTGTCATTAATTCCGAGCAAAACGCTGCAGAGCTAGCACATAAATCTTTGTCGCACTTTAGAAAATTTGAGTTTTTGATGTTTCCCAAGCGTAACCGCTCTGTGACATTTTAAATTCAGACCAAAGTCAGCGATGAAGGAAAACAACTGATATTAGCTTGTTAATTAACCATGCTATCTCCCTTATTAGCTAGCTTGCAGTATTTATTTTACAGACGTAGCCGCTGCCCTTACCACTTTGTGATAACTTAAAAATATTATCTAAGGACAAAGAGCCACGATTTTGGTTCCTGCAGGTGCATGATAGTGACTCATTTCTTGCTCTTGTAGTTGAGCTGAAGCTTGTACCGTCCAGTCTCATCTTACAACTGACCCAATATGGTTTTTGTTTTTTGTTTTTTTTCTACGCGTCATAGTTAGCTTATACATTAGCCACCACTGTTACCAAGACAGGTTGTGATCGGACAGCAGGGTAGACGCATGAAGCCAGCATCCCACAGGTCAAAAGAGCAGGAGTATAGGCCCGTTCTCTCCAGCAGGGGGTGATAAAACAAACTATAAAGTTTCAACCAGCATTTGAGTTCCAAAACTGGTCTGGAACAGATCCACAGTTTTAGTCATGAAGCGGTCTGTGAACTTAGATTTTGCTGTTGTCAACGTAGCAGTACCAGGATCATCCACCAGGATAAAAAAAAACAAAGCAATGAAAGAAAGAGCTGTGTCCTCTTTGAAACAGGCAAATGCTGCACAAACAACTAAAGCTCGTAAAAATAAATAAAAACAGGTGCGTTGTTTGTCACAGCTTCCTGTTTCCTTAAGTCTGTGCTAACGGGCTAGCTGGTGCTTTTTTCAGGCATTTTTTCAGGCCATGGTGCATTTTTAGGTGCTAAGTTAAACCATTCTATCTGGTGCTGTCGTTAGTGCCGAGCGTTCCTGACGTCACGCTGTGACCAAGTCCATCAGTGCGTCCACCTGTACTTCAACATATCTTTGTATACCATCTTTATTTACTTCCACACACCCGCCAAAATATAGCTCAGACTCTTGTTTTATTTACTCTGTTTATGTTTACAGTCGTTGTTCCTTTTTGCCTGAAGCTAAAAACAGCAATGCTCAGACCTGAACCTGTTCACCGGGAGGTCAGGCTGTCCACAGTTTGAACTTTGAACCATCAGTCAGCCTCTGACTGTTCATATAGTGCTACCTAGAGTGCCTTAATTGAGAGAGTGGTGTCAACTCAGAACATGGCGCCATTTTGGTTCCAACTGTGCTGAACTACTGAATGAACGTTTTACGTTTTCAACTTTTTTTTTTTAAAATCATTTAACCACATACAGCAACATATCCAGGTACAGGTGCTATCAAAATAAATATAAAAATAGTTAAGCTATCAAATTTATATAAATTTACAATTTATGAAGACTTATTTAATGAATTTAAAGCCTGATTTAGCTCTAACTTCGTGCCATGCATTGACGTGCATGACAGTTTTAAAGTTCTCCGTCTCTGGATTATGCTTTTTTTTTTTTTTTTTTTTTTTTTTTTTTTTCTGGACTAATCTGACCTTCAACAAGCTTTTCTTTGTACAATCATCACCTCCAAATCAAAGGTAAGGTGTACTTTTTCCTCTTTTACAGACTTCATGCTGTAAATGTGTGGAATTTTCTGATCCCTTTGTAATCTGCGTGCAGACTACAGAAACTATTATAATATGATGGCAGACGAAGCAGTGAAAGCAGAAAAGTGTTAAATCACAACATTTTATGTCTGATTTAACAGGTTGCACATCAGGCTGTGGGTCCAAGTCTGAACACTGTGAAAAAAATAAACAGACTTTTATCACAGAAATGACTCCGGCCCCACTTTGCTCAAATCGGCGAGTGTCAGCACTGAACTTTAATTTGTACCTCTGTTACTGTGCACATCCAGACTGCTTGGGGTATTTTAATGGAAATACCTTGCGATCGGACGGGACATTTTGTCTGATGTGAGCGAAAAAATCCGTTACCTATGGTGTTTATTACATGGAAAACGATACATTGGGACTTTTTTGTCCAGTGACTGCGAATATCTGGTTTGTGTGATGACAGTTTAGGTGAGTTTTACTGGACATGGGACTGAACAATAAATTTATCCCTCAAAGCTTTGACGATTAAGTCAGCTTTCGTCCCACACAGCTGACTTTTTTTTTTCCTGTGAAATTTTTCTTCTGTTTGGATCTAAAGGGAATCTGTACATCTTTAAGCTTTTATGTCTATTTGTGCATCCAAATGCACAGCAACCCAACATTTTCAGCAAATAAAAAAAATAACTGGATTTCCATGTAGCCAGAGTAACAGCGAACCAAGATGGCACCATGAGTCACGTGACTGCCCACCCATCCCCGACTCGTCATATTGCCACTCTCTCAATTAAGGCACACTAGTGTCACCAACAGGTTAGAGTGTCCACCCAAACTGAAATACAAACCATGAAACTTGAAATGTTTTTGAGAAAACTCCCAAAATGTTCAGAGATGAAAGCTTTGAATGTTATGAATTTAACATTGTGACTTTATTTTTGTAACATTGTAATTATTTTGAAACACTGAATCATTTTTACTGTTCTAAAAAAGAAAAAAAAAATCACTTCCTGAATTAATGTTGTAAAACGAGCTGTTTCTTTAGTTTTTCACAGATTTTGACACAGTGAATCATTTTGTGAAGCAACTGGTTCACAGTTTCAAAATGTTGACTTTGTTTATGTAAACGGAATGTCCATCACCACAATCGGCCAATCATATGTGGCCGCGGAATATTGCAATTGGTTATTTAGCTGGTTTTGGGTCAGAACAGAAGCTGAGAAAAGCTTTTCTTCATGTGGACTGCCTCAACGAAACAGAAAAACTGTCTCATATTAAACTGTCCACAAACACTTTGTTTCATTTACAATGAAATAAAAACACTGTCAAGGTGAATAAACTATTTATAAACAACTATTACACTGTGGTGTTTTACTGAAACATTAAACTACATTTCCCATCAGCCTCTTCAGTCTGAGACCACCTCCACAGGAGTTGGGCCCCACCCATGACACTCCTCCAATGTCTGCTGGTTTGTGCAATGACTTATTTGTGCAGCGGATAACTAAAACAGTCCTTAAAATAGTGATACAAGCACCAAATTTGGCACAAATACTCCTTAGACTCTGGGGGGAAAAAAAACAAAACAAAAAATGACTGGCCACTTTAATTTTCAATAAGTGACCAGGTGGGGGACAATTGACGAATTACACAGGGGTCAAAATTTAAAAATGCTCCAATCATATTGACAACTACATCACATTATTTGTCTGATCATAAAGATTCCAAAAAAGGTATAGTTTGGACTACCTGTGACTGAATGTTGTGTAGTAAAATGGTGAGAATGCAAGAATGGTGACAAAAGTCAATTTAAGCTTGTACATAGGTTAAAAGTTAAAGTTGCTCCAATTTTGGTAAAAAAAAAAAAAAAAGGTGCAAATTATTGGTTGAACTAATAGGATTAATAAATGGAATAGTTCTGACTGTTAAATTCTTGGTCTGCAAGGTAAAGGTCAAACAAGGTCCATGTCGATTGGATTCTATGACACGTGACCTATGTTACCCCGTAGCGTGATAACTAAGAATGACACATGGTGCAAACTATTCTTTTATAACACCCTATTAACTCAACCAATAATATGCATTACTTTTTAGCGAAATTGAAGGAACTTTTAATTTTCGATCCCTGTACAAACTGAAATTGACCTTTGTCGCCATTCTTACTGTTTTTACTCCATAACATTGTCATGGACAACCCAAACTATACCTTTTTGGACTCTTTATGAGCAGACAAATAATGGGGTATAGTTTTCAATATGACTGGAGCATTTTTCAATTTTTAACCCCTGTGTTTTTGTCAACTGTCCCCCACCTGGCTGTCCTAATTTTTTATTTTTTTCGAAAAGGGTAATGTTTAAGGAGTACGAGGTCTGTGATAAAAGTAACGGGCCTTATTATTTTTTTCAAACACATATGGATTTGAATCACGTGTGATTACATCAGACATGCTTGAACCCTCGTGGCATGCAAGAGTTTTTTTTTTCACGCCTGTCGGTTATGTCATCGCCTGTGGGTAGTCTTTGAGTGAGGGAGTGGGCCACCCTCTCGTCATTTTTTCATTGTTTAGGAATGGTTCAGAGACTGCTTGCTTTGTTTGATCAAAATTTTTTCAAAACTGTAAGGCACAACTGAGTGGACACCATTCGATAAATTCAGCTGGTTTTCGGTTAAAAATTTTAACGGCTGATGAGAGATTTTGGTCTGGGTAGTGTCGCTTTAAGGACGGTCCACGGTGCCTGACGGCGATCTGCGCTGCGAGGCGGCAGCGTCTCGCCGTTTCAAGTTGAAAACTTCCACATTTCAGGCTCTGTTGACCCAGGAAGTCGTCAGAGAACAGAGAACTTTCAGAAGAAGTCGGCATGAGGAGTTTATTTGACATTCCATTGTTAACGGACATTTTGTAATGAAATAATGTGCGGGCAGAGTTGCATGCCGGGCCGGACCCGACCGCGGGGGGTCGCGACAGGAAAAACACCTCCGTTGGAAACCTTAACGGGCAAGTTGGAACATGCCCAAGCTGTTAAAAAAATTCTGTTACTCACTTGTTGAAAGCCATCAAAAGCCGCCTGAATTTTACAAATGGTTTTCAACACGGAGGTGTTTTTCCTGTCGCGGCGCACACAGATTTGCCGAGTCGTCACAGAAACGACTCGGCGAATTTGCGCGCACGTCTTTCATTACAAAATGTCCTTAAACAGTGGAATGTCCACATAAAGTCCTCCATGCCGGCCCTGTTCTGAATCTTCTCTGTTCTCTCACGACGTCCTGGGTGAATTAAGCTTTAAATTAGGATGTTTTCAGGTCGAAACAGGCCGACGATGGTGCCTGGAAGTGCTGCGCGACGTCCCGCTCCGTGGGAAGTCCTTACACCGACAAACACCCCATAATCTCTCATCAGCCGTTAAACTTTTTACCGGAAAACCAGCTTAATTTCTCGAATAGTGTCCACTCGGATATCCCTCACAGGTCCAGAAAAAATGTTGATTAAAGCAACGCGCGCCGTCCGCAGCGGCTATTCAGACAAGAGATTCCGACGGGCGGGGTGAGCACTCCTCACTCAAGGCCTGCCCACAGGCGAATGACGTCACTGACACGCGTGAAAAACTCACAGCGTTGCGCACGACGGGTTCAAGCTTGTCTGACGTAAAACATGAATCAAATCCATTTATTTTTGTGAAAAAATATACTCAACAAAAATATTAACGCAACACTTTTGGTTTTGCTCCATTTTGTATGAGATGAACTCAAAGATCTAAAACTTTTTCCACATAAACAATATCACCATTTCCCTCAAATATTGTTCACAAACCAGTCTAAATCTGTGATAGTGAGCACTTCTCCTTGCTGAGATAATCCATCCCACCTCACAGGTGTGCCATACCATGATGCTGATTAGGACACATGATTAGTGCACAGGTGTGCCTTAGACTGCCCACAATAAAAGGCCACTCTGAAGGTGCATGTTTTGTTTTATTGGGGGGGGGATGATACCAGTCAGTATCTGGTGTTGACCACCATTTGCCTCATGCAGTGCAACACATCTCCTTCGCATCATCCGTGAAAGAGAACACCTCTCCAACGTGCCAACCGCCAGCGAATGTGAGCATCTGCCCACTCAAGTTGGTTACGACGACGAACTGGAGTCAGGCGAGACCCCGATGAGGACGACGACGCATGCAGATGAGCTTCCCTGAGACGGTTTCTGACAGTTGTGCAGAAATTCTTTGGTTATGCAAACCGATTGTTTCAGCAGCTGCCGAGTGGCTGGTCTCAGACGATCTTGGAGGTGAACATGCTGGATGTGGAGGTCCTGGGCTGGGTGGTTACACGTGGTCTGCGGTTGTGAGGCTGGTTGGATGTACTGCCAAATTCTCTGAAAACGCCTTTTGGAGACGGCTTATGGTAGAGAAATGAACATTCAATACACGAGCAACAGCTCTGGTTGACATTTCCTCGCTGTCAACATGCCAACTGCACGCTCCCTCAAATCTTGCGACATCTGTGGCATGTGCTGTGTGATAAAACTGCACCTTTCAGAGTGGCCTTTTATTGTGGACAGTCTAAGGTACACCTGTGCCACTAATCATGTGGTCTAATCAGCATCTTGGTATGGCACACCTGTGAGGTGGGATGGATTATCTCAGCAAAGGAGAAGTGCTCACTATCACAGATTTAGACTGGTTTGTGAACAATATTTGAGGGAAATGGTGATATTGTGTATGTGGAAAAAGTTTTAGATCTTTGAGTTCATCTCATACAAATGGGAGCAAAACCAAAAGTGTTGCGTTTATATTTTTGTTGAGTGTAAAAGGACCGCTTTTTTCATCACAGACTCGTATGGGTGCTGAATCTGGTGTATGGCATCAACATTTGAAGGATTCTTCTGTAAATTTCTGTATCTGCTGCACTACACGGGAATGATGCTGCAGAAGATCTTAGCCAATCGGAGCCTGGTGGTCTGATTAAGAGCTAGTTGGTCCTCACTGCTTCACAATTGAGAATGTGCTTGATTCCAGACTTTTAGTGGGCGAATTAGAGGGTCCTTGATTAAGACTAATCGTATATTACCAGGAACACTGTAATCAAGGAATACACTGTGTGACAATACTCTTCATAAATGACATCAGTTCCTGTTGCAGAATATATATATATATAATATATATATATATATATATATATATATTACAACCCCTGACAATAAATTATGGAATCACCGGCCTCGGAGGATGTTCATTCAGTTTGTTTAATTTTGTAGAAAAAAAGCAGATCACAGACATGACACAAAACTAAAGTCATTTCAAATGGCAACTTTCTGGCTTTAAGAAACACTATAAGAAATCAAGAAAAAAGATTGTGGCAGTCAGTAACGGTTACTTTTTTAGACCAAGCAGAGGAAAAAAATATGGAATCACTCAATTCTGAGGAAAAAATTATGGAATCACCCCTGTAAATTTTCATCCCCAAAACTAACACCTGCATCATATCAGATCTGCTCATTAGTCTGCATCTAAAAAGGAGTGAACACACCTTGGAGAGCTGTTGCCCAAGTGGACTGACATGAATCATGGCTCCAACACGAGAGATGTCAATTGAAACAAAGGAGAGGATTATCAAACTCTTAAAAGAGAGTAAATCACGCAATGTTGCAAAAGATGTTGGTTGTTCACAGTCAGCTGTGTCTAAACTCTGGACCAAATACAAACAACATGGGAAGGTTGTTAAAGGCAAACATACTGGTAGACCAAGGAAGACATCAAAGCGTCAAGACAGAAAACTTAAAGCAATATGTCTCAAAAATCGAAAAATGTACAACAAAAACAAATGAGAAACGAATGGGAGGAAACTGGAGTCAAACGTCTGTGGCCGAACTATAAGAAACCGCCTAAGGAAATGGGATTTAAATACAGAAAAGCTAAACGAAAGGCATCATTAACACCTAAACAGAAAAAAACAAGGTTACAATGGGCTAAGGAAAAGCAATTGTGGACTGTGGGTGACTGGATGAAAGTCATATTCAGTGATGAATCTCGAATCTGCATTGGGCAAGGTGATGATGCTGGAACTTTTGTTTGGTGCCTTTCCAATGAGATTTATAAAGATGACTGCCTGAAGAGAACATGTAAATTTCCACAGTCATTGATGATATTGGGCTGCATGTCAGGTAAAGGCAACTGGGAGATGGCTGTCATTACATCATCAATAAATGCACAAGTTCATGTTGATATTTTGGACAATTGAAAGGATGTTTGGGGATGATGAAATTTTTCAAGATGATAATGCATCTTGCCATAGAGCAAAAACTGCAAAAACATTCCTTGCAAAAAGACACATAGGGTCAATGTCAATGAGCAGATCTGATTTGATGCAGGTGTTAATTTGGGGGATGAAAATTTACAGGGTGATTCCATAATTTTTTCCTCAGAATTGAGTGATTCCATATTTTTTTCCTCTGCTTGGTCTAAAAAAGTAACCGTTACTGCCACAATCTTTTTTTCCTTGATTTCTTATAGTGTTTCTTAAAGCCAGAAAGTTGCCATTTGAAATGACCTTAGTTTGTGTCATGATCTGTTATCTGCTTTTTTTCTACAAAATTAAACAACTGAATGAACATCCTCCGAGGCCGGTGATTCCATAATTTTTGCCAGGGGTTTTATATACACACACAAACATTCATTTTATGAACTGAAACTTCTGAAGTTTCCCTTTACTGTTAGCCTAGCTTAATGCAGCAACTAGCACGTCCGTCATTTTCAGCGCTGATTCAATGCAGCCGTCAAAGTTGGAGTGGATGAAGGCATCGCCACCGCAGATGAGCAGCGGCTTCTCACACACAGTCATGTGACCCGGACAGTCAGGAAATGAGGTCAGCACCTACAATGAGGTCATGTGACTTATGACTCAAACACTTGCAGCAGTTTGAGACTTGCTGGGTTTATTAGCATGGTTGTCTTAAAGCAGCATTTGCTAATGTGTTAGCATGCAATGTTTACACTAAAAATGTGACCCAGTGCTTACGTCCTGGGCGTGGCTTACCTGGGAATACCTCCACTTGTGACACTTGATGCTGACTGGCTGAGGAAGACCAGGAAGAACTTTGTGAAGTTCTTGCATGATGATTGGTTTCACTTTGTCCTTGTCCCACTCAAGGTGTTCCAGTCCAAACTGGACACTGGTGTGGACAACCAGGGATGGACCCCAAGTGGAAGCATCTGCACAAACACACGTGTGTGGTAAATCCAAAGCAGATGTGTTCTGAAGTCCAAAGTCTTAAAGGACAGATGGGAAGGTTGTGGATGGACTGTCTGAGGAACAGGAACAAATAAAGTTCTGGTTCTGGCTGCAAATCCAAATGTTGATGTAAAAACACATTCTAATGTTTGTGTCAACCTTCTAATTTTCAATTTATTTAGCATTAAATGGAAAGGAGCTGCTCCGGGCCACGTCCCCTTGTGTTGCATAGGTGGCAGACTGATTTAGGGGGGCATGTCTTACAGCAACGGATAGGACTTCTGTGACATGTAATGGAGGTCTAAAAAAAATGAGCCAGTTCATGTCTTCCAGTGGGATAGTACGACGGCGTTTTAGGGCCACATTGAATTTTTTTTTTTTTTTTTAGACTTCGAGAATAAAATAGTAATATTTTGAGAAAAAAGTCAGAATATTATGAGAATAAAGTCGTAATTTTACGAGAAAAAAAGCTTGATTCCAGAAATGAAACATTGGCAGCACACAAAACAGCCTCTGTGACTCCATCTCTGTTGTGCCGCATCCACGTCAAACTTCTATAAAACGATTTTGCTTGTTCATAACCAAGTTTGAGGCACTGTTTAGTTAACTACTTCTAAGACCGTCTCCCCCCCCCCAAAAAAAACCCTTCTATGGCTGCTTCCACATGATAGCGTTAGCCTACGTTAGCTGTGCTGATGTGTGTCGACCGGGAAACTTGTTTTTTCTAATAAAAATACGACTTTATTCTCATACAATTACAACTTTATTCTCATAATATTACGACTTTATTCTTGAAATATTATGAGGGTTTTTTTTTTTTTGTAAAATTACGACTTTATTCTCGTAATATTACGACTTTATTCTCGGAAAATTACGGCTTTATTCTCGAAGTTTTATGGGAATTTGAGGCTCTGCAAGATTCAAACTACAAAGATCTGTGCAGCTGTTAAAAAAAGACTATGCACAATAAAGTTTTGGAACAGGTCAGAGGTTATTTTAAAAAACAAATAAATGCATTATAATGTAACTGAAGTATTTTGGTAACCACAGAAAAGTCAACTTTTAAACCAATAAAAGAAAATAATCCAAAAGTGAAAAGATAAAACATGAGTAATCACTGTTAGTAAAATTCAGTAAAGGTCACATCATCAGAAGGTCATTAAACAGAAAACAGAACCAAATGAGTGACACATCAGATAACCAAGACCAAAGGAGACAGACAGACAGGCAGGTCAACAGACATTATGACAGAGCAACAGACAGATGAACGGACCTGCATTGCCTCTGCAAAGGTCCACGGCGATGTAGCGGATGCAGTCGTTGTGTGTCACGTAGCGAGCCGCCCAGGGAAAACTAAGGATGGTCTCTGGACTGAAGAACAGGGCGAGGGCGAAACAGGAGGAATACACAACACTGCCCAAATTCTCCCTCTGCTGGATGGTCAGCACTGAGACAGACATTTGAAAATATTTGTTAGAAAAACAAATTTTAAATCTACAAAGTACCAAGAGCAAACATTATCTACCAGTGCTCACAACCTGGACTCTGGCCCTCGGAGACAACAGGTGGCTCAGCAAGTTGCTCAACAATTTGTCAAGTAGTACTTATTTTGGATGTGGCACCAGTGTGAAGAGCTCGAGACATACATCAGCTGTGTGCCTGGATACAGGAGCGATCAACCTGGATCCAGGTCCAGTGACTGATCTGGATTCACGTCCAGCATCTGATCTGAAGCCAGGGTCCAGTGATCAATCTGGATCCAGCATTTGATCAGGACCCTGAGTCCAGTGATTATTTTACTCTTTTATTGTGCTTTTTAATCTTTTAATTCATTTTATTTTGTTTTTTTTAATTGTTTTGTGTGAAGCACCTTGAGGCGACACTGTTGTGAGTTGGCGCTATATAAAATGAAAAAATTGAAACTGAAATTAAATTGAGCCAGTATTTGATCTGGATCCAGGGTCCAGTAATTGATCTGGATCCCGTATTTGATAAGGATCCAGGTACAGTGATCGATCTGGATTCACGTCCAGCATCTGATCTGAAGCCAGGGTCCAGTGATCAATCTGGATCCAGTATGTACTCTCAATCCTGTATTTGATTGGAAACCAGGTCCAGTGATCGATTTAGATTCAGTTCAGTGTCTGATCTGAATCCACAGTCCAGTGATCAATCTAGAGCCAGTATTTAATTTGGACCCAGGGTCCAGTGATTGATCTGGATCCAGTATTTGATCTGGATCAGAGCTGTTCACAGCACAGTGAGATATAGACATTTTTCATCTTAATGGCCACTGAGAGAAAAGCTGCAGCTTCTAAAAATAACATCAGCGTGTCACAAGGAGGAAATGGGCGCTGTCTCCTGTCAGCCAATCAGAAGGCAGGAGGATGACATCATCTCTCTCAGGGGATTATTCAGATGCTTCATGGTGCTTCAAACAAGTTTAATGAACTGAATTTTTTCAAGCGATGCTCGGCCTCTTCAAAATAAAAGCCCTGAAAAATGTTTTCCATTTTCTTCTTCTTTTTTTAAACAAACATATCGATTTGGTTCTAATGCCACCAAAAAAATAGGAGGCGCCTGTTTCAGTGGCATGGGGCTCATTTGAACTTAAACAGGTTCAAATGTTTGACATTTATGAACGACACAATCAAGAAATAAGATTTACGTATAATACATAAAAAATATCATTTTAAATACACAATCCATAAATAAGATTTCTTCTTAAATGATCAATCATATTTTATGAACTGTTAAACTGTCACAGTATAGAATAAAAATGGAGCATAAGTTTGTTTCTGAGCTGCTGCTGCCCCCTGTAGACAGACAAGAGCACTACAACCCATCAGAGCTCATATGATCCCTTTGAGGAATCAGTCAGAGCAGTCTGATTAATTCTTGGTTTTCTTCTCACATTTTCCCATGTCTCCTTGCAGCTGCAGGATTTGAGGAACTGGCATTGTCAGGACGATGGTGTCAAACAACTTGCTGTCTCCATTTTTCCTCTGCACTTCCCATGATGCACCGCAGCTATACAGGCCAGTCATGTGACATTCAAAGAACACATCAGCTCCTGATGGAGTCAAAAGGAGGCGTGAACATTGTCAAAGAGCGCTGGTGGTGTAAAGACAGACAGACAAACAGACCCACAGACACCATACCTGACTGGGACAGGAAGTGTTTGACGACAGCAGACATGCCTTGTGGACTCACATAATTCTTGTTCTCATCGTTCTGCTGCAGACCTTCAATCTGAGCTTCCAGAGGCCGCAGGACACCTGAATGCATCAGTTCTGCATAGAAACTACACAAGGACACACTCAAAATAAAAGATCCTGTGACGGATCAATTAATGTGACGTTCAAGTGCTGTGGGTAAGATGACGTTTCCACCAAAAGAAAAATAAAAAACATCACCCTGGACAGTTACTGTGAAACGGGCCAATTAATGTCAACATATTTCTGCCCTCCAGGTTCAGATGAACTGTTCGATCTAGAAGTTCGATCTGTTCTGTTCTTTTTTTGTTTATAATTTCAGGATTATTAATGCAGCCAGAACACAAAAAGAGGAGGTGATGGCCTAGTGGTTAAAGCGTTGGGCTTGAGACCAGAGGATCCTTGGTTCAAATCCCAGACTGACTGGAAAATCACTAAGGGTCCTTGGGCAAGGTCCTTAATCCCCTACTTGCTCCTGGTGTGCAGTGGGCGCTTTGCATGGCAGCAGCCTCACATCGGGGTGAATGTGAGGCATTGATGTGTAAAGCACTTTGAGTGTTTGATGCAGATGGGAAAGTGCTATATAAATGCAGTCCATTTACCATTTACAAAATGTTTCTGATCAATAGAAAAAATTAGAATAGAAAAAATAATTATTTAAAAAGTTCAAATCCAGACCTGGACTAAGATTCATCTGATTTTGCAGCAATGACCTTTGACCTTTTGTAAAATACTTAAATTTTAATATTTTAATAATATTTTAATAATAGTTTAATATTCTTTTATGAAAACAAAATACATTTTTACTTTTAAGAAAATAATATATGTTTGAGTTTTCTTTGTGGAAGAAGAGTTGAAAATAATAAAATGCTGATGTAAAATGATTTCACATTATTTTGCCATGAAAGAGTTTAGAGTAATTTCAAAAATGAAGTCAAACACATTTCATGGTTTAAAACAATTCCAAATGTTTGCTTTCAATGTATTATATTTTGATTTAATTTTAATTTTATAAGTGAAGGAATTAAAAATTAAATTAAACTTTTAAACTATAATTGAAAAAAAAACATGCTGTTGACTTCATAAGCAGCTGTTTTGCTCTGTGTGCACCTGATCCTGATCCGCATCCTGATCCCGATCCTGATCCTGTCAGATCTCAGAGGGAGAGAAGAATCTGTCTTGATCCACAGTCTAAGGGCCCAATTAGATTAGACAGAACTTTACTGATCCCTTGGGAAAACTCCCTCAGGGAAATTGAGGTTTCAGCAGCATTGTATAACAGCACACAGGGTAAGAAGCACACAGAGTATCAAACGTGAAAGTAAAAAAGAAAAACAGTTTGCAAATATAAATACAGAATATAAATACCAGACATACTGATCAGTAATGGTTTACTGGCTACTACTGTTCCTCTCATTCCCGTCCTCTGTCTTCCTGTTACTCCTCCTCCCCCCGTACAGTCTGATGGACTGAAGGACAAAGGAATTTTGGTTCCTGACCTGTGTGTGTTTCTCATCTGGAGTTGTGTCAGGAAAGACATCCGACGTAAAAATTGTGCCGAATGAATCCCGATGATTGATCGTACTGGATCTGGTGTGGTGATCCTGAACAACTGGGGTAGACGAAAGACAAAAAATAAATAAGAGCGCATCATCACGTCACACACGTGAACAACTTAAATTTTCATTAAGCAACAAATGCTAAGCCACTTATTAAGACATTTGAGGATTTGTGTCTGCTCTATTTAGTGTATTTCTCTGGTAACTGTCACATTTCCTGCAGCATGTGAAGTCAGCACTGAGTTGACCCCTGACCCAAGTGTTGTACCTGCGGTGTGAGCTGGCGGATGCTGGAGTGGCAGTGATGTACTGAGCTCCGAGGTCAACCGACTGAGACTCTCGACGACTGGTGGACATCCTGCCACCTTATGTCATAAAGACGTATGACCACATCAGCGTCACAGGCTTTATGGTTCTGACTGTTTTGAACTTTCAGAAGGAGAACAAACAGAACACCTGACCTCTGTTTCATGTTTACAAACAACACCAAACCCTGTTACAAGGTTACAAACAACACCCAAGCCCTGTTACAAGTTTGCAAAACACCGAACCCTGTTACACATTTCAAAACGACACCTGAACTCTGTTATAAGTTTACAAACAACACCCAACCCCTATTACACGTTTGCAAACACATCGAACCCTGTAACACATTTGCAAACAACACCCAAACCCTGTTACAGATTTACAAACACCTGAACTCTGTACGTTTACAAACAACACGCAAACCCTGTTACACTTTTGCAAACACACACCGAACCCTGTTACACACTACAAATAACACCTGAACACTGTTGCAAGTTTACAAACAACACCCAAACCCTGACACATGTACAAACAACACCTGAATCCTGTTACCATTGTACAACAACACCCAAACCCTGTTGTAAGTTTACAAAGAACACCTGAACGCTGTTACACATTTACAAACAACATCTGAACCCTGTTACAAGTTTACAAACACCCAAAATTTTACACATTTACAAAAACACACAAACACTGTTGCAAGTTCACAAACAGCAGCTGAACCCTGTTAACATTTACAAACAACACCTGAACCATGTTACAAGTGTACAACAACACCTGAACCCTGTTACAAGTGCATAAACAACATCTGAACCCTGTTACAAGTTTACAAAAAAACCTGAACCCTGTTACAAGTTTACAAACAACACCCAAACCCTCTTGCAAGTTTACAAACAACACCTGAACCCTGTTACACATTTACAAACAACACCCGAACCCTATTACAAGTTTACAAACAACATCCAAACCCTGATGTAAGTTTACAAACAACACCTGAACACTGTTACAAGTTTACAAACAACACCTGAACCCTGTTAACATTTACAAACAACACCTGAACCATGTTACAAGTGTACAAACAACACCTGAACCATGTTACAAGTGTACAAACAACACCTGAACCCTGTTACAAGTGCATAAACAACATCTGAACCATGTTACAAGTTTACAAAACACCCAAACCCTCTTGCAAGTTTACAAACAACACCCGAACCCTGTTACACATTTACAAACAACACCCGAACCCTATTACAAGTTTACAAACAACACCCAAACCCTCTTGCAAGTTTACAAAAAAAAAGAAGGTAGAGGGAATTGCACTGTACTATATTGTACTGAATAACCCAGTTCCCTTTAAATATGTAATTACATTCTTCCAAGCAGGTTGTGTACGAGGTCTATTAGATAATAAACCGACCCTTTTATTTGTTTTAACTATATAGATTTGAATGACGTGCGATTACACCAATCATGCTTGAACCCTCGTGCGCATGCGTGAGTTTTTCACGCGTGTCGGTGACGTCATTTCCCTGTGGTCCCGCCCTCTCGGCTGAATTTCTTTGTTTCACACGCTGCTCGAGACGGCGCGCGTTACTTTATCAAATTTTTTTGTACCTGTGAGGAATATCCGAGTGGACACTATTCGAGAAATTAAGCTGGTTTTCGGTGAAAAGTTTAACAGCTGATGAGAGTTATGGGGTGTTTCTGTCTCTGTAAGGACTTCCCACGCAGCGGGACGTTGCGCAGCGCTTCCAGGCGCCGTCATCGGCCTGTTTCGACCTGAAAACATCCTAATTTAAGGCTTAATTCACCCAGGACGTCGTGAGAGAAGATTCAGAAGAGGCCGGCATGAGGACTTTATGCGGACATTCCACTGTTTAAGGACATTTTGTAATGAAAGATGTGCGCGCAAATTCGCTGAGTCGTTTCTGTGACGACTCGGCAAATCTGTGTGCGCCGCGACAGGAAAAACACCTCCGTGTTGAAAACCATTTGTAAAATTCAGGCGGCTTTTGATGGCTTTCAACAAGTGAGTAACTGAGAAATTGTTTAACAGCTTGGGCATGTTCCAACTTGCCCGTTAAGATTTCCAACGGAGGTGTTTTTCCTGTCGCGACCCCCGCGGTCGGGTCCGGCCCGACATGCGACTCTGCCTGCACGTTCTTTCATTACAAAATGACTGTTAACAATGGAATGTCCGAATAAACTCCTCATGCCGACTTCTTCTGAAAGTTCTCTGTTCTCTGACGACTTACTGGGTCAACAGAGCCTGAAATGTGGAAGTTTTCAACTTGAAACGGTGAGACGCTGCCCCTCGAAGCGCAGATCGCCGTCAGGCGCCGTGGACCGTCCTTAAAGCGACACTACCAGACCAAAATCTCTCATCAGCTGTTAAAATTTTTACCGAAAACCAGCTGAATTTATTGAATGGTGTCCACTCAGTTGTGCCTTACAGTTTTGAAAAAAATTTGATCAAACAAAGCAGCAGTCTCTGAGCCATTCCTAAACAATGAAAAAAATCGACGAGAGGGTGGACGTCTCCTCACTCAAAGACTGCCCACAGGTGAATGACGTAACCGACAGGCGTGAAAAAACTCTTTCATGCCCACGAGGGTTCAAGCATGTCTGATGTAATCACACGTGATTCAAATCCATATAGTTTTTGAAAAAAATAATAAGGTTGGATACTTTTCTAATAGACCTCGTAAGTGTAGAAAAAGAAAGTGTAGTCATCCCTGAAGTGTTTAACTGGTCTGTCCTTGTGCTCTGACATCATCTAATTTCTGTCTTGGTGATTATGACTTCAAGTTTACTAAGTGGAATGTTGATCTGTATTTCTGATTTCAGAGCTGCTTTTGCCAGCTGATCTGCTGCTTTGTTACACTCAGTTTCAGAATGAGACGAACCCACATTAGACATACTGAAATATTCTACTGTTGTAGTTTAAATAAACTTTGAAGAATCTCGATCAGGTCCGGCCTGCAAACACATTTGCCATTTGAGATGCTGAGTAATCCTGCCTTTGAATCTGAACAGATGACATAACAGGTGACTGAACTTCACCTCCTCTACCCACTACAGGGAGAGCAAAATTGCAAGTACTTCCACAGAAAAGGCAGCTAAATGATTTTATGATTGACTTATGAAATTGGGGAATATAAACACTCTGTGGATGACGCACTGCTGCATGTTATAAATGTTTTCACTTTTACTTTTGAAAACCGTTAACTTACCTTTTTGTAGGACGATTCATGAACATTAACCTGCTTTTTTTTTGTTTTGAATCTTTTTACACTTTATGGAAAAATGTCATTCATAGATGCACTCAGCATTAAAAAAAGATTAAGTTTGTATCTCCAATTTTAAATTGTACATTACTATATTAAAACTGTATAGAAGGCTTTACATATTAAGGGGTGGGATTTGAGAGCGTCCTCTGAAACTCACAACAACTGGGCAGCCCCCAGGTTGTTGCCAGCACAGGCTGTGGTTGCTGGCTGTCTTCTCGTTAACCCTTATTTTGAAATGCAGCTGAATGTGTTACAGCGGCAGCTCGCTGCTGCCCCCGCGACCCGACTTCGGATAAAGCGGAAGAAAATGGATGGATGGATGGATGAATGTGTTACTACTGTTGACCATTATTTTGAAATGCGACTGGATGTCTTACTACTGTTGACCATTATTTTGAAATGCGGCTGGATGTCTTACTACTGTTGACCATTAAAGATAAAGATAAACTTTATTTATCCAGAAGAAAATTATTTTGCCAGAGTACAGAAATATTTTTTTTTTAACAATAAGTACAACAAATTTCTGCATTATTTAGAAATGCAACTGGATGTCTTACTACTGCTGACCCTTATTTTGAAATGCAATGGGATGTTGTACTACTGTTGAACATTATTTTGAAATGCAACTGGATGTCTTCCTACTGTTGATCATTATTTTTGAAATGCTACTGGATGTCTTCCTACTGTTGATCATTATTTTGAAATGCAGCTGGAAGTCTTCTTACTTTTGACCATTATTTTAAAATGTGGCTGGATGTCTTACTACTGTTGACCATTATTTTGAAATGCAACTGGATGTTTTATTACTGTTGACCATTATTTTGAAATGTGACTGGATGACTTACTACTGTTGACCATTATTTTAAAATGCGGCTGGATGTCTTACTACTGTTGACCATTAAAGATAAAGATAAACTTTATTTATCCAGAAGAATATTATTTTGCCAGAGTACAGAAACAATGTTTTTTTTTTAACAATAAGTACAAGTTTCCGCATTATTTAGAAATGCAACTGGATGCCTTACTACTGTTGACCTTTATTTTGAAATGCAGCTGGATGTCTTCCTACTTTTGACTATTATTTTGAAATGCAACTGGATGTCTTCCTACTGTTGACCATTATTTTGAAATGTGGCTGGATGTCTTACTACTATTGACCATTATTTTGAAATGCAACTGGATGTCTTATTACTGTTGACATTATTTTGAAATGCAACTGGATGTCTTATTACTGTTGACCATTATTTTGAAATGTAACTGGATGTCTTACTACTGTTGACCATAATTTTGAAATGCAATGGGATGTTGTAGTCTTGTTGACCATTATTTTGAAATGCAACTGGATGTCTTACTACTGTTGACCATTATTTTGAAATGCAACTGGACGTCTTACTATTGTTAACAGCTTGAAATTTTACACTGGCTTTCTGTTTACCATTATTTTGAAAATTTTCCGGATGTCCTTGTTATTTTGAATTGCTGCTGGACGCCTTCTTGCCAACCATTATTTTGAAATTTTACCATACACGGTATATTTACACCACGTTTTTCACTGGTTTCTGTTAACCATTATAACATTTTGGGGGATGTCCTTCTGTTGATCATTATTTTGAAATGCGGGGACGTCTTACGACTGTTGAACATTATTTTGAAATTGTGTTGGCTGTCTTTTGCGTGTGTCTTGACAGTCTCTTTTCCCTCCAGGTGAAGCCTCGTCGGGGAGATTTTCTCTCCGCTTTTCTGACTTTAATCACGGCGTCTCTAGTGAAAAACAGCGCTTGGAATAGTCCGACTGGATCCATACGACGTCCGGAGGACCGGATCTGTTCTCGGATTCAGGCCCTGGATGGTTTCGTTTTCTGGAGGGGGACCTGGAAGCCCGGGCCCGCTGTTGGAGCAGGGAGGAGGCCCCGGCGCCCCTGCTTCTGACCCAGAAAACAGCACCCTTAGCCGGCCTGTGTGTCTACTAGCAGGTCGGCTAGCCGCTAGTTACATCGCCGCAACAAGAAAGAGCTCTCTCCATCCTACTTTATTTATGTGATTATTTTTATTATTGTTTTAAACAACAGGAAATACTTTTTCTGTAATTAACTGAAGGGAAAGAGTCATTTAAAAGCGGTTAGCAGAGAGGTAGTTTCTCTTCCTGACGGAGGTTCCGGATCGGCTCCGGTACCATCTCCTGGTTTTTCTGACCTTCGTGAGGTCCAAACGCAGACCATGGCTGGCATCATTAAGGAGATCGTAAGCCGGAACAAAAGACGGTTCCAGGAGGATGGCTTTGACTTGGACCTAACTTGTATCCTTTTACTGTAATTTTGCTATCATACTGTGCTGATGTAGCGCCGAACTCCATTTTAAAAATGCTGTATTTTGCTGTTTGTGCTTTTCGGCAAATATGTCGCTATCATAAAATGATAATTTATTCATTTAAAACAAGTGGTCAGATATTTATTTTTTACGCGTTGTCACGGGCTGAACAAAGATACAATAAAATATGTATACAGAAAAGAGAAATCAGAATAAAGTAGCACCAAAACATTATGAACAGCTTAATAATCACGAAACGCCTGTAATCGTTGTTTAGCATCGTGAGAGGGTGCTAAATAATCTTTTTGCTAAAATTCCAAAAACTAAAATCAAGGGCGTCGACTCATCTGATGGGTCGACGATGGGAGTTTTAATTTGACAGGTGCGAGTTCACCTTAAAAATACACTTTTATCAACGGAGTCCGGAGCGCGGCCGATACAGCTGGTTTTCCCAGCAAATAACCTCTGTTTTGGGGGGATACGTTCCCACTAGATGGTTTCTGTTTTGGCGATGACGTCTTCGTAAATAATCTGATTTAATTTGACGTTTTGTGTTTGTGATCGAAGCTGATAACAGGCTAAGCTAAAGGACTAAGCTAACTCTGTGTCCGTGTGGTTGCATCAGAAGAGCTGCAGCTCATTAAAATATTAAGAATTATTATTTTACTGCAGAGATAGTTGTAATTTCAAGAGGATACGTTGTTCAAAGTTCTTTATGGTAACCTGTGAATTTTTTTTTTTTTTAATTTTTGTTTTCCAAGCAGCCACATTTAGTGTAGATGTAGTCTACCCAATACGTAGAATGTATGTTAGTAAAATCTACCTTGGTTTTTCTGACGTTCAGTTGGTGGTGCCAGGAGAATTAAAATCTTTGAGGGGTGTTGGAATAATATCCAATCTTCATATTAATATTCATCAAACTGCATGTGAATGGATTAGTTGAGGTTAGAAGGTGGTTCTGGACTGAATGATGCCGTTCTTCTTGTTGGATGTTCACTTCGTGAACGCCACATGGCTGAAATGGTGAGGAAAAGATTCCTGATCATCTGAAAACTTTGTCCTGCTCCTGCATTGGACCTGAATGGATGGCAGCGATGACAAGGTCTGGCTGGCTTTGCTGTCCCGGTGTCGTGGTCAGAACGCACCCCCTTCCCTCGAACAGTCCCGCTGACTTGACTGCATGTGTCATTTCAGAGCGTCAGCAGGGATTCGCAGACTATCGCCTCATTTCTGCTTAAACTGCACTCCAGTCATCATTAACTCAGCATCAGATCTCTGAAGGTTTTGTACAACAATCATTTCAACATAAATTCAGCATTATTTCATAATAGGCTCTCTGAGAGGCTCTCTCTCTACCGATCAAAGGGAACAATGTTATTATTAACCATCAGATGACAAAGTAAAACCTCTTAAATCAGTCTGAAGTCAGTTTTAAGCAGAAACGAGGCGATAATCTGTTAATTGCTGCTAACGCTCCAACATGACCCATGCACAGTGAAGGCAGGGGGCCGCGTCACCAGGTTTGTGCATGCGCAGACTAGTGTAGAGGATTGCTCAGGCTAGAGGAGTGCTGAGACCCTGACTGTCAGTGTATCTCTCCCGTTCCATGATGTGTTACTCGTGGATACTGTGTGGCCTGATGGTATCCTGCAGTCCATGAAGGAAGAAGCATCGCTGTTGCACTCTTTTCATCACAGCTTCACATTGAAGTGACCATTTCAGGTGCATTGTGGGGCACCTGCAGAAGTTGGCCCTCTCCGCTGCTGCTCCACAGATCCATATGGAATTGTGTTATCTGTACAAGCCAGAATCCTAGGTCACAGAGTTTGGTCACCAGTTGAAGAGAATTCATTTCCCTAGATACGATTAGTCACATTTAACTTTATACAAAAAAATACTTTTAACAGTCAATGAACAGTTTACACTTTGATGGATTTAATTATTAAATTTATTATTTGGATTTTGTTCAGACTTGCTCAATTTAACACTTTGGAGAGTTGGGGTCGGGTTATTTTATTGAATAATTTTCTTTGGTTTTGACTTGATCCCTTTCTGGTTTCGGCTTGTCAAATATTCGGGCTCTTTCAGTTTTGTACCGATCAGGTTGAGATGTGATGGGCATTTGATCGTATTTGATGGTTTAAAAAAAAGTGCAGGGAGATGAACGTGTAGAGCATACGGGGCTGTTCAGAGGTTGCTGGTTTGGATTCTTGAGAGTTCACAAATGTGTATTGATCATTAACAGTTTGCAGATATTTATCCCAATATCATTGCCATGGGTTTCCCTGCTGAGAGGCTCGAAGGCGTCTACAGGAACAACATAGACGAAGTAATCAGGTAGGACCTTTGTCTGACCTTTTCAACTCTGGAAGCGTTCAGATGATCCTGAGGCTATTACCCGTAGCAGATCAATCTGCTCGTACTGAGAGCTTTCTATCATCTGTTACCTGATGCCAGTGATGTCATCAGTGTCAGCGAGTCAGTCTTGTTCACACAGCAAGTTTTACAGACTTTGAATCAGTTTGTAAAGAAAACACACACTTTGACCCCCCCTTTGAAGGATCCTATTAAATTTAAGTTGATGGAAAAACGATACCTGCAGAGATTCCTCAGCTTCTTCTGAATCAGCCACATTCTGCTTTAAGTGACTGCTTCGATGTTTCTGAATGATGTCTACATGCAGACTATAAGTTAAACAGATATATTGGAACCATAATACCGAAAAGGAGAAGCTGAAATTTTTTTAATCAACTTCTTGTTACTTAAAAGTGACTTGAGGTGTTCCATTGTAGTGACTAATTTGTTATAAGTCATAGTTTATGGATTCAATAAAATCTGCTGAGTCATGAATATATGTTGGTGTTAACACCAGCCACCAATCATGGCAATTACAGACCTTTGTGATGTCATAAGACCAGGGAAATCAGAGTAAAACCTCTGTCTTGATTGGGGTGATCAAACTCAGTCGTTTGAAACAAATCTGACTCACCACTGGTTAAATTCACGCTTTCTTCAGCAAAGCATCATCTTTCAACAAGATGCCACTGTTTAGAATCCTGTTGTGATCACATGACTCTGCCCTCCACTACTCAGCAGAGAGAATGGCCCTGTGTGATACGTCACCGTGTGTGTCCAGTTTTTTTTAACACTCTCTTTATTTCTGTCCAACAGGTTTTTAGATTCTAAACATAAAAATCACTACAAGATCTACAATCTGTGAGTAGACTTTGTTTTTCCAACATACACAGGTGGGGGTGAAACTACAGGAGTGTTAAGCTCTATGTGTGGGTGGGGGGGGGGCTCAGATTAATTCTGAGATGTATGGTCTGTGAGGTTTTTTTTTGTAGTTCTGGTTTGATGGTCTCAGAGGAGGTTCTGGGTCTTTATTGGTGTGTGAGGAGGATCTGGATTGGACCTTCAGCTGTTGGGTCTAATCTGACTTCTCTGTGATCACAGGTGTGCAGAGCGACAGTATGATGCATCCAAGTTCCATTGTCCAGGTAAGAGCATGTCACTGTGTGGATCCTGTGACTGATTTGATTGATTAAATGTGGACGGAGACACTATGTTGTTGGTTTTTACTGTTCCAATGAAGAAGGCTCATGAAGCTATTGAGATGATATCCAGTGATGAAAGTCTTCTGGAAATTACCGGAAATCCGCGTTTTTACTCGCATGGTGAATGTTTCCGGGTTATGTTTGGTAACATGCATCAGAATCCATTCATTCAGTTCCACACCCAAACAGTTGGTGGCAGTAATGCACTCTGTTGGTTTGCAAGCCACCCATAATCTGCAAAGAAGAAGGGTTATTTCTTTTGGGAGTTTAAGTTATCATTTTGGGAACTCTGCAGTGATTCTCCTAACAGTTTACTTTGTTGTGGACATTAAAAGTTATGAGCTGTGTATTTCTTCCAGTAATGGTACATTAAGTGGAGCTAACAGATGAAGCTTCCAGCTGCTAAACATGCTAGCGCATTAGCATTCAGACGAGAGTTTAACTCTGCGAGTCAAAACCACAAATTGAGTTTGAGAAACGGACAAAAAATTTCTGAGGTGAGTAATTGAAAATAATCCATGGCGTTAGTGCTAAATGCCCAGTTTCATTATGTTAATCAAGAAATTATCTCAACAACAACAGATCAATTAATGGTTTTAATTTACAGATGAACATCAAAGATTTCTAAAGAATCTTTTTTTATTGTTATTAAAACTATTTAAATTAAAGTTTTCTAATGTAATGTAACTTAGAAATGTACAGTAATCAGAAATTAATCTTGAAATAAAAACACAAGTATTTTACGGTGACCAAGAATTTGAAAAAGATTATCAATAGCTCCAAAGCTCCTGCCAAAACTAGGAAAACTGAGAAGTGAGTGAAGGTTGAACAAGTTGATGCATTATGTGTCATAAACACTCCAATTGATCCATTTGAATTGATACTGAGAATTATTATTTTTGAGTTCTTTGAATTGTCATTTACTGTGTACTTTTCTGAACCACAATGTATGTTTTGGGATTAAAGGCCGGTAGCACAATACAAGTTGTTTGGAAAACCTGACCTGATCCAACAAAAACATTTAATTTGTTGGAGATTTTTTTTTTTTTCTTGTGGGTAAATAGACCTAGAAATGCACCAGAATGGATGTGAGATTTCAAATTTTTCCTGGGGGAACCCAGACCCACCCAAGAGGGACTTCGGGTCTTTGGACCTTGCCAAAAATATTCAGGTTTTTTTTTTCCCCCCATGGACCACTTTCATCACTGGATATCAAAGTTTGGGGCGGGACAGGTCATTTTGGTGTTGGTGCAGATGCAAAGCCATCGTCACGTTACAGTGCCTACTGCTGCCCATTGTCAGTGCTGCATGTCGCCTCTCTTTCAGTGGCCCAGTTTCCTTTTGAGGATCACAATCCACCCCAGCTGGAACTGATCAAACCTTTCTGCGAGGACTTGGATCGGTGGCTGAGAGAAGATGACAATCACGTTGCCGCCATCCACTGCAAAGCGGGAAAAGGTCGCACAGGGGTCATGATCTGTGCCTACCTGCTGCACCGCCGCAAGTTCATTGTTGCACAAGAAGCTCTGGATTTCTACGGCGAGGTCCGCACCCGAGACAAGAAGGTACGAGTACAGCAGTACACATTTAAAATAAGTTTCAAGTACTACACGTTCTAATGTTAAATAATTTGAAGGAAAAATGTGTTTTTGCAATTTCATTTGCACATTAGGAAAAACCTATAGCTTATATTCATTTCCTTAAATTGTTTAGAGCATGATCACAAAGCTCCTACAAGAAAATAATCAGATAAAATGGAGGAGGAATATTAGGGACCACTGAAATTGTAAATATTATTTTCTGTTAATGAAGAGATAAGTTCAGGTCACATTGAGACTTTTCAGACATAATCCTCACATTCACATGTGACATTTATTCAGTAATAAGCATATTTATGTCAAGTTACTGTTGACTTACTTTCCTCTGATCTTGTTAACAGCACTGTACTTTAGCTGCACAAGTTAGCACTGCGCATTGGCGGAACAGGCCGGCCTTTCATAATAGAACATAATGTTTGGTGGTTTCAATTCATCAGCTTTGATTTTTCATGTCGGACATTGTGTAGATCAGTTTTTCAAACAGTTTACCTGAAAGCAGTAGTGTGGCAGTGAGAGACTCATTCGATATGAAAATAATTCGTCTGGAAATGGTAAATAGCACTTTTTCATCTGCATCAGAAGCTCAAAGCGCTTTACAGTTATGCCTCATATTTACCTATTCACACAGACACACTTGCACAGCGATGTCAGTGTGCTGCGATGCAAGGCGCAACAAGGGGATTAGGGACCTTGCCCAAGAGCCCTTAGCAAATTTCCAGTCTGGCTGGTTTTGAACAGAGGATCCTCTGGTCTGAAGCCCAACGCTTAACCACTAGACCATTACCTCCCCAAAGCACAGTGGAAAGCAGTGGTCACATTTTTGTAACATACTGCTTTATTAATTGTTTGCAGGCACAGCATTTATTAATTGGCATCAAAGTAGGTTTTTGAGGAGCTTTTGCTTTAGTTGGAGGAAAATAACATTTTATGAGCTCTACAGTGAGTTTGTGGTACTTCTTGGAATCTGTGGCCATCCTGTTATGCTGGTGATAATAATATTTGTGTAGTGCATTAATAAAATGCAAAGTGCTTGAAAATATATTGAAAACAGACACTACCAGTCAGAAGTTCACTTGAATGGGAAAGTGTGTCCAAAAGATTGTGTTATCAACAAAATATCAAGTTTGTCAGCTTCATAATCAGTTGGTGCCAGTGGAAACTGAAAAGTAGTTTTTAGTTGAAGAAACCAGAAGTGAGGTTCAGGTTTTCACATTTATAACTTTGTTCAAATGGAACGGAGGAACAGCAGTGTTGTTCTTGCTAGTGATCTGGAAGATCCCTGATTCATGGTCACTCATGGCCCATTCCTCGTGTGTGTCTGGAGTTGTCAGGAAGAGCATCCAGCTAAAACTCGTCACATCAACATGTAGATTGGTGCAGGACCTGCTGTGATGACCCAGAGGAGAAAACAAATCCGGAAAATAAAAACATTAAAGGTGGCGGACTTTGATTTGCCCACATTTACGTAAAGTTTGATGGCTGATTGAACCATCTTCTGCTGACATGCACGCGTCCTTGTGTGACAACATAGTGCCTGGTGTGGAATTCGTCTGTATGCTAGCTCTGGCTGACATGGTTCTTGACCGCCCACATTTGACAGATGGAAGTACAGCCAAGAGTCTTTGGGTGATTTAATGTGTTTGTATATTTCAGGGAGTGACCATCCCCAGCCAGCGACGATATGTCTTCTACTACAACTTCCTGCTGAGGAACCATTTGCAGTATAAACCTGTCGCTCTGCTCTTCCACCGGATGCTGTTTGAGACCATCCCCATGTTCACCGGAGGAACCTGCAGTAAGTCCAATTCAGATGTCTTCCATCCTGCTGCTTAGTGTCATTTTTGACGACACTAAGCAGGAGCTGCTTTGCATTAACTTGTATACCAACAAGAGCTGCAACAATTGATTAATGCTAAATTAATCGTCTGTCTTGATAATCGTTTGAAGTTCCTTTTTTAAAAAAATCCAAATTCTTTGACTTCAGCCTCTGAAATGTGAATATTTTCTGGTTTATTTTACTCAGTTTTACTCCTGTCTGACAGTAAACTGAGTATCAAGACATTCAAAGGTGTCATCTTGACTTCTGTATAACATGAATAGACATTTATCACCATGATTTGACATTTATGGCTGCAACAACTAGTCAAAATTGAGAAAATAATCCATTCTGAAAATAATTGTTTGTTCCAATCCTAATATGGCACATTATCATGCACAAGCATTGCACACTCATGCTTTGTCAATGGAACTGTTGGTGTTACAGGGGTGGCTGGCTCCAAAACAGAAATTCCCATAGAAGCCCATTTTAAAACATCCAACTTTACAGCAGAAATAAACATGTTTATAGCTTGGCACAAAAAACGGTTTTGGTCTCTATAGATAGTTTCCTCCTCTATGACAACGGGGGGTGATTTTTTTTTTTTTTTTCTAACTTCTTAGTTTAAGATCTTATAATTAATAAAATTCTGCATAATTATGGGCGTGGTTGCTTTGAGTGACAGCGACTGTGTCCATCGGCTCCTCCTCTCGTAGTCTTCCACCGAAACAGAGCCGCTCGCTTTTGTGTCTGGAGTGTTTCATTACAAACATTTGGAATAACAACTTGTTGTGCAGTGAAACATTGTAACGGATCATATAAGACGTCCCTGTTGCAATATTGACACTGACTGAAACTCTCGTCATTTAACATTGTATGCTAACAGTGTTAGCTCTTTTAGCAGCTGTCAGTAGGTCCACTTAATGCACGATTACTGAGGAGATATGCAGTGGATAACTTTTACTATCCACACCAAAGTAAACCGTTATGAGAACCACCCCGCAGTGCCCAAAAATATGAATTAATAAACACCCAAAACGAGGTTAGCTCTTAGCTGCTGGTTCAGACTCAGGGAGGAGGGGTGTGTCAGGCTTTTTTCATCACACACAGCCACCCCTTTACACATTGAGTTCATCATGAATCTCTGTGGGCGGGGGCTCTCATTATGGCGACGCCCAGAAATGGGGGTCATTTTGACTGTTCTGGGTCTCTATAGAAAATGAATGGCTGACATCACACAGGCTCTGGCCAGTGTATATATAGTCTATGGGAAAATTTGCTAAAGCATGTATGGTGCAGTGGCATGCCTGAGGCGCTTACATGATGTTTAATACATCAAAAATGTAAATCAAACATTGCTGTTTTAAAGTTGTGCTTTCATTCAACCCATTCACTTATACAACATGGGGTTGTGTGGCATGATGAAATGTGCTTGTGTGTCATGAACTTGCGGCATGGTGAAACGCTAACTTGGCCAACCTGCTGTAGGAATTTCCTGTTCCACAGATGCATCACTGTTATTTGGCATTACTGTGACAGTATGGCAAAGTCATGATGTCACACAAGTTAGAGATGACACTGTGCTTGTATCCAGAAAACAAGCGGGCATGTGACATTTAACCTGAGAGATGTTTGTTTTGAGGCACGTTTTGACAGTTTAATTTGTTGGAATCTGATGATAAACTAATGAAAAGCATGACATTTTGCTCTTACTGCTTCATTTTTTTTTTTTTTTTTTTTTAAGTCATATGACCGCAGACACAGCATCCTTTGAGTCATGTGACTCCCTGCGTTTTATCACACACACATTGACATTTCTTCTTTCGGCTGCTCCCATTGGGGGCGCCGCAGCAGGTCATCCATTTCCATCTCACCCTGTCACACCAACCACCTGCATGTCCTTCTTCAGCACATCCATAAACATCCTCTGTGGCTTCCCTTTTCTCCTCCTGTGTGGTGGCTCCATCCTCAGCATCCTTCTCCCTATATACCCTGGATTCAGTCTCTCTGCACATGTCCAAACCATTTCAGTCTCACCTCTCTCTTCTCTCCAAACCATCCTACTCATGCTGTTTCTCTGACATGTTCAATGCTAATCCTCTCCATTCTTGTCACTGCCAAAGAAAATCGCAGCATCTTCAACTCTGCCTCTGTCTTTTTGTTAGTGCCACTGTCTCTAAGCTGTACTTCATAGGTGGTCTCACTACTGTCTCCTTCAATCTTGCAGATAACTTTCTATCACAAATCACTCCCGCCACCTTTCTCCATTCACTCCACCCTGCCTGCACCCTCTTCTTCACCTCTCCACCACACTCTTTTATTGCTTTGGATATTTGACCCCAAGAATTTAAAAGCATTTATCTTCACCACCTCGACTCCTTGTTACCACACTATTCCACCAGGCTCATTCAAGCACATGTAAACAGTCTTGCTCTGACTTACTTCATTCCCCTTCTTTCCAGAGCATGTCTCAACCAGCTCTCTACTCTCACTACAGAACACAGTGTCATCTGCAAGCTTCATAGTCCATGGAGACTCCTGTCTGTTCTCTTCTGTCAACCTGGCCATCACCATTGCAAACAAGAAAGGACTTTGAGCCAGTCCTTGATGTAATGCTCCTGGGGTCTGCTTGAACCCTGTGTGCATTGAGTGCATAGGGTTAATACAGCTGTGAATGTTTGTGTTATGTCAGCTGGACTGTGATCAGCTGAGTAGTGATGGTGTTCGTGTTGTGTTTGGGTGCAGACCCTCAGTTCGTGGTGTACCAGCTGAAAGTGAAGATCCACACATCCAACCCGAACCACATGCGGCGAGAAGACAAGCTCATGCTGTTCGAGCTGCCGCAGCCGCTGCCCGTCTGTGGAGACATCAAGGTGGAGTTCTTCCACAAGCAAAACAAGGTGATGAAGAAGGTGAGGACCGCCACCAAATACAGTGTTTATCTCACAAGAAGCATGACAACTACAAGATAAGTTCTGACATGCTTTTCAATGTGATCTTCAGTGATTAAAAACTTTGTTAAACAGTGGTACCAGATGACACACAGCTGGTCTGAGGAGGTTGCCCCCATACAACAAAAATGGTTTAAGGATTTTTTTTTTTTTTTTTGTCACACAGTAGGATAGGGGGGTTTCTTTCCCCAAAGAGAATGAGATATTTATTTATTTGCAAACTGTGTGTAGAATGCCGCTTTTTTTGGAGGGGGGGGGATTTTAAATTTTCTAAGGTGTATATGAAAAGCATTTGTAAAGTGGTGTAAAGGATTAATTTATTTATTTTGGGATTTATCTTATTTCCTGAACGTTTTCATATCAGATGGCTGTTTGCAAAAATACAAAAATAAAACAAAAAAGCCCTGGAATTTTAAAAATAAAATTAAAGAATAAAAATTCATAAATTTCTGTAGTTTTAACTGCATATTTTAAGACTACAAAACAATTATATTTTAAATGGTAAAGAAGAAGAATTTGCTGAAATCAAAGTGTCCATGTAACGAGTGATAAATATCTCTGTGCAGTCTGCAAAAACCAACGTGAACGTTTTGTGTGAGTAAAGTCAAAATGACCTGTGACCTCCAGGAAAAGATGTTCCACTTCTGGGTCAACACTTTCTTCATCCCGGGCCCTGAGGAAGAGGACCCCAACAGCCTGGAGAACGGCAGTGCTGGGACTCCGCGGGACATAGACAGAACCTTCCAGAACCCGGGGATCACGGCCATGACAACTGGAGGGGAAAGCGACAGAGACTACCTGGTCCTCACTCTGACCAAGAACGACCTGGACAAGGCCAACAAAGACAAGGCCAACAAGAACTTCTCCCCAAACTTCAAGGTGAAGCATCTCCTTTGTGTTTCATGAAAAACACCTGAGGGTTCGGAATCTATCTGAAACATTTTAATTTACCAAAAAAAAAAAGTCATGTTTTCTGTGAAATAAAAACTGTGGTACTATAAGTACAACACGTTCTGGATTTATGGGGATTGAAGGTGGAAACTCCTTCTAGGAAGCTAATATAATAAATTCAGGTTATTTACTTGAAACTGGAGCGCAATGAACAAACTCCTGATGGGTCTTTGTCTGTGATTCAGGTCAAACTGTACTTCACAAAGACTGTGGAGGAAGGCGGGAACTGTGACGCCAGCAGCTCCTCGGCTTCTGTGACGCCGGACATCAGCGACAATGAGCCGGATCACTACCGTTACTCTGACACCACGGACTCGGACCCGGAAAACGAACCATTTGACGAGGATCCCCAAAGTCAGATCACTAACATCTGACACACATGGACCTCAGGCAGTCTTTGGAACTCTGTGGTCAGAGTCCAGATCAGTACTTAAGCCCTTTCCCCTGCCTGGACAATCACGTGGCTCGGACCGTGTGGGCGGGGCCAGACCATCCAGATGGAGATGGATGAAAGGACAGATTTTTAAATTAAGGAGTAAAACTTGAATCTCTATTGAAAGACAAGTAGTTCTCTTTACTGACCACGCCCACGTCTGGATAAATCCCAAAATCCTGTTCTCTCCTTCACCTCCAGTACTAGGAAGCTACACGCAGACTGCTCTTCATATTATTATTATTATTATTTTTTTTTTATGTCTCTTCTGTCAACTCTTCTATCTGTCAAAAGCTTCAAACCAGATGCTCTGTTTGGGTTTCGTCTGCTCTCTGGACTCTTCTGGATTTGTGAAGGTCAGTACGGACGCAGCGGTGCCACGTTAGCATAAAGCTCATGTTTCAACTGTTAATAGTTTCAGAAGTAATGAAAAAAAATGGTAAACATAAATAAATCCAGCCATAAATAACAGATTCTAGTTCAAAACCTTTTCCAGTGGTTCAGAGCTTCAAATTGAATTTTAAAACCAGAAATAAAGCAAATCCTCACGTGTCCGAAGCTAATACGACTCCAAAGGTTATTCTTTATTTTTTTGTCAGTTTTTATAAATTTGCAGGGTTTGTGTGTCGGCCCTTAAGTTATCACAGTGGGACCTTCAAACCAGTTTAGAGACTAATGTTGCACATGGGCATCTTCTAAAGATGACGTTTGAGCATTTTGGAAGATTAATGGCACATTTTTGTTCAAAGCCCTCACGTATTTGGACTTGTTTTTTAAACCTGTTTGTTTTTGTTTTGTGCACGTTATTCTGAAGTACAGACCAGCACCTCGGCACAGCTGCTGGTCTGCACCAGGCTGGACTACCACCAAAATACGATGTGGTGCTTGAATAATATTTTGTTTCCTTATTTTAAATAATAAAAATAAATATTTCTGTTTTCACGCTGACTTTGAAATCATCCAAAAAGTTTTTGTCCCCTTGGCCTTCAAAGGTCCAGGCCAGCAGGGTGGTCCAAACAGGTCTGAGCCAGTTTGAGTTCTCTGGGGTTTTTTCTCTGTCTGATGGAGCCTAGATAGATGGGGGGGATGGACTGCTGGACTGCATGGTTTCTGGTTGTCCTAGGGTATGCTCCCAGACCAGATGGAACCAGCCTAGGATGATGCTACCTGGTTTAGATTAGCCTGAACTTTTGTGTCTGTGCCAGTTTGGACCGGTCTGTTATTCTAGAACATTACAAATCAAAACCTGTGCCACTAAAACTTGTTTGTACTGATAGTCTGTCTACAAATGAGCTCAAACTAAAAATTACACAACTGTCTGGTTCCAGCATGAACACTAACACAATGAAGCATTCCTGTCCACAAGTCCTGGTTGGACCAAGTTGGCGCAGTTTTGATTGGGTTCCAATGTTGAAGGTTGACAGAATCATGTCACAGATTGTTTGTATGAAGCTAAACGCAAACGTTACACAGTGTGACCATTCCAGCGGCAAGTTAAGGCATCGCAAATGTGAGCGGGGTTTGCTGATTCAGAGTGCAGCATGTTTACTTTTAAAGGTGCAGCGCGAGTTTCTCCAACTTTGAGTCGTAGCTGATTTCGCAGATAACCTGAAATTAGTTTGAAATATTTCCAGTGAAAATACTGAAAGATGTCACGTCGTTTTCACGCCGAGACTCGCCGTCCTCCAGAAGTTAGCATTTTTATCAGGTTCAGCTTCAGACACACTTTACAATGTTTAAGACGATTCAGTCAAACAAACATCACGCACAAACAACTCCGATCAGACTCAGTGATCCCCGATCAGGTTCTGTTCTGTCTCCTAATTGGTCATTTTCTGAACATGAACAGACTTTAGCAGGATCTCTGCATGCCCGCTACAGTACTGTAATTTCCATTATTACTAATCTATTGATCATCAGTTATCAATCCATTCTGCTGGGGTAAGATGACCAATCAGAAAATTAACTTTAAACCATTTGTAGCATATTAATGTCAGCAAAAAGAAAGTAATGATCTAAGCTCCGCCCCCACTATTGATTGGTGGAAGTATTGAAACCATTGTCTGGTTTTAGCCCTTACACACTGAATCATTTAAATCCAGATAATTGATGATGTAGCCACCATACTGATACTAGATTGAACACTTCAATCAACTAATCAGTTATCTGTTAAGTTTTGATGTCCACAAACTGAAAGTTGGTTCTATTTGGCAATTTCTTGAAATCCATCTAGAAAGTGGCTTTTAGTTGGACTTGAATGCACATCAATGTCCAGGTCGAGCACACAAAGTTGATTTATTCTTGACTGGATTGTGATCTGTGTTTGAAACAACCAGAGGGGTTGTCTACAGTCAATCCAGTTTCAGGGTGATCGGTGCATCGCCAACAGCCGTTTTAAACCGTCCACTGACAGCCTAACCAACATTTGGTGCTACAGGCCTTCATCTGTCCTGTGTGGTCTTCTTTATCTGTACTCTTTGCCATTCTGGATTTGGGTCTGTTCCTGTTGCTAACTCAGTCAGCCTTGGTAACAGTCGGATCACAAATGTTCTGGTTACACAGGAGGCTTTCTGGATGTTTGAGGTACAGGCACCATCATCACGAGTCACGTCCTTAAATGTTGAGTCTCGATCCTGCAACTCAGATTTGTGCATTGTAGATGGTTTGTGACACAGCTGTTGTGTTGCTAATCGTCATAAAATGATTTGGGGAAAATCAGCTTGTTCCCTGAGGAACACCCACTGCTAAAACCTGTCATCAGTTCCTTTTCACCTGTATAATGCACCGCTGTCAGAGTGCTGGTATAAATACTGCACAACTTTACACCATGAATGTTCGTTGGCACGGTTGGATTGCATCGTCATGGAGAAAACCACTAACGTCTGTCATTAATTCCGAGCAAAACGCTGCAGAGCTAGCACATAAATCTTTGTCGCACTTTAGAAAATTTGAGTTTTTGATGTTTCCCAAGCGTAACCGCTCTGTGACATTTTAAATTCAGACCAAAGTCAGCGATGAAGGAAAACAACTGATATTAGCTTGTTAATTAACCATGCTATCTCCCTTATTAGCTAGCTTGCAGTATTTATTTTACAGACGTAGCCGCTGCCCTTACCACTTTGTGATAACTTAAAAATATTATCTTCGGACAAAGAGCCACGATTTTGGTTCCTGCAGGTGCATGATAGTGACTCATTTCTTGCTCTTGTAGTTGAGCTGAAGCTTGTACCGTCCAGTCTCATCTTACAACTGACCCAATATGGTTTTTGTTTTTTGTTTTTTTTCTACGCGTCATAGTTAGCTTATACATTAGCCACCACTGTTACCAAGACAGGTTGTGATCGGACAGCAGGGTAGACGCATGAAGCCAGCATCCCACAGGTCAAAAGAGCAGGAGTATAGGCCCGTTCTCTCCAGCAGGGGGTGATAAAACAAACTATAAAGTTTCAACCAGCATTTGAGTTCCAAAACTGGTCTGGAACAGATCCACAGTTTTAGTCATGAAGCGGTCTGTGAACTTAGATTTTGCTGTTGTCAACGTAGCAGTACCAGGATCATCCACCAGGATAAAAAAAAACAAAGCAATGAAAGAAAGAGCTGTGTCCTCTTTGAAACAGGCAAATGCTGCACAAACAACTAAAGCTCGTAAAAAAAATAAAAACAGGTGCGTTGTTTGTCACAGCTTCCTGTTTCCTTAAGTCTGTGCTAACGGGCTAGCTGGTGCTTTTTTCAGGCATTTTTTCAGGCCATGGTGCATTTTTAGGTGCTAAGTTAAACCATTCTATCTGGTGCTGTCGTTAGTGCCGAGCGTTCCTGACGTCACGCTGTGACCAAGTCCATCAGTGCGTCCACCTGTACTTCAACATATCTTTGTATACCATCTTTATTTACTTCCACACACCCGCCAAAATATAGCTCAGCTCAGACTCTTGATTTACTCTGTTTATGTTTACAGTCGTTGTTCCTTTTTGCCTGAAGCTAAAACAGCAATGCTCAGACCTGAACCTGTTCACCGGGAGGTCAGGCTGTCCACAGTTTGAACTTTGAACCATCAGTCAGCCTCTGACTGTTCATATAGTGCTACCTAGAGTGCCTTAATTGAGAGAGTGGTGTCAACTCAGAACATGGCGCCATTTGGTTCCAACTGTGCTGAACTACTGAATGAACGTTTTACGTTTTCAACTTTTTTTTTTTTAAATCATTTAACCACATACAGCAACATATCCAGGTACAGGTGCTATCAAAATAAATATAAAAATAGTTAAGCTATCAAATTTATATAAATTTACAATTTATGAAGACTTATTTAATGAATTTAAAGCCTGATTTAGCTCTAACTTCGTGCCATGCATTGACGTGCATGACAGTTTTAAAGTTCTCCGTCTCTGGATTATGCTTTTTTTTTTTTTTTTTTTTTTTTTTTCTGGACTAATCTGACCTTCAACAAGCTTTCTTTGTACAATCATCACCTCCAAATCAAAGGTAAGGTGTACTTTTTCCTCTTTTACAGACTTCATGCTGTAAATGTGTGGAATTTTCTGATCCCTTTGTAATCTGCGTGCAGACTACAGAAACTATTATAATATGATGGCAGACGAAGCAGTGAAAGCAGAAAAGTGTTAAATCACAACATTTTATGTCTGATTTAACAGGTGCACATCAGGCTGTGGGTCCAAGTCTGAACACTGTGAAAAAAATAAACAGACTTTTTATCACAGAAATGACTCCGGCCCCACTTTGCTCAAATCGGCGAGTGTCAGCACTGAACTTTAATTTGTACCTCTGTTACTGTGCACATCCAGACTGCTTGGGGTATTTTAATGGAAATACCTTGCGATCGGACGGGACATTTTGTCTGATGTGAGCGAAAAATCCGTTACCTATGGTGTTTATTACATGGAAAACGATACATTGGGACTTTTTTGTCCAGTGACTGCGAATATCTGGTTTGTGTGATGACAGTTTAGGTGAGTTTTACTGGACATGGGACTGAACAATAAATTTATCCCTCAAAGCTTTGACGATTAAGTCAGCTTTCGTCCCACACAGCTGACTTTTTTTTTTCCTGTGAAATTTTTCTTCTGTTTGGATCTAAAGGGAATCTGTACATCTTTAAGCTTTTATGTCTATTTGTGCATCCAAATGCACAGCAACCCAACATTTTCAGCAAATAAAAAAAATAACTGGATTTCCATGTAGCCAGAGTAACAGCGAACCAAGATGGCACCATGAGTCACGTGACTGCCCCCCATCCCCGACTCGTCATATTGCCACTCTCTCAATTAAGGCACACTAGTGTCACCAACAGGTTAGAGTGTCCACCCAACTGAAATACAAACCATGAAACTTGAAATGTTTTTGAGAAAACTCCCAAAATGTTCAGAGATGAAAGCTTTGAATGTTATGAATTTAACATTGTGACTTTATTTTTGTAACATTGTAATTATTTTGAAACACTGAATCATTTTTACTGTTCTAAAAAAGAAAAAAAAAAATCACTTCCTGAATTAATGTTGTAAAACGAGCTGTTTCTTTAGTTTTTCACAGATTTTGACACAGTGAATCATTTTGTGAAGCAACTGGTTCACAGTTTCAAAATGTTGACTTTGTTTATGTAAACGGAATGTCCATCACCACAATCGGCCAATCATATGTGGCCGCGGAATATTGCAATTGGTTATTTAGCTGGTTTTGGGTCAGAACAGAAGCTGAGAAAAGCTTTTCTTCATGTGGACTGCCTCAACGAAACAGAAAAACTGTCTCATATTAAACTGTCCACAAACACTTTGTTTCATTTACAATGAAATAAAAACACTGTCAAGGTGAATAAACTATAAACAACTATTACACTGTGGTGTTTTACTGAAACATTAAACTACATTTCCCATCAGCCTCTTCAGTCTGAGACCACCTCCACAGGAGTTGGGCCCCACCCATGACACTCCTCCAATGTCTGCTGGTTTGTGCAATGACTTTGTGCAGCGGATAACTAAAACAGTCCTTAAAATAGTGATACAAGCACCAAATTTGGCACAAATACTCCTTAGACTCTGGGGGGAAAAAAACAAAACAAAAAATGACTGGCCACTTTAATTTTCAATAAGTGACCAGGTGGGGGACAATGACGATTACACAGGGGTCACAAATTTTAAAAATGCTCCAATCATATTGCAAACTACATCCATTATTTGTCTGATCATAAAGATTCAAAAAAGGTATAGTTTGGACTACCTGTGACTGAATGTTGTGTAGTAAATGGTGGAGAATGCAAGAATGGTGACAAAAGTCAATTTAAGCTGTACATAGGTTAAAAGTTAAGTTGCTCCAATTTTGGTAAAAAAAAAAAAAAAAAGGTGCAAATTATTGGTTGAACTAATAGGATTAATAAATGGAATAGTTCTGACTGTTAAATTCTTGGTCTGCAAGGTAAAGGTCAAACAAGGTCCATGTCGATTGGATTCTATGACACGTGACCTATGTTACCCCGTAGCGTGATAACTAAGAATGACACATGGTGCAAACTATTCTTTTATAACACCCTATTAACTCAACCAATAATATGCATTACTTTTTAGCGAAATTGAAGGAACTTTTAATTTTCGATCCCTGTACAAACTGAAATTGACCTTTGTCGCCATTCTTACTGTTTTTACTCCATAACATTGTCATGGACAACCCAAACTATACCTTTTTGGACTCTTTATGAGCAGACAAATAATGGGGTATAGTTTTCAATATGACTGGAGCATTTTTCAATTTTTAACCCCTGTGTTTTTGTCAACTGTCCCCCACCTGGCTGTCCTAATTTTTTATTTTTTCGAAAAGGGTAATGTTTAAGGAGTACGAGGTCTGTGATAAAAGTAACGGGCCTTATTATTTTTTTCAAACACCATATGGATTTGAATCACGTGTGATTACATCAGACATGCTTGAACCCTCGTGGGCATGCAAGAGTTTTTTTTCACGCCTGTCGGTTATGTCATTCGCCTGTGGGTAGTCTTTGAGTGAGGAGTGGGCCACCCTCTCGTCATTTTTTCATTGTTTAGGAATGGTTCAGAGACTGCTGCTTTGTTTGATCAAAATTTTTTCAAAACTGTAAGGCACAACTGAGTGGACACCATTCGATAAATTCAGCTGGTTTTCGGTAAAAATTTTAACGGCTGATGAGAGATTTTGGTCTGGTAGTGTCGCTTTAAGGACGGTCCACGGTGCCTGACGGCGATCTGCGCTGCGAGGCGGCAGCGTCTCGCCGTTTCAAGTTGAAAACTTCCACATTTCAGGCTCTGTTGACCCAGGAAGTCGTCAGAGAACAGAGAACTTTCAGAAGAAGTCGGCATGAGGAGTTTATTTGACATTCCATTGTTAACGGACATTTTGTAATGAAATAATGTGCGGGCAGAGTTGCATGCCGGGCCGGACCCGACCGCGGGGGGTCGCGACAGGAAAAACACCTCCGTTGGAAACCTTAACGGGCAAGTTGGAACATGCCCAGCTGTTAAAAAAATTCTGTTACTCACATTGTTGAAAGCCATCAAAAGCCGCCTGAATTTTACAAATGGTTTTCAACACGGAGGTGTTTTTTCCTGTCGCGGCGCACACAGATTTGCCGAGTCGTCACAGAAACGACTCGGCGAATTTGCGCGCAACGTCTTTCATTACAAAATGTCCTTAACAGTGGAATGTCCACATAAAGTCCTCATGCCGGCCTGTTCTGAATCTTCTCTGTTCTCTCACGACGTCCTGGGTGAATTAAGCTTTAAATTAGGATGTTTTCAGGTCGAAACAGGCCGACGATGGTGCCTGGAAGTGCTGCGCGACGTCCCCGCTCCGTGGGAAGTCCTTACACCGACAAACACCCCATAATCTCTCATCAGCCGTTAAACTTTTTACCGAAAAACCAGCTTAATTTCTCGAATAGTGTCCACTCGGATATCCCTCACAGGTCCAGAAAAAATGTTGATAAAGCCAACGCGCGCCGTCCGCATCGGCTATTCAGACAAAGAGATTCCGACGGGCGGGGTGGAGCACTCCTCACTCAAGGCCCTGCCCACAGGCGAATGACGTCCTGACACGCGTGAAAAAACTCACGCGTGACGCACGAGGGTTCAAGCTTGTCTGACGTAAAAACATGAATCAAATCCATTTATTTTTGAAAAAATATACTCAACAAAAATATTAACGCAACACTTTTGGTTTTGCTCCATTTTGTATGAGATGAAACTCAAAGATCTAAACTTTTTCCACATAACAATATCACCATTTCCCTCAAATATTGTTCACAAAACCAGTCTAAATCTGTGATAGTGAGCACTTCTCCTTTGCTGAGATAATCCATCCCACCTCACAGGTGTGCCATACCATGATGCTGATTAGACACCATGATTAGTGCACAGGTGTGCCTTAGACTGCCCACAATAAAAGGCCACTCTGAAAGGTGCAGTTTTGTTTTATTGGGGGTGGGATACCAGTCAGTATCTGGTGTGACCACCATTTGCCTCATGCAGTGCAACACATCTCCTTCGCATCATCCGTGAAGAGAACACCTCTCCAACGTGCCAAACGCCAGCGAATGTGAGCATCTGCCCACTCAAGTTGGTTACGACGACGAACTGGAGTCAGGTCGAGACCCCCGATGAGGACGACGAGCATGCAGATGAGCTTCCCTGAGACGGTTTTCTGACAGTTTGTGCAGAAATTCTTTGGTTATGCAAACCGATTGTTTCAGCAGCTGTCCGAGTGGCTGGTCTCAGACGATCTTGGAGGTGAACATGCTGGATGTGGAGGTCCTGGGCTGGTGTGGTTACACGTGGTCTGCGGTTGTGAGGCTGGTTGGATGTACTGCCAAATTCTCTGAAACGCCTTTGGAGACGGCTTATGGTAGAGAAATGAACATTCAATACACGAGCAACAGCTCTGGTTGACATTCCTGCTGTCAACATGCCAACTGCACGCTCCCTCAAATCTTGCGACATCTGTGGCATTGTGCTGTGTGATAAAACTGCACCTTTCAGAGTGGCCTTTTATTGTGGACAGTCTAAGGTACACCTGTGCACTAATCATGGTGTCTAATCAGCATCTTGGTATGGCACACCTGTGAGGTGGGATGGATTATCTCAGCAAAGGAGAAGTGCTCACTATCACAGATTTAGACTGGTTTGTGAACAATATTTGAGGGAAATGGTTGATATGTGTATGTGGAAAAAGTTTTAGATCTTTGAGTTCATCTCATACAAAATGGGAGCAAAACCAAAAGTGTTGCGTTTATATTTTTGTTGAGTGTAAAAAGGACCGCTTTTTTCATCACAGACCTCGTATGGGTGCTGAATCTGGTGTATGGATCAACATTTGAAGGATTCTTCTGTAAATATTCTGTTATCTGCTGCACTACACGGGAATGATGCTGCAGAAGATCTTAGCCAATCGGAGCCTGGTGGTCTGATTAAGAGCTCAGTTGTGTCCTCACTGCTTCACAATTGATGAATGTGCTTGATTCCAGACTTTTTAGTGGGCGGAATTAGAGGGTCCTTGATTAAGACTAATCGTATATTACAGGAACACTGTAATCAAGGAATACACTGTGTGAACAATACTCTTCATAAATGACATCAGTTCCTGTTGCAGATATATATATATCATATATATATATATATATATATATATATATATATACAACCCCTGACAATAATTATGGAATCACCGGCCTCGGAGGATGTTCATTCAGTTGTTTAATTTTGTAGAAAAAAAGCAGATCACAGACATGACACAAAACTAAAGTCATTTCAAATGGCAACTTTCTGGCTTTAAGAAACACTATAAGAAATCAAGAAAAAAAGATTGTGGCAGTCCAGTAACGGTTACTTTTTTAGACCCAAGTAGAGGAAAAAAATATGGAATCACTCAATTCTGAGGAAAAAATTATGGAATCACCCTGTAAATTTTCATTCCCCAAAACTAACACCTGCATCATATCAGATCTGCTCATTAGTCTGCATCTAAAAAGGAGTGAACACACCTTGGAGAGCTGTTGCACCAAGTGGACTGACATGAATCATGGCTCCAACACGAGAGATGTCAATTGAAACAAAGGAGAGGATTATCAAACTCTTAAAAGAGAGTAAATCACGCAATGTTGCAAAAGATGTTGGTTGTTCACAGTCAGCTGTGTCTAAACTCTGGACCAAATACAAACAACATGGGAAGGTTGTTAAAGGCAAACATACTGGTAGACCAAGGAAGACATCAAAGCGTCAAGACAGAAAACTTAAAGCAATATGTCTCAAAAATCGAAAAATGTACAACAAAACAAATGAGAAACGAATGGGGAGGAAACTGGAGTCAACGTCTGTGGCCGAACTATAAGAAACCGCCTAAAGGAATGGGATTTAAATACAGAAAAGCTAAACGAAAGGCATCATTAACACCTAAACAGAAAAAAACAAGGTTACAATGGGCTAAGGAAAAGCAATTGTGGACTGTGGGTGACTGGATGAAAGTCATATTCAGTGATGAATCTCGAATCTGCATTGGGCAAGGTGATGATGCTGGAACTTTTGTTTGGTGCCTTTCCAATGAGATTTATAAAGATGACTGCCTGAAGAGAACATGTAAATTTCCACAGTCATTGATGATATTGGGCTGCATGTCAGGTAAAGGCACTGGGGAGATGGCTGTCATTACATCATCAATAAATGCACAAGTTCATGTTGATATTTTGGACAATTGAAAGGATGTTTGGGGATGATGAAATTTTTCAAGATGATAATGCATCTTGCCATAGAGCAAAAACTGCAAAAACATTCCTTGCAAAAAAGACACATAGGGTCAATGTCAATGAGTCAGATCTGATTTGATGCAGGTGTTAATTGGGGGGATGAAAATTTACAGGGTGATTCCATAATTTTTTCCTCAGAATTGAGTGATTCCATATTTTTTCCTCTGCTTGGTCCTAAAAAAGTAACCGTTACTGCCACAATCTTTTTTTCTTGATTTCTTATAGTGTTTCTTAAAGCCAGAAAGTTGCCATTTGAAATGACCTTAGTTTTGTGTCATGTCTGTTATCTGCTTTTTTTCTACAAAATTAAACAACTGAATGAACATCCTCCGAGGCCGGTGATTCCATAATTTTTGCCAGGGGTTTTATATACACACACAAACATTCATTTTAATGAAACTGAAACTTCTGAGTTTCCCTTTACTGTTAGCCTAGCTTAATGCAGCAACTAGCAACGTCCGTCATTTTCAGCGCTGATTCAATGCAGCCGTCAAAGTTGGAGTGATGAAGGCATCGCCACCGCAGATGAGCAGCGGCTTCTCACACACAGTCATGTGACCCGGACAGTCAGGAAATGAGGTCAGCACCTACAATGAGGTCATGTGACTTATGACTCAAACACTTGCAGCAGTTTTGAGACTTGCTGGGTTTATTAGCATGGTTGTCTTAAAGCAGCATTTGCTAATGTGTTAGCATGCAATGTTTACACTAAAAAGGGTGACCCAGTGCTTACGTCCTGGGCGTGGCTTACCTGGAATACCTCCACTTGTGACACTTGATGCTGACTGGCTGAGGAAGACCAGGAAGAACTTTGTGAAGTTCTTGCATGATGATTGGTTTCACTTTGTCCTTGTCCCACTCAAGGTGTTCCAGTCCAAACTGGACACTGGTGTGGACAACCAGGGATGGACCCCAAGTGGAAGCATCTGCACAAACACACGTGTGTGGTAAATCCAAAGCAGATGTGTTCTGAAGTCCAAAGTCTTAAAGGACAGATGGGAAGGGTTGTGGATGGACTGTCTGAGGAACAGGAACAAATAAAGTTCTGGTTCTGGCTGCAAATCCAAATGTGGATGTAAAAACACATTCTAATGTTTGTGTCAACCTTCTATTTTCAATTTATTTAGCATTAAATGGAAAGGAGCTGCTCCGGGCCACGTCCCCGTTGTGTTGCATAGGTGGCAGACTGATTTAGGGGGCATGTCTTACAGCAACGGATTAGGACTTCTGTGACATGTAATGGAGGTCTAAAAAAAATGAGCCAGTTCATGTCTTCCAGTGGGATAGTACGACGGCGTTTTAGGGCCACATTGAATTTTTTTTTTTTTTTTTTAGACTTCGAGAATAAAATAGTAATATTTTGAGAAAAAAGTCAGAATATTATGAGAATAAAGTCGTAATTTTACGAGAAAAAAGCTTGATTCCAGAAATGAAACATTGGCAGCACACAAAACAGCCTCTGTGACTCCTCTCTGTTGTGCCGCATCCACGTCAAACTTCTATAAAACGATTTTGCTTGTTCATAAACCCAAGTTTGAGGCACTGTTTAGTTAACTACTTCTAAGACCGTCTCCCCCCCCCCAAAAAAAACCCTTCTATGGCTGCTTCCACATGATAGCGTTAGCCTACGTTAGCTGTGCTGATGTGTGTCGACCGGGAAACTTGTTTTTTCTAATAAAAATACGACTTTATTCTCATACAATTACAACTTTATTCTCATAATATTACGACTTTATTCTTGAAATATTATGAGGGTTTTTTTTTTTTTGTAAAATTACGACTTTATTCTCGTAATATTACGACTTTATTCTCGGAAAATTACGGCTTTATTCTCGAAGTTTTATGGGAATTTGAGGCTCTGCAAGATTCAAACTACAAAGATCTGTGCAGCTGTTAAAAAAAGACTATGCACAATAAAGTTTTGGAACAGGTCAGAGGTTATTTTAAAAACAAATAAATGCATTATAATGTAACTGAAGTATTTGGTAACCACAGAAAAGTCAACTTTTAAACCAATAAAAAGAAAATAATCCAAAAGTGAAAAGATAAAACATGAGTAATCACTGTTAGTAAAATTCAGTAAAGGTCACATCATCAGAAGGTCATTAAACAGAAAACAGAACCAAATGAGTGACACATCAGATAACCAAGACCAAAGGAGACAGACAGACAGGCAGGTCAACAGACATTATGACAGAGCAACAGACAGATGAACGGACCTGCATTGCCTCTGCAAAGGTCCACGGCGATGTAGCGGATGCAGTCGTTGTGTGTCACGTAGCGAGCCGCCCAGGGAAAACTAAGGATGGTCTCTGGACTGAAGAACAGGGCGAGGGCGAAACAGGAGGAATACACAACACTGCCCAAATTCTCCCTCTGCTGGATGGTCAGCACTGAGACAGACATTTGAAAATATTTGTTAGAAAAACAAATTTTAAAATCTACAAAGTACCAAGAGCAAACATTATCTACCAGTGCTCACAACCTGGACTCTGGCCCTCGGAGACAACAGTGTGGCTCAGCAAGTTGCTCAACAATTTGTCAAGTAGTACTTATTTTGGATGTGGCACCAGTGTGAAGAGCTCGAGACATACATCAGCTGTGTGCCTGGATACAGGAGGCGATCACCTGGATCCAGGTCCAGTGACTGATCTGGATTCACGTCCAGCATCTGATCTGAAGCCAGGGTCCAGTGATCAATCTGGATCCAGCATTTGATCAGGACCCTGAGTCCAGTGATTATTTTACTCTTTTATTGTGCTTTTTAATCTTTTAATTCATTTTATTTTGTTTTTTTTAATTGTTTTGTGTGAAGCACCTTGAGGCGACACTGTTGTGAGTTGGCGCTATATAAAATGAAAAAATTGAAACTGAAATTAAATTGAGCCAGTATTTGATCTGGATCCAGGGTCCAGTAATTGATCTGGATCCCGTATTTGATAAGGATCCAGGTACAGTGATCGATCTGGATTCACGTCCAGCATCTGATCTGAAGCCAGGGTCCAGTGATCAATCTGGATCCAGTATGTACTCTCAATCCTGTATTTGATTGGAAACCAGGTCCAGTGATCGATTTAGATTCAGTTCAGTGTCTGATCTGAATCCACAGTCCAGTGATCAATCTAGAGCCAGTATTTAATTTGGACCCAGGGTCCAGTGATTGATCTGGATCCAGTATTTGATCTGGATCAGAGCTGTTCACAGCACAGTGAGATATAGACATTTTTCATCTTAATGGCCCTGAGAGAAAAGCTGCAGCTTCTAAAAATACATCAGCGGTGTCACAAGGAGGAAATGGGCGCTGTCCTCCTGTCAGCCAATCAGAAGGCAGGAGGATGACATCATCTCTCTCAGGGGATTATTCAGATGCTTCATGGTGCTTCAAACAAGTTTAATGAACTGAATTTTTCAAGCGATGCTCGGCCTCTTCAAAATAAAAGCCCTGAAAAATGTTTTCCATTTCTTCTTCTTTTTTTAAACAAACATATCGATTGGTTCTAATGCCACCAAAAAAATAGGAGGCGCCTGTTTCAGTGGCATGGGGCTCATTTGAACTTAAACAGGTTCAAATGTTTGACATTTATGAACGACACAATCAAGAAATAAGATTACGTATAATACATAAAAAATATCATTTAAATACACAATCCATAAATAAGATTTCTTCTTAAATGATCAATCATATTTTATGAACTGTTAAACTGTCACAGTATAGAATAAAAATGGAGCATAAGTTTGTTTCTGAGCTGCTGCTGCCCCCTGTAGACAGACAAGAGCACTACAACCCATCAGAGCTCATATGATCCCTTTGAGGAATCAGTCAGAGCAGTCTGATTAATTCTTGGTTTTCTTCTCACATTTTCCCATGTCTCCTTGCAGCTGCAGGATTTGAGGAACTGGCATTGTCAGGACGATGGTGTCAAACAACTTGCTGTCTCCATTTTTCCTCTGCACTTCCCATGATGCACCGCAGCTATACAGGCCAGTCATGTGACATTCAAAGAACACATCAGCTCCTGATGGAGTCAAAAGGAGGCGTGAACATTGTCAAAGAGCGCTGGTGGTGTAAAGACAGACAGACAAACAGACCCACAGACACCATACCTGACTGGGACAGGAAGTGTTTGACGACAGCAGACATGCCTTGTGGACTCACATAATTCTTGTTCTCATCGTTCTGCTGCAGACCTTCAATCTGAGCTTCCAGAGGCCGCAGGACACCTGAATGCATCAGTTCTGCATAGAAACTACACAAGGACACACTCAAAATAAAAGATCCTGTGACGGATCAATTAATGTGACGTTCAAGTGCTGTGGGTAAGATGACGTTTCCACCAAAAGAAAAATAAAAAACATCACCCTGGACAGTTACTGTGAAACGGGCCAATTAATGTCAACATATTTCTGCCCTCCAGGTTCAGATGAACTGTTCGATCTAGAAGTTCGATCTGTTCTGTTCTTTTTTTGTTTATAATTTCAGGATTATTAATGCAGCCAGAACACAAAAAGAGGAGTGATGGCCTAGTGGTTAAAGCGTTGGGCTTGAGACCAGAGGATCCTTGGTTCAAATCCCAGACTGACTGGAAAATCACTAAGGGTCCTTGGGCAAGGTCCTTAATCCCCTACTTGCTCCTGGTGTGCAGTGGGCGCTTTGCATGGCAGCAGCCTCACATCGGGGTGAATGTGAGGCATTGATGTGTAAAGCACTTTGAGTGTTTGATGCAGATGGGAAAGTGCTATATAAATGCAGTCCATTTACCATTTACAAAATGTTTCTGATCAATAGAAAAAATTAGAATAGAAAAAATAATTATTTAAAAAGTTCAAATCCAGACCTGGACTAAGATTCATCTGATTTTGCAGCAATGACCTTTGACCTTTTGTAAAATACTTAAATTTTAATATTTTAATAATATTTTAATAATAGTTTAATATTCTTTTATGAAAACAAAATACATTTTTACTTTTAAGAAAATAAATATATGTTTGAGTTTTCTTTGTGGAAGAAGAGTTGAAAATAATAAAAATGCTGATGTAAAATGATTTCACATTATTTTGCCATGAAAGAGTTTAGAGTAATTTCAAAAATGAAGTCAAACACATTTCATGGTTTAAAACAATTCCAAATGTTTGCTTTCAATGTATTATATTTTGATTTAATTTTAATTTTATAAGTGAAGGAATTAAAAAATTAAATTAAACTTTTAAACTATAATTGAAAAAAAAACATGCTGTTGACTTCATAAGCAGCTGTTTTGCTCTGTGTGCACCTGATCCTGATCCGCATCCTGATCCCGATCCTGATCCTGTCAGATCTCAGAGGGAGAGAAGAATCTGTCTTGATCCACAGTCTAAGGGCCCAATTAGATTAGACAGAACTTTACTGATCCCTTGGGAAAACTCCCTCAGGAAATTGAGGTTTCAGCAGCATTGTATAACAGCACACAGGGGTAAGAAGCACACAGAGTATCAAACGTGAAAGTAAAAAAGAAAAACAGTTTGCAAATATAAATACAGAATATAAATACCAGACATACTGATCAGTAATGGTTTACTGGCTACTACTGTTCCTCTCATTCCCGTCCTCTGTCTTCCTGTTACTCCTCCTCCCCCCCGTACAGTCTGATGGACTGAAGGACAAAGGAATTTTGGTTCCTGACCTGTGTGTGTTTCTCATCTGGAGTTGTGTCAGGAAGACATCCGACGTAAAAATTGTGCCGAATGAATCCCGATATGGATCTGTACTGGATCTGGTGTGGTGATCCTGAACAACTGGGGGTAGACGAAAGACAAAAAATAAATAAGAGCGCATCATCACGTCACACACGTGAACAACTTAAATTTTTCATTAAGCAACAAATGCTAAGCCACTTATTAAGACATTTGAGGATTTGTGTCTGCTCTATTTAGTGTATTTCTCTGGTAACTGTCACATTTCCTGCAGCATGTGAAGTCAGCACTGAGTTGACCCCTGACCCAAGTGTTGTACCTGCGGTGTGAGCTGGCGGATGCTGGAGTGGCAGTGATGTACTGAGCTCCGAGGTCAACCGACTGAGACTCTCGACGACTGGTGGACATCCTGCCACCTTATGTCATAAAGACGTATGACCACATCAGCGTCACAGGCTTTATGGTTCTGACTGTTTTGAACTTTCAGAAGGAGAACAAACAGAACACCTGACCTCTGTTTCATGTTTACAAACAACACCAAACCCTGTTACAAGGTTACAAACAACACCCAAGCCCTGTTACAAGTTTGCAAACAACACCGAACCCTGTTACACATTTCAAAACGACACCTGAACTCTGTTATAAGTTTACAAACAACACCCAACCCCTATTACACGTTTGCAAACAACATCGAACCCTGTAACACATTTGCAAACAACACCCAAACCCTGTTACAGATTTACAAACACCTGAACTCTGTTGTACGTTTACAAACAACACGCAAACCCTGTTACACTTTTGCAAACAACACCGAACCCTGTTACACACTACAAATAACACCTGAACACTGTTGCAAGTTTACAAACAACACCCAAACCCTGACACATGTACAAACAACACCTGAATCCTGTTACCATTGTACAACAACACCCAAACCCTGTTGTAAGTTTACAAAGAACACCTGAACGCTGTTACACATTTACAAACAACATCTGAACCCTGTTACAAGTTTACAAACACCCAAAATTTTACACATTTACAAACAACACACAAACACTGTTGCAAGTTCACAAACAGCAGCTGAACCCTGTTAACATTTACAAACAACACCTGAACCATGTTACAAGTGTACAAACAACACCTGAACCCTGTTACAAGTGCATAAACAACATCTGAACCCTGTTACAAGTTTACAAAAAAAACCTGAACCCTGTTACAAGTTTACAAACAACACCCAAACCCTCTTGCAAGTTTACAAACAACACCTGAACCCTGTTACACATTTACAAACAACACCCGAACCCTATTACAAGTTTACAAACAACATCCAAACCCTGATGTAAGTTTACAAACAACACCTGAACACTGTTACAAGTTTACAAACAACACCTGAACCCTGTTAACATTTACAAACAACACCTGAACCATGTTACAAGTGTACAAACAACACCTGAACCATGTTACAAGTGTACAAACAACACCTGAACCCTGTTACAAGTGCATAAACAACATCTGAACCATGTTACAAGTTTACAAAACACCCAAACCCTCTTGCAAGTTTACAAACAACACCCGAACCCTGTTACACATTTACAAACAACACCCGAACCCTATTACAAGTTTACAAACAACACCCAAACCCTCTTGCAAGTTTACAAACAACACCCGAACCCTGTTACACATTTACAAACAACACCCGAACCCTATTACAAGTTTACAAACAACATCCAAACCCTGATGTAAGTTTACAAACAACACCTGAACACTGTTACAAGTTTACAAACAACACCTGAACCATGTTACAAGTGTACAAACAACACCCGAACCCTATTACAAGTTTACAAACAACACCTGAACCATGTTACAAGTGTACAAACAACACCCGAACCCTATTACAAGTTTACAAACAACACCTGAACCATGTTACAAGTGTACAAACAACACCCGAACCCTGTTACACATTTACAAACAACACCCGAACCCTATTACAAGTTTACAAACAACATCCAAACCCTGATGTAAGTTTACAAACAACACCTGAACCATGTGACATGCTGAATTATTATTTTTATGATTATTGTTAATTCTTGCCAAACCTGGACCTCGAGCTTTGTCCCAAACTTCCACTTTCACTTGATGCTGCATTTCTCTTCTCAGCGTGCACGCGCACACGCTCCCCGTCAGACCCGCTCCGACTATCAGAACCCGGTGGGACATTTTTTTCCGGAACCAAACCAAAAACCAAACCCAAACGCTGCTGGCTTCCTTCTTGTGTCTCATTTAATGAAGAGTGGCAAATGTGTGAGTACATTAGCGCCGCCGCCTGGACGGGAGTGTGGCCTGACCAAAATTAAATAAATACATGAAACAAAAAACAAAACAAAAACAACAACAACAAAAAACAGAAAATAAAAAATAACTAATAATAAAAACAAATCACAATTTTGCACCCAAGCAATATTTTACAAACTCTGATGTCACATTTTTACAAAAAGTCATAACATCAAAATGAAAGCGATAGCAGCATTATTTCTAATGAATAATTTGACAGGTTAAAGTTTTAAATTTCTGAGTAATGATTCATTTGCCAGTAAAAAATAAATAAAGTAAAAAAGCTGTACTTGAATTTCGAAGGTAGATTTGTTGAGCATTCTGGGGGTTAAATGCAAGAAAATCAAAAGAAAAACTATGAGATAAAACTCAGATGTGGGTTTCATGTGGTTTTATTGCAGATTTGACATATTTTATGAAACTTTTTATTGTACATCTGTTTTCGTTTTTTTAATCGAAACGTACTTCACATACTTTATATATGTACTATGTATGCATGTATGTATGTATGATTTAACCTGAAGCCCAAAAACAGGGTTAATAAATTGACTCCTACTTTTGACCAATCGCAGCCAGGGTTTATTGTGATGTCACGGTCAATCTCTTCCGTCTGTTTTGGGAATATCGGTGTAGAAAGAGCAAACCGGTGAGTTTCTTTGAAGCATATTAACAGTTAATTATCCGTTAATTACAGCTTTATTAGCAGTTTGTTAGCATAGAGTTGAATTGTGGCGCACTGAGCTGCTTTCGATAAGAAGGCATTTTAAAAATCTGAAATAAACGTATTTTTCTTTATTTTTTTGTTTCCTTCTGTCGATCATGAATATGAGATTGTTGATGTTTTTAATAATGTATGTTTTTGTTACGGCAGTCCTGTTTTCAACATGTTTCTGTGTTCATGATTAGACAGTGAACACATCACGTGTTTGTGTGTGTGTGTGTGTGTGTGTGTGTGTGTGTGTGTGTGTGTGTGTGTGCGTGCGTGTGTGTGTGTGTGCGTGTGTGTTTTGCAGGTCTATGATGTTGTGTGTGTCTGTGTGTGTTATTGCCCTCTGCGGTGTTGCGGCGGCACCAAACCGTTTCTTTACCATCTCGTCACAAATGGACCAAAGCTCTGCTCTCCTACGGCAGAAGCTTGACCCTGAAGTGGACATGAACGTCGTGAGTTTCAACTTTCTGAATGCTGCAGATAGTCCGACAACCAGCCCTGAATTGGGCCAGGTACTGGCCTCTCTCTCCTAGCCTGTGATTGATTGGCGGCAGAGACGCTGACATCAGCCATGTCAGCCTCACATTGATGTGGCACGAGCGCTGCTATCCTATTGGTCGTTTAGGAGTGGGAAATCTCACGCCAAAATGGAAGCCAGTATGGCCCAATTCATAGCCAGGCCGGTTGTAGGGCTATGCTGCAGATAGTATGTACTATACACAGTGGTGGGCACAATTCCGCTAATCTGCTGATTAGCGAAGCTAACTTTTTTGTTAGCTGATTAGCTTTTCATCTAACTTTGAAAACCATCAGTGCACAATTAACTTCCACCAAATTTAGTTCCAATAACTTTTAGACCGCTAACATATTTTTTACAGGCATAGTGAATAAAGCTTGAAGTTACACACATTTGTAAAGCCTGAAACCATACATTTTAGTGCCTGCCTGTTACATGTTTTGTAGCAGACAGACAGCTATGAAAGGTAGAGCTCAATCTTCTACCAGCAGAGAAGAGCTAGTTATTAGAGAGTAAGGAAGAGGAAAAAAAAATATATATTTTCACAGCCGTACAGACTTTCAGACGTATCACAGGAGTCATGCACAGCAACACAGTTTTGACTTATGGTTAAAATTTTAAACAAACTAATTCCGGACAAGTTATTGAAATTAACATCACCTTTGTCATTTTACAAAGTGAAAATATCACCTGTATGTTTTAGTTTTAAAGTAATGCACTAATTTTACAGACACACATGCTGAAAAGCATTATGGGAAAATTAGTTTCCTGTCATCAGTGGTTGGTTGGTATATGTAAAAAAAAAAAACAAACCAATGCACAAGTTACTGTAACGTGTGTGTTGGTTTTTTACAAATAAATCTGTATTTGTAAGCATGTAATTTTTTTCATTTGTTAAAAAAAGGCAATTTGAAAACTGAAAATTTTGTTAAGTGATTCAGCACTTTTAGCAAATGTGTTGCAATTAGTATTCACACTGCCATGAACACTGCCATCTACTGGATGGCTAAACCTATCACACAAATTTCAGATCAAAACCAACAGGAGCACGTGAGCGTTTAAATAGTAAGTTTGGCTGCTCCCTTGTTTTCACTCAGGGTTGCTACAGCAGATCAAAGGTGAATCTGCATGTTTTACACCGAATTGCCCTTCCTGACACAATTCCACATTACATGGAGAAATGTGACAGGTTTGGGTTTCAACCGGGAACATTTCGCACTGAAACCAAGCACACTAATTGCTTGGTCACCACCTATACCACATGACTGTTTGACTTAAAAAAAAAAGTGTGTGTGTGGGGGGGGGGACTATATTCAACTTAAAGAGGAAGTGTTGTAAGCTGCCCTCTGACTCAGAGACAAAGTGTGTGTTTGTCATTATTCAGTCTGTTTATGAATACAAAATAAATGAAGTCCATCTGCGTTTATCTCAGTTTCATAAACAGAAGCTTTTATTTGAGTCTTCGATTAGTTTTCTCTGGAATAAACTCAAAATAACACAAAAATAATTTATTTTTAATAAAAATTTGATCAAATTTTGAAATGGTTCAGAATTTTCTCCACTTTTAAATTAACAGTGACTGAGGGAGCTTGCTGTTTTCATGGATACGATACCTTATGGTGTTGTTATGTTGCTTCGAGGTGCATCTGGTTTGATGGATTCACCCAGAACAGCTTGTCACTTTTGTCAAAAATAAATAAATAATAGAGGGATAATTTATTTCAGAAGGAAATGTTTTCTTTTTTGAAATGCTCATTTGAGGAATTTGAGTTGGAGAAAAATTTGGTCCCTGTCAAATAAATATTGAGTGAGGAACAAAACAGAAGAAATTATATCTAAAATTATACACACATTTTGTCCAACCCAAATTTATTTGACAATATTTTGTTCAGATATTGTTCTTTTTGTTTTTTTAAATTATAGAGGATTTATTTACTTGATTCTGATTTTGTGAAATTGTTAAATCACTTTGAGCGGATCAATGTCAATTTTAGTTTCTGTTTTGAAAATGTTAGATTTGGATTTGTCAGTGCTGGAAATGCTCACAGAGTCTGTTTTTTATTTAAATATTTTGGTAATTTATGGCAAATTTCATATCTACAAATCCACCTGCTTTTAAATTATTCTTGTCAGACTTTAATTTATATCCTAAAACTTTTAAAAACTCTCAAAATAGAAAAAACCTGCAGACATTTGCATTACCTTAAGGATTTAATTTTTGTTCTATTAATTAATAAAAATTAAATTATAAATCAATTAAATTCAGTTAATCCAGCAGACCTGTAAGATAAAATAATTCATGTGGATTGGACTAATGGGACTCTGAGGTGCCAATAAAGTTTTTTTTTCAGTGCAGGTCAAAGGTCGTCACATGTCAGACTTTGACCTCCATATCAAGCAGCAGCAGCAGTCTGGACATCTGGGGATTATCAGCCCAGAGTCTGGCCTCACAGGCTACAGAAACAGGAAACTACTGTATGAGGGGCAAGTGTGTGCAGGTTTGCAGATTATAGGTTTTGTTTGTGGGTGATTCTATGGCAACGGAATTACGACGTGAAAATCTGGCCATATTTTAGCTCCCCATTAAAAATGTGCTCCGATTGTAATTCCGTTACCATAGACTCGCCCTTGTTTGTTTTAAATGATTCTTTACTGATGAAGGATTAGTTGCACTGGAACAGTATGGCTTTCATCTACAATAAAATGTTTCTGATTGAATGTTGGTGCTTCTCTGGTATGTTTAGATAAGAGACGATGGGCAGCACGGTGTCTTAGTGGATAGCACTGTTGCCTCACAGCAAGAAGGTCATGGGATCGAGTTCAACCTGTGGCCTTTCTGTGTGGAGTTTACATGTTCTCCTCGTGTATGTATCGGTTCCCTCTGGCTTCTTCCCACATCCAAAAGACATGCAGATTAGGTGAATTGAAAAGTTTAAATTGTCCATAGGTGTGCGTGCAGATGTGACCATATTTGTTTATATGTGACCCTGTGACAGACTAGCGTCCTGTCCAGGGTGCACACTGCCACACACCATATAATTGAAGTAAGCGGGTATAGAAGATGAATGGATAAGAGAAGGTAGGCTTCAGAATCAATAGTCTAATTTCTGATTATATATGGAGGACGTCTCGCTAATCCTTCTGCCAGGCTGTTGGAGAGCTCTGGTACTCGGGTTCTGATGGTCCCCCAGTCAGCCATGAAGAACCACCAAATCTCAGTGAGGCCATAAAAGACCTTCTCTCAGCAGGTGGAGATGATGTTCTTGCAGCACTGTAAAAGATCTTTGTGTCAATTTGGGACACAGGTATTTTTGCTACAGTATGTATACTGGAAGAAAGGACTTGTTGTCCCAGTCTGAAAGGAAAGGATCACCTCGTGTTACTCCGCTCTCTGTGCGGAGAAAGGTGCTGACAAGGATGATGCTTAACAGCATTCAGTACCCGTTACTTTCCACTCAGGGACTCGATCAGCCTGATTTCACATCCAAGAACTCAACTACTGAGCACATTCCAGTCCTGTGAGTACTCACAGAAGGGTCATTCCATATGAAAAGACCAAGGCTTCCAGTTTCATGGTCTCAGAATTGCTCTGTTTTTTTTATATTTTGTGGTATGAGGTGTAAGATGAAGATTGCACTTTGTTCCAGTTAAATACCTCCACCCATTCCGATTTTATAGGCTGTTGAAAAAGGGGGCGTGGCAACGTTAACTCTGTTATTGGTTTGTAAGCATTTTTAAGAGGCTCTAACTCAAAAACTAAATAAGATATCAATTTGATTTTTTCAGAATGTATTAACTCTGTCTTAAACTCTCAGAAAAAATGATTTTTACAAACATTAACTCTCCACTGGCCACACAGGATCAGGGTGAAAATTGAAATTTGAACGGTACTGAAGCAAAATCAGCCGAATATAGGCTCAATTTTCTCACATACCATTGAAGATAGTGCTTTTGCTTTTAGTTTTCTGGAAAGCACATGCCAGGGGCTTCCAAAGGAAGTGAACTCCGGACTGATGCTGTTATTTATTTCAGAGCAACGTTAACCCTTTTCAGCCTTGGTTGCCGGGTGGGGCACTTTTGGACCCCTTTTTTCACCATGTGGGTATCTTCTGATTTTCAAAAACTTTGTATCATCTAAAAGCCCTTGATATGTGCTGCTAGAAAAATTACACACTGATATAAAACAAACACCCCTACACATAGAATTAAAGTCCTCTTTTCAGGGTATATCACACTTTTTGCATATATTCTAATGTACAGTAATATGTACATAAATGTAAATAGGCTTGTCCAAATTTTGTGAATTGAGACCCAAGCAATGTGTTACTGTTGGAGCAAAGGGGACCCACTCAGTATGTGTTTGTACTATACACCAAAATGTCAAATTAATGTTAGCAAGCTTGCCAGGTGATAAAATTGATTATCATGAGTTGATGTCAAAGATGGTCTGTTCAGTGCAGTCAAAAACTTGCATGCTTCACCGATGTGAGCTATGTCCGGGAAATGAGGCACTTGTCTCTTTTCTAGAGGAAAGGTTGGCTGTGGCAGGGCTTGAGGAAATTAGATTCAAGCAAAGGGTTACCATTGACAGAACAACTATTGTAGAGCATGTTCTTGATTGTCAGGCCTACACTGAGAAGTTGGCTTCCATGGTTGATAAACTAAACACCCATCACTTTATTGCTAAGAATCAGGGGGCTTTTCTGGAAAAGCTAAAAACTAACGTGGGGGAAGATGAATGCATCATTCTGCTTGACTTTGCTGAGAATTACTCATTTGTAGTACAGGATGCAGCACAGGGTTACCACTGGGATAATTCCCAAGCAACCCTGCATCCCTTTACTGTGTACTACAAGATGAATGATTCCCTGCATTGTCGAAGCATCTGTGTAATCAGCAATCACTTGCAACACGACACAATTGCAGTTCATTATTTCCTCACTCAGGTTGTGCCCCTGATCAAAACAGGTATCCCGACAACTTTAAGCAAAGCATATTACTTCAGCGATGGGGCAGCCTCCCAATATAAAAATTTCAAGAACTTTTGCAACCTTCTCCATCACAAGGAAGACTTTGGCATGGAAGCAGAATGGCATTTTTTTGCCACTTCTCATGGAAAGAGTCCTTGCGATGGAATAGGGGGCACAATCAAGCGGGAGGCAGCCAGGCACAGTATGAAAGCAATTGCTTCGGGTCATATTCTTACTCCCCATGACTTATTTGAGTGGGCTCACGCAAATATCAAGGGGGTTGAGACAATTTTTGTTGAGAGTGAGGATGTTCAGAAGCACTCAAAGCAGCAGCTGAAGAGATTTGAGGGGGCTAAGAAAGTTCTGGGTACAAGGGATAACCACTGTTTCAGTGTAACTAGGAATGGTACCATTCTCGTCAAACGTTTGTCGGGTGAAGAGGAAGTTGGATTTGAGTGCGGTACCCCTATACCTGAGCCTCTAAAACTGGCAGACTGTATCCGTGGACATTATGTGGCCTGCTTGTATGATGGCCATTGGTGGTTGGCAAATATCATTGAGCAGTCTCAAGAGAATGACGATGTCAAAGTTTCATTTATGCACCCAAATGGACCAGCCTCATATTTCCACTGGCCTCGTAGGGTGGATGAATGCTGGGTACCTTTGACTCACATTCTCTTGATGGATGCTCCAGACACCACTGGACTTGGAAGAAACTATGTTTTATCTAGTCAAGAAGCTTCCAGAGTGCAGGCATGGTTTGACAGCCTGAAGTTGGCAACAGAGTAGAAGTCAGTATTTACAGCGTAGCCTGGCAAAATTGTGGGCTTTTTTTGTCCAGAACCAGAGGTACAAGGGTTGATTGTGAATAACAGAATGCATTAGGATGTTAACATAATTAGTTAGTTCAAGGTTTACATATTTTATATTTAAAAAAAATGAAAAAGAGCTGTTGTATTATTTATGCATTTTAGGTAACTGTGCACCATAACTCCTATGTATTGTGTACATTTATGTACATACGACTGTACATTAAAATATACGCAAAAAGTGTGATATACCCTGAAAAGAGGACTTTAATTCTATGTGTAGGGGTGTTTGTTTTATATCAGTGTGTAATTTTTCTAGCAGCACATATCAAGAGCTTTTAGATGATACATATATAGTTTTTGAAAATCAGAAGATACCCACATGGTGAAAAAAGGGGTCCAAAAGTGCCCCACCCGGCAACCAAGGCTGAAAAGGGTTAACATTGCTCTGAAATAAATAACAGCATCAGTCTGGAGTTCACTTCCTTTGGAAGCCCCTGGCATGTGCTTTCCAGAAAACTAAAAGCAAAGCACTCTCTTCAATGGTATGTGAGAAAATTGAGCCTATATTCGGCTGATTTTGCTTCAGTACCGTTCAAATTTCAATTTTCACCCTGATCCTGTGTGGCCAGTGGAGGGTTAATGTTTGTAAAAATCATTTTTTTCTGAGAGTTTAAGACAGAGTTAACACATTCTGAAAAAAATCAAATTGATATCCTGTTTAGTTTTTGAGTTAGAGCCTCTTACAAATGCTTACAAACCAATAACAAAGGGTTAATGTTGCCACGCCCCCTTTTTCAACAGCCTGCAATCTTCATCTTACACCTCATACCACAAAATATAAAAAACAGAGCAATTCTGAGACCATAAAACTGGAAGATGTTCTCAATTTGGCTCATTTCATATGGAATGTGTTGGGAAAGTGTAAGTACACAGACCCACAACAGGGGGCGCAAATGAACGGACAATGGAATAGGTCAAATAACAACACTTTACTGTTGCGAACGTGCACAACAAATACAACAGATTACACAATAGACCAGAGTCAATTCACAAAGGTGTCGTGTGGGCAGGCTCGAAGATAGGAGATGCCTGTCCAAAGCAGAACCGGAACCACACGATTTCCTCCGCCACCAGACCCCGGGAATACTGGAGCCGCCAAGTCCCGAACTCCCAGGTAGCCACTGCCTCCGCGTGTCGGACCTGGTACTGCTGGCGAGGAACAAAAACACAATTAAACGTGGGTGCGTCTGCACCCAGCAACCTGCACGGCAGGGAAGCTACCTCCACCTCTCGTTGGAGAAAAAGTCTGCTGTCACTCACAAAAATCACAAAGGGTTAGCAGTCAGCTGAGAATATTACCTTCCAGGTAGAACGATATCTCGGCAAAGAGGTGGAGACGTCGTCCTGCTGATATACTCCTGCCGATCAGATGATTGGTAACAGCTGTTGCAGGTGATGCGTGACAGCTGTCACCCTGGCTGCTCCTGTGAGGCGGCTGCACCCTCTGGTGCCTGGAGCCCGCACTCCAGACAGGGCGACCTCTGGTGGTGGGCCAGCAGTACCTCCTCTTCTGGCGGCCCACACAACAGGACCCCCCCCTCAACGGGCGCCTCCTGGCGCCCGACCAGGCTTGTCCGGGTGGCGGCGGTAGAAATCGGCCAGGAGGGCCGGGTCCAGGATGAAGCTCCTCTTCACCCAGGAGCGTTCTTCAGGTCCGTACCCCTCCCAGTCCACCAAATACTGGAAGCCCCAGCCCATCCTACGGACATCCAAAAGCCGGCGTACAGTCCAAGCCGGCTCGCCATCGATGATCCGGGCAGGAGGCGGTGCCGGGCCCGGAGTACAGAGGGGTGAGGTGTGATGTGGTTTAATCCGGGACACGTGAAATACAGGATGGATCCGCAGTGAGGCCGGCAGCTGAAGCCTCACTGCGGCTGGACTGATGACCTTCTGGATCTTGAAGGGGCCGATGTAACGGTCCTGTAACTTGGGGGAGTCCACTTTGAGGGGGATGTCTCTGGTGGATAACCACACCTCCTGCCCTGGCCGATACGCAGGGGCCGGGGTCCGCCGACGGTCTGCATGGGCCTTTGACCTCATCCGGGCCCTCAGCAAGGCAGAACGGGCGGCACGCCACACCCGACGGCACTTCCGTAGGTGGGCCTGGACCGAGGGCACACCGACCTCTCCCTCAACCACTGGAAACAAAGGAGGTTGGTACCCCAGACATACCTCGAAAGGGGAGAGGCCGGTGGCTGACGACACCTGGCTGTTATGGGCATACTCGATCCAGGCCAGATGGGTACTCCAGGCCGCCGGGTGCGCGGCTGTCACGCAACGCAGGGCCTGCTCCATCTCCTGATTGGCCCGTTCTGCTTGCCCGTTGGTCTGGGGATGGTACCCGGATGAGAGACTCACCGTGGCCCCCAGTTCCCGGCAGAAGCTCCTCCAGACGTGCAAGGAGAACTGGGGACCGCGATCGGAGACGATGTCTGTTGGGATCCCATGCAGCTGGATGACGTGGTGAACCAGGAGGTTCGCTGTCTCCTGGGCCGTCGGGAGCTTCGGGAGGGCCACGAAGTGGGCCGCCTTGGAGAATCGGTCCACTATCGTGAGGATGGTAGTGTTGCCCTGGGACGGCGGGAGGCCCGTGACAAAATCCAGGCCGATGTGGGACCAGGGGCGATGGGGCACGAGCAGCGGCTGGAGCAGACCCGAAGCCCTGCGATGGTCAGCCTTGCCCCTGGCACAGGTGGTGCAGGCCTGGATATAATCCCGGACGTCGGCCTCTAGGGACGCCCACCAGAAGCGCTGCCGGACAACTGCCACGGTTCTTCGCACCCCTGGATGACAGGAGAGCTTAGAGCCGTGACAGAAGTCCAGGACTGCAGCCCTAACCTCTGGTGGGACGTAAAGTCTGTTCTTCGGCCCAGTTCCGGGGTCCGGGCTTCGTGCCAGGGCCTCCCGGACGGTTCTCTCTACGTCCCAGGTGAGGGTGGCCACGATAGTGGACTCCGGGATGATGGGTTCCGGTGGATCCGACAACTCCGTTTTGACTTCATCTTCATGTACCCGGGACAAGGCATCCGATCTCTGGTTCTTGGTCCCGGGACGGTAGGTGATCCGGAAGTCAAAACGGCCGAAGAACAGTGACCAGCGGGCTTGCCTGGGATTCAGCCGCTTGGCGGTCCTGATATACTCCAGGTTCCGGTGGTCAGTGAAAACCGTGAATGGCACGGACGTTCCCTCCAACAGATGTCTCCACTCTTCAAGAGCCTCTTTCACCGCAAGGAGTTCTCGATTGCCGACGTCATAATTCCGTTCGGCTGGGGTCAACCTGCGGGAAAAATAGGCACACGGGTGAAGGACCTTATCGGTCTTCCCGCTCTGGGAAAGCACAGCTCCTATCCCTGAGTCCGAGGCGTCCACTTCAACCACTAACTGGCGACTAGGATCGGGCTGCACCAGAACGGGTGCAGACGAGAAGCGCCGTTTCAACTCCTTGAACGCGGCATCGCAACGATCCGACCAGGTGAAGGGGACTTTTGGTGAGGTCAGGGCTGTCAGGGGGCTAACTACCTGACTGTAGCCCTTAATGAACCTCCTGTAGAAATTAGCAAAGCCGAGGAACTGTTGCAGCTTCCTACGGCTAGTGGGTTGGGGCCAGTCTCTCACCGCCGCAACCTTGGCCGGATCAGGAGCGACGGAGTTGGGGGAGATGATAAACCCCAGGAAGGACAAAGAGGTGCGGTGGAACTCACACTTCTCGCCCTTCACAAACAGCCGGTTCTCCAACAACCGCTGCAGGACCTGACGTACATGCTGGACATGAGTCTCAGGATCCGGAGAAAAGATGAGTATATCGTCTAGATATACGAAGACGAATCGGTGCAGGAAATCCCGCAAGACATCATTAACCAAAGCTTGGAACGTCGCGGGGGCGTTTGTGAGGCCGAACGGCATGACCAGGTACTCAAAGTGACCTAAGGGGGTGTTAAATGCCGTCTTCCACTTGTCTCCCTTCCGGATCCGAACCAGGTGATACGCATTTCTAAGATCCAATTTAGTGAATATTCGGGCTCCATGCAGGGGCGTGAACACTGAATCCAACAGGGGTAACGGGTATCGATTGCGAACCGTGATTTCGTTCAGTCCCCTGTAATCAATGCATGGACGAAGTCCGCCGTCTTTTTTACCCACAAAAAAGAAACCTGCACCCATCGGGGAGGTGGAATTCCGGATCAACCCGGCGGCTAAAGAGTCCTGGATGTAGGTCTCCATTGATTCGCGCTCAGGACGGGAGAGGTTGTACAGCCTGCTGGACGGGAACTCAGCGCCTGGAACCAAATCAATGGCACAATCGTACGGACGGTGGGGGGGAAGGGTGAGCGCCAGATCCTTACTGAACACATCTACAAGGTCGTGGTACTCCACCGGCACCGTCCCTAGATTGGGCGGGACTCTGACCTCCTCCTTAGCCTGGGAACCGGGAGGAACCGAGGAACCTAAACATACCCGATGGCAGGTCTCGCTCCACTGAACCACTACGCCGGACGGCCAATCGATCCGGGGATTGTGTTTCAACATCCAGGGGAACCCTAAGATCACACGGGAGGTAGCAGGTGTCACAAAAAACTCGATCTCCTCCCGGTGATTTCCTGACACCACCAGAGTTACTGGTGGTGTCTTATGTGTGATTGGAGGGAGTAGGGAGCCATCTAGTGCTCGCACCTGCACAGGTGAGGTAAGCGCCACCAGAGGGAGCCCTATCTCCCTGGCCCATCTGCTGTCTAACAGATTCCCTTCAGAGCCCGTGTCCACCAGTGCTGGGGCCTTCAGGGTTAAATCCTCATAAAGGATTGTAACTGGGAGTCGTGTGGCAATATGGGTGTGTCCCACGTGAATGTCTCGGCCCACCCCTAGCCCAGTTTCTAGGGGCGGGCGTTGGTGTTTAACCGCTCGGGGCAGTCTCTTGCCTGATGCTCTATCGAGCCACAAACAAAACACGCTCCGCGGGCCAGCCTCCTCTGTCTATCTGGTGCCCTAAATGTGGCCCTGCTCGTGTCCATAGCTTCGTCAGCAGGGGGAGCTGTAACCACACGGAGCGTAGGGACCGTGGAGCGTGGGGAGGGCGGAACTCGGTCGGAACCGGAAGGGAGAGGGACGGCGCGTGCCCGGCCACGCCCTTCGTCTCGTTCCCGACGGCGTTCTTCTAACCGATTGTCTAATCGTATAACGAGATCAATAAGCCCATCTAAATCCCGCGGTTCGTCCTTAGCCACCAGGTGCTCCTTTAGGACCAACGACAGTCCGTTTATGAAGGCGGCGCGGAGGGCAGTGCTATTCCAGCCGGACCTCGCAGCCGCGATGCGGAAGTCGACTGCATAGGCAGCTGCGCTCCGGCGCCCCTGTCTCATTGACAGCAGCACGGCTGAAGCGGTCTCTCCTCTATTTGGGTGATCGAACACTGTTCTGAACTCCCTCACAAACCCATCATATGTCTGAAGGAGCCGTGAATTCTGCTCCCAGAGCGCGGTAGCCCAAGCGCGCCTCACCGCGAAGCAGGTTTATTACATAAGCTATCTTGCTAGAATCAGTCGCGTACATGACAGGACGTTGTGCGAAGACGAGCGAACACTGCATAAGGAAGTCCGCGCACGTCTCCACACAACCTCCGTACGGCTCTGGAGGGCTTATGTATGCTTCCGGGGAAGGTGGGAGGGGTCGTTGAACGACCAGTGGAACGTCACTGTTACGCACAGGGTCGACAGGGGGGAGAGCCGCAGCAGCGCCCTGAGGGCGCGCCTCCACCTGTGCGGCGAGAGCCTCCACCCTGCGGTTAAGGAGGACGTTCTGCTCGGTCATTAAATCCAACCGAGCCGTGAAAACGGTGAGGATCCGCTGCAACTCACCGATCATTCCTCCTGCGGGCGCCTGTGCGCCCTGTTCTTCCATTGGCCGTTCAACAGCCGGTTGACGCCCCTCGGGATCCATGACGTTGGCCGAGATATCCTGTTGGGAAAGTGTAAGTACACGGACCCACAACAGGGGGCGCAAATGAACGGACAATGGAATAGGTCAAATAACAACACTTTACTGTTGCGAACGTGCACAACAAATACAACAGATTACTCAATAGACCAGAGTCAATTCACAAAGGTGTCGTGTGGGCAGGCTCGAAGATAGGAGACGCCTGTCCAAAGCAGAACCGGAACCACACGATTTCCTCCGCCACCAGACCCCGGGAATACTGGAGCCGCCAAGTCCCGAACTCCCAGGTGGCCACTGCCTCCGCGTGTCGGACCTGGTACTGCTGGCGAGGAACAAAAACACAATTAAACGTGGGCGCGTCTGCACCCAGCAACCTGCACGGCAGGGAAGCTACCTCCACCTCTCGTTGGAGAAAAAGTCTGCTGTCACTCACAAAAATCACAAAGGGTTAGCAGTCAGCTGAGAATATTACCTTCCAGGTAGAACGATATCTCAGCAAAGAGGTGGAGACGTCGTCCTGCTGATATACTCCTGCCGATCAGATGATTGGTAACAGCTGTTGCAGGTGATGCGTGACAGCTGTCACCCTGGCTGCACCTGTGAGGCGGCTGCGCCCTCTGGTGCCTGGAGCCCGCACTCCAGACAGGGCGACCTCTGGTGGTGGGCCAGCAGTACCTCCTCTTCTGGCGGCCCACACAACAGAATGACCCACAAGGTATGCGTGAATTTGTTCCTTTGCAGCCTCTTGATTTTCAGGAAGTGTTTGATGTCATTGATGAGGCTGCTCTCTGGGACATCTAGAGAATTTTTGGGATCCCCAAGAAGTTCATAGTCATCATGTTCAGCCTGTATGCCGATACTGTGAGTGCTATGCAGAGGTGGGATGGAGTCTATGAATTCTTCCCAATGAATTCTGGCATTCCTCAGGGATGTGTTCCGGTTCATGCGCTGATCTGAATCAGATTCTTCTTTCACTGCTGGACATGTCACAGCATTTGCAGTGTTGTTTTAAAAGGCAGAGGATGCCTCTGGGGGATGTGGTTTATCTCTTGAAGGGTCCTGACCAATTTCTTAAAGTTTTACATAAAATTCCAACATTTAGTTCTGGTGTCTCAGACAGAGATCATTCAGCGGTGGGGTTACCCGGCAGAGGAACACCAGGTGGTGACAGATGACGGATACATTCTGACCGTCAACAGGATCCCACATGGAATTAAATTTACACCTACAGGTGAGAATACCTCCACAGTCACATGACCCTTTTATTCTGAAGGCAGGTCTTTTTTAACAGAAATCACTGGTACCCTCTGTAGGTGGATGTGAGGTTTCACTGTGTTAAAGGGAAAGTTTGACATTTTTGAACAGACGCAATTAACGGATGCTCACTAAATGTAAATACACTTTTTAAGATTATGCAGTTAACCACTTACCTTAACCTCCACTCCACTGGGTGGCGCTGCTATCCACCGAAACATTCCAAATCGATCACGAATCAGGAGCTCGAGATCCTCAGTGGAATGTGTTTGCGTTATTGCACCGATTCATTTTGGTTTTATTCTGAGTGAACTCATAACCATAAAACATCTAAATATACAACCAAGGTTGAAAAATGTCAACGTTTCCCTTTACGTTTATGAATAATGACTTATTTTTTCCCCACATTGTCATTAAAATAAACTTTAGAGAAAAAAAATGGATTTTTATGGGAATATGTGAAAATATAACAGCTGTAATGTTTAAAGCTAAATAAATAAAGTTGAAAGAATATAGGATTAAAATTCTAATATTATAATATAGTAAATAATGTAATTTTGGATTCTTAATAATAAAATATTATATAATAATATTCCTTCTTATTTATGCTAATATGTCAACTTTATTATTAAATTAAGAAACTTTCTGGGTTTCAAACGTTTCACAAAGAAAGCCTCCTTGATCCCTCTCTCAAACCATTTCTTCTCTCTGGCTAATATTTTAACTTCCTTGTCCTCAAACATGTGGTTAGTGAGAGAAGAAGAGAGAAGAAATGGTTTTAGAGAGGGGTCAAGGAGGCGTTCTTTGTGAAACGTTTGAAACCCAGCCTTAACCGGGGAGGGGGTCTGAGACATGCTTTATCCCCTGTTTACAATGGGGTACTCAGGTCAAAGGAGTTTCAGTCTTTTGTTCATGGTAATGAGTCATTCACGTTATCAGGAGAGTCATCAAGGGAGCCATCAAGAAAGGCATCCATGCCATCATTAGGAGGGACAACTGCCCTGTCATTAGGAGAGTGCTAACTAGAGCACAATAGTTGCTAATTAGAGCTATTGTTTAGTCACTAGCCTATAGCAGTCTGCCTCTCAGTAGGAGGGGTCTGGTTAGGTTTAAAACTCCAGCTTTTGTTGGCTTCTGTTCATTCGTCTCTACAAGAGTCAGACAGAAGTCAGACTTCCAGAGCAAGAATTTTAGCTGAGGAAGCTTCTGCGATTTGAAGCGAAACGTCCTCGCGTCAAGCAACCCAGTCCAGTCGAAGATTCAAGCTTCTCTACTATGGAAACCACCTGGACAACTGAGAGCCTACATAGAAACTGTTGTCATGATTTACACTTTTTAAAAATGTGCTGAAGATGAGCTTCTGGCACTGAGCGTGTTTTTCAGAGTGGCTTGTGTTTTCTGAGGTTGCAGGTACAAAGCTGGCAGTGTTGCTGCAACACGGCCTGCTGGCAGCAGCCAGTAACTGGATCACTAACCTGCCCAACTGCAGTCTGGGATACGTGCTCGCCGACGCTGGCTACGACGTGTGGCTGGGAAACAGCCGCGGAAACACCTGGTCCAGGAAACACCGCACGCTAAGTCCCAACGAGGAGGACTTCTGGAAGTTCAGGTTGCGTCATGTGACCTTAAATAACCCCCACAACCTGCATTTTAATCATTATCTAAGTTATGGCAGAGGAAAAGTAGGCGGGGCTAGACAGTTGGTGATGTCATGAATCATGGCATCACATTAATATGAATGTAGTTACTTACTTAGGGTACTTAGGGTTGATGGCAAATCGCGTTAGGTAACTCGGTTCCATTTCCATTAATTCAGGTCTGTACTCTGTCCTCCTTGTGTACTGAATGTCTGGTGTGTTTTTCTTTTCTTTTATTTTGTACTTTTCTGTATACCCATTGCTGTACAGCTCATTGCTCCTTTGGAGACATTGAATAAATAAAGTGAAAGTGAAGTAGTTTTAATCAAATTAACCAAAGCAACCTGATGAACTTTATGAGCTCACAACAAAGACATTTTGATGACATCCTCTTTGTCCCCGCCTCCATAGCTATGACGACATGGCTCTAAAGGATCTTCCCGCCACCATCGATTACATCCTGAAGGTCACGGGTCAGGATCAAATCTATTATATCGGGCATTCTCAGGGGACGACAATTGGTAAGCTGTCACACAATAACCAGCCTGATCCAGAACCAGATATGGATTCAGGATCCTTGGACGCAGAAAAAGTTTGCACTGTTTTAATTTTTATTTCTTCCAGTTTAATATCTCAGAATTCTGACCCCCAAAAAATCATTTTCCTGTAAACTTTAATGTTTTCGTCAATCGTGACATTATCATATTCAGACTTTGTTTAGTTTTTTTTTGTTTTGTTTTGTTTTTTTTACTAATGGTTATATAATGCTTTTTTCTCAGGGTTCATAGCATTCTCCAGGCTGCCTGAGGTAGCCAAGAAGATCAAGGTGTTCTTTGCCTTGGCACCTGTGGCAACGGTGTCATTCACGCGAAGTCCAATGACTAAACTTGCCATTGTGCCAGACTTCCTGGTCTGGGTGAGTTTGACTTGGCCGAGGGTCACCCATTTGGGTCTGGTCTACTTGAGGTTTCTTCCTCAAATCATCAGAGGGAGTTTTTTCTTACCACTGTCGCCTGTGTGCTTGCTCTAGGGGTTGGTAAGGTTAGACCTTACTTGTGTGAAGCGCCTTGAGGCAGCTTTGTTGTGATTTGGTGCTATATAAATGAAATAAATTGAAAATTGAATTGACTTCTTCACAAAAAGTATTAGCTATGAGCGCTAACTGAAACGTATTCACTAAATGTGCTAATCCTGATCTGCTTCAGTAAAAATGGTCCCAAAGCCAGATTGTTCTACTTAACGGCTGGTTGTAAGAAAAGACTTGAGTTCTATAAATACACTAAGCCAGCAAACTTCACCAGTTAGCATGTAGCTTGCTTTGTGACGTTAGATATTTGTGAATAAGCTGTTTATGATGATTAGCTGTGTGTGACGTTATTCATTTGTGAAGTTAGCTATGAATGATGACTATCTGCTTATGAAGATAAGACATTTGTGATGCTAACCATTTGGCATGTTAGCCATTTGTGAGGATTAACCACTTATTATGATTCTGTTTTTGACAATTAGCCATTTATGATGATTAGTTGTTTGTAACATTAGCTATTTATGAGGATGAGCTGTTTGTTATGATTAGCCGCTTGCTACAATTAACCCTTTGTGATGTCAGCCGTGATGTTAGGTATTTGTGAGGAACAGCAACATGTAATATTAGCTGTTTGTGACTTTAGGTGATGATTATCCACTTTTTTAATTGTCTGTTTGTGACAATTAGCTGCTTGTGATGGCTAGACATTTATGAATATGACCCTTTTTATGATTAGTTGTTTGTGATCTTAGCCATTTGTTAGGATTAACCACTTATTATGATTGGCTGTTTGTGGTAATTAACAGAGTATGACAATTAGCCATTTGTGAAGCTAGTTATTGGTGATGATTAGCTGTTGTAATTATTAGCCACTTATTTTGATTAGCCTTTTGCAATTTTAGGCATTACGTGGGCTGTTTGTGACAATTCACCCAAATATGAAGATGATCACTTTTTGATGTTATCTGTTTGTGATGATTAGCTACTTACTACAATTAACAGTTTGTGATGTTAGCTGTTTGTGATGATTAGCTACTTACTACGATTAACAGTTTGTGATGTTAGCTGTTTGTGATGATTAGCTACTTACTACGATTAACAGTTTGTGATGTTAGCTGTTTGTGATGGTTGGTTAGTCAGTTATGATTAGCCACTTATTACAATTAACCATTTGTGATATTAGCTGTTTGTGATAATTAGCTACTTACTATGATTAACAGTTTGTGATGTTAGCTGTTTGTGATGGTTGGTTAGTCAGTTACAGTAGTGTTCAGAATAATAGTAGTGCTATGTGACTAAAAAGATTAATCCAGGTTTTGAGTATATTTCTTATTGTTACATGGGAAACAAGGTACCAGTAGATTCAGTAGAGTCTCACAAATCCAACAAGACCAAGCATTCATGATATGCACACTCTTAAGGCTATGAAATTGGGCTATTAGTAAAAAAGTAGAAAAGGGGGTGTTCACAATAATAGTAGCATCTGCAGTTGACGCTACAAACTCAAAACTATTATGTTCAAACTGCTTTTTTAGCAATCCTGTGAATCACTAAACTAGTATTTAGTGGTATAACCACAGTTTTTCTTGATTTCTTCACATCTGCGAGGCATTAATTTTGTTGGCTTGGAACCAAGATTTTGCTGGTTTACTAGTGTGCTTGGGGTCATTGTCTTGTTGAAACACCCATTTCAAGGGCATGTCCTCTTCAGCATAAGACAACATGACCTCTTCAAGTATTTTGACATAGCCAAACTGATCCATGATACCTGGTATGCGATATATAGGCCCAACACCATAGTAGGAGAAACATGCCCATATCATGATGCTTGCACCACCATGCTTCACTGTCTTCACTGTGAGCTGTGGTTTGAATTCAGAGTTTGGGGGTCGGCTCACAAACTGTCTGCGGCCCTTGGACCCAAAAAGAACAATTTTACTCTCATCAGTCCACAAAATATTCCTTCATTTCTCTTTAGGCCAGTTGATGTGTTCTTTGGCAAATTGTAACCTCTTCTGCACATCTTTTATTTAACAGAGGGACTTTGCGGGGGATTCTTGCAAATAAATTGCCTTCACACAGGTGTCTTCTAACTGCCACAGCACTTACAGGTAACTCCAGACTGTCTTTGATTATCCTGGAGCTGATCAATGGGTGAGCCTTTGCCATTCTGGTTGTTCTTCTATCCATTTTGACGGTTGTTTTCCATTTTCTTCCACGTGTCTCTGGTCATTCTCTGATCTCTCTCTCTCTTTCTACAATGATCAGTCTCTGATCATCAATGTCTTGAATGTCCCATTTTCCTCAGGCTTTCAAAGAGAAAAGCATGTTCAACAGGTGCTGGCTTCATCCTTAAATAGGGGACACCCAGTTCACACCTGTTTGTTCCACAAAATTGACAAACTCACTGACCGAATGCCACACTACTATTATTGTGAACACCCCCTTTTCTACTTTTTTTTTACTAATAGCCCAATTTCATAGCCTTAATAGTGTGCATATCATGAATTCTTGGTCTTGTTGGATTTGTGAGAATCTACTGAATCTACTGGTACCTTGTTTCCCATGTAACAATAAGAAATATACTCAAAACCTGGATTAATCTTTTTAGTCACATAGCACTACTATTATTCTGAACACTACTGTATGATTAGCCACTTATTACAATTAACCGTTTGTGATATTAGCTGTTTGTGATGATTAGCTACTTACTACGATTAACAGTTTGTGATGTTAGCTGTTTGTGATGGTTGGTTAGTCAGTTATGGTTAGCCACTTATTACAATTAACCGTTTGTGATATTAGCTGTTTGTGATTACCCACTGATTGTGATTGCCTGTTTTTGACCACGTATGATGATTAGCCGTTTATGACATCAGTTGTTGCACGATGCACAAAGTCACTACATGAACACTTTCAGCTCTGCATGATGGCACAAATAAAATGCTTTTTTAGTTTCCTCATGATGCTAGTTGCACAACACTTTAGTAGCTAATGAACTGTCAATCACAGGACAGTGACGCTCAATTTTTCCGCTTTTATTGATTATTCATTAACTAATTCAGGTATTGATTTTTTTTTCTTTATTGTGATAGTGTGCTGATCAGATTGATATTTTCATTAATTGATGAGCCTCGTTGTTGTTGGTAGTGATTGGCTGATGGACTGATTGACGTGTCATTGAACCTGTCTCTCAGGATCTCTTTGGTAGGCGGAACTTCCTGCCTCAGAATTACATCATAAAGTGGTTGGCCGAAAATGTCTGTGCAAAAGAGTACCTAAGTGAGATCTGTGGAAACATCTTCTTCATCCTCTGTGGCTTCAATGAAAAAAACCTCAATATGGTCAGAGTCCAAAACGTCGGCAGAGCTTGTCTCCATCCACATGAAAAAAAAAACTGCCAGTTTTTCATTTTCGTTCTGCTGAGAAACTCATTTCTTTGATCTTCAGACTCGGACTCCCATCTACACCACACACTGTCCTGCTGGAACCTCAGTCCAGAATATGCTCCACTGGGCCCAGGTAACCTGGAAAAACATCCAGTCTTCCTCAGATGTCCTCTGATCTGACTAAACACACACAGACAGACATTTTCAGGTGATCTGTTTCTTCCTCAGGCAGTGCACAGCGGGAAGCTGATGGCGTATGACTACGGGCCTGCAGAAAACATGAAGCATTACAACCAGGTGAGATAAATAGGGGTTAAAGGTGAGGTGACCTTTTGACACTTTGGACTCCGGTGACAGTCACCTCCTTTGTCTTTGTCTCAGTCCACTCCTCCTCACTACAACGTTCGGGACATGAAGGTTCCCACAGCTCTGTTTTCTGGAGGTCACGATACGCTGGCGGACCCCAAAGATGTGGCCATCCTCCTCACTCAGGTCAGTGCTGTGAGCCGAGAAAGCCAATGATGATAGGTCACAGTACAACGTCTGCTGAGGTTTTCTTGAGTGGGTGGGGTTTAAGGTCTTCTGGGATGGGTTTAAACCTGAAATCCACCTTCAGTGACGGGACATCTGTGTCCACCTGTTTGTCTGTTTGCAGATGTCCAACCTGATCTATCACAAGCACATTGACCACTGGGAGCACTTGGACTTCATCTGGGGCCTGGATGCTCCACACCAGATGTTCTCCATTATTCTAAATCTGATGCATGAACATCAGTAGAAGGCGCAACTGAGCACCTCAGACATTTAGTCAGAGATGTGAAAATATTGAACTTGTCAATAATTTAACCCTTTGTACAAGCAATTCTATTAATTTTTTTTTTTCTGCCATGTCATTGTGTTAGCTGGAATGTGGGACATTCTGGCAATTCTAACATCATTAAACTAGAACACTGCACTCAGAGCGCAAACCTCCGCCAACACTAATTTACAATTCCACAAATTTTTACCTTGGAAAAAAATTTAAAGGTCAAAGTCATGTTAGAAGTGGCTTTTCATAAGCTAAATTAGATATGCTGAAATGTCAGGAGGATGTATTTAGTTGATGCACTTGAATCTTTTTTTTGTATGCGGTGTTGTCAGGTTTTTTTTTTTTTTTTTCAAGTTTTTCGGTTTATGAATTCTTTTTCAGATATTTTTAACAGTACCTTGGTTATCTCTGCTATGCACAATTTATCATTGCTTTTGGCTGTCAGGCTGGATGGTCAGGAATTGCTGGACACAAATGCACAGCTCGAACAAACAGCTCTGGTTTTTAGAAGGCTTTACTGAAGTGGGTAGCAGAGCTCGGTACACGAGTAGGCAGTCAAAGAAAAGCAGCAGTACAAAAATCATCAGGCAAAAAGGCGTGGTTGATGCAGCAGACTGGAGGTCAAGAACATACAAGGAGGCAGGCAGGACTATGGAACACAGGTACAGAGCTGGAATGAACGCACAAGGCAGAACAAACTGGCCAGTGAGCTTATATAACCCCAGGTGACAATCAGCAAATCAAAAACAGGTGTGCATGGAAAGCACAAGAACAAGGGCATGGCCAGAGAGAGAGGGAAACACCCATCACCAAGAACCAAGAGAAAGACAAGAGAAGGAGACACAGAGACCTAAACAGAAAAACCCAGCAAGAGAATAAACACACAAAACCAAACATACGAAAAATTAACAGATCAAAAGAAAGAAATAACAGATAACCAAACAAAACTCACCCATAACAGAAAAAAATGAGTGATTGAGGCACGTTTGATTGAGATATAATGCAAAATGTCAATTTTATTTATGTACAGTGAGGAAAATAAGTATTTGAACACCCTGCGGTTTTGCAAGTTCTCCCACTCCACATGGAGTCTGAAATTTTCATCTTAGGTGCATGTCCACTGTGAGAGACATTAAAAAAAAAAAAAAATCCAGAAATCACAATGTATTTTTTTTAAAAATAATTTATTTGTATGTTACTGCTGCAAATAAGTATTTGAACACCTGCCAACCAGCAAGAATTCTGGCTCTCACAGACCTGTTAATTTTTCTTTAAGAAGCCCTCTTATTCTGCACTCTTTACCTGTATTAATTGCACCTGTTTGAACTTGTTACCTGTATAAAAGACACCTATTCACACAATCAATCACACTCCAACCTGTCCACCATAGCCAAGACCAAAGAGCTGTCTAAGGACACCACGGACAAAACTGTAGACCTGCACAAGGCTGGGATGGACTACAGGACAACAGGCAAACAGCTTGGTAGACGACAACAACTGTTATTATTTATTAGAAAGTGGAAGAAACACAAGATGACTGTCAATCTCCCTCAGTCTGGGATTCCATGCAAGATCTCACTTTGGGGTAAGGATGATTCTGAGAAAGCTCAGAACTATACAGGAGGACCTGGTCAATGACCTGAAGAGAGCTGGGACCACAGTCACAAAGATTACATTAGTAACACATGATGCCGACATGGTTTAAAATCCTGCAGGGCAGCAAGGTCCCCCTGCTCAAGCCAGTACATGTCCAGGCCCGTTTGAAGTTCACCAGTGACCATCTGGATGATCCAGAGGAGGCATGGGAGAAGGTCATGTGGTCAGATGAGACCAGAATAGAGCTTTTTGGAATCAACTCCACTTACCATGTTTAGAGGATGAGAACAACCCCAAGAAAACCATCCCAACCGTGAAGCATGGGAGTGGAAACATCATACTCTGGGGGTGCTCTTCTGCAAATGGGACAGGACGACTGCACCGTATTGAAGGGAGGATGGATGGGGTCGTGTATTGCGAGATTTTGGCAAACAACCTCCTTCTCTCACTAAGAGCATTGAAGATGGATCATGGCTGGGTCTTCCAGCATGACACTGACCCCAAACACACAGCCAGGGCAACTAAGGAGGGCCTCCGTAAGAAGCATTTCAAGGTCCTGGAGTGGCCTAGCCAGTCTCCAGACCTGAACTCAATAGAAAATCTTTGGAGGGAGCTGAAACTCCAAACCTGAAAGATCTAGAGAAGATATGGAGGAGTGGCCCAAAATCCCTGCTGCAGTGTGCAAACCTGGTGAAAAATTACAGGAAACGTTTGACCTCTGTAATTACAAACAAAGGCTACTGTACCAAATATTAACATTGATTTTCACAGGTGTTCAAATACTTAATTGCAGCAGTAACATAGAAATAATTTTTTTTTTTTTAAATCATACATTGTGATTTCCATATATATATATATATATATATATATATATATATTTTTTTTTAGATTATGTCTCTCACAGTGGACATGCACCTAAGATGAAAATTTCAGACACCTCCATGATTTCTAAGTGGGAGAACTCGCAAAATCGTAGGGTGTTCAAATACTTATTTTCCTCACTGTAGCACATTTTCAACAGCACCAGCTGCCCAAAATGTTTCACATATTAAAAAACAATATCAAAAACGCTACAAAAGCAGAGCAATTAAAATCCAAATAAACAAAAGACAAAAAATAAAACCAGACACAAACATCTTACGTTGTATTAAAAGCCAAAGCAAAAAGATATGTCTTAAGAGCAGATTTAAAAGACTCTAAAGTTGGAGCAGCTCTGATGTTGAAAGGCAAACTGTTCCACTGTTTGGGCGCAGCTAGCGAAAAGGCCCATCACCTCGAGTCTTGAATCGAGATCTGGGCACAGACAAAACGTACACCAAATGTCCACAAAATCCACAATCCGGATCAGATCTGGATCAAACTTTGTCAGGTGATAGTGTCAGTCTGCACCTCACTTTCAAATATGAGTGATTAGGGCACGTTTGATTAAGATATAATGAACACTATACATTAAATAGGGTTTTCAATGTTAAATTTAAATGGTCACAAAATCTAATGTAATCTGGATCAAATGTCAGTCGATAAAGGATACCAGCCTACATAATGTCAAATATTAAAGATACTTGATCTTTTTTGCCAAGAGTTATGAATTTTTGAAAATTTGTTCAATGTTAAAAGATAGATATTTTTACCATTTTCCCACATTTTTCCTGACTTTAACCTTTGACCTTGAAAACAATCAGTTCTTGCCTAGCAGGATATGAATCTTTTGTAAAAAATAAAAAATTCATAATGATATATGAACAGTTGTGGGTTATAGGCTGTTCACAAACAAATGGGGGTGAAAACAACCTCTAAATTTGTTGGCGGAGGTAATTACCATGTTGGTGTAATATAAGCATGGACATGTAGTCAAGCTACTGTTGCTAATATGTCAATGTGTTCATGCTAACATGTCAAATGACCATAGCTTAGTGCTGTAATTAGCCACAGTTTCATGCTAAAATGTTGTGACCCGCCACCACCTAGTGTAGTGCCTCTGGTTGGCGATAGAACTAATAACCAGCTGATCACACGGTCGCTTCTGTAACCTAACCACTTCCATGTGCACGAGTGACCTCATTCATGTTGGGATGTAGAGTTTTATTAAAAATTTGTTCAACTTGAAGTTGCTGCAGAAAAAAAAATTATTTCACTATCCAATAAACAAACAAGTTGGCACCGTGTATGTGTTAAAAAATAAAACAAAAATGTATAAATTGATGTCACTGTAAATTTTACAGCTTTGTGTGGCTTAGAGGAGGTGACTAACAAAAAAAAAACAACAAAAACAGGAGGCGGTGCTTGAGATGCAGAGGACAGGGTGAGAATGATGTGCTGTAGCGCCCCTTAATGGACACACCCAGAAGTAGAAGAAACTGATGCCACTGGCTTTTCAGTTCTGCATAAACTTATTAAATACATAAAGAGCATATAACAATCAGTAAACAGTTTTTACAGTCCAGCTCCAATTTCATTACAGTTTTAGTCTAAATTAGTACAAAGACATGAATCGGGCGACTGCTGGCCTAGACGAGCTTTGCTTCATGCACAGACTAGCACCAAATCCACATCGTCCTCACTCTGTCTTTTTTAGCATGAAGATGATGTTCTTGACTTTTAGTCTGTTGGCGATGTCCAGTGGTGTCTCTCCATCCTGAAAATGAAAGCAAAACAAAACTAACAAGGTTCAAGTGTCCAGGCGTTGATCAGGACACTCAGATGTTGTTTACGTACATTATTCTTTATATCTGTCTTTGCTTTTTTCTCCAGCAGCAGAAGGACCAGGCGGTGATTTTTCCTCTGACAGACGTAATGAAGAGCCGTGTTTCCTTTCTGCCCCAAACACAAAATAAATTATTACCCAGACACAACACCATACTGCCGTGACACGCTATTACCGCAACAACACATGCCAGCATACCACCATAACATGCTATTACCACAGCAAGACACGCCGACATACTGCCGCGATACGCTATTACCACAGCAAGACACACCGGCATACTGCCGCGTTGGGACATGTTATTATGCTGTTTGGCTTTGTCATGACCATTTAAAGACACATCTGTTAAGACATCTTATTACCCTGTTAGGATATATTATTATCCTTTAAAGACATCAATAATCTGTTAAGACATGTTATTATCCCATTAGGATATGTTATTACCCTTTAAAGACATCAATAATCTGTTAAGACATGTTATTATCCCGTTAGGATATGCTATTATCCTTTGAAGACATCAATAATCTGTTAAGACATGTTATTATCCCGTTAGGATATGCTATTATCCTTTGAAGACATCAATAATCTGTTAGGACATGTTATTATCCCGTTAGGATATGCTATTATCCTTTGAAGACATCAATAATCTGTTAGGACATGTTATTATCCCGTTAGGATATGCTATTATCCTTTGAAGACATATCAATAGTCTCTTAGGACATGTTATTATCCCGTTAGGATATGCTATTATCCTTTGAAGACATATCAATAGTCTCTTAGGACATGTTATTATCCCGTTAGGATATGCTATTATCCTTTGAAGACATATCAATAGTCTCTTAGGACATGTTATTATCCCGTTAGGATATGCTATTATCCTTTGAAGACATATCAATAGTCTCTTAGGACATGTTATTATCCCGTTAGGATATGCTATTATCCTTTGAAGACATATCAATAGTCTCTTAGGACATGTTATTATCCCGTTAGGATATGCTATTATCCTTTGAAGACATATCAATAGTCTCTTAGGACATGTTATTATCCCGTTAGGATATGCTATTATCCTTTGAAGACATATCAATAGTCTCTTAGGACATGTTATTATCCCGTTAGGATATGCTATTATCCTTTGAAGACATATCAATAGTCTCTTAGGACATGTTATTATCCCGTTAGGATATGCTATTATCCTTTGAAGACATATCAATAGTCTCTTAGGACATGTTATTATCCCGTTAGGATAGGCTATTATCCGAGGTGGTCAGAAAGCTGATTGGTGGCAAGGCTCCTGGAGTGTATGAAATCCGTCCTGAGTACCTTAAGTCTCTGGATGTTGTGGGACTGTCTTGGTTAACATGCCTCTGCAAAATCACATGGCGGTCGGGGACAGTGCCTCTGGATTGGCAGACCGGGGTGGTGGTCCCTCTGTTTAAGAAGGGGGACCAGAGGGTGTGTTCCAACTATAGGGGGATCACACTCCTCAGCCTCCCCCGTAAGGTTTATTCCAGAGTACTGAAGAGGAGAATTCGACCGATATTGAACCTCGGATTCAGGAGGAGCAGTGTGGGTTTTCGTCCTGGTCGCGGCACACTGGACCAGCTCTACACCCTCCATTGGGTGCTCAAGGGTTCATGGGAGTTCACCCAACCAGTCCACATGTGCTTTGTGGATCTGGAGAAGGCGTTCGACCGTGTCCCTCGGGGCACCCTGTGGGGGGTGCTCCGGGAGTACAGGGTCTGGGGTCCTTTGTTAAGGGCTATCCGGTCCCTGTACGACCGCAGCAGGAGCTTGGTTCGCATTGCCGGTAGTAAGTCAAACCTCTTTCCAGTGCACGTTGGCCTCCGCCAGGGCTGCCCTTTGTCACGGGTTCCGGTTCTGCATTAATAACTTGGATCATGATTTGTTGACATCCTTGTTGAAGATGTAAAACATCCTCTCTGAATTTATCCCATCAGAAAACAATCCCCTTTCCCCACATTTAGAGCATATTTTACAATATACACTCAACAAAAATATAAACGTAACACTTTTGGTTTTGCTCCCATTTTGTATGAGATGAACTCAAAGATCTAAAACTTTTTCCACATACACAATATCACCATTTCCCTCAAATATTGTTCACAAACCAGTCTAAATCTGTGACAGTGAGCACTTCTCCTTTGCTGAGATAATCCATCCCACCTCACAGGTGTGCCATATCAAGATGCTGATTAGACACCATGATTAGTGCACAGGTGTGCCTTAGACTGTCCACAATAAAAGGCCACTCTGAAAGGTGCAGTTTTGTTTTATTGGGGGGGGGATACCAGTCAGTATCTGGTGTGACCACCATTTGCCTCATGCAGTGCAACACATCTCCTTCGCATAGAGTTGATCAGGTTGTCAATTGTGGCCTGTGGAATGTTGGTCCACTCCTCTTCAATGGCTGTGCGAAGTTGCTGGATATTGGCAGAAACTGGTACACGCTGTCGTATACGCCGGTCCAGAGCATCCCAAACATGCTCAATGGGTGACATGTCCGGTGAGTATGCCGGCCATGCAAGAACTGGGACATTTTCAGCTTCCAAGAATTGTGTACAGATCCTTGCAACATGGGGCCGTGTATTATCCTGCTGCAACATGAGGTGATGTTCTTGGATGTATGGCACAACAATGGGCCTCAGGATCTCGTCACGGTATCTCTGTGCATTCAAAATGCCATCAATAAAATGCACCTGTGTTCTTCATCCATAACAGACGCCTGCCCATACCATAACCTCACCGCCACCATGGGCCACTCGATCCACAACATTGACATCAGAAAACTGCTCACACGCTGTCTGCCATCTGCCCTGGACAGTGTGAACCGGGATTCATCCGTGAAGAGAACACCTCTCCAACGTGCCAAACGCCAGCGAATGTGAGCATTTGCCCACTCAAGTTGGTTACGACGACGAACTGGAGTCAGGTCGAGACCCCGATGAGGACGACGAGCATGCAGATGAGCTTCCCTGAGACGGTTTCTGACAGTTTGTGCAGAAATTCTTTGGTTATGCAAACCGATTGTTTCAGCAGCTGTCCGAGTGGCTGGTCTCAGATGATCTTGGAGGTGAACATGCTGGATGTGGAGGTCCTGGGCTGGTGTGGTTACACGTGGTCTGCAGTTGTGAGGCTGGTTGGATGTACTGCCAAATTCTCTGAAACGCCTTTGGAGACGGCTTATGGTAGAGAAATGAACATTCAATACACGAGCAACAGCTCTGGTTGATATTCCTGCTGTCAGCATGCCAATTGCACGCTCCCTCAAATCTTGCGACATCTGTGGCATTGTGCTGTGTGATAAAACTGCACCTTTCAGAGTGGCCTTTTATTGTGGGCAGTCTAAGGCACACCTGTGCACTAATCATGGTGTCTAATCAGCATCTTGATATGGCACACCTGTGAGGTAGGATGGATTATCTCAGCAAAGGAGAAGTGCTCACTATCACAGATTTAGACTGGTTTGTGAACAATATTTTAGGGAAATGGTGATATTGTGTATGTGGAAAAGTTTTAGATCTTTGAGTTCATCTCATACAAAATGGGAGCAAAACCAAAAGTGTTGCATTTATATTTTTGTTGAGTGTACGAGGTCTATTAGAAAAGTATCCGACCTTATTATTTTTTTTCAAAAACCATATGGATTTGAATCACGTGTGATTGCGTCAGACAAGCTTGAACCCTCGTGCGCATGCGTGAATTTTTCCACGCCTGTCGGTTGCATCATTCGCCTGTGAGCAGGCTTTGAGTGAGGAGTGGTCCACCCCCTCAGCGGATTTTCATTGTCAGGAAATGGCGGAATGATTTGGGCTTTTTTTTTTTCCATCAAAATTTTTTCAGAAACTGTTAGAGACTGGCAGCTGGAAACCATTCGAAAAATGTATCTGGCTTTCGGTGAAAATTTTACGGGCTTCACAGAGAATAAGGACTGTTACTAGGACTGTTTAAGGACGGCTTTAAGGACGCTCGGCGCGCCGCGCTCCGGATCATTTCTAAACGGATGGCTCTGCGCGGAATTCCTCCGCACGTCTGTCTCAATGTGCCAAAAAAGTGCTGATGTCCACGTCTTTTCACAATTCCTGTGCTAGTCAGACGACGTCCCGGATAAAACACAGCGTCCAGTTTGGAAATGAACGGCACATTCCACTGTTAAAGGAGTTTTTGTCATGGAAAGAGGAGCGGCGGTGCCACGTGGCGCAAAGCAACGCTGTGATGAAGCCTCACGGGAAATGTTCTGGCATGTCCAGGCACATCTACAATTTCTCGGATAATCACTCGATGGAAAAACCACCAACAGCTGTCTGAACGCCATCTCAAAGCCATCCTGTGAGACCAAAATGGAGGTGTTCCTTTGTCTCGCTCCATCAGCAAATCGGTCATGACGCGCAAAGCCTCCGCTCGGCTTTCCATGACAAAATCTCTTGTTAAAAGTGAAATCTGCCGGAAAATGGTTGATGTCCAGCTCTTGTGATAACCAGAGAAAGTGCACACGACGGTCCGGCTCCACAGAGCCATCTGTTTAGAAATGATCCGGTGGTTTGTGGCTCTCGATGGCGGCACGGAGCGCGGCGCGCCGAGAGTCCTTAAAGCCGTCCTTAAAGCTGTAGTAACAGTCCTTATTCTCTGTGAAGCCCGTAAAATTTTCACCGAAAGCCAGATAAATTTTTCGAATGGTTTCCAGGTGCCAGTCTCTAACAGTTTCTGAAAACATTCTGATGGAAAAAAAGCCCAAATCATTCCGCCATTTCCTGATAATGAAAATCCGCTGAGGGGGCTGGACCACTCCTCACTCCAAGCCTGCTCACAGGCGAATGACGCAACCGACAGGCATGGAAAAACTCACGCATGCACACGAGGGTTCAAGCTTGTCTGACGCAATCACACGTGATTCAAATCCATATGGTTTTTGAAAAAAAATAATAAGGTCAGATACTTTTCTAATAGACCTCGTAAGTCCTTTCGGCTGCTCCCTTGTTTTCACTCGGGGTCGCCACAGCCAGTGGCACCACCAGGGATTTTGGGCCCCATGAAAATAAATCTTATTGGGTCACGCCCCACATAAGAAGTCAGTATCATAATTGTATTAGCGGCCTCTCTGGGCACCTGTGAATCCTGGGCCCTGAGAATCCTCCTCCTTATTCTCCCCTTTTCGGCACCCCTGGCCACAGCAGATCCGAGGTGTATATGCATGTTGATCTGGCACATTTTACGCCGGATGCCCTATTCCTGACGCAACTCCACATTAAATGGAGAAATGTGGCAAGGGTGGGGTTTGAACTGGGAAACTTACACATGTTTTACAACATCTAATTCAGGTTGCTGTGCTGTTACAAATGGAACAAATTATTGTTTTTAATGAGTGGGCGTGGCTTGTCTAGATTATGGTTACAGTCAGACATGTTATGACACGTGGACACGGTCACAGTGAAAAGTTTGCTTACTCACATAGTCAATGGCGTCAACATTCACGTCGGTGCTCAGCACGGCATTCATCAGGTTAACACAGTTCCTCTGCTTCTGCAACTACAACACAAACAGGAAAAAGAGGCGGTGTGGCAGCTTTGTGTCTTATTTTCTAGCATTTTCTCACTGGACATGTATCAGTTCTTCTGGTAACAAACAAACAGTTGTCCGGGACAATAAACAAGAAGAGAACTATTTGTGCGATACTGATTTTTAATACACTTGAGGAAAACTAAAAAGCAAAAAACAGACCAACGAGTGCTGTGAAAATAATATAGTACCTCTGATTCAAGGAAAACCAATCAATCAATCAGCTTTTTGTTGCCACCTTGTGACATTAGTATGGAACTGCAGTTTGTGTTTTTGAAACAGCTGATTCCCATCAAATCTTTACTTGCATTAATGAACTTTTTTCCCTTGTTTGTTCTTCATGATCATTTTCATGAGCTGTGAAATAACATTTCATCAACCACAGTTTGATGTCATGTGACACAATATCAGCATTTTGACTGGCTGTTGCATGACACCAGTTTGATAAAAGGTGAGTTTCGCAACAGTTGCAAATGAAAGTTGCACCGTGTAAGACCCACCTCAGACTTCTTAATTTCCAGCTCCATGGATTTCAGCTGATTAAAGGAATGGATACCAGGTCCTTTTAGGTAGAACAGGTTCTGTTCTGGTCCACATCCACCTGGAGGATCTCAAGTAGGTTTCAGCTGGGACAGCATATTACGTGTCTATACCAGGATCTCGTCCCAACAGCCAGGGCTGTGAGCATGGACCGGGCCGCCGGGCCACCCGCCCTCGACCGCCACCCAATCCTCTCTGCACCCGTCCCCCATGGCCCCTCTGCAGGTGGTGAACCCACAGGAGGGCGGGCCCACGTCGCTCTTTTGGGCTGAGCCCGGCCGGGCCCCGTGGGCTAAGGCCCGATCACCAGGCGCTAGCACGCCAGCCCCAACCCCAGGCCTGGCTCCAGGGTGGGGCCCCGGCTCCGCCATACCGGGCGACGTCTCGGTCCTTGATTTTTTACTGGTCATGGAGGTTCTGAACTGCCCTTAGTCTGACCCGTCACCTAGGACCTGTTTGCCTTGGGAGACCCTACAAGGGGCATAAAGCCCCCGGCAACATAGCTAGATCATCCGGGTACGCAAACTCCCCCACCACGATAAGGTGGCAGCTAGAGGGGAAGTAGCGAACCAATGCGAACCAAGCTCCGCAGCAGGAGCTTGGTTCGCATTGCCGGTAGTAAGTCAAACCTGTTTCCAGTGCACGTTGGCCTCCGCCAGCGCTGCCCTTTGTCACCGGTTCTGTTCATTATTTTTATGGACAGAATTTCTAGGCGCAGCCAGGGTGTAGAGGGGGTCTGGTTTGGGAACCACAGAATCTCATCTCTGCTGTTTGTGGATGATGTGGTTCTGTTGGCGTCGTCAAATCAGGACCTTCAGCGTGCACTGGGGCGGTTTGCAGCCAAGTGTGAAGCGTCCGGGATGAAAATCAGCACCTCCAAATCCGAGGCCATGGTTCTTGACCGGAAAAAGGTGCTTTGCCCTCTTCAGGTCGGTGGAGTGTCCTTGCCTCAAGTGGAGGAGTTTAAGTATCTCAGGGTCTTGTTCACAAGTGAGGGATGGATGGAGCGTGAGATCGATAGACGGATCGGTGCAGCATCTGCAGTGATGCGGTCGCTGTATTGGACCGTCGTGGTGAAGAGAGAGCTGAGTAGGGGGGCAAAGCTCTCAATTTACCGATCAATCAACGTTTCGATCCTCATCTATGGTCATGAGATTTGGCTCATGACCAAAAGAACGAGATCGCGAGTACAAGCGGCCAAGATGAGTTTCCTCCGCAGGATGGCTGGGCGCTCCCTTAGAGATAGGGTGAGGAGCTTGGTCACTCAGGAGGAGCTCGGAGTCGAGCCGCTGCTCCTCCACGTCAAAAGGAGTCAGTTGAGGTGGCTCTGGCATCTTTTCCAGATGCCCCCTGGACGCCTCGCTGGAGAGGTGTTCCGGGCATGTCCCATTAGGAGGAGGCCCCGGGGAAGACCCAGGACGCGCTGGAGGGACTACATCTTTCGGTTGGCTTGGGAACGCCTTGGGGTTCCTCCGGAGGAGCTGGGGGAGGTGTGTGTGGATCGGGAGGTCTGGGCGGCTTTGCTTGAGCTGCTGCCCCCGTGACCTGACTCCGGATAAAGCGGAAGAAAATGGATGGATGGATGGATGGATGGATACCAGGATCTCCTCCCAGCTGGACGAACCCAGGTGAACATCAAAGGCATCCTGACCAGGATCAGGATCCCACCAAGAACCACTACTTCATCCTGGTCCAGGGTCTTCAAAAATAAACAAGGGCTCGGAAGCCAGTCAGATATTCCGCCTGTATCAGGTAACCTCACTCCAAAACAAGAAGCCTGGACCTTCTGTCAGAACATGGGCTGGGAGGACGGCTGCTCCCCAAATTAAATAAACTGCAGAGACACTGTGGACCGCAGAAGGACTGAACACAACTGGAGACCATTTCACAAGGACAACAACCACACCCACAGACCTCCAGGATATACATATTTTAAATTTAGGTGGATTTTACCAAAAGAGCAACATTTAAGGCTTCGGGCAGAGCAGATTTCAGTTTGTTTCATTGGTGGAATGTGGTGAAGGTTCAGGTCCTGTACCATCAGGAAGTATCCCAGCAGCAAGATGGGCATCAGGATGGAGATCAGCAGGTAGTCCAAGAGGGACAACCTCCTCCTGGACACATAGTGGAGACACGACCTCTGCTTCTGATGGACAGACAGAGAGACAACAATAGAGAGAAACACAGAATGACACAGACAGAAAGTTACTGAGACAGAGAGACAGAAAATCAGTATTACAGACACAAAGAGATAGAAACAGAAAGAAAGAGACAGAAAGAGGCAGAAACACAGACACTAAGAGACACAGAGACAAAGAGACAGAAACAGAGACACAAAGAGACAGAAACAGAGACAGAGACAAAGAGACAGAAAGAGGCAGAAACAGACACAAAGAGACAGAAACAGACACAAAGAGACAGAAACAGACACAAAGAGACAGAAACAGAAACAGAGACAAAGAGACAGAAACACAGACACAAACAGAGACAAAGAGACAGAAACAGAGACAGAAAGAGGCAGAAACACAGAGACTCAGATAAACAGAGAGACAGACAGACAATACAGTATCAGAACTGGTGTTGAGAGATACTTTGTGCATTTCAAAGAATGATGTGCGTACAGGAAGTGGACACATTCAGATATGTTAGAGTCTTTTCGATAGAAACGTGTCCATGTGCTAAACATAGCTTTACATGCTAATAATGGCTAGACAGCTACTTCTGTTTGAAACTTTAACAGAATACAGCCAGAAGGCGGTTCTGTGAGGTGGCGAATACGGAAACGTGCAACACTGGTGCATGTGTCCAGACTCCACTTGACCAAGGTGAAACGCTAAAACATGTACTGTCCTGTAGGGGGCAGCCTGTGGATTTAATGTTGACACCTGTCTGGGCACAAAAGTCCCGCCCACTGTCAAACTGTCCAGTCAGATCAAAGCTGACATTAAACCTGTGCAAAAGTCACAACTGAAGTTACAGACCTTTGTGGCACCACTTAATGAACATGAACAATGAAACAAACCTTGTTGGTTATGCTGACATCCGCGCGGTGCTTCAACAGATACTCCACCACCTTCAGGTTACCGCGGCGACAGGCAGCAATGAGGGGTGTGTCACCCGTACCTGGGTCCAGTGCGTTCAGCTTTGTAGGATTCTCTTTCAGGATGTGATACAGCTGATAGACGTCATCGTTGTACGCTGACTGACAGGCCGGCTGGAGGGTGAAGGAGAAAGACTGCTAAGCTAGGCCAACAGTTCTGCCTGCTATCAGTCTATGCTAAGCTAGGCCAACAGTTCTGCCTGCTATCAGTCTATGCTAAGCTAGGCCAACAGTTCCGCCTGCTATCAGTCTATGCCGAACTAAGCCAATAGTTCCGCCTGCTATCACTCTATGGTAAGCTAGGACAACAGTTCCACCTGCTATCAGTCTATGCCGAGCTAGGACAACAGTTCCGCCTGCTATCAGTCTATGCTGAGCTAGGCTAACAGTTCCTCCTGCCATCAGTCTATGCCGAGCTAGGCCAACAGTTCCGCCTGTTATCAGTCTATGCCAAGCTAGGACAACAGTTCCACCTGCGATCAGTCTATGTCAAGCTAGGTCAACAGTTCCACCTGCTATCAGTCTATGCTAAGCGAGAATAACAGTTCCACCTGCTATTAGTCTGTTCTAAGCTAAGCCAACAGATCTACCTGCTATCGGAATGTGCTAAACTAAGCCAACAGATCCACTTGCTATCGGTCTGTGCTAAGCTAGGCCAACAGTTCCATCTGCTATCGGTCTGTGCTAAGCTAGGCCAACAGTTCCATCTGCTATCGGTCTGTGCTAAGCTAGGCCAACAGTTCCACCTGCTATCAGTCTATGCTAAGCGAGAATAACAGTTCCACCTGCTATTAGTCTGTTCTAAGCTAAGCCAACAGATCTACCTGCTATCGGAATGTGCTAAGCTAAGCCAACAGTTCCATCTGCTATCGGTCTGTGCTAAGCTAGGCCAACAGTTCCATCTGCTATCGGTCTGTGCTAAGCTAGGCCAACAGTTCCATCTGCTATCGGTCTGTGCTAAGCTAGGCCAACAGTTCTGCCTGTGAAGTTGTACTAAGCTAGGCCAACAGTTCTGCCTGTGAAGTTGAACTAAGCTAGGCCAACAGTTCTGCCTGTGAAGTTGAACTAAGCTAGGCCAACAGTTCTGCCTGTGAAGTTGTACTAAGCTAGGCCAACAGTTCTGCCTGTGAAGTTGTACTAAGCTAGGCCAACAGTTCTGCCTGTGAAGTTGTACTAAGCTAGGCCAACAGTTCTGCCTGTGAAGTTGTACTAAGCTAGGCCAACAGTTCTGCCTGTGAAGTTGTACTAAGCTAGGCCAACAGTTCTGCCTGTGAAGTTGTACTAAGCTAGGCCAACAGTTCTGCCTGTGAAGTTGTACTAAGCTAGGCCAACAGTTCTGCCTGTGAAGTTGAACTAAGCTAGGCCAACAGTTCCACATCAGGCTGTGCTAGCCTTAGCCTATATGCCAACAGTTCCACCTGCTAATAAAATAAATAAATAACAACAACATAATAATAAATTTGACATTCAATAAATAATTCAAAAAATAATTATGATGATTTTAATGGCGTTCAATCTTCAAAGATTTTTTTCCCCAAAAAACAGTTATTTTCTGCTCTGATCAAAGATATAAATTTTTTTTTAGACAAACAGAAAGCCTTAAAAACTCTTTAGTAATTTATTTACTGGTAAACTCTGTGTGTTTGTAGAATTTTTTTATACGAGTGACATTTAATTCTCATAAGTGTAGCATGAGGATGATATATTTGGTGAAAATGGAGGCGGTTCAAGCTGAGCAGTGAGAGCAATTTTTACCTTAACGCCAGCTGCATCCGGTTATCCAACAGATGCACGTTAAACTTCCTGTTTTCAGCAACTCATGTGGCAACATCAGCTTTCGATAAGTTCAAGTGTGGTAACCTGGATGAGCGATGTCACGGTGTAGCCGTTTCTATCATGTCTCAATTTAAACCCGTATTACAGCTTTACAAATAAGCAATCAGACTGAACATTTTACATCAGGTTCACCCATTAACTATTGGACAAAACCAGCTTTTAGTTTGTGTTTACATCCCCCTGGGTTTTTAGTTTTATGAACAGAAATTCACTGCACACCAACAGTTTGATCTGTTCATATTTGGATTTTTTTATTCATGTGGTTTTGATTTTAGGGTAAATCTTTTCCACATGAGACAGAAAACAGACTGAAGGTCTTTCTGCTCCACCTTAAACAGTCTGCTGACTAAAGATTTATTTGGCATCTTAAACCTTCAGATTTTTTTCCTGTTGTTATTATTATTAATAATAGTATTATGTTTAAACTGACTGCATAAATGCAATCCATTTAGTTCCCAACTGCAAAAAATAGGAAATAAAAATCACATACGAAAATTTGCTACAACACAGCAGAATCACATTTCATTAAAATTAATTAATTTATCAAGATATCCATATTATACCTTTTTGTAAACGGCTCAGCAAATCATTTTTTAATTATAATTTGTTGATTTGTTTTTAATTGTGTACCTAATTTAACCAACCTGTCGAGCAGACAGGATACGGGGATGGACGATTTAACTCAAGTACTTCACATATGTTTACTTTTATTTCATATATGGGAACAAAAATAACAGTATATATGCGCCAAACTCATTAAATGGAGAATGATAATTTTATATATATATATATATATATATATATATATATATATTGGTAGGATTTTCGCATACAGTAATGAATGATTAGAAAAGTGTTTCGTGTCGTTAACTTGAACTCGGCCTTTTCGTTATTAATCCGGAATATTTTAACGCAAAACGGTGAATGTTTCGCTTTTTAAGATTCGTTTGTTGACGAATTTGCTCGTTGTTCCATTAACGCTTGACTTTAAACTTTGTGACGCTGGAGCCTTTTTGTTAAACAGAATGAAGCAGAGAAGTTGTATTTTCTTACCTCAGAGTAAACCAAACCCATGACCGCAGCGGACACACCTGAATCCAACCACAGGGCCACATCAACCACCACACGTCAAAATAAACTCCTCACCACAACGAAAATCTTCCGGCCCACACTTAAAAATATTTAGTCATTGTAAGGGGTACGTACCTTCCCTCTATGCCTGCAGTGTGTGACTATAAACTGCAAAGCCTAAAGCATAGATTTTAAAAATAAATGCGTGCTTTTATTTTGACATGCACTCTATATGCTCTGTCTGGTGTGACTGTGTGTAGCTTCACACATACCTGCCCGATAAACTGGAGTGCGGAAACTCAAGGAAACAAAAATGCTTCGGTGTTCTCTCGGTGATCAACAGTTTCTTCATTCCAGCCTATCAAAGTCTGATTATATTCCACTCTCTGGATTTATTTCTAGCTTCTGTTCCACACTCTTAAGACTGTCGTGTTGAAAACTACAGTAACAGGAAGTGCACCAGAGCCAGAGGCGAGTCGAGCTGGTGGCCAGAGTGGCTTGGCCCACGAACAGTGGCGGCACCAGGAAAATTTTGTTGGGGGAGCTGAGGGGGGGCTGGGTAAAAGTTGGAGTAAACTTGCACATAGGTATAAATAAAGATAAGTGAAGTTTTAAGAGTGGCCGTAATAAATATTTAGGAAACCTAAATTTTTGGAGTATGGAGTTAAATTTGTCTCATTAATACTTGCAAATGCACAGAGGGTGATTTACAAATATCCTTTGATTTGTACACGTGCTTTGTGATCCACAAACACAAATTTCTGATTTGTAACTTGTGTGTGGGTTTTTACAAATAAATGTTTATTTACAAAACTGAAAATTCTGTTTGTGAAGGGTGATTCAGCATTGGTGGATCACTGAACACACACATTCATCACTTTGCTCAGTTACGCAATATTGAGACATTCTCAGCGCAAAACTGCAGTTGAGATCCACAAATATGTCAGTCGCTATTCACATTAGTGGCAGAATTATTGGGTGGGTGGGGGGGAGCTTGGCTCATTATTGGGTGGGCTTAAGCCCCCCCTTGGCGCCGCCACTGCCCACGAATTACAACTTCATCAATGACAAAATAAATATAAAGTACAAATAAAGTATAGACTTTACAACATCCATTGCAGGGATAATATCTGCAAGAGTTTGACGTAAGTTCTTTTTCACTTGGGGTCACCACAGTAGATCTGATATGGATGCGCTTGTTCATTTTGTCCGTGTTACCGCTAGATGCCATTCCTGATGCACCTGCACATTGCATGGAGAATGGGCATGGGTGGTCTGGAACCAGCAACCTTCTGCTCTGGAAAAGAAGCACACTAACTCCCAATCGTCATTCATTTTTATTGGAAATCAAAAAGCAACTAGATGAGATATTCACACTGATATTTGGGGGTGTGTGTACGTGGGCAGGGGAGGTGTCTATCTGTGTAAAGATTGAGTACACTGGACCACAGCAGAACCAAAAACCTTCCAAATGTGCCTGTTATTATAAACGCAATCAAGAAAAAATAACAACCACCAAGATTATTTTCATGAAAATTACACTGACTAAAGGTTCATATTAACAAGAAGAGCTGCACCAGAAGATCTCTATCACCAAGGCAAAGCAAATCAGGTCAGGAAGTATGTATTGGTGACGTGTTGCTTGCTGCATCTACCACACCATAAAACATGTTTTGGATCCTGGATGTCCAAAGTAACCATCTAATTGCTGCAGCCAGACAGAGTGCGCATGTCCTTGAGCAGGTGAAACGTAGACGTGGCCTTAACTAGGTGAAACATAGGTGTGTGCTTGACCTTCTCCAGGTACTGGGGTCCTCAACATTGAGGCACCTGCATGCTGGCTCATGTCCAGAAGAACACACGACATGGACAAAATGTCAAAGCTGATGTTCCCTCACAGTGTCCTTGATCCTCCTCATCTGAGTCTCACTAAGTAACCATTCATTTGACACAAAGTCATTCCAGCAGGACCCAAGGATCCTCCATAGGGACCTGGTATCAAAGACATCCAGTCGTCACCATAGGCCACTGGTTAGAGTCCAAGTCTGCCAACCATACAGTAAGACAGTAAGCATCAAGAACCTAAAGACTTGGACCTTCGTTCTCCTGCAAAGATCTCACAATCATCAAACACCTCTAACCTTCTATCTCATAACTCCATAAGATCTTCCCAGGTGTCTCTAGATCTCAAAGGCTAAGAACCCAGAGACATGAACATCCCTGCTGAGCTCAGTGAATGTTTCTACAAGTTCAACACTTTCACCACGTACAGATACACTTCTGATGGACGAGTCCAGGAAATCACTGAAATTCTGGATCCTAGTCTGAATCCAGGACCATCACAAACCCAGAGACTCTCCTCACTCAGCTTCTCAAGTGATGCAATAAGACAACCAACAAATCACATCAACACATCAGTTTTTTTTTTTAACTGGAATTCAGTGTGGATTTTTTTTTTTTTCAAATTTTGAATCATATTTGTGTTTGAAATTTGCTGCAGTTTTTCTGGCACTTTTTTTTGTAAATATTCATGTGTTTCAAAACTTAAATTATAAATGTAACAGTTACTTTGGAAAACGTTTAAATGTCTCAAATGTTTGAAACATTTGAAACTTTACAATCGGGAAATCTGCTGGACAGTGAGACACGTCCCCCGTGAAAAGATATAAAGTTTGTTTTTGTGTTAAATGAGATGAACTGGTATTCTATTAACATGGTTGAAGAAGAATATCAACTGAAAAAATAAAATGAAAACCGAACCTTTTTTTGTCCTCCAGTTTGTTTTTCTGTTGTTCCGGAGGCTCGGCAGCAGGGGGCGGTGGCGGTACGCTTTACGAGGTTCGCATGGTTCGCACCGCCTCCAAGGGCTCCTTGGGCCAATCAACTGCCGCCTCACATCAGCCAATAACAACACGGTACTGCTATGCAGGAGAAAAGGAAAGAAAAAGATGTATCACTCTGTTGTGTTCCAGTGAGAACATACAAATTAAATACGATAGAGAAGAGGGGTTAAAGGCTGATATTATAATGTGTTGTCTGCTGAAATGAATCCATAAATAAATTATTATGGATAAAGTCTCAGCAGTGCATCAATAATTATAATCCAATAAAATATTCTGAAATGTACTATTCTACACAGTGTACTTTTATTCAAATTTAATTATCTTGTACTTTCACTAATGTAATATTTTCCATGCAGGATTTTTACTTGTGGGAGAATATTTCTGTAGTGTGATATTATTGCTCTTACTTAAACATGAAAAGCCTGAGTAGCGATCCAAATTGAGGTTTGAGGAAATGTGTCAGAGTGAGACGTCACTGTTGAAGGTTCTCTTGTCTTGGTGAGCATGCGCAGTTTTGGCCACGCCCCTTTATGTCAGGCGAGGTCTTTTTGGTTTTTTTTGTTTCGTGTTTTGTTTTACGGCTCAGAGCGAGTCGTCGTCACGAACAGAGGAGCGCTGCAGGTACAAACTGAAATTATGTTTGCCAGAGAGCCATCGCTTCGTTAACTCTCTGTCTCTCGCAGCGCCACAGAGCGGACAGAGGAACGGACAAAATCCGGTAATACATCTCGGGATTATTTTTCCCGCCTCCTTTCCTCTCGTTCTCTGAAAAATGTAATGTAATGTAATTTTAAATTATTTCATAATAAATTATTTTTATTCAGATTAAACAGCATATAGTGGGATGTTTGATGTATTTATTTATCTATTGTTTTATTTACTGTAAAGAGATGTTTTGATTTTTGGACAAAATGAATCGAGGCTCCTTGAAGATATTGAGTTTTTTATTATTTATTTATTTAGTGACATTTTTATGGACTAAATTGATTCATGAAAATTGATTGACAGTTTTGCTTAGAAATGACTTGAAGTTTATTTATTTCGGTATCATTGTCCCACTGACTGATTGGATGACAGGAGTCCCACCCACACTTTATGACCTCATATAGTTTTAGCTGTTGTGTGCATACTTGAGAGAGAATGTAATCTAAATCTGTTTTCTGGACAACTTTCTTTGACTGATAAACTGAAGAAAAAGTTTTCATGTAAACGTTCGCTCAGTTTGTCATGTTGCAATCTAGCTGCACAACGTCTAGTGGGTTTAGCCAGTTTAGCAGCATGGTTAGCACACTGATGATCGCATTGTTTTCAGGAGTTTGCATGTCCTGTGTTGTATGATTTCACCTTTCAAACAAAGACTGTATTTTAAAATGTTTCTAATCTCAATAGTGTCAATGATAACACACTCCTAGCTAGGCTAGGTATGCTAGCACTTTCCCCTGCTTCCAAGCTTCATGTGAAGCTGGTCTGAAGATGTTCTGAACTTGTCTCTCCCACAAGAGACAAAACGATGTTCATCATGTCACGATTCTTCAAAAGTTTGCTAATGAGAAGGTAGCCACATGGGCAGAGTCACTGTGGGATGTGATTAGCCGCCTTAGTAGTGACACTGTGAGATGGTAATTAGCCATATTAGCAGAATGAGTAGCCACAGTTGAAGCATCATTGTGGGATGCTGATTAGCCACATTAACAGTGTCACTGTGGGGTGGTGATTAGCCACATTAGCAGAGCCACTGTGGGATGGTGATTAGCCACATTGGAAGCATCATGTGGGATGGTGATCAGCCACATTAACAGTGTCACTGTGGGATGATGATTAGCCGCTTTAGTAGTGTCACTGTGGGATGATGATTAGCCGCTTTAGTAGTGTCACTGTGAGATGGTAATTAGCCACATTGGAAGCATCACTGTGGGATGGTGACTAGCCAAATTAGCAGAGTCATTGTGAGATGTGATTAGCCACATCAGCAGAATGATTAGCCACATTAGAAGCACCACTGTGGGTTGGTGACTAGCCAATTTAGCAGAGCCATTGTGAAATGTGATTAGCTGCATCAGCAGAATGATTAGCCACATTAGAAGCATCATTGATGGTGATTAGCCACATTAACAGTGTCACTGTGCAGTGGTGATTCACTACTTTAGTAGTGTCACTGTGAGATGGTAATTAGCCACATTAGCAGAATGATTAGCCTCATTTGAAGCATCACTGTGGGATGGTGATTAGCAACATTAACAGTGTCACTGTGGGATGGTGATTAGCCAAATTAGCAGAGTCATTGTGAGATGTGATAAGCCACATTAGCAGAATGATTAGCCACATTAGAAGCACCACTGTGGGATGGTGATTAGACACATTAGCAGAGTCACTGTTGGACCAAAAGAAAAAGATTAGCAAAAAGAAAAAACAAAAACAAAAAGTCCAGAACATTTATGTTAAGTTTTTTCTACACGGCTACTAAAAAAAAAAAAGATATGTAAATCACAATGCCATCAGCACCTGGAACAGAGCGCTGTTTCAGTTCCTTTCAGGTATCATGTGATTCAGGGTTAGTGAGAGAATCAGCATTTGAATGAGGTCAAAGGTCAGAGTGGCAGAGCCTGTTGAACTGCACCATGAATGTGGAGAAGCAGCATATTTGAAAACTGGTAGCTGTGAGTCATCGTACGAAGTTTTCTCACCGTATGCCACATGGCTGAGCTAAAGTAAACTTTATTTGAAAGATGGTGAGAAAAGCTTCAGCTTTACTTTTCCCATCAATATCCTCTGAAGCTTCTGAAGCTAGGTTTCCTCCTAATTGCATAATAGCAAGTTGAAAATACACTTCATTGAAATGTGTATTTAAAAAAACTGTCAAACATTGCAAATATGTGTTTACACTTACATGAGGTGGCTTTTCACTGCATCAGAAACACTTTTTATGCTGTTACAGGTCACTGTAACACTGAAAGAGTCACACAACAATCTAAAATCTCGGCCAACATGGTGGCAGCATGGTGGCTTAGTGGTTACCACTGTTGCCTCACAGCAAGAAGGTCAGGGGTTTGATTCCCACCTGTGGAGTTTGCATGTTCTCCCCTTGTTTGTGTGGGTTTCTTTCGGTTGCTCCAGTTTCACCCCACATTTAAAGACATGCAGGTTAGGTGAATTGGAAACTTTATAATTGTCCACATCTCCCTTGCAAAGGAGATCTCGATCATGTGGATGGAGCAAGAGACCATGAGCTTAAAGCTTCTAAGAATCAAAAGTTTCAGCAGTATTCAATTTGAAATTACAACAAAATGCTAATATTTAGCCGGAATTGTACGTCTGTTGCCATGACTACAGGAATGACAGGTATTGCGAGAGGTCAAAACCCAGCTCGTGAGACACTCTTGCTCTGAGAACTGTGGTTACTTATGTAACCTAATGTTTACTTAATGTCTGAGCCCTGAAGATGTGTATGGAACCAAACGGGTGAATTGGACTCATTTTGTCATTGCTTTTCAGTTGAAATGTCTTTTTTTCTTCTTCTTCTTTTTTCTGTCCTGATCCGTAGCGATGCCTTGAACTTAAAAGCACCGGTTGCTATGGTGACATCATCCAGCCTCTGAGTTGCAGATGGCATTGGCAGTGAAGCCTTTACCTCTATCCACATATTTAGTGTCCGGCATTCTGTTGTTTTGTAATGTTTCGTGGTGATGTGAAAAAGAAGACTGATGAATCACTGGAAGGTTAGTCACAGGTTGTCATGGTAACGGCAAACCGAACCCAAGGACAGGAAAGTGTGATTAGGGGAAAATTATTTTTCAGGAACCAAAATGAGCTGTAAAACAAATCCAGCTCAAGCAACATTCAACCTTTAAAATGAATAAACATCGACTTTCAAACCGTGTGTGTGTGTGCGTGTGCGTGTGCGCGTGTGTGTGTGTGTCCCCTGCAGTGAAGCATCATGGGAGGTGGCAGATGGACGAGCTGGCCGTGGGAGGAGAAGAGCCTGTGATGCACCATGGAGCAGAGCTTCAGTTTGCATATGCTGGTGAGCAAAACAACAGACAGACCAGAACTTTCAAAATAAAAGCCCTCAACATGTATCAACCTCCATCCACTCAGTGACCCCTAACCTTAACATGACCTTATACAAAGATTCCCCACTGAGATGTGCTTGTTGTCAGTAGAAAGGAAGTGAGTCCTCACAGGTGACACGGGAACAGTTTTATACACACATGCAGACACAGAGTGGACAGAGCAGTTTTTGTTCATATAAACGGCAGCTGGATGTTAATTAGACATTGAACAAATGATGCTTTCAGGTCCACAGCAGAGATGGTAATTCTGGATTTCCTGCCTGAAAGCACAGTTGTAGTTGTTGCTTTAAATCATAATGTGTAATGAAGAGGTGACAAATTTGAAAATTGTTGTCATGATTAGTCAGCTGTCATTAATTATGGTGAAATGTTTTGCATTTAAAGTGTGACAAAATAGTAACATAATTGTTGTTGCCCAATACTGATTCTGGTGTTTTATGAAGGTTCATGTGAGCCCTGTTAACAAAACCCTTGTTTGCTTCTTCACCCCGCACTGCGGGGGGGGGGGGGGGGGGGGGGGGGGGGCAGTAGAATCACAGTGGCTGTTTTCTATCAAATCTGAAATTTTATTTAATATGCCACATGTGTGTCTGTGTGATTATGCAGAAGAAGCTAGCTGCTGAACCAGATTACACCGACGTTTCCCTGCCAGCAGTAGAACGCGTCCGAGCCCTTGGAAAGATGGGGTGTAGTGTAGACATCAATGAAGACATTGACCCACGCAGATATTTCCGCTCCGGCGTGGAGATGGAGCGCATGGCAGCAGTTTACCTGGAGGAGGGCAGTCTGGAGAATGCATACGTCCTCTACAACAAGTTCATCACGTAAGACACAAACATGCATGGAACCAACATATCTGCAATTCCGCTGAGCAGCACCATCACAAAAATCATCCCAAGAATACAAAACAGTGATGGCAACACCTTCAACACAACACTGCTACCACAACACCTTGACTACATCACATCCCCTTCACTATAACCAGTGATGCCGGTAACGCGTTACTTAGTAACGCGTTACTCTAATCTGACCACTTTTTTTTTAGTAACGAGTAATCTAACGCGTTAATCTTTCCAAATCAGTAATCAGATTAAAGTTACTTCTCCATGTCACTGTGCGTTACTATTATTTTTCATTGTAGGTCGATAACAGCATTAAACTTGGTCCGTGGGCAGGAGGTCGGGGTTCGACTGAACTGCCCACTTTAAGCGAGCTGTGAGCTTTTAATCCGCGGTTTTTTGCAGCTGCTCGACTCGTCCTCACCTCTTAAAGCGCGGTGATCAGCACACCTGCACTGAACTTTACAAAGACATTTTTATACTTTTTTTCCTCCTTTATTTAGAATTCTGAGCTGAGCCGCTCTGTATCTGGTCGTTAAAAACAGCTGATCCTCCGCGACGCGTCAACAACTAACACTATTTTCCACTCAAATGCACCTAAACTCTCTTTCTGAGGACCACATGATGTGAAAACGCAATAAAACTTTCTTACCTGTAAATCTGGTCATGTTTTCTGCATAAATAAATGTTATCCATTCTTTGTGCTCAAACGCCAAAGCAGGGGCGAATCTAGATGGAATGGGGGCGTGGGGCAGGGATGTGCCCCCCCACAACACCCCTAGATTAAAGGTGCAATTTTGAAGCCGTTTTTTACTACAACTAATATTGCTTAAAATAATAATAATTTCAACAAGTAAAATGTTTAGAGAAATGTAGAAAAATGTTAGAATTTAATAGTTACCTTTATAAACAATGTAGGCTCGAAATTGCAAGTTTTACTGTTACAGTGCTGTCAACAGTTAAATATGAGGTCAAGAAAGACGTCTTTATTTAACTTTTTATAAAACAAGTATTTATTTTCATTGAAGTCAAGAAGGTGACTATAAAGTGAGTTTTGGCAAAACAGGTATCATTGTCATGTTGAGGTGGCAGAGGGTTGTTGTCGGCAGCTGGGAAAAGTAACTAAAAAAGTAACTAGTAATCTAACTTAGTTACTTTTACAATTGAGTAATCAGTAAAGTAACTAAGTTACTTTTACAATTGAGTAATCAGTAAAGTAACTAAGTTACTTTTACAATTGAGTAATCAGTAAAGTAACTAAGTTACTTTTTCAAAGTAACTGTGGCAACACTGACTATAACACACCTGCACTACACTGTCGCAACGACTTCACTACAAAGCAACACCTGCACTATGACACAACACTGTCGCAACGACTTCACTACAAAGCAACACCTGCACTATGACACAACACTGTCGCAACGACTTCACTACAAAGCAACACCTGCACTATGACACAACACTGTCGCAACGACTTCACTACAAAGCAACACCTGCACTATGACACAACACTGTCGCAACGACTTCACTACAAAGCAACACCTGCACTATGACACAACACTGTCGCAACGACTTCACTACAAAGCAACACCTGCACTATGACACAACACTGTCGCAACGACTTCACTACAAAGCAACACCTTCACTATGACACACACTGTCGCAACGACTTCACTACAAAGCAACACCTGCACTATGACACAACACTGTCGCAACGACTTCACTACAAAGCAACACCTGCACTATGACACAACACTGTCGCAACGACTTCACTACAAAGCAACACCTGCACTATGACACAACACTGTCGCAACGACTTCACTACAAAGCAACACCTGCACTATGACACAACACTGTCGCAACGACTTCACTACAAAGCAACACCTGCACTATGACACAACACTGTCGCAACGACTTCACTACAAAGCAACACCTGCACTATGACACAACACTGTCGCAACGACTTCACTACAAAGCAACACCTGCACTATGACACAACACTGTCGCAACGACTTCACTACAAAGCAACACCTGCACTATGACACAACACTGTCGCAACGACTTCACTACAAAGCAACACCTGCACTATGACACAACACTGTCGCAACGACTTCACTACAAAGCAACACCTGCACTATGACACAACACTGTCGCAACGACTTCACTACAAAGCAACACCTGCACTATGACACAACACTGTCGCAACGACTTCACTACAAAGCAACACCTGCACTATGACACAACACTGTCGCAACGACACCTATTTTTGGCTGACAGAAATTGTCACATCAATACTGACGCCTGTCACTGCAACAGGCTGTTTTTCAGTTTTTGCTTGTGTGCTTTCAGGCTGTTTGTTGAGAAGCTGCCAACTCACAGAGACTATCATCAGTGCAGCATCCCAGAGAAACAGCTGATCATGAAGGTGGTGCTCTCTAATTTTATTTTAATTAATTTATCAGGATCCTAAAACTGAAGCTACACTTCAAAACATCAGATTTTTTTTAAAACACAAAAATGTTATCTTAAAAATGGTGACTTGTTTTTTGTTTTGTTTTGTTTTTTTAGAAAATGGTAAATGGATTAACATTTATGTAACACTTTGCCATCTGATGCAGACACTCAAAAGTGTCTTGCAGTGAACAGTAAATGAACAGTATTTATACATGAATAGTAGTAAGAACTAGTACTAAAACAGTATTTGTCCTTATGGTATGTGTTTGTTTGTCGTAGAAACTTCAGGACGTGGCCTTTCCTCGTAAAGACGAGCTCAAGAAACGTCTTGAGGACAAATACAGCAGAGAACACAGCCAGTACCTCAGAACGCAGGTGTTTGAATCATCTAATCACAGCAGAGAACACAGCCAGTACCTCAGAATGCAGGAGTTTGAATCATCCAATCACAGCAGAGATCACAGCCAGTACCTCAGAATGCAGGAGTTTGAATCATCCAATCACAGCAGAGATCACATCCAGTAACCCACAAAAAAGGTTGTTGCATTGTCCAGTCACAGCACAGAACACATCCAGTACCTCAGAACTCAGGTGTTTGAATCATCCAATCATAGCATTAATCTGTTGTCTAATCAGATTAGATAAGAGGTTGACTGACAGGTTTATTTCTGTCACAGAGTTGACACACACACACACACACACACACACACACACATTGAACACTTTTAATGTGACTATGACATCCAAAAGCATCTGAATCAATAGAACTGGTTTTGGTGCATTATGGGTATTATCCAGTGGAATGGCGTTGCTATGGTGAGTAGTATGACATGTTCTTGTATTAGACACACATATGTAACCTTTGGACAGGAGAAGATCCGATTGGGTGAATTCTGTGCACAGATTGGCATATCAATGAGGATGAAGCAACGGCTTTTGTGAAGATGAAAACTCATTAATATTTAGTAGATGCAGTCTAAAGAACTGAATTATGTTCAGGCGCCTGAAATTATTGCACAGTGTTGTATATCTTTACTGTGCAGACATAATCTGTAACTGGGGTGGGAGTTTGGACCAAGTTCTTGACGTGGATGTTTGTTCGGTAAGAAGTTGGATAGTTTTTATTTGACCCAGAAAAGTTGCGTGGTTGTTGTGGCGGCGGGGGGGGGGGGGGGGTAGATCCGATAGTGACTGTGATTTCAAAGCACACACAAATGGCAAGAAACAAAATTCGAAACACGAGTGGTCTGGTCATGTGACTCCTCAGAACCAGACTGTGGTGGTGGATGGGTGTGGCCAGCAGCTCCAGCACCTCTCCCTATTGGATGAGGACAGGAGGCGGTTCTTGTTGTTGGAGGAGGAGAGACAGCGTGTTGCCGCTCTCCACCGCATGCAGATCGAGTCCCAACAATTTCGCTACTTTGAGGACCAGCTCCGACGTCAGGAACTGGCCAATAGGAGAGTAGAGGGGGCGGAGCAAAAGGTAATGAGGACAACAGTCCTAGTACAATTACTGATGTCAGTAGTACTTCTGTTACCACTCGTATTGTCAATAGATAGTAGTACTATTGTTTTACTTCTTCTGCAGGTGAACCTCAAAGTGTCTGAGGTGACGGACGGCTGCTGTCTGTCTGCTCAGCCAATCAGAACCAGCATACAATCCCCGGGGGAGGATCCAAACAGGAACAAACCACATTCTTCCCTCAGCCAATCAGCTGCTACATTGGCTGGCGTGCACAGTAAGTGCACACACACACACACACACACACACACACACACATTTGATTCGTGTTCCATTGCTGCGTGTGTGTGATCGTGTGCACGCGTATTTGTTTTTTTCATCTTGAGTTGTTTGTGCGTTCAGCGGAGCGTGTGCCGGGTTTGAGGAAAGTCGTGATTCCTCGCGATCTGACTCACCGCTTCCTCCTGCTGGCCAACCTCAACACTGCCAGAGGAATAGAAACCTGTGGTGTTCTGTGTGGAAGACTGGTGAGACTCTTCACTCCTTACTGACTGTTTACTGACCAGCTGACTCATTAACTGACCGTCTGAACAGCTGCTTGTTTGCCTGATTAACTGATTGATGACGGCCTCATGAAATTGATGATTTACCTTCTGCATCATCACTTGAAACTTCTGTCTCGCCAACTTCTAGATGAACTGACTGTTTGTTCCAGCAGCTGATTTTATGTTCCAAATTGATTAGAAGATGTGATGTACTAAGGGGTGGTTTTCTCTCTGCTCGATGTGGAAATGTCGCCCACCTTCAGACGCACAATGAGTTCTTGTTGACTCACGTTGTGGTTCCAAAGCAGTCAGCCGGTCCAGATTTCTGTGACATGGAGAATGTGGAGGAGCTTTTCAGCTTCCAGGATCAGCAGAACCTGCTGACGCTGGGCTGGATCCATGTACGATGACACACACACACACACACACCTACACACACACAGACATGCATACACCCACATGCAGAGACATGCACACACTCAGACATACATGTGCGCGCACACACACAGAGACACATGCATCACACACACGCATCTCCATGTACGAATGACACACACAAACAGACACATGCATCACACACACACACACACACACACAGACATGCACACACTCAGACTTACGTGCACACACACGCGCGCACACACACACACACCTGCATCTCCATGTACGGATGACACACACACAGATATGCGCGCACCCGCATACACACATGCACACACTCAGACATTTGTGCGCGTGCACACAGACATGAACACACTCACACACATGCACACACAGAAATGAATTCATATTGTTTCTTATTTTGTAATGCTTCATAATTTCCTTTGGGATTAATAAAGTTCTTTCTTATTCTTTGGAGGTTTCGTTTAAAGCTGATTTGCTTTCACACAACTAAGAAAGCTGATGTAAAAAAAAATCAGGACTTAAAACTGTGTTGTTCCTGGAGCACCAGTTAAAGTCTGGACTCTCTGGAGCAGGATGCTGTGGTCCATCCTAGTATACCAGTTAAAGCTACAGTGTGTAGGATGTTATTAGCAGAAATGGAACATAGCATTCATAACAGTCTGATTGTTTGTGTATAATTACCTGCATCAATGAATCAATGTGTTTTCAGGAGTTCAGAATGGCTCCTTCAGCTCTACATGGGAGCAGGCTTCCTCATGGAGGCTGCCATATTGATACAGTAGCCCAAAAGAGACATACGTACTCAGTTTTTTACACTTTGTGCAGTGCGGCTGGAAGATTGTAGGAAAAAAAAAAAGCAGAAGAATCAGTAGTTGCTTGTTGTATACTGTTTACTGGATGCTAGTTCAGGCTAACAAGTTTGAGAACGTTCATTTTTGTGGAGAATCGCAAATGGAATATTTAATCACATATTCTCACAAGAGGAAGTAAAGGAGCATAAATCACCATCGCCAAAGAAGCAGAAACATGAATGGGGAAACAAAATTGGGACCGTCGACGGCTTAATGCAATCTGCAACCTCACCACTAGATGACACTAAATCATTCAGACTGTAGCTTTAATCGGTTTAACTAATGAATGCAGTCAGGACCTTGTATGTGGATGATGTGTTGTTCTTTCCCTGCACAGACTCATCCCACTCAGACGGCTTTCCTGTCCAGCGTTGATCTGCACACTCACTGTTCTTATCAGCTGATGCTGCCAGAGGCTGTCGCTGTCGTCTGTGCACCCAAACACAATGAGTATGTCCAACACACAGCACACATTATGTTACCCAAAAGCAGTGGTGGGCACAGATAACCAAAAAATTAACTTTGATAACAGATAATCAGATAACTGAAAAGTTATCTTTGATAAAATGCTAAACCACAAAAAATGTATCGGAAGTTACAGATAACCAATAAATTCCAGCATTGTCTCTGGTATAGTTGCAACTACTAACATGCTGATTTTGAGCTTTAACACTAGGATCGCTTCTGGAAGCATCAAAACCAACAACAGACCCAAACAACAAGTCATCACTTTTGTCTTTCAGCATCCTGCTCCCTGCTGGAAGCTCCCGTTTATTACATGGCTTCCAGCATAGCCGCAACTGAGAAGAGTCAAAAAGTTCAACTCTGACCAATCACAGCACTGCCATCAGGCCGAGGTCTTGGAAAATAAAGCCCTCCTGAGTTATGGTTTGGTGTATAAATAAAATGAATACTGATAGAATAACTCAATTAATGTCAATTCTGTAATTTGTGCAAAGTTAAGATATAACACATATCTTTTAATGTTGAGTAATGCACTAATTTTTGTAACACACACAGACAGATGGCATTCTGGGTAAAATGTGCCTCTGCTACACTGATTGGTTGATTAATTCTATGTAAACCAACACGTTAATGTGAGGTGTGTTGGTGTTTACAGATAAATGCGCTTTTGTAAAATATGCCATTTTTTATTTGTAAAAAAAAAAAAAGGCATTTTCAAAAAAAGAAAAAAAGCCAAGTTGTAATTATGAGGTCTATTAGAAAAGTATCCGACCTTATTATTTTTTTCAAAAACCATATGGATTTGAATCACGTGTGATTACATCAGACATGCTTGAACCCTTGTGGGCATGCGAGAGTTTTTTCACGCCTGTCGGTTACGTCATTCGCCTGTGGGCAGTCTTTGAGTGAGGAGTGGCCCACCCTCTAATAGATTTTTTTTTTTTTTTCTTTTTCATTGTTTAGGAATGGCTCAGAGACTGCTGCTTTGTTTGATCAAAATTTTTTCAAAACTGTAAGGCACAACTGAGTGGACACCATTCGATAAATTCAGCTGGTTTTCGGTAAAAATTTTAACAGTTGATGAGAGATTTTGGTCTGGTAGTGTCGCCGTAAGGACGGCCCACGGCGCCTGACGGCGATCTGCGCTTCGAGGCGGCAGCGTCTCGCCGTTTCAAGTTGAAAACTTCCACATTTCAGGCTCTGTTGACCCAGTAAGTCGTCAGAGAACAGAGAACTTTCAGAAGAAGTCGGCATGAGGAGTTTATTCGGACATTCCATTGTTAACGGACATTTTGTAATGAAAGAACGTGCGAGCAGTCGCATGTCGGGCCGGACCCGACCGCGGGGGGTCGTGACAGGAAAAACACCTCCGTTGGAAACCTTAACGGGCAAGTTGGAACATGCCCAAGCTGTTAAACAATTTCTCAGTTACTCACTTGTTGAAAGCCATCAAAAGCCGCCTGAATTTTACAAATGGTTTTCAACACGGAGGTGTTTTTCCTGTCGCGGCGCACACAGATTTGCCGAGTCGTCACGGAAACGACTCCGCGAATTTGCGCGCATGTCTTTCATTAAAAAATGTCCTTAAACAGTGGAATGTCTGCATAAAGTCCTCATGCCAGCCTCTTCTGAATCTTCTCTGTTCTCTCACGACGTCCTGGGTGAATTAAGCCTTAAATTAGAATGTTTTCAGGTCGAAACAGGCCGACGACGGCGCCTGGAAGCGCTGCAGGATGTCCCGCTCCGTGGGAAGTCCTTACACCGACAGAAACACCCCATAATCTCTCATCAGCCGTTAAACTTTTCACGGAAAACCAGCTTAATTTCTCGAATAGTGTCCACTCGGATATTCCTCACAGGTCCAAAAAAATGTTGATAAAGCAACGCGCGGCGTCTCGAGCAGCGTGTGAAACAAAGGAATTCAGTCGAGAGGGCGGGACCACATCTCACTCAAGGCCTGCCCACAGGGAAATGACGTCACCGACACACGTGAAAAAACTCACGCATGCGCACGAGGGTTCAAGTATGATTGGTGTAATCGCATGTCATTCAAATCCATATAGTTAAAAAAAAAAAAAAAAATAAAAGGGTCGGTTTATTATCTAAGAGACCTCGTAGATAACCGCCTGATATAACCGGTGTCAAAATAAATAGGGCACTGCCAACTACTGGTGCCAGTGCGAGTTTTGGCCCTTTTTCAGCTGATTTTTCATTCGTGTAAGAATTTTTTGGATCGCACCCAGTTTCAGGTTAATCGCACGTCCTGCATCGTTTAGTATACATGGAGTAACGAGATGCGTTTAACATCTCACGACCACCTCCTGATCGCTGATCGTATGGTCAGATGAAAATCAAACCTGTTTGATATTCTTGTGCCTGTGCAAACACCGCAGAACTGTATTGTAATGTTTTTTGTTTTGTTTTGTTTTTTTAAACTTTGATGTCTCCCATCGAGAGTTTTTGTAAATTAAGTTTGAAAAAAAAGCTTCTGTTTACATTTACGTCGAGTCTGACGTGTGGTTTTTGAACGTACAATGTGTGTGAGAACATAAATCGAGCGCTCTGAACTTTTACACTGTGTGGTTCTCTGGTACAGTGTCTGCTCAGTGTCTGAGCACTGCCATGAACACTACTGGCCAGTAGATGGCAGTAGAGACCTTGAAAACTTGCCAAAACAAAATTCCAGATAATCTGTGTTGCTACTTGCTACGTTTAAGATGCGTGGAATTTAATAAAAGCAAACACAAAAACGTCTATAAACCCAGAGAATATATTCACGAGCATTTTAGGCACAGTTTAATGCTGTTGTCCTGATCAGAGTGTCTCAAATGCATTCTCCTGTCATGAATGTATTGAGATTACCGTACTGAGATTACCCTATCCTACCCATAATGCAACTGCTGGGCACAGCATGCCCACACTAAAACCTTAAAAAATAGCGCATTACTTTAAAACTAAAACATATATCTGATATTTTCACTTTATAAAACTTCAGAAGTGACGTCCAAAATAAGTTCGGTTAAAATTTGAACCATAAGTTAAAAATGTATGCCTCTGGATGACTTGGGTGATATTGGCCGTGTATTAGTATGGTGTTAAAAGAAATGTTTTGGGTTTTTTTTTTTGTGACCAGTTCTCCTTTGCCTGCAGAGGATAGAGTGGTTTCTTATAGAAACAGCTCTCAACTGTTTGCAGAAAGTAGAACTGCACGCGTTATCGGTCTAAAAATGATCAGACAACAATTCATTGGAAGATAATTAGTCTGATAATGGTTTTCAAAGTTATCTAAAAAGATAATCCGATAATAAAAACTTTATCCTTGATAATTATCGGATTATTGGAAGTGTGCCCACCACTGCCCAACAGTCCCTATAGGGGATAACAGGTCAGGTCCCAGGCCATCGCACCACAGAACCACCCTGGGTCCTGGATGGTAGCCACTCAGACAGAGGGCCTGAGCTCTATGTATAAAAGTTTAACAAGATTGAAGTGATTTGTTAACTCGGTAACAAATTAACGGCGTTAATGTGGTGAAACCACTCCATTAGCCGCACAAGTAATTAAATTTGTCTCCTCAAATGGTCAATTTTATTTACAGCAGCAAACAAACAAACGAAATCACCTTTTTCATCCATCCAGGTTGAAATATATCAAATCAATTTTATTTATATAGCGCCAAATCACAACAAACAGTTGCCCTAAGGCGCTTTATATTGCAAGGCAAAGCCATACAATAATTATGGAAAAACCCCAACGGTCAAAACGACCCCCTGTGAGCAAGCACTTGGCGACAGTGGGAAGGAAAAACTCCCTTTTAACAGGAAGAAACCTCCAGCAGAACCAGGCTCAGGGAGGGGCAGTCTTCTGCTGGGACTGGTTGGGGCTGAGGGAGAGAATCAGGAAAAAGACATGCTGTGGAGGGGAGCAGAGATCAATCACTAATGATTAAATGCAGAGTGGTGCATACAGAGCAAAAAGAGAAAGAAACACACAGTGCATCATGGGAACCCCCCAGCAGTCTAAGTCTATAGCAGCATAACTAAGGGATGGTTCAGGGTCACCTGATCCAGCCCTAACTATAAGCTTTAGCAAAAGGAAAGTTTTAAGCCTAATCTTAAAAGTAGAGAGGGTGTCTGTCTCCCTGATCCGAATTGGGAACTCGTTCCAGAGGAGAGGAGCCTGAAAGCTGAAGGCTCTGCCTCCCATTTTACTCTTAAAAACCCTAGGAACTACAAGTAAGCCTGTAGTCTGAGAGCGAAGTGTTCTATTGGGGTGATATGGTACTATGAGGTCCCTAAGATAAGATGGGACCTGATTATTCAAAACCTTATAAGTAAGAAGAAGAATTTTAAATTCTATTCTAGAATTAACAGGAAGCCAATGAAGAGAAGCCAATATGGGTGAAATATGCTCTCTCCTTCTAGTCCCTGTCAGTACTCTAGCTGCAGCATTTTGAATTAACTGAAGGCTTTTCAGGGAACTTTTAGGACAACCTGATAATAATGAATTACAATAGTCCAGCCTAGAGGAAATAAATGCATGAATTAGTTTTTCAGCATCACTCTGAGACAAGACCTTTCTAATTTTAGAGATATTGCGCAAATGCAAAAAAGCAGTCCTACATATTTGTTTAATATGCGCATTGAATGACATATCCTGATCAAAAATGACTCCAAAATTTCTCACAGTATTACTAGAGGTCAGGGTAATGCCATCCAGAGTAAGGATCTGGTTAGACACCATGTTTCTAAGATTTGTGGGGCCAAGTACAATAACTTCAGTTTTATCTGAGTTTAAAAGCAGGAAATTAGAGGTCATCCATGTCTTTATGTCTGTAAGACAATCCTGCAGTTTAGCTAATTGGTGTGTGTCCTCTGGCTTCATGGATAGATAAAGCTGGGTATCATCTGCGTAACAATGAAAATTTAAGCAATGCTGTCTAATAATACTGCCTAAGGGAAGTATGTATAAAGTGAATAAAATTGGTCCTAGCACAGAACCTTGTGGAACTCCATAATTAACCTTAGTCTGTGAAGAAGATTCCCCATTTACATGAACAAATTGTAATCTATTAGATAAATATGATTCAAACCACTGCAGCGCAGTGCCTTTAATACCTATAGAATGCTCTAATCTCTGTAATAAAATTTTATGGTCAACAGTATCAAAAGCAGCACTGAGGTCTAACAGAACAAGTACAGAGATGAGTCCACTGTCTGAGGCCATAATAAGATAATTTGTAACCTTCACTAATGCTGTTTCTGTACTATGATGAATTCTAAGCCCTGACTGAAACTCTTCAAATAGACCATTCCTCTGCAGATGATCAGTTAGCTGTTTTACAACTACCCTTTCAAGAATTTTTGAGAGAAAAGGAGGGTCGGAGATTGACCTATAATTAGCTAAGATAGCTGGGTCAAGTGATGGCTTTTTAAGTAATGGTTTAATTACTGCCACCTTAAAAGCCTGTGGTACATAGCCAACTAATAAAGATAGATTGATCATATTTAAGACCGAAGCATTAATTAATGGTAGGGCTTCCTTGAGCAGCCTGGTAGGAATGGGGTCTAATAGACATGTTGATGGTTTGGAGGAAGTAACTAATGAAAATAACTCCGACAGAACAATCGGAGAGAAAGAGTCTAACCAAATACTGGCATCACTGAAAGCAGCCAAAGAGAGCGATATGTGTTTGGGATGGTTATGAGTAATTTTTTCTCTAATAGTTAAAATTTTATTAGCAAAGAAAGTCATGAAGTCATTACTAGTTAAAGTTAAAGGAATACTCGGCTCAATAGAGCTCTGACTCTTTGTCAGCCTGGCTACAGTGCTGAAAAGAAACCTGGGGTTGTTCTTATTTTCTTCAATTAGTGATGAGTAGTAAGATGTCCTAGCTTTACGGAGGGCTTTTTTTTATAGAGCAACAGACTCTTTTTCCAGGCTAAGTGAAGATCTTCTAAATTAGTGAGACGCCATTTCCTCTCCAACTTACGGGTTATCTGCTTTAAGCTGCGAGTTTGTGAGTTATACCACGGAGTCAGGCACTTCTGATTTAAGGTTCTCTTTTTCAGAGGAGCTACAGCATCCAAAGTTGTCCTCAAAGAGGATATAAAACTATTGACAAGATAATCTATCTCACTCACAGAGTTTAGGTAGCTACTCTGCCCTGTGTTGGTATATGGCATTGGAGAACATAAAGAAGGAATCATATCCTTAAACCTAGTTACAGCGCTTTCTGAAAGACTTCTACTGTAATGAAACTTATTCCCCACTGCTGGGTAGTCCATCAGAGTAAATGTAAATGTTATTAAGAAATGATCAGACAGAAGGGGGTTTTCAGGGAATACTGTTAAGTCTTCAATTTCCATACCATAAGTCAGAACAAGATCTAAGATATGATTAAAGTGGTGGGTGGACTCATTTACATTTTGAGCAAAGCCAATTGAGTCTAATAATAGATTAAATGCAGTGTTGAGGCTGTCATTCTCAGCATCTGTGTGGATGTTAAAATCGCCCACTATAATTATCTTATCTGAGCTAAGCACTAAGTCAGACAAAAGGTCTGAAAATTCACAGAGAAACTCACAGTAACGACCAGGTGGACGATAGATAACAACAAATAAAACTGGTTTTTGGGACTTCCAAATTGGATGGACAAGACTAAGAGTCAAGCTTTCAAATGAATTAAAGCTCTGTCTGGTTTTTGATTAATTAATAAGCTGGAGTGGAAGATTACTGCTAATCCTCCGCCTCGGCCCGTGCTACGAACGTTCTGACAGTTAGTGTGACTCGGGGGTGTTGACTCATTTAAACTAACATATTCATCCTGCTGTAACCAGGTTTCTGTAAGACAGAATAAATCAATATGTTGATCAATTATTATATCATTTACTAACAGGGACTTAGAAGAGAGAGATCTAATGTTTAATAGACCACATTTAACTGTTTTAGTTTGTGGTGGAGTTGAAGGTGCTATATTATTTTTTCTTTTTTAATTTTTATGCTTAAATAGATTTTTGCTGGTTATTGGTGGTCTGGGAGCAGGCACCGTCTCTACGGGGATGGGGTAATGAGGGGATGGCAGGGGGAGAGAAGCTGCAGAGAGGTGTGTAAGACTACAACTCTGCTTCCTGGTCCCAACCCTGGATAGTCACGGTTTGGAGGATTTAAGAAAATTGGCCAGATTTCTAGAAATGAGAGCTGCTCCATCCAAGGTGGGATGGATGCCGTCTCTCCTAACAAGACCATAGTGTTTAATCTTTAAATTTTATGAATAAAATTTTTGTACAAAAACTTTGTTTCCTTGGATTGCTTTAGTTATCAGATCTAAACCAAAATAGATAAAATAAGGGGGCTGTAGTCAGCTAGCGTAACCCAGCTAGCATGTTGATATTTTAAAAATGAGCTTGTTTTTGAGTGCTTCCTCTTTTGTTCTTATATCAGGCGGCTCGTTGTAACATTAAATATTTACATATTACATGAGCTCCGCACAGACGACACAAGCCCCGCCCATTTAACGGGACCACAAGGATAATGCTCAGGGTTGGAATTACACACGTGATTGTAGCTTGAGTGAAATGTTACTGAACAGGTTTGTCTCAGGTTGATATGCTAACCTGCTAACTCTGTTGCTCAGCACCGGTGTGTTCAGGTTGACATCCCCGGGGATGTTGGAGGTTTCTGGCTGCAGACTTAAAGGTTTTCATCCTCACTCCAAAGATCCACCGCTGTTCACGGTGAGCGCTTCGTCCACACGTTCAGCCACAAATGCTGCGTGAACCCTCAAGTTAGCCTTTCATTTTGTAGAACATACAGTATGTGACTGTTGTGTGTGTGTGTTTATTTATTTATATATATATATATCTTAAATTGAGCTACTCAAAAGCTTTTTCTCTCATAATCAAATGCCAAAAGATTTTTGCAAAATTTGAGTTTGTGTTTAGCCTAGCTTAGCACACTGCCTTGAAGTGGGGTAAAAATACACTAGCCTAGCTTAAAACATTGCCTGGAAGTGGGGTAAAAATTACTAGCCTAGCTGGAGGCTGCATTAAAAAAATGTAGCCTGGACTGCAATGAGAATAAGTCAAAGGACTCGACCCAGAACATATTAATAACGTGGCATACGGTGCCTTGGACACACCTACAGTAATGATCCCGCCCTCTTTGTCTTTTGCCTCTCAGGTGTGTAAACATGTGGAGGTGAGAGACTCCAGGGTCATCCTGCTGGACCTCAGGTGACAGACAGGGGGCGCTGTCTGTTTGAAGGCTAAGCTTCTTGTGCGTGTGTTTGACGTAATGTTTGTTACACTTTTTTCAAATTGCTGTGTGTTTGGGATTTTTTGAACATTTTGAAGAGTTCTCAGTGATTAGTCAATGATGCCCTGACAATTTCTTCTTTGTGTACAAAGAAAAGGTTTGTGGCTTGTGAAAAGCTGCTGACACTGAAGTATTTCACACATCCTGATGGCAGAAAGGAGACATTTTTTAAACTTCAAACAACTGAAATCAGAATTTCAAAATGCTGAAAATTCTGTAATAGCGACATCTAGTGGGCACCAATTGGACAGCAGGCTGCTGTTGTGACAAAGTTCCTTCAATTCAAAAACTATTTTTTTTTCCTTTATTCAACTCAGCCAAAAATAAAAATGGATACATTTAAAGTATATTTCTGTATTTAATGAAGTGACGCTGATGTAAATAAGTTTTTCTTGGTGAATTTTAAACTTTGGTGTCTTGTAAAAAACATACAAACTGAGTTGTGGTCTGGTTCATGGGTTTCTATGTTGTGAACATGGTTCTGGTTGATCATGAAACTGTGTGGTTTCTGTTCCCGTGCCTAATAAAGTGGCTGCATTTGATTGCTGTGCAGGTCATTTTTTTTTTTTTTTAATCATTGAAGATGTTTGTGTGGTGCAGAGTAACACATGATATTTAATAAAAGTGCTATATTTGTTTTTATTATTTCATGGCAATTTAAAAAAAAAAAGATCTTTAATCTCAAAGCAAGCCCAAATAAAAATACACAATTCCAACTTTGATTAACCCTTTTAATATTCTGAATAAATCATCACTTTTACAGCCAGCTGTCTTTAAACACAGGGATGGAATAAGATCCTTTTCCTAGGCATCCTCAAAAACTGATTTGAATGTTCACGAAGGAGACAAGTGAGGGAAGCCACCGACACTCTTATGACAACTTGGAAGGAGCTCTAAGGTTCAAACTTTGTTAAAAAGACCATTTGAAATCTAGGCTGAGGTTTGTCAAAACCTATATGCCAAGATTTCATGTGTTCCTTTTAATACTCTTGCTGTGTGGACCAGCTCAATGGGATAAGAAGATGGGTTGTGTTTTTTTAACTCTTCAGCTGATGAACCCACGTTTGGGAGACCTTTTGTGTAGCGTTTGTTTGCTGTGGAAACATTATGTGTCCACGTGTTGTGGTTGGGGGAGGGTCCACTCATCCGAGGGTTCACTGTTCCTAACCTCTTTATATTATTTGATATATAAAGATATATATACAACTCCAAACTGATTTTTAAGTCTGCAAATAAATGTTATTCTTTCAAATAGCTAACAAACCAGATCCAATTTGTTCACTTTACAAAAAATAAAGCATATGATTCTGTTGACATGCACCATTGATCACCTTTAATTGTACAATTGTCTATAAATCTATTGAATTGAAAATAAAAAATAATAATTCACTATAATGTAAATTTTATTTTTTATTGTCACTCTTTTGTAACATTACTTAAGTGCAACATACGAGTATAGCCTACCATAAATGTAAAAACATTTTCATAAGAGGTGGGTCGGCTCTGCCGCTGTCACTCAAAGTGACCACGCCCCTAAATTATGCATTATTTTATAGTTTGCAACATTTTAAGAAATCTGATTTAAAAAAAAATATATATATATCCACCACTATACAGTTTGTCATTGAGGAGGAAACAATCTTTAGAGACCAAAACCATTAAAAACAGGCTGTAAACATGTTTATTTCTGTTCTAATTTTAACATGTTCTTTCACCCACTGTAGCATTCTAGTAGCTTCTAGCTAGCCAACAGCTACACCAGCAGACATTTAGGTAACTGAAGCTAGGCTAACAGATATTGTAGCCTTCAAATTTATTTAAACTCTTTCTTGGTGTTTAGCTTGTTAGTTGTTTGTTTTTTCCCAATGGACAGTGACTGAAGGAGAAGAAACTGATTTGTTGTTGAGCAGCTTTGGTAAGTCTGTTTTTTTAATTGATTATCAATAGCTGTGGATTATTGTTGCTGGTGTGAATGGCTGAAATCTGTTTAATTCTGATTATTTGTTTTTATGGCATTTCTGATTCTTTGATGGTCATATGAATGTGGCTGTTGTAATTTTTCTTGTTTCTTTGGTAATGACAGTGATTAAATGTGATGAGGTGGGTGGATCGATCCTAATATCGATAATATTGATACCAATGCTGGTATTGATATTGAACGATCCTCTTGTAAAAAGATCGATACTCAAGCTTTTTTTCTCTTCTGCACACACTGACTGCTGTGCACGCAGATTCATCAAAGTCGACACTCTGTAAGAGCAGCGCTGCGCTGTGTCACACAACACAGAGCAGTGCACCCTTGTATTGTGGTTTGTCAGCCCTCTACCTCAGAAGATTTTGTTTTAAGTTGAGTGATATTTTTTTAAACAAAAATGTTGATTGTGATAATAAAGTATTTTGTTGTCACGTACGTTTGGCAAAATTCTATCCTAGGTCTTTTGGATCCTTTGAATCTATGAAGCTTAAGTATGAAAAAGTATCGGTATTGATATCGGCGGTACTGGGCCTGTATTTACTTGGTATCGGATCAATACCAAAATTCCCGGTATCGCCCACCTCTAATGTGATGTGATGCTGTTTGTAAGGTTAGACCTTACTTGTGTGAAGTGCCTTGAGGCAGCTTTGTTGTGATTTGGTGTTATATACATGAAATAAATTGAATTGAAATTGCTTCATGTCACACTGGAAAATGCACGGTCCGACAATGTGTCGTACCACAAAATATTACAGTATTATGTTCTTAGTGTGGAGGTTTTCAAATCCTGGCACAAGATGAAAAATCAGGAGCTGGGTATCTAGAACTGGATTTCATGTTTGGTTGTCTTGAAGATGAAACATGAAGTTCTTTTTGAATAAACAAATAATCTCCAGTTTTGTTTTTCCAGCAGATTTTTTTAAAAAAAAGAAGAGGAAACCAAACTATATTTTCCCATAACCCTCTGCAAATGAGATTGTTCCACAATGCATAAAATGGCCGATGCACATCCAAAATGTCCTTGTAACTATTAACCCTAACTGCTTTTCAAAATGGCCGATGACACATCCAAAATGTCCTTGTATTTGGCACGACGACTATCTGATCTTTTTATAGCTGTCTATTTGATAAAACCATCTCATCTTTTTATAGCTGTCTAATTGATAAAACCAAAGCATTCACATCTATTTGGAAGGCATGATGGAACACTCTGATTTGCTGCCTGGCACACAGACATACACCGTATGATTTTTACATACCGCCTTGAATGCAACGTGAGCACGACAACCGCTTTGCAGCCAATCGCATAGCCACTGATTCACGACAGGCTAAGGACCACCCACATGGGGCCGGCCTAGACTCAGGAATAAAAGTTAGCATAGGGAGAACATCTAGGGTCTTTGTTCAGACGTTGCATGTGGTCTGTTCGAAGACCCCAGCACTGCTAGATGACTCTCTGTAATCAGTGTAGGCACCTTTCAATACAACATCTAAACTTTGAAGTCCGTTTCTTGCCCAATTCTTTCTCACCACTCACCACATAAAAGAATCTAACAAGATGAAGGCCACGTTTTGAGATTGTCGTATCAGAGCTTTTTATTTATTATTCATTACAGGTTTCCAAAGCGAAAATGCACCATGACGTGCCCATAATTCTCTACTTCAACAGCTCTGACATCATGAAGGTCACATTCAACCTTTGGTTGTCAATATTCAAATACACATTTTGAAAAGAAACAATCAAAATGGTGGATGGGGTGGAGCCACAGGTAGAGAAGCACCATGTTCACAGTTTTAGATTCAGATTTAAGGTTCAGATCCCCCAAAACATACTAAAGATGTCATCACTTCTATTTTTAATGTGTCTTAAAAAACATTTTTAATACCAAATACTTTATGTTGGGGGTCTTTGTGACCTGGGCCCATTAGCTTGTGCTGGGGCTAAAGCTAAGACCGTGCAGGGTATTTGAAAGAAGGCTGAGACCCGAACCAAACTTTCTAGAAGCACTTGCGATGGACAATACTGGGTCCGGCCTCGTCGTACTCCTGCTTACTGATCCACATCTGCTGGAAGGTGGACAGGGAGGCCAGGATGGATCCGCCAATCCACACAGAGTACTTCCTCTCAGGGGGGGCAATAATCTGCAGGAAGAAGGAGCAGAAATTGAAATACAAACATTTCACAATAAATCTGTCTACATGTTTAATTTTGTGCTTCCTTCCTACTGGAGACAGAAGAACGAGCCCGAACCAGCAGGAGGCTAAGCTATGAAGCTAACGGCAGAATCAGACATTTTAAAAAGTTTATTTTCATATAGTGGGATAAACACACGATTACCTCTGTAGGGATTCTCTCTGTGCTGTCACACACTTCCACTAATGACATTTTCACCCCTTCAGTGGTTTTAATGTGTATTTAGCCTGATGTGCACTTTTGTCAATCTTAACATTCTAAATTTATATGGGACGACTTAAAATAGTTTTTGTCCCAAGTGAAAAGATGAACCAAAAACAAAAACAGACTTAATGCATGGGAACATGTACACTCACTTATTGTTTCCTGTTACAGATTGTCATATTTTTGTACGTCACAAAATCTGCAGATGTAGTTACTATTTAGTCATCTCTTTCTTAGAATGATTGAGATCAGGTCCATTAATGATGCACAAACAAACCTGTTGTTTGGTACTCACAATACATCTTGGGTTGAACACTTCTGTTAGATAATATCTGTGCTAATTCTTTATTCTATGTTAATTATCAAGTGTTTGTGTTATTTGTTTGGAAGTTTCTGAGAGTTAAGTTTCACTTCCATCATATGTGCAAGTTTCAGAAACACGGAGATCTCTATGGAGTTAAAATTGTCTCAATATTTGTAAATGCACGCAGGGTGATCTACAAATAATCATTGATTTGCAAATGTGTTCAGATATCCACAAATGCAAATTTCATATTTGTAACTTGTAAATTGGTCTTTACAAATAATGTTGTATTTGCAAATATAAAACTTAATTTGTAAAAAAAAAAAAAAAAAAATTGCATTTGTAAAACTGTAAATTGTATTTGTGAGTTGAGTTTCAGCATTTGTGGATCACCAATTACACGCATTCATCGCTTTCCTCTGCGACGTCATTTTGAGACATTCTTTTCGCGAACACAGATCCACAAACAAATGCCGACTGATTCACAAATACACACGCACACTGGATATCCACTAGATGGCAGTGTGGTTCCATTCATTGATGTGGCAAGCTGAAACTATATGCTCCCGGATGACTCTTTAATCGTGATCGTTAGAGTATTTAAAATGCTTATCGCAAAGCGTTCTTTTTTTTACGACATAATGCAAGTTTTATAAGTCCACGGACACTGATCTGTGTGTTACAGATACAAATCAGTTTCCGCGGAGCCTGGCTGTTGCGACAGTTGTCGTAAAGCGGGACTGGTTGGTTGCTGCGGTGACGCTGTGTGGCTCCTGTGCGAAGCTTAGCTAAGTGTAGTAACGTTTAGAACTTTCAAGTTTTTAAAAGAAGAATTTTGCAGCATGTCTGTGTCACGGAGCACGCACAGGCGCAATGCTGTTTAATACGCTTATTTGAACCACTGCGTTAAAGAGTACAACACTAACACGCTGCCCCCTTTCCCATGATGAAATCCGCGGATACATAATTTTAAAAAATAATTCGGCTTGCCACATCAATGAATGGAACCACTCTGCCATCTAGTGGATATCCAGTGTGCATGTGTATTTGTGAATCAGTCGGCATTTGTTTGTGGATCTGTGTTCCCGAAAAGAATGTCTCAAAATGACGTCGCAGAGGAAAGCGATGAATGCGTGTAATTGGTGATCCACAAATGATGAAACTCAATTCACAAATACAATTTCAAGTTTTACAAATGTAATTTTTTTTTACAAATTAAGTTTTCTATTTGCAAATACAACATTATTTGCAAAGACCAATTTACAAGTTACAAATATGAAATTTGCATTTGTGGATATTTGAACACATTGCAAATCAATGATTGATTATCTGTAGATCACCCTGTGTGCATTTACAAATATTGAGACAATTTTAACTCCATAGATCTCCCCCTGGTGGTGAGAGCCAGTAACATTAGAAATGTGAGACTAAACCACACCCATTGTTAACACCCACATTGTATAAAAGTGTTGTACAAGCTACTTTGGGGGCCTTTCACAAGGTGGACACTGTCTTTGAGGGTTCCAGGTCTGGTTTCTAACGTGACCTTTAATAAACTCAAAATGAGAAATACATTGGTTTGGTTTTTGGTAAGGGGCAGAATCTGACATGAAAGAGCCGGGGGGATTACAGTTCCAATAAATCTCTCTCAGTTGCTTTATGTTACGTTTTTGTGTACGTCACATTTTTGTGTATCTCGTATTGGACCAGAAATAAGGACATGCCGTTGGAAGAGTATTAGTTTGAAGGAAGAAGACTAGTCAAAGTATGGTCTAAGAATCTGAATGTTGATTCAGCAGGTATTAAGCTCTGAAACTTCACAGGTTAATACTCCAGACAGTACCCTTTAAATGGTATGTTACATTCCATATTTCAAGGTACTTCATTGTTTTACCCTATGGTGGCCAGAATCTATACACGTACCCATGCTATGAGCCAACTTCTAAAAATAGGGCTGTGGTGCTCCACATAATGAGCGGTGTGAGTGTATCAGGTGATCCGAATAGGGTTAGTTATTGTTAAAATTAATATTACCTGTAAGTCTGAAAGTGACCGGTTACAGTTTATCCACAAGCAAGTTTGTTTCAGAGGTTCTCCTCGCTCATAAGTACAGGTGACTTAGCATTCCATGACTCAGCATTTTCTCATCAGCAGTGCTGACTGTAAGAAATAGTTCACAGTCAGTGAGTTAAAACTTAAAACTTTCCTTTTCGCTAAGGCTTATAGTTAGGGCTGGATCGGGTGACCCTGGACCATCCCTTGGTTATGTTGCTTTAGACGTAGACTGTGTTTCATAATTATTGTATGGCCTTGCCTTGCAATGTGGAGCGCCTTGGGGCAACTGTTTGTTGTGATTTGGCGCTATACAAGAAAAAAGTTGATTGATTGATTGATTGAGTGCGACCTTTCACCTTTATCTTCATGGTGCTGGGTGCCAGTGCGGTGATCTCCTTCTGCATGCGGTCTGCAATGCCCGGGTACATGGTGGTGCCGCCAGAGAGCACGTTGTTGGCGTACAGGTCCTTACGGATGTCGATGTCACACTTCATGATGCTGTTGTAGGTCGTCTCATGGATGCCAGCTGACTCCATACCTGCAGGGGGCGAGACAGAGCCGAGACATCTGAAAACAAAATCCTGATCCAGCTCAAGTAAACAGTGGCCAAAATAGTCCAGGATGATGTCATCCTGCTTTAGATGACATCACTGTCTATGACAACTTTAAGTGATCCCATTTTTCTAATTACTTTTGATCCGTTATAAAGAGATGATGTGTTTTAATTCTGACATCGTTCACCTAATTAACTTCAAATAAAAGCCGACAGGGTGAATGATTTATTTACAACTCCAGTATGCTGTGATTGACTGTTCTGTGATTGGTTCGTAATGCACCAATTAGTTGAAGCTACTGTAGTTGGTCATATTTGATTGGATGGTGGAGATAATGATGATGAGCCTGATTCTGATTGGACGATAGACAGCAAAGATGTCTGACCGATGAAGGATGGCTGGAAGAGCGTCTCGGGGCAACGGAACCTCTCGTTGCCGATGGTGATGACCTGTCCGTCAGGCAGCTCGTAGCTCTTCTCCAGAGAGGATGAGGAGGCGGCGGTGGCCATCTCATTCTCAAAGTCCAAAGCCACGTAGCACAACTTCTCTTTGATGTCACGAACGATTTCCCTCTCAGCTGAACAAAACACGACCACAGATTTCAGGACAAGCTGAGTCCTTGTACCACTTCATGATTCTAATTTCTAATCAGAGTAGGTTTTTTGGTACCGGTGGTGACGAAGCTGTAGCCTCGCTCGGTCAAAATCTTCATGAGGTAGTCAGTAAGGTCACGACCCGCCAGATCCAACCTCATGATGGCATGAGGCAGAGCGTAGCCCTCATAGATCGGCACGTTGTGGGTGACGCCGTCACCAGAGTCCAACACGATACCTTGACAGACAGACAAACAGGAATGCAGGTGGACACAGGTAGACAGAAAGACACAGAGGTACAGACAGACAAACAGAAAGATGCAGGTGGACAGACACACGGAGAGACAAACGGACAGACAGACAAACAGATATGCACACAGACAGAAGTATAGAAACACACAGACACAAACAGGCCACAAGCAGACAGAAAGATGCAAAGACACACAAACAGAAGGACACACAGAAACACAGACAAATATATGCACAGACAGACAGATATACAAACACACAGACCACAACCAGGCAGATACAGATGGAAAGGCATACAGAAACACACACAAAGACCAGAGACACACACACACAGACAGAAGCAAAGACAACCAAACAGACACAGACAGATGTAGAAATGTAAACAGAAAGACAGTCAAAAAGAGACAGACACACAGATATGGTTACTTAATCTCAATATTGAATTCACGAGGATGTTGGAGATGAAGACTTTACTGACCGGTGGTTCGTCCGGAGGCGTACAGTGACAGGACGGCCTGGATGGCCACATACATGGCGGGAACATTGAAGGTTTCAAACATGATCTGTCAACACAAACAACAAAGTTTGCACAACATGATGCAAAGTAACAAACACACCTCAGCTGGCTGCTCTGGAATTTTATTGCCTGTTGCCATCTGTACTGATTGTTACCCGTTACCATGTCTAGTTGTTGTTGTTGTCCATTGCTGTGTGTAGTTGTTGTTGCTTGTTGCTATCTGTAGTTGTTGTTGCCCCTTGCTGTCACTAGTTGTTGCCCATTGCTATTTCTAGTTGTTTCCCGTTGCTGTCTCTAGTTGTTGTTGCCCCTTGCTGTCACTAGTTGTTGTTGCCCATTGCTATCTCTAGTTGTTTCCCGTTGCTGTCTCTAGTTGTTGTTGCCCTTTGCTGTCGCTAGTTATTGTTGTTGTTGTCCGTTGTTGTTGCCTGTTGCTGTATCTAGTTGTTGTTGTTACCTGTTGCTGTCTCTAGCTGTTTCCTCTTGCTGTCTGTAGTTGTCGTTGTTGCCCTTTGCTGTGTCTTTTTGTTATTGCACCTTGCTGTCTCTAGTTGTTTCCTGTTGCTGTCTCTAGTTGTTGTTGTTGCCCTTTGCTGTCTCTTTTTGTTATTGCACCTTGCTGTCTCTAGTTGTTTCCTGTTGCTGTCTCTAGTTGTTGTTGCCCCTTGCTGTCTCTAGTTGTTGTTGCACCTTGCTATCTCTAGTTGTTTCTTGTTGCTGTCTCTAGTTGTTGTTGCCCCTTGCTGTCTCTAGTTGTTATTGTCCATTGCTGTCTCTAGTTGTTATTGTCCATTGCCATCTCTAGTTGTTGTTGTTGTTGTCCATTGCCATCTCTAGTTGTTGTTGTTTCCCATTGCCATCTCTAGTTGTTGCCCTTTGCTGTCTATAGTTGTCATTGTCTGTTGCAGTCTCTCATTGTCACTGTCTATTGCTGTCTCTGGATATTGTTGCCCGTTGCTTTCTCTAGTTGTTGTTGCCCCTTGCTGTCACTAGTTGTTGCCCACTGCTATTTCTAGTTGTTGTTGCCCATTGCTGTCTCTAGTTGTTGTTGCCCTTTGCTGTCACTAGTTATTGTTGTTGTCCGTTGTTGTTGCCTGTTGCTGTATCTAGTTGTTGCTGTTACCTGTTGCCGTCTCTAGCTGTTTCCTCTTGCTGTCTGTAGTTGTCGTTGTTGCCCTTTGTTGTGTCTTTTTGTTATTGCACCTTGCTGTCTCTAGTTGTTTCCTGTTGTTGTTGTTGCCCTTTGCTGTCTTTTTGTTATTGCCCCTTGCTGTCTCTAGTTGTTTCCTGTTGCTGTCTCTAGTTGTTGTTGCACCTTGCTATCTCTAGTTGTTTCTTGTTGCTGTCTCTAGTTGTTGTTGCCCCTTGCTGTCTCTAGTTGTTATTGTCCATTGCCATCTCTAGTTGTTGTTGTTGCCCTTTGCTGTCGCTAGTTGTTGTTGCCCATTGCCATCTCTAGTTGTTGCCCTTTGCTGTCTATAGTTGTCATTGTCTGTTGCAGTCTCTCGTTGTCACTGTCTATTGCTGTCTCTGGATATTGTTGCCCGTTGCTTTCTCTAGTTGTTGTTGCCCCTTGCTGTCACTAGTTGTTTCCTGTTGCTGTCTTTAGTTGTTGTTGCCCTTTGCTGTCGCTAGTTATTGTTGTTGTTGTCCGTTGTTGTTGCCTGTTGCTGTATCTAGTCGTCGTTGTTACTTGTTGCCGTCTCTAGCTGTTTCCTCTCACTGTCTCTAGTTGTTGTTGCCCTTTGCTGTCGCTAGTTATTGTTGTTGTCCGTTGTTGTTGCCTGTTGCTGTATCTAGTTGTTGTTGCCCATTGCCATCTCTAGTTGTTGTTGTTGCCCTTTGCCGTCGCTAGTTGTTGCCCTTTGCTGTCTATAGTTGTCATTGTCTGTTGCAGTCTCTAGTTGTCGTTGTCTGTTGCTGTCTCTAGATATTGTTGCCCGTTGCTGTTTCTAGTTGTTGCTGTTGCTATGTGTTGCATACCTGTGTCATTTTCTCACGGTTGGCTTTGGGGTTGAGCGGCGCCTCTGTCAGCAAAGTGGGATGTTCCTCTGGAGCCACTCGCAGCTCGTTGTAGAAGGAATGATGCCAAATCTGACCAATCACAACACAGCCATATCATAGCTACATCTTAATTACATCAGGAACAAGGCATTGTGGGACGTGCTGTGTGTTACCTTCTCCATGTCATCCCAGTTGGTGATGATGCCGTGTTCGATGGGGTACTTCAGGGTCAGGATTCCTCTTTTACTTTGAGCCTCGTCCCCAACGTAACTGTCCTTCTGCCCCATACCCACCATCACTCCCTGGTGGACACAGAAGGCACAAATCTCAGGATTGGACACTGGATCTGACTTAGGACTCTGAATCAACATTTACCACTTCCTGGTTTCCAGTAGAACCCTACCTCTGTCTCACCTTTCATTGGCGGTATTTACAGCAGTAATACTAGCCGTAGGGTTAGCAGTAGCAGTAGGTTAGCAGGGTTAGTTGTATCTGGTTTTGGACCAAACAGATCTGACCTGGTGCCTGGGACGGCCCACGATGGAGGGGAAAACAGCTCTGGGGGCGTCATCGCCAGCGAACCCAGCCTTACAGAGTCCAGAGCCATTATCGCACACCAGAGCGGTGCTCTCCTCTTCATCACACATGACTGCAAGGGGCGCTGTGGGTGGGCAACACTACGACACTGACTCACACTGCAGAGAGAGAGAACAAGACATGAGCTCGGACTGTCAGCGTGACATTTTCACATTGTAAAAATCATGACTAATGTGAATATGACCAAATTTACTTTGAAAACATGTTTAGTCAAATAAAACTCGTCATGTCCAGCGCTGACTTTAAAATATGCTAAAGCTAAAAATCATTAGCCAGGTGAAAACATCGGAAACATGTCCAAACTGTCCTCCGTCTGACAGGTTGTAGGGGCGGAGTCAAGATTTGGAGTTTGCTTGCATATACATCACTATGCCTTGAGTTTTTATTCTTTCCTCACATCAACTTTAAAAAAATGGTGCTCTAAATGTCAAACCGGAAACAAATCACGACATCACGTTTATAATTTAAAAACGTATTTAAAAGTCCAAACAAAGCACCGAGAGCATTCCCCCTGTTTAATCTCAAGTGGAATCAACAGGTTAAAACCTTAGAGACAAGAACATGAAAAGTAAAGAGTAAATGTGAAGGGTGTTGTCAAAAATGAGTCAAGCCACCAAAACACTCATGAGAACTCTGAAGGAGTTCCAAGCGTGAGTCACAGTGACTGGAGAGACTTTTGTCTGTTTCTGCTCCAGTTTTTGAATCCTGATACTCCAGACAAGACTTCAAGTTTCTTTCTAAAAACTCAAACCATGATCTTGTCCTTGACCTTTTGAGATCTTGTTCACATCTTTTCTCAGGCCTGGTTCTGATGGTTCTTCCTCCACACAGTCCTGTCTTTTTCCTTCCAGACTTCCTTTATTCTATCTATCTACCTTCAGCCTTTTTCTCCTCTTTCTCTGTGCTTCTGTTCATATATTCTTGTCTCATCAAACATCCACACCACCTCAGCGTTTCTTTAGATGTTTCTCCTACTTTTGTTCTTCCTCTGATTCTCTCATTTCTTGTTCTGTCCATCTGTGTAACTCCTCACATCCATCTCAGTGTTCTTGTTCCTTCTCCTGCACTCCCTTCACTGCCCCACACATCACTGCTGATCTTATACAGCTGACCTTTGACCTTTGTGGGTTCTTGTGGGTCCCACTGATGTCACACATTGAAACTTGTTCACCCTGTTCTGTCTCTGTGTGCAAGCTTCTGAATCCTGATCTTCATTCATCCAAAGTCCTCTCACATTCTTCTGGCTTCAGATTAAAATAAAGTGAACTGTGTGACCTAATTTTAAAGTCAAAGTGAGATATCTTCTTGTCCGACTGTCACTAAAACATCCAGATCACCAAAACGTGGCTGTGAGGTTTTCACGTGGCCACAGCAACAAAGCATTGTGGGAAATCTTCCATATTAGGGCACAGTGCAGAGGCATTACTGTGTTTGGTATGCCTGCTCCCTCACCCTCTGATTTTCTCCTTTTATGTTTCTGTTCATCTCTCTCTCTCTCTCTCTCTCTCTCTCTCTCTCTAACATCCCCACAGCTGAGATTTCAGCTCCATATTTAGTCACTCACTGTAAAACTTAAATATTTTGAATTTTCTGCTAAAATCAAAACAGCAACTTTAAAAAGTGAAGACTGTGTTTCTCTTGTGCCCCCCAGTGACTGGTTACAGCTCCACCACAACAGACTCCAAGTGCACAACTCCAGATTTACAAAGACCCATGGATGGATTTGAACAAGGGACCTATTTGTTAACCGCTGCACTACTGTGCCCCCCCCCCCCCCCCCCCCCCCACACACACACACAGACCCCGAGCAACCACTCAGGCAACAGTCGTCAGGAAAAAGTCCCTAACAGGAAGAATCCTCAACTATAGAGGCTTGGGAACATTTTTAATCTGTGGTTCAGTCCCCAGAAAAAAAAAATGTGTAATGACTTTTGGTTTCCAGGGTTACTGATTTTTATATTTAGAGATTATTTTCGGGAACAGATCAGCTCACTGACCAGTCTGTCAACACGGAGACTGGTCAGTGAGTAGCCGTACTGATTTGTTGACCTCCTGGGGAGCTTCACAAATAATGGTTTACAGACAGAAAGAAACACAGAATGACAGATACACAGACACACAGTGGGACAGACAGACAGACACAGTCACACAGTGGGACAGACAGACACCCAGACACAGACACACATACAGACACAGACACACAGTGAGACAGACAGACAGACACCCAGACACAGACACGCAGTGGGACAGACAGACACCCAGACACAGACACACATACAGACACACAGTGAGACAGACAGACAGACACCCAGACACAGACACGCAGTGGGACAGACAGACACCCAGACACAGACACACATACAGACACAGACACACAGTGAGAAAGAAACCCAGACGCAGACACACAGTGGGACAGACAGACGCTCAAACAGACGGAAATATCAACGACACTTTAAAAGATTAATTTCTTTGTGATGACCTGAAAACTGATAAATGTTCTGTTAGATGGTAAAAAAAGCATCAAACCATTATTCTATCACTGCAAACTCCAACAGATCAATTAAACAGTGTCCTGACGGGGACGATACCTCAGAACCACAGCGGATTCCAGTTTATTTATATTTGATTTTGTATTTTATCCACATTTGGCATTGAGGTAATCCAAACGTAACAGAAAGTAATCAGATAATGTTGATATCCTGGAATTGTATTACAATGACAATTCTAGAAGTGGTCTTGTGTGTGTGTGTGTGTGTGTGTGTGTGTGTGTGTGTGTGTGTGTGTGTGTGTGTCTGTGTGTGTGTTTCCAGGACATATTTTTAAAGTAACCCTGTCATACCTGAAGACAGAATAGATAAATTTAAAAAATAACAACATCATAATAAGATCACACTCGGCCCCAAAACACCGCTTTTCCATGTGAAAAAAGTATCATAGATTTAGAAACCTGTTTCAGTGCATCACGAACCCTTTGGAGAACTTCATTCAAAAACATGTGGATGATGTGTCTGTTATCTTTCTGAAAGGTTGCCATTGTAATGAAACCTGAAACAATTCTTGGGTCCTTTTTGCCACAATTTCACATGGTTGGCTTCAGTTACACCCTTTAAATAATCCACTGATTACCTATGATGGACTGAGGTGAGGGTCAAGGACGTGTCCTTTCTTACCAGGACACTATGTCACCATGGAAACTACAGGCCACAGAGCACAGAGCAAAACATAATAACTATCCAACGGAGCATTAATTAACATTGTCCTCAGTAGTTCACCTTAATGTTGTGGTTGTAGTGCAGACACGCCCACTCTGATACCACAGAGTCCCAAAGGCTAAACAATGAAGTTTAGTTCATTCTGACTGAGCCATCTACAGAGTTTCAACTGGATTCTGAAGCAAGGTTCACAGGATTCTGAAGCAGGGTTTAGTACATTCTGAAGTAGGCTTCAGTGCATTCTGAAGCAGGGTTCAGTGCAGTCTGAAGCAGGGTTCAGTACAATCTAAGGCAGGGTTTGGTGCATTCTGAAGCAAGGTTCACCACAATCTAACCCAAAGTTCAGGGCATTCTCAAGCAGGGTCCAATACAACCTGAAGCAAGGTTCAGTACATTCTGAAGCAGGCATTTAAGAGAAGCAGAAGCCTAACATCATTAAGAAGTAAGTTTGGAGGTGAGCAGAGAGGAGGAGAGGAGGTGCAGAGTTAAACAGAAGTGAGCAATCGATGGGAGACAGTTTTTCAGGTTTATCAACCTTTTTAATGCAGAAGCGGGACGAGACAATCAAACATGTCCCGTGGGTTTAGGAGAAAATGTTTGTCTAGTTTTCTCAGCTTTGCTCTAGATCAGCTCAAACAAAGCAGAGACAACTGAGGAGAGGAAAGGAGGTGAAAGAGGACATGAGCTAAGATGAGCAGAGGGGAATATTTAGTAAGAACACTATACAGGAGGTGAAGATGGAGACCACCTGCCGAGAGGAGGTGAAGGAGGACGCACAGAAACAATGGAGGAGAAAAAAATGAACTTCATCTAAGTCAGACTGAAAGGAGGCAAAGCGAGGTGAAGGAGGAGGTGCTGTATCTTACCGTGGCAGTGTAGGGCCTGCTGAGACGTGGGGGGAGGACACAAGTGGGACTGTGGACTCCTCAGACTGATTTTATCAACCATCCTCCTCCTTCATCCATCTCTCCATCCCAAACATGGCCCGAACTGCCTCCTCCTCCACATCCCTCCATCACTCCCCTGCTCCCTTCCTTATAGGGCAGACCCTGAGGCAGGCAGCCAATTAGGAGGCTTGTAGCTCAGATGGGAGTCACTCCCATCATTCATTCCAGAAAAAGAGAGAGAGAAGCACTGCATTTTAGGATAAACATCGTCTTTGGGGTTCGGTTTATTGTTTGTGAGTGTTTCGAGCAGGAGTAGAGAACATTGGGCCATGAAGGGCCCAGACTGCACAGGTTTGCTACCAATCATCCCAGTGGATGATTTGACAGAAGATCTGAGCCCTGAACTGTGTGTACGAACATTTCTACTCAAAGTATGGAATTTAACAACTTGGACTTAGGAATGTCTGTAATTATACGCCCAGCATCTAGTGGCAGAACGGAGAAAGTGCAACTGCAAAGCATTTCTGCTTCCTGAAATTAATGTGTGCAATCAGTAATTATATGGAGTTAGAAACACGTCGCCTCGTTAGTGTCAAAATCTACAGAAGTCTTACCACGTAAACTAAACAGCAGCTTTTGAGGTCAGCAACAAACAGCTCAACAGAGGTGGGACAAAGTCACCATCAAGTCACTCTCAATTCATAAATCACCAAGTCCCAAGTCAAATCTCAAGTCATAATGACCACCAATTGTTTGCAAGCTGACTTGAGACTTGCCTTGCAGATCGATGACTTGAGAATGACTTGACAGTGACTTTGTCCCACCTGTGAAGCTCGATCTCTGCCTGCTACAAAACAGGAAGCAAATAGTTTCCCTCCTACAATTTGTCCTGGATCAAGACTCGATTTGACTTCCTGGATTCAGCCATCAGAAGTGTATCTGTACGTGGTGAAAGAGTCGAACTTGTGGAGATATTCACTTATCTTGGTAGTGACATGCATGTCTCTGGGTCCTCGGCCTTTGAGATTGAGAGGTGCTTGGGAAGAGTTTCTGGAGTCATGAGGTCACTGGACAGAGATGTTTGGCAATGCTGATATCTTTACAGGCGAATGAAGGTCCAAGTCTTTAGGGTCCTTGCGCTGCCTGTCTTGCTGTATGGTTGTAAGGCTTTGACGCTAACTAGTGACCTAAAGCAACGAGAGGATGTCTTTGGTACTAAGTGTCTTCAAAGGATCCCTGTGTACCGCTGTAATGACTTTGTATCTAACGAGTGGTTGCCGAGAGAGACTAGGATGAGGAGTATTTCTTGCATTGCAGCACCAATGTTTTGGCCATGTGGCCCGTATCTCTGTGCATCATCCAGCACGCAGGTACCTGAGTGCTGAGGAACCCAATAGCTGGAGAAGGCCAATGGGATGTCCACATTCACCTGGCTTTGGCAGATAGATAGTGATGGATGGCAGATAGTTACATTATTTTAGAGATGTGGGAATGCTCCAGTTGTCTGCCTGGGTGGCTTCCATCCAGGACCCGGGGTGGCTTTGTGGTGTTGTGGAAGCTGCAAAGCAAGTGCATGCTCAGATTTGAGTTGGCAACAATTTTACATTAAAAATTGGCCTGCAATATTTTTACTGCTCAAATTTCATGAGGAGACATTTTACAAAAACAGCAGCGCGGTGACATCACAGGAGCACAAAGGAAACTGGAACAACAGTACCAATAAAAAATTGTCTACTTATTCTGTTAAATGGGAAGTTTTATGCTGGTTTTTGTTGTGAGCTTGTTAAAATTATGTCCATAAGTGACTGTGATGTCTAAATTAAGACACGTGACACTGTGACCGAATGGTTGGTACCAGTGTTTGGGTTTAAAATCATTGGTGGACTCTTTGTCACCACCTAATGTTGACAGTTATTGCATTTATTTTTGTCATCTCTCTGCTGGAACGAAACACAAACACCTCTATCTCCATTTCACAAACATTAATCTTCTTTGCTCTTTAGTTCCTTTATTCCTGTGAGGAACACAGGTGACAAACATGTTCTCTTACCAGATATGGATAATTAAGAATAACTTTAGTAATCCTGAAGGAATTTGTAATTGAGGGCGTTTCAGAATGCAAGTGACCATGAACCTGCACTGCTTTAGAATGTGGGATTTATCAACCGCTGATATCTAATGAACTGCCTACGACCGATGTGCTCTCATTTGATAAATATGTATTTTTCTGTGCTTACACACAGAGTAAATTTTGGTCATATGGTGGTCAAACCTGTATGACCTAAGGGTGTGCAGCCAATTGAGTACGAACAGACACCCAAATGAATCAGCTTGTGGCAGAGCAGAGATGGAAAATGTGTGGGTCAGGTGGTAATTAAGGACCGGGATCAGTTTTCTAGTTTCCTAAATGAAGACCTCAGACTAATGGGGGGGGGGGACCTGCACCATCTTCTCCAGTTACTGTGAAAGTGAAATTTACTGTTCAGAAGTTAGCGTTAAGGTTATCTTTAGTTCAGGGTCAGGGCTCAGATTCAGGGTTAGGGACAAGATGACAGAATACCTCATCTAGCAGACTGTTAAAATGTTCAGAAAGAGTCCAACACCTTCATTTGAAAGTTTTAGGGGTAATACTCAATCAATCAATCAACTTTTTTCTTGTATAGCGCCAAATCACAACAAACAGTTGCCCCAAGGCGCTCCACATTGCAAGGCAAGGCCATACAATAATTATGAAACACAGTCTACGTCTAAAGCAACATAACCAAGGGATGGTCCAGGGTCACCCGATCCAGCCCTAACTATAAGCCTTAGCGAAAAGGAAAGTTTTAAGCCTAATCTTAAAAGTAGAGAGGGTATCTGTCTCCCTGATCTGAATTGGGAGCTGGTTCCACAGGAGAGGAGCCTGAAAGCTGAAGGCTCTGCCTCCCATTCTACTCTTACAAACCCTAGGAACTACAAGTAAGCCCGCAGTCTGAGAGCGAAGCGCTCTAATGGGGTAATATGGTACTATGAGGTCCCTAAGATAAGATGGGACCTGATTATTCAAAACCTTATAAGTAAGAAGAAGAATTTTAAATTCTATTCTAGCATTAACAGGAAGCCAATGAAGGGAGGCCAACACGGGTGAGATATGCTCTCTCCTGCTAGTCCCCGTCAGTACTCTAGCTGCAGCATTCTGAACCAACTGAAGGCTTTTTAGGGAACTTTTAGGACAACCTGATAATAATGAATTACAATAGTCCAGCCTAGAGGAAACAAATGCATGAATTAGTTTTTCAGCATCACTCTGAGACAAGACCTTTCTGATTTTAGAGATATTGCGTAAATGCAAAAAGGCAGTCCTACATATTTGTTTAATATGCGCTTTGAATGACATATCCTGATCAAAAATAACTCCAAGATTTCTCACAGTATTACTAGAGATCAGGGAAATGCCATCCAGAGTAACGATCTGGTTAGACACCATGCTTCTAAGATTTGTGGGGCCAAGTACAATAACTTCAGTTTTATCTGAGTTTAAAAGCAGGAAATTAGAGGTCATCCATGTCTTTATGTCTGTAAGACAATCCTGCAGTTTAGCTAATTGGTGCGTATCCTCTGGCTTCATGGATAGATAAAGCTGGGTATCATCTGCGTAACAATGAAAATTTAAGCAATACCGTCTAATAATACTGCCCAAGGGAAGCATGTATAAAGTGAATAAAATTGGTCCTAGCACAGAACCTTGTGGAACTCCATAATTAACTTTAGTCTGTGAAGAAGATTCCCCATTTACATGAACAAACTGTAATCTATTAGACAAATATGATTCAAACCACCGCAGCGCAATGCCTTTAATACCTATGACATGCTCTAATCTCTGTAATAAAATTTTATGGTCAACAGTATCAAAAGCAGCACTGAGGTCCAACAGAACAAGCACAGAGATAAGTCCACTGTCCGAAGCCATAAGAAGATCATTTGTAACCTTCACTAATGCTGTTTCTGTACTATGATGAATTCTAAAACCTGACTGAAACTCTTCAAATAGACCATTCCTCTGCAGGTGATCAGTTAGCTGTTTTACAACTACCCTCTCAAGAATCTTTGAGAGAAAAGGAAGGTTGGAGATTGGCCTATAATTAGCTAAGATAGCTGGGTCAAGTGATGGCTTTTTAAGTAATGGTTTAATTACTGCCACCTTAAAGGCCTGTGGTACATAACCAACTAACAAAGATAGATTGATCATATTTAAGATTGAAGCATTAAATAATGGTAGGACTTCCTTGAGCAGCCTGGCAGGAATGGGGTCTAATAAGCATGTTGATGGTTTGGATGAAGTAACTAATGAAAATAACTCAGACAGAACAATCGGAGAGAAAGAGTCTAACCAAATACCGGCATCACTGAAAGCAGCCAAAGATAACGATACATCTTTGGGATGGTTATGAGTAATTTTTTCTCTAATAGTCAAAATTTTGTTAGCAAAGAAAGTCATGAAGTCATTACTAGTTAAAGTTAATGGAATACTCAGCTCAATAGAGCTCTGACTCTTTGTCAGCCTGGCTACAGTGCTGAAAAGAAACCTGGGGTTGTTCTTATTTTCTTCAATTAGTGATGAGTAGAAAGATGTCCTAGCTTCACGAAGGGCTTTCTTATAGAGCAACAAACTCTTTTTCCAGGCTAAGTGAAGATCTTCTAAATTAGTGAGACGCCATTTCCTCTCCAACTTACGGGTTATCTGCTTTAAGCTACGAGTTTGTGAGTTATACCACGGAGTCAGACACTTCTGATTTAAAGCTCTCTTTTTCAGAGGAGCTACAGCATCCAAAGTTGTCTTCAATGAGGATGTAAAACTACTGTTCAATAAAAAATGTGACGTTTCACCTTTGACACTTTGACGGCTCCTCCAGTATTTGATTGACAGGTGTGCGGTGGTTCCAGCCAGCCAGAATTTGAACATGAGACACAGTAAGGACAGGGACATCCTCCATCAGTGTAATATGCCACTTTCAGAGGAGGGGATAAGTCCCGCCCCCTCAGTGCTGGCGTTATAACAAGTGTCAGTGTGTTTAAAAAAAAAAAAAAAACAGGAGATGAGCACATATTTTCAGTCATTTTTGTTTTGGGCATCTTTAAACACTAGACCCTGTAAAAACTGAGAGGTCTACGTCCTGTCTGCATTACACACCTTAGAAAGGTGCAGACCCTGAAAGGGGACACAGCTCTTAGAAGGGTGCGGACCTTTAACTGGGTTCTGCAATGTTGTTGGACATTCCGCAACATCCCTGTTAAGGGTGTGCACCCTTCCAAGGGGTGCATCCCAGTTCAGGGTCTGCACCCTCCTAAAGGCAGCCTTTAGGAGGTTCAGACCCTGAACGGGGACAGAGCCAGTTTGTGTATTTGACAAATGGCAAACTCCCTGACATGTTTACCTAAAAAAAAAAAAAAAAAAAAAAAAAAAAAAGCCTCATTCATTTTGTCACATTTTCTAATTTGTTTCAGTGGACACGCCCCTGTCTCTCCATCACTTCCTGATATGGGCCGAAGCCTCAGGCTGCCTGCCCAATGACATCATCAGTTTACATGATGTAAAGCACGATGTCATCCCTAGACTCCTTGTGTCTTCGCCATGTTAGGACAGGAAGCCTGTTTTTTTTTTTCTTTTTTGATGCGACAACAGTCCAAGTCTTGTTGCTGCCCCCTAGTGGCTGCAGTGATCATTACAGCCACAAGTTGAAAGCGTTGACAGAACAATGTCGAGAAAAATTATCAACATTTATTTTCCTGATGCAGTTGTATACACACACACACACACATATATATACATATATATATATATATACTTGTATACACACACACTATATTGGTGTCAGAGCTGCACATCACTCAGCAGTCAGATCTCAGCAGGCATGCAAAGCAGAACACTGCCTCTGTCTGCGTGTCTCTGAATTTCAATTCCATAAAAAAAGCTTTATTGGCATGAAAGTTTCTAAAAAAACGTTTTGCCAAAGTATCAATATTTAAATAATACAGAAAAAAAGTACTACAATAAGTACAGAAGAAAAAGAATTGTATCAAATATAGTAAATCAGGATTATTCATTCATTCATTTTCTGCCACTTATCTGAGACCGGGTCATGATGAAATAAACTTCTGATGTCTAAATAATAAAGTCCATTTCAATTATACAGTTTAATCTTCAGGATCACATAGTCTTAGGGGGTCTCAAATTCAAACAGCGTTATCAGCATGACAAACAAGGCATCCGTATTGCCATAACGTCCGTCTGTCTCTCCTTCTCTGAAAGACAGAGGTCACTGATGATGTCACAAAGGCTCGGTGTCATCCCAGCCTCTCCCACACAGAAATGACACAGACCATGTGCTCCTGTGTGGAGACATTTCAGGAAGACCAGAGGCTGTATGTGCCACTCCAGGTAAAATGAGGTGCATCACCAAGGGCATCCAGCGTAAAACCTGTGCCAAATCCCAGCGTGGATCTGTACCGGATCCACTGTGTCGACCGTGAACAAAACAGGGGCAGCTGAAAGATGAACAACGGGCCTGTAGGGCTGAGATGATACACATCTCTCAGTATGATACGTTTGAAGACCTTTGCATGAGTGGCGTCTTTGGTCCTCAGAGAGACACATAAACACTTCTACATTCAGCAGCTGGACTTTGACCGAAAATGGGAAAACAGCTGGACGATGTGAACCAGCATCTGATTTGCTGCTTCACATCAACAGCAGGGAGACCAGGAATGTGTGCGCATGTTTTTTCTCTTTATGGCAGCACATCTGCACCAATCAGCTCTCAGCAAGCCTTCCAAAATAATATAACCGGGCCCAAAACCTGAGCGTCCATACAGCCAGACCCTGCTCATCAGTTACAAATTACACAGAGGATTCCCCCCCCCCCCCCTTATTTTCATGATGGCTAAAAAAACAGCTGCTGGTGAGTGGAGTCATGAGACCAGCGAGCTGAACCAGACTGACCTCAGCTAAAAAACTCAAACTTACATCCCAAAGAGATTCTGTTTGGCTGGAAGTTGGAGTTTTGCTGCCACCTATTGGTGAACATTTGCTACTGATCAATGTCTCACTCCTATTCTTCATTGAATTTAGCACATCTGAAGTAAAAAACAAACTGTAAAATAAGACTTTACAACACAAGTCCCCCCCCCAAGGCGCTTCACAGGGGCACGGTCTAACTTCACCAACCCCCCTGAACAAGCATGGAGGCCATAGTGGTCAGGAAAAAGTCCCCCACTGTAACTCTTGATGTTCAAGTTGAATAGTCACCATCAGGGCAGGCAGCATGTGCTGGTGATGCACTTCACTGCACAGTCCAGAGTACTGAATTGACTTGGGTCCTGAAAGGCAACCACCCAGACAGACAACCAGTCCACCCCCACTTCTGCAAAGTAATCATCTATCTGCTGCAACCAGGTGAAAGGTGGGCGTGTCCTTGCCCATGACACTGGATATTTTTGGTGCTTTTTGTTTTTAAATCATCAGCAGTTATTTTGGGTCACTTGGGTAAGACACACCACAACACAATGGCCTTGTGGTGCATGTACAAGCACATCAGAAACTCAGTACTGAGGACCCTAGAGAATGGACAAAAGTTTGACTTGGCTGCTACTTTTGTGGGATGAGGAATGACTTCAGTGGAAGGTACTAGCGCTTACCTGGAACCTGCCAGACGTGACCTTTAGCAAATAAACCAGTGAGATTTAACACTCTAACCAGTGATCCAAGGTGATGACTGGATGTCTTTGGTAGCAGGTCTCTTTGGAGGATCCCTAGGTCCCGCTTGAATGATTGTCAAATGAACAGTTACTTAGTGAGATTCAGAAGAGAAGAACACTGACACTGTGAGAGGGAACATCAGCTATTGCGTTTCTCTGGACATGATCCAGCATACAGGTGTCTCAGGGTTGAGGACCTCAATGGATAGAGAAGGGTCCACATTCCACCAGGCCAAGGACATGCCCGTTTCACCTAGCTGCAGCAGATGGATATTTTGGAGAGGTGGGGATGGACTGGTCATCTGTCTAGGTGGTTATCATCCAGAAACTGGGGTGGTGTGTGTTGGCTGCGTTAACATGCTGCACGGACACGTTCCCAGATCTGATGTCAAACAGACACTGAAAGCTTTTATTCTGAACGTCAAGCAATATTCAGTTTCTATTGTCTGTCAGTGATCACTGCTGAGGTCAGTGCATGTGATGGAGAACACACATGCATGTGTCACTGCTTGCCCTTTAATGGTCTGTGCACTGTGGTAAAGTCTAGCTCCGCCTGCTGTGCGATAGCAGCAGTCAGAATGTTCTCCACGTGCTGCTGAAGCTCAGCGTCCAGCAGTGTCGCGCCATCTGTAAGTCGTTCCTAAAAACAAACAAAAAATCAACCTGATGTTTCTCCTCACATTAGCATGCTAACATTAATCTCGACATACGATGTATCAAAGTCACTCACCATTAACAAGCTAAATGTAGCATGTTAGCATTAGCGCATCACAGACACCATTTTGATTTTTACATTTAAAACCAAACTAAAATAAGTCATGACAAAGCTTTATTTTGTACCTTCTTCTTTGTGGTGGGTGTAGCCACAGGAGGGTTAAAGGTCATTCCTTTGTCACTGTAGTCATTAAACAGCTCCACTGGAGACCTGAGAATGATGTCAGAACCAGTTTATGACATCACTTCCTACATTTCACAAAGACTCCACATGTTCTTTACAATATAGCAAAGCCAAAAATGCTTGACGATGGAAAAACTACAGATATTCACTAAAAAGAGTGCGCAATGGACATTGATAATTACATTCTGGACTCACGCCATTCCAGCAGGGGGCGGTAATCATCTCTATATTAAAAGTGAAGTGGCCTCTGTGTAAGTACGTGTGTACCTTTAAACATGGAGAAACTGGGGAGAGCTGATATTTGCCGTTTGGTATGCTTATGTAGTTTGAGTCAAGGATGAACGTGGCCAAAATGGAACGTTGATAGGACTAATATTTTTGGAGAAATTATGGATATTGCATAACAATAGTGACCAATGAACTTTGATAAGTACATTTTGGACTTGCATGCCATCCCATATCATTATAGAAACTTAACTAAACTAAACTGCATAATTTATTAACACCCTTGAAAAATGTCACCTACCTGTTTTATAAATACTACCCAATCTAGAGCCCATAGACCCCACGGGCAAAACGTCTCTTTGTTTGTATAGTGCCAAATCACAACAAAGCTGCCTCAAGGCGCTTCAAACGAGTAACGTCTAACATTACCAACCTCCCTGAGCAAGCACACAGGCAACAGTGGTAAGGAAAAACTCCCTCTGTTGATACTGAGGAAGAAATGTCAAGCAGACCAGACTTAGAGGGGTGACCCATTGCTTAGGCCATTCTAACAGTCATAAGGTTTTTACACTTCGTTCAAGAGTTTATTTACAAACAGAATAAAAAGAAGAGCAACAAAAACAGAGTCCTTCATTGAAAATAAAGTGAAGTCCATCTTGGGTCTCTAATACATAGGCATCCATGTGCAGCACCGGTAGGGTGCAGGGCAGGGTCTCCGGTCAGTGGTACAACAGGCTTGGCATCTTGAGGTCAGTCCAGTGCCCTGGGGTGCAGGGCCAGGATCAGTCATTGGTGTTGTCAGTCCCTCGGACTGAGAGAAAAAGAACAGAATCAGTTGGCCGGAAATAACTGCACCTGAGGCATTATTTCACTAGCAGCAAATCCACAAGGAAGCAAAGAAATGGGTAAGGTGGTCACCAGCAGCTAGCCCTGTGCTTCACTAACAGACCCAGAATTTAGATGTAGTGAGGCAAAAACCTGCTCCATTGCTAATAATATGAATTAAAAGGAAAGGAAACATAGTTCCATACTATGCCAGTATGCTAGTCATACGAGAGAGAGAATAGATGTGTCTTTAGTCTGGACTTGAATGTCTCTATGGAATGTGAATGTTTTCTATCTGCAGGGAGATCAATCCACAAGACAGGGGCACAATAAGAGAAAGCTCTGTGACCCACAGACGTTTCTTTAACCTTAGGGGCACAAAGTAGTCCTGTGGTCTGAGAGTGTAGAGCCCGGGCTGGTACATAGGGTGTAATTAAATCAGCTAGGTAGGGAGGTGTTAATCCACAAATAATTTTATGTTAATAGCAGAACCTTAAAATCAGACCTCACAGAGGCAGGATGCAAATAAAGGGAGGCTAAAATCGGTGTAATGTGGTCAAACTTTATACTTCTAGTCAAACTTCTGGTAGCAGCATTTTGAACCAACTAGAGAACCCTAAGGCTGAACTGCAGTAAACCAGAGAATAGAACATTGCAGTAGTTCAATCTAGAAGAGACAAATTCATGGATCAGAGTCTCTGCATCAGCCATAGACAGGATGGGATGAATCTTCGCTATGTTTCACAGGTGGAAGACCTGTGGACCAAGGACCATCATTTCGGTCTTCTCTGAATTTAAAAGTAAGAAATTGCTATACATCCAGCTTTTCACTGAAGCAAGGCAATCCTCGAAAATATTGATGTGTATGAGATTACCCACAGTTATCGGCATGTATAACTGAGTATCATCAGCACAGTAGTGAAAAGTAATCCCATAACGTCACAGTAGATGCCCAAGGGGTGCTATATAAAGGGAAAAAAGCAGTGGGCCTAAGACGGATCACTGTGGAACCCAAAATTTCATCTGAACGTTTCAGGTGATGTTATTGTACAGGACACAGTGAGAGCAACTGGTTAGGTAGGATGTCAACCATACAAGGACATTCCCAGCAATTCCAAAGTGATTCTCCAACCTATCGAGTTGAATACAACGTCGAATGCAGTGCTAAGCTCTAACAGCAACAGAACAGTGGTGGTGTCCAAATCCATAGCGAGCAGGAGATCTTTTACCATTTAGTAAGCACTGTCTCTGTGGAATGGTGCATTCTAAATGCAGATTGCAGTGGCTCAAAGAGGTTACTCTCAGTAAGGTGGTCCACAAGCTGCTGCAAAACTACTTTTTAAAGGATTTTAGAACAAAGTGATAGTCGAAGATTCAAGCTTCTCTACTATGGAAACCACCTGGACAACTGAGAGCCTACACAGAAACAAAGTGATAGGTTTAGGAACAGATCCTGAGGTTAGTGACAGGTTAATAATTTACAATAGAGTAGCCCCAAGTGTAGACCACAGGTCCTTAAACAGTGTCATTGATATAGGGCGAAAAAGACATGTACATTTCTCAGAAATTACAATTTTCTTCAGCGTACCCAGTGAGATAATATCAAATTCAGTAAATCTAGGTGAGGTGTCAGTGATGGCACTAACTGCTGGGATATATTAGACCTAATTTCATCTATTTTCTTTTGAAGGTAATGTAGGAAATCTTGAGCAGTAAATGGAGAGCGACTTGCAGGTGGTTGTCCTTGAATTAGTGTTGCCACTGTGTTGAACAAGGACTTTGAATAATACTTGTTTTTGTTGATCAAATCAGAGTAGTAGGCCCATTTTGTAGCCAATAGTGCATGCTTATAGACCAGAATAGCATCACGCCAAGGTGGAATACTTCTAGTTTTGAGCTACACCATTTTCGCTCTAGGCCTCTCGACTTATGCTTGAGGCCACGTAAATGATCATTGAATCAAGCAGAGTATGTTTTGGGTGGTGTGGTTTTAGCGTAGGCGGTACAACGTCAACTACAGTCGGGATCGTATCAAGTAAGGAAACTAAATGTGCTGTTTATTTGGTTTCTTATTTTGACCTGAACTACAAACTTCGAAGCGAGCTTGGAAATGTTCGGCTTTGGGTTCTTTCAGCTTCTCCCTACTTGCTCGGAGTCACCACAGCGGATGCTGATCTGCAATGTTAATTTGACGTTTTACACCATATTCCTGTTCAACATCAAATTTAGATCGTGCACAGATGGTATGGAACTAGGAGCCTTCACGTGGCCACCACACCTCCCTAATAGAAAATAACGTACTTTGCATTATTTATTAACTAGGTACTTTTTAAAATACATAATACTAACTGTACTTGAGTATAGATTTTCAGTACTTGACCCTCCAATAGAGACTAGAACCTCGATTGGATCAGTTTTCTTATCTGTTCCGCCATGATGCTGTGACATCACAATTTGGATCAGACCAGATTGTGATGTCATAACGGACACAAAACACTATGCAGTGCATGCTGGGATTGACAGCTGAGTCTTGTTCATGGATTTGGTTTGTGTCTTGTGAAATCTGATACCACATTCAGCACAAAGCCATGTGAGAGCAGAGGAACGCTTCTTTAGATGTGTTCATACCTGCGGCTCAGCTCCACGCCGAGTGCCGCTGACCCTTCACTCAGCGCTCCGACACTCAGGTGGACGGCAAACTGCCTCACAACCGGGTGGTAATGTCTCTGCAACACATGCCATGATGTCACACACTTGTGTGTTTGTGCATGGAATAACACAAAGATCTCGCTCTGCCGCATCTGCTGTTGTGTCCTCAAGTGTGTACCTGCAGTGTGTGAAGCTCCCACAGTGCTGTGTTCTGAGCGTTGCAGTATTCAGGTTCGTCGAGTTCCGGTAGGTAGAGTCCACTGCCATGAACCTCGTTATCCAACAGGAAGTCACACCGAGGGAATGACTGAGACACACACACGCGAGACATACAATCTCTGCCTGTTTCAGTAGCACAAATCTATGGTGCTGCTGTCACTCTGAAGTTATTCCCGCCACAAAAATATTTCTGGAAGTGACTGACTGGGAAACTTTAAGTATGAAGCTATTTATATTTTTCTCAGTCCTGCTCATTTTTCCTCATGCACTTCAACTTTCTCTGCTGCAGGTCAGGTCTGGGAGGAACTGTTGTATCTGGCAAAGTCATTCCAGCGATACACAAGGATCCTCCAGAGTGTGTACCTGCAGCATGTATTGTGTACAGCATTTCTGTTGAGCAATTAAATGTTCTGTTATTCCAATAGAAGGGAAAGTCCCGCTAAATATTTCTAGTTCCTTGTGTTTTTTTAAAATTCAACATTACTGTAATGTCATCTCTTCAACAAACTCTGTTGCATCCTACATCCACATGTACTGTGTTATTTATTAACATGTCATGTCACCTGTAATAGCATGTTTCCATTACAGTTTTTCATTGTTTGAAAAACCTCCTCACGCGAGTGTACATTTTTTTGTGATGTTTGAGATTTTGTCCCCTCCCGAAACACACAAGTTTGCATTAAGCGTATTTGCTACTTCAAATTGTGCCCCCCCACTAACCAAGGTGATACAAAACCCAAAGAGTGCCAAAGCCCAACATTGGGGGAAAAAAAAAACCCTGACGCTACATCACACTTGGTTGACTGCCAATTCTTAGAATTAACAATCCGGCTCGAAGGACCACTTGTAGAAAGTGTGTATGTATATACACACACACACACACACATACACACACTCACATGCATGGTGACCCGGTTAACAGCAAGAATCCCCACAGCAGCATTTGGCAGAACATGCAGACTGAGCGTGCTCAGACGCTTGATGAACGCCATCGCCCTCTGCAGGGTCACCTGCTTCCTACGGCGGGTCAGCATAGCATCCAGGCACTGCAGCATGATGATGGTGTCATTATCAGATTCCCCTGAGACAAACAGTAAGATGGAATTCAAATACAAGTACTGGCAACTGGAAAATAAAAAACAAAAGTATTCATCTGATACTACACAGTTATCCACCAACCAGTAGGGGGCATAGTAACATCATCACTGTCTGTAGAAGCTTTGAAAGAAATAGTTTATGAATTATGATGAAACGATTTTCCTTGACTCAAGTAGCAGTTGATTATATTTTGGTGGCGATCAGAATCTGCTTCAAAATTTTTAATTATACTTTTTTTTTTTTTCCCACATTTTTGCTTTATGACATTACAAACACCTGGTGGAACTCTGTTCTATCAGGTGACATGAAGTACCGACTGACCACCACCAGATTTCCACATCAAGCTTTTCGCAAATAAGACATCTTTATCTATTTAAGAACAACAGCAACAACAACAACATTGCTGTTACACATCCACACAAACTGTGCATTGTGGTCTCCAGCTGTAATACAACCCCTGGCAAAACTTATGGAATCACCGGCCTCGGAGGATGTTCATTCAGTTGTTTAATTTTGTAGAAAAAAAGCAGATCACAGACATGACACAAAACTAAAGTCATTTCAAATGGCAACTTTCTGGCTTTAAGAAACACTATGAGAAATCAGAAAAAAAAAATTGTGGCAGTCAGTAACTGTTACTTTTTTAGACCAAGCAGAGGGGAAAAAAAAATATGGAATCACTCAAAAAATTATGGAATCATGAAAAACAAAAGAACGCTCCAACACATCACTAGTATTTTGTTGCACCACCTCTGGCTTTTATAACAGCTTGCAGTCTCTGAGGCATGGACTTAATGAGTGACAAACAGTACTCTTCATCAATCTGGCTCCAACTTTCTCTGATTGCTGTTGCCAGATCAGCTTTGCAAGTTGGAGCCTTGTCATGGACCATTTTCTTCAACTTCCACCAAAGATTTTCAATTGGGTTAAGATCCGGACTATTTGCAGGCCATGACATTGACCCTATGTGTCTTTTTGCAAAGAATGTTTTCACAGTTTTCGCTCTATGGCAAGATGCATTATCATCTTGAAAAATGATTTCATCATCCCCAAACATCCTTTCAATTGATGGGATAAGAAAAGTGTCCAAAATATCAATGTAAACTTGTGCATTTATTGATGATGTAATGACAGCCATCTCCCCAGTGCCTTTACCTGACATGCAGCCCCATATCATCAATGACTGTGGAAATTTACATGTTCTCTTCAGGCAGTCATCTTTATAAATCTCATTGGAACGGCACCAAACAAAAGTTCCAGCATCATCACCTTGCCCGCTGCAGATTCGAGATTCATCACTGAATATGACTTTCATCCAGTCATCCACAGTCCACAATTGCTTTTCCTTAGCCCATTGTAACTTTTTTTTTGTTGTTGTTTAGGTGTTAATGATGGCTTTCGTTTAGCTTTTCTGTATGTAAATCCCATTTCCTTTAGGCGGTTTCTTACAGTTCGGTCACAGACGTTGACTCCAGTTTCCTCCCATTCATTCCTCATTTGTTTTGTTGTGCATTTTCGATTTTTGAGACATATTGCTTTAAGTTTTCTGTCTTGACGCTTTGATGTCTTCCTTGGTCTACCAGTATGTTTGCCTTTAACAACCTTCCCATGTTGTTTGTATTTGGTCCAGAGTTTAGACACAGCTGACTGTGCACAACCAACATCTTTTGCAACATTGCGTGATGATTTACCCTCTTTTAAGACTTTGATAATCCTCTCCTTTGTTTCAACTGGCATCTCTCGTGTTGGAGCCATGATTCATGTCAGTCCACTTGGTGCAACAGCTCTCCAAGGTATGATCACTCCTTTTTAGATGCAGACTAATGAGCAGATCTGATCTGATGCAGGTGTTAGTTTTGGGGATGAAAATTTACAGGGTGATTCCATAATTTATTCCTCAGAACTGAGTGACTCCATATTTTTTTCCCTCTGCTTGGTCTAAAAAAGTAACCGTTATTGACTGCCACAATTTTTTTTTCCTGATTTCTTATAGTGTTCCTTAAAGCCAGAAAGTTGCCATTTGAAATGACTTTAGTTTTGTGTCATGTCTGTGATCTGCTTTTTTTCTACAAAATTAAACAACTGAATGAACATCCTCTGAGGCCGGTGATTCCATAATTATTGCCAGGGGTTGTATTACAGCAACTGCTTTAAATTACTTAAACAGTAGTTGTCAGTACACTCCAATGAGCTGTAAAATGCGGTTTTTATATATTACATTTATTGATGGAACAAAAAACTAAACTACATCCATCCATCCATTTTCTATACCCGCTTATTCCAATTAAGGGTCACGGGGTATTGATGCCTATCACAGCAGTCACAGGGCGTGAGGCGGGGGACAAAAAGAAAACTACTTCAGTTTTAGTTTCTATATGAAGACTTATAAAATTGTCTTTCTGCAGCAGTCTAAGTGTTGACATTAAAAAAAAAAGACTTGTGCACAAAATAAATACATTTTCTGCCTAAAATAAGGAGTAAACCATGAACTCTGACCTGCATGAAGCATCAGCATCATTTTGTAAAGCTGAGAGTAAAACTTCAGTGGGTCGATGTTCAGAACATCACCTGAAACACAGAGGGAAAAAAAAGTGTTTTTTGTTGCCGTTTCCTGTAAAGTTAAAAAGTGGAACTACAGAAAACTGACCGTGTCCAGACAGAATGGTGAACACCGTCTGGGTGCACAACAGAGTCTCACGATTGGTCAGATCCTACAAAAGAACCAATCACTCAATCAATCAGGCACTGTGGAAATGGAAGTTCTATGTAGGTGGGTACAACTGAGTACTTACTCCTGATTGGATGAGGTTCTGCAGCACATTCAACAGATCATCAAAGAACTCCAGGTTGATCAGATGAGCAAACCTGATGAAGGTACAGAATCCATTGCAGGTCATCTGACAGTTTACTAGCTACACCCACCATCAGTGCTGATTGGTTTCTACTCAAATCAATTTTATAAAGACATTTAACTTTTTTAAAGTCAATATATTTGTGCTATGATTCCTATATACTAACAGTTAACAGACATGTCCTTCAGTGTTACTTTGATCTATGTATCAAATATGGACACTTACTTCCCAATGAGGTGTTAGCACGTGTGTTCTATGGTTGTACTTTGAGCTGTTTATTAAAAAATTGGCATTAAAGTGCTAACAGCATGTTAACATGCGCATGCTACATATGCTAAGAGTGTGTTAGCATGTACATGCTATGGCTGTACGCCGATCTACATATGAAACATCAGCATTAAATGGTATGTTATGCATGCTATGGCTGTATACTGAGCTACGTATGAAACATTACTATTAACGGTGTGTTAGTGTGCATGCTATGGCTGTATACTGATCTACTTATGGAAAATTAGTATTACCAGTGTGTTAGCGTGTACATGCTATGGCTGTATACTGAGGTACGTATGAAACATTAGTATTAACGGTGTGTTTCTATGCGTGCTATGGCTGCATAATGAGCTACATATAATAATTAGCATTAACGGTGTGTTTCTGTGCATGCTATGGCTGCATACTGAGCTACTTATGAAACATTAGTATTAACAGTGTGTTAGCGTGTACATGCTATGGCTGTATACTTAGCTATGTATAGAGGGTTTTCATGTGACATATCGGTCACGTCATTTTGTGTCCCGCGGCCATTCTGGATTACGACGTGGCGGCCGCTGTGACATGCTACGTGCATTTGGTGAACAATTGCAGAAGCTTCAACGTCAGTGTGAAGAAGCCTCACGGCACCGGGGTGCTGAGAGAGATCCGCCACTACCAGAAATCCACTGCTCCCAGAATTTTATTTTATTCGGCAATAAAATTATATAAGAATACATAAAAATACCGCCGAGGATAACACAAGATCGCTTCCAATACGGATGCTTATTTACATTGTGGTCCTCGAGCACTGAGCTGCTGATCCGCAAGCTGCCCTTCTAGTGCCTGGTGAGAGAAATCGCTCAGGACTTCAAGACGACCTCCGCTTTCAGAGCTCTGCTGTGATGCTCTGCAGGAGGCCGGCGAGGCTGACCTGGTCGGCAGCTTCCTAGTTCACAATATCGCAGTGTGACACTGTCGGCCAGTTCGTTACATCACCACTAAATTCACTATCTGGTATAAGATATGGATCCACTGAACCAACTGCTACACATTTATCACGATAAATAGCTTTATCTCGAGCATTTAAAGCATCATAATAACTGTACATTCTCTCCATTTTTCTATCACACGCCAGCCTCCTTGCAATCCAGAATGGAGACGGAACCTGTCCTGCAGCAAATCGGTCACGTGATTGAAAACCCTCGATGGAACATTAGTATTAAGAGTGTGTTAGTGTGCGTGCTATGGCTGTATACTGAGCTACATATGAAACATTAGTATTAACGGTGTGTTAGTGTGCGTGCTATGGCCATATACTGAGCTACTCATGGAAAATTTGTATTAATGGTGTGTTAGCGTGTACATGCTATGGCTGTATACTGAGCTACTTATGGAACATTAGTATTAACAGCGTGTAAGTGTGCATGCTATGGTTGTATGTTGAGCTACATAAGAAACACTAGTATTAACGGTGCGCTCGCATAGTAGAGCTACATATGAAACATTAGCATTAACGTCCTCTTAATGTGTGTGCTGTGGCTGTACCTTGAACTATGTATGAAACATTAGCATTAATAGTGTGTTAGTGTGTGTGTTATAGATGTACGTTAAGCTACATCTGAACAAATCATATGATCGGCTTGTTAGTATGCATGCTGTATGCATGATGCATGTTGAGCTACGTAAGAAACATTACCATGAATGGCGTGCAAGCATTTATGTTGTGGCTGTAGATTGATCTATGTATGAAACATTAGCATTAATGCCATGTTAGCGTGTGTACTATAGCTATATGTTGAGCTACGTATGAAACATTAGCATTAACGGTGTGTTACTTTGCGAGTCCCTGGAGCACACTGGGCAGCAGTACAGACTTCTGAGCTTTCTTCAGGATCCTGAAGTAGATGAGGAAGACGATATTCAGTGTCTCTGTGTGCTGAGGAAGAGCAGGTATGAAGATGAACAGACAGTCTGGTTGCTTTGTCACATTTTGGATCATCTTCATTTTATTACCAGTTTAATCTTCTTGAATTTGCTCTCTGAGGCTTCAGCCTCCAGCAGCTCCTTCTCCAGCTTCTCCTCGGCTTTCTTCCACTGAACACAAACAACGTGGATCAGACTCATTGTGACGGCCACCACCTCATGCATGAACATACTTACACCAAGAACATTTAGAATGATGTGTTCTTGTTATTTACTAAGGAATTAAACATGGAGATCAAAGACAAACTAAGTTTCAAACTGATGGTTAATTTACTCCTGCCTGAATTGCATTTTACAAACCACTTTAGAGAAGAAGTTTTTAAAAATACTGTCCACTCGTCCGTGCATGAACCATTATAACAATATGATAGAAGAACACAAACCTCTGCCAACACTAGTTTCCAATTCCACAAATTTTTTCCTTGGAAAAAAATTTCAAAGTCAAAGTCATGTTACAAGTGGCTTTTCATAAGCTAAATTAGATGTGATGAAATGTCAGGAGGATGTATTTAGTTCATGAACTTGAATCAAAGTTTTCTGTGGTGGTGTCAGTTTTTTTTTTTTTTCCAACTTTTTCAGTTTCTGAATTCTTTTTCAGATAATTTTCACAGAACATTGGTTATCTCTGCTATGCACAATTTGTCACTGCTTTTCGGCATTTGGTTTCTGACTGATAATTGGAAGACAGACAAACAGACATAAAATTGGAAATTCCATCCAAGTTTGGTGGTGTAGGTAAGTAAATCCATAACAGAAATATGAGAGTGACTGAGGCACATTTGGTTGAGCTATAATGCAAAATGTACACCAAATGGGCATTTCAATATTAAATTAAAATGGCCACAAAATCTATAATCTGATTCAGATCCGGATCAAAATTTGTCAGGCAAAAGTGAGTGCCAGTCTGCACTTCACTTTTAAATCTGAGCATGACTGAGCCATGTTTGATTAAGATATAATGTCAAATATACATTAAATAGGGTTTTGAAATGGCCACAAAATCTGTAATCCGGATCAGATCTGGATCAAAATTTGTCAGTCTATAAATGATACCATTCTACATAACACTCCCAAATATGAAAAAATTCTATCTTTTTTGACACAGTTATGAATCTTTGAAAATTCGTTCAATGTCAAAGGATAGGGATTTTCCAAGATTTTTCCTGACTTTGACCTTTGACCTATAATCTTGAAAACTGAATCAGTTCTCGCCTATCAGGGTATGAATCCTCTGTAAATATTTCATAACAATATATGTAAAATTGTGGGTTACAGGCTGTTCACCTCCGCCCAACTGTGCTGGCGGAGGTAAAAATGTGACAATGCAGCCGCAAATCAGAAAAAGCTGGGATGATATGGAAAATGGAGATAAGTCAACGTGAATAATTTCTATAAAAACATAAACCGATTCTAAGTGCCAAAAAAAAAAAAAAGAAAAAAAAAAAAAAGACATGCCTCACATGATGTCATTATAAATGCACCTCCAGTCCTCCAACCACGGTTTGGTTACCCGTGTTTAGGAATCTCAGCATCTGTCCCCGTTTGGTTCACGGCATGAGTTATTTTCTGTGACGAACCTTTCTCTGCATCCTGGACAGGTTCTTCTTCTTCTCTTTGTTGTTCATGAAGTTCTTCTTTGGTGCCGTGGCCTCCGTGTCCTTCTTCAGCTCCACCTCCTTTATCCGCAGACTGAGCAGAGTCTGCAGCACCTGCAGTAGGCGGCGTTAGATGACATCATGTGTGACATCATAGTTACACAGATCTGAAGTCATCCTGACCTGACCTGACTCAGATTTGTTACCTCGGGTTTCACGTTGTAGTTGAGGCTCTTGACAAGGCCCGAAATGACTCGCACAGCTGCCAGCGTAGCTCCGCCCAATTTGTCCTGCTCAAAGAGTTTCCTGAACGCATCGCAGCACATAGCAGACACCTGGAACAACACAGAGAGTAATCTGAGTGACCCGGGGCCCCGTGTGATATGAGCCATGGTGCATGGTGAGCAACAACACGCACTTATTTTGCCTCTCACCTTTTTGAGGGAGTCGTTCATCAGCGGGACGAGAACGACAATAATGTTGTTATGGAAGTTGAAGTGAGGCAAAGCAAGCAGCAACTCACACAGGCAACGAATGGCAACTTCAGCCAGGCTGCAGTACGACTCCAAAGCTACCGCCTGAGCACGTTTCTTCTTCTTCTGTTTCCAGTCTGAACAGGAAGGAGGTGGGACAATCCAACATTACAGTCCTGGTGGTTTCTGTTTTTTTCCCCCAGACATCTAGTGCCTAATTACATTATGTGCCTGTGTACCTCTGATGGTCTGATCCAGATCATCCAGGTAGAACTTGTATTGACTCACCAAACCTTCTTCAAATTCTCGCAGCTGCTGAGTCTCTTTCTTCACCTGAACAACGAGAAATGACAAGGAAACTAAATTCAGAGATTTACTTAAACAGATTGATTACAGGTTTCAAACAGGGATTTGTATATTCATGGATAGCAGTCATTTTATTTGCACTTGTGATCCTAACTCCAAATCCCCATGAGACCAGAAAAATCCATAAGGTCCCTTGGGTAAGGCCCTTAATCACTCCTGATGAGCAGGTGTATGTGACATCTTGCATGGCAGCACACTGACATCGGTGAGTGCATGTGTGTGAATGTGAGGCATCACTGTAAATCGCTACAGAAACAGTGTAGCCAATCAAGTACTAGCAGACACCTGAATAAGCTAATCAGCTTGTGGCAGAACAGGGGGAGATGGAAAAAGTGTGGGTCAGGTGGTACCCGAGGAACACTTTGAGGATAACTACTGTACTGGATTGACCACATAGACAATACCTCATAGATTTTGATGGGGTCTTGTCAAGAGGAAGGTGAGAGACATCAGATCCAGCAATACAGACGAGCTGAAGGCCAGCAGATGGACTGGAGTTGTATCTGATGTTTTGGAGATGCTGTACTGGACCGTCGTGGTGAGGAAAGATCTGAGCCAGAAGGCGAGACTCTGGATTTACAGTACTACTTTCACCTACAGTCATGAACTTTGGGTAATGACTGAAAGAACAAGATCGTGGATACAATCGGCAGAAATAAGATTCCTCTGTTGGCTATCTAGATTTACATCCCGGGACAGGGTGAAAAGCTCAAATATCTGGGAGGGACTCAGAGAAGAGCCACTGCTTCTTCACACTGAAAGAAGCCACCTGAGGTGGTTCAGGCATTTGGTGAGGATGTGTACCGGTCTTCTCCCTAGCGAGGTCTTTCAGGCATATCCAACTGGGAGGATGCCCCAGGGAAGACCCAGGACATGCTGCAGGGATTATTTTCCCCAGCTGGCTTGGGAACACCTCGTAATCTCCCAGGAAGAGTTACAGGACTTGGACAAGGACATGGACATGGAAGTGTAGGTGGGGACAGGGAAACGGGTTCACACAAAGTCCACAGGGACACAAAGCTTGGTCCAAAGAAAGTCCACAGGGACTTAGGGCCTGGACCAAACAGGGTCAGAACAAAGTCCACGGGGATACGGAGATTGGCACAAATGAACACACATATATAATACCTTGGCGGCCTTCTCTGCTGGTGTTAAAGGTCGTATCCTGTAAGTGGGAACAATATCTTTGAAGACCTCCATCACAGAAACCATCACCAGCTTCCTGACTGTCACTGCCACACAGGGATCCGACTCCATCATCATCCCACGCAGCTCCTTTAGACGCTTAATCTAAGACACACAGCGTGACATCACAAATTCATCTAAAAATACAAAAATTACAAACAATATCACTTTCTAGGCTAACAGCTAAATCCGAAACTTTCAGCATACAGGTTTTGTGACAAACTAGACGTTAGCTCAGGGCTCAGCAACCCTGTTCCTGAAGATCACCCACCCCCGTGATTAGTCATGTCTAGTGTTTTCTGGGTCTTGATTGGTTAAGCATGACTGATTTAGTTAAACAGCAGTGGGTGGATCAGTGAGCGTTGGAAAACATGCAGGACAGGTGACCCCCTCCCTCCCAACCCCAAGATGAGGGTTTGTGACCATTCTTTAGTGAGCATGTGCACTGCTTGAGCTTGGTGCATCTTACGTTGTTGACGGGGTCGGAAACAACGGCTGAACCGAGGTTCGCGATGGCCAGCTTCCGCTTGTTTAGTTTCTGGACTCTGAATTTCTCTTGCTCTGCTTCTGTGAGCTGCTCGGTGCTCTCTTCTTCCCCATCTGTGCAGGAGGACAAACTACACATATTCACCACTCTCACCGAAGACAAGAGAGGCGTGGTTCTCAATGCTCACTAAGATACACCCACTTTACAACCACCAGTTGGCTCACTGCTGACATTTCCAGACAGAAGTATATTAAAAATACATTTAAAGATTCACTGTAGTGTGAGGTCAAAGGTCACCTATACCGGTTTCTTCCAATTCAACTTGTTCTTCATCCTCTTCCTCTTCTGTCGGCTGTGGTTTGACAACTGCAGACATGAAGCAAGACGGAAAATAAAACAACCACGTCAGAAAAGATTCATTGTCTCAAAAGCTGGTGATACCCATTTCCCGGAACGTCCAACCTTTCTCCATGCTCTGCGGGATGATGCCCGTCTTGTCCTTGATGGGCAGCAGATGAATCACTTCCTTCTCCTCTGTTCTTGCCATCTTCCGGGGGATCTTCTCATAACTCCGCATCAGGTCCGACTTCCTTTTTTTGCTGCCATGCACTGGCTCGCTGGGTGGTGCCAAGATATAAGAAAAAAGGGTGACAGCGTGCACACGTGCGTGAAAAAAAGCATGCGAGGTGATTAATATATCTTCACCATGATTACCATGATGACAGGTCTCTGGTCAGGAAGGAAGCTTTGCGAGCCATGGCCCTCATCTGCTGCAGGTCGTCTTCCTCCATCATGTCTGTCGGCAAACTATCCAGAAACTCCTCCTCCTCCTCCTCATCTGTTCAGAGTCAGATGTCAAAGCTCAGTGCATCACAGGAAAAACAAAACCCAGTCAGCAGCAACAAAGAAACTATAAACCACCTGACGCTCAATCCTTTATCTTCAGAGGTGGAGATGGGGGTGTGGTTTCCACGTTTAACCACTTCTATTAAAAAAAATGTTTCTGGTCATGAAACAGCACACAGGTGCCTCAGTGTTCAGGACTCCAGTGGCAGGAGAAGGACTAGGATATGCCCACAGTGCCCCCTGGACAAAGACATGCCAAAATTTCCCACCCAGCCAAGGACATACCTACGTTACTCCTGGCTGCAGCAGATAGTTACTTTAGAAGGGTAGGAATGTACTGGTTCTCTGTCTGAGTGGTTCCCATCCAGGCTGTAAGGTGGTTAAGTGGTGTAAACTCTTTGATTTGTGTTGCAAAATAAACATGATAATTCAACATTTCCCGTTTTTCTTTTTGAAATTGTAGCCTCCTGAAGCTGCCGAGCTTTGGATAAAGTCATATAATCCTACCGGGTCTCTTCCTGTACGTCTCCAGTGGGCGTGGCGTTGACAGCGTGGTGGACTTCACCGCCTGACGTAGCCTCTTCTGCTCTTTACGCTGCTTCTTGGCGATGTTCTGCTGCTTGAAGTGACGGTTCTTCAGCTTATTCTCCAGCTTCACACTACTCGTCTTCAGCAGGCGGCGGAATGTCGGCCGCCGCTTCTTCGACCGAGGCTGCAGTGAAAACACACAAGTGAAGAGGACGGTGCCCAGGTCCAGGAGCCAAAACTAAAACCTGATCTCAAATCTACAATGTAACCAAACACAGACCAGCTGCTGATGGATCCAAAGGATCTAAGCACTGATCCATCAGGTGAGTAACACGAAAATAACCTCCCAACAACCTTTTTTTTTTTTTTTTTTTATTTCCAGGGGCAGGTTTTGGTTTCTTGGTCCCCGACCTCAAACCTTTTGGCTTGCTAATATTTACTTATTTGTTGGTGGTTCGGTGGAAGACAGGAAGCAGAAACAAGCAGCTAGAATCAGGACTGAAACCTGTGGATGCTGCCAGCAGCCTGTGCGGCAGGTTCTCCTTTAAAGCTACACTCTGTGGGATTTATTGTCATCTACTGGTGAGGTTATAGAATGCACTGTGCCATCACCTATCATAATTGTTTCAGTTTGTGTTGCCGTTTCTTTGACAATGGAAATTCCTGCTCCTTTATTTTGTCTTGTGATAAGCAAATGTTTCATCCTCCAGTTCACATAAATGAAGGTTCTCAAACATGCAACCGGTAGACTGTGTGTGTGTGTACGTGTGGGGCAAACATTATTCTGACTTTTATTTTCTCCTACAGTCCTTGTTCTAAGCGTTATGAAAACACAGTTTATGGTTTGAGGTAATAACATCCTAATTTTTAAGAGATGGTTATGAATAGAATTTAATCAGCAGTTAACATGAAACTGAATAACGTCATTGTGGAGTTTTATAGAACTTCTGAGTTTTAAGTTTTTTAAATAGTAGATTAAATAAATAAACTGTAAAGAAAAACAAACTTAATTTCACGTCTGCTGAGAACTCACCGGTGCCATGACGTCACAATCTGCTAGTCACACTACACGAATAACAATAATAATAATAATACAAAGTTTCCACTAAAAGTGCTTAAGACAACAAAAATAAATAAACGGAGATATTTAAAACCATTGCTGCTGTTTCCACGCGCGTGGCCGCAAGTGACCCGGAAGCTCAAAGACCACAACAGACAAATGAGAAAACAGCGCCCCCAGCGACAGGAAACAGCAGTACAGTTACTGCAGGCTTTAGTTTGAACTGATTTTCTTGGAATCTGCAGTTTAGAAATGACTCCAAGACCTCCTCAACTTGTGTAAATCTACAAATCTCCTTGTTAGAGCTTTACTGAGTTCTTTGGACTTTCCCGTTGTTCTGAGTCAGTCTAATAACTGCTGTCAAACATCCCCTTTTTACACCGGCAAAGACAAACTACGTGTTGTAGTCAACCATGATCACCAGTTGATAGGCCTCGTCACGTTTTAGAAGACATTGTAGAACCTTCAGTGTCACTTATAGTTAAGTGAATCTATGTATAAATTCGACCCTGTGTGGATTAGGGAAAATAAATTCAAACTTGTGCACTCAATTTTTTTAAGTTATTAATGATGTTTGCTGTACAATCATTCCCTTCTGACAAAAGAATAGCACAACTGGGATTGGAACCCAGGTCCTTATCCACTTGGCTACCACCTGATCTGTCTCATAGACACTATCAGCATGTACAAAATAATCATGGGCGCAATTTGGTGGGGGATAGGGGGTACATGACCCCCCCTCCACCTTTTCAACCAGGGGGGACAGAATATGGTATGTCCCCCCCCCACCTTCTGACATATATGTGTGTACTTGAAACATGCTATGCCAGTCTTATGTGTAAACCATGTCAGAATAGTATCTTTGCTTCTGCAAGTTTGTATTTTTAGCAGCATTGACTTGTTTACAACACCTGTTTCTTGTTTGTCACATTCAGAATTTTTGGGGACTGCATTTGCCCAGATTTGAAACCAAAAATAGTTGCCTGTAGGGACTAGTGTCTACACATAAGTATCAATGGACCATATGCCAATTTACTAAATTCTGAAAGTTAGAAAAGGAAATCAGAAAAGCTATCTGGGACCCCATCTGCAATTATTTCTTGATCTCCAAAATCAGTGTGTGCAAGCGAAATTATGTTCAGTACGAGTGTTGTCATTAGTGCCACTTCAAAAATTAAATTCATTATAAGTAATTTATCCTCAACTTTTTTAAACTTATGCAAAAACAAATCTTGAGAAAAAAAATACAGTATGCGATAGTTAATTATTAAGAGCCTGTTCTTTCATATTTATGAATACATTTGACCACATTGCAGTTGTTTTTTTAATGAAAACTCAACTTCATTCTTTTTGAGTTCTACATGTGGTGATACCTTATTTACACCAGGATGTTAATAAAATCAATGCTGGCTATTCTTAGAATAAAGTACTTATATCCACAGTTTCAAATTGCATAAGTCAAATGGTGTCCACTTTATGGTCTTCTCAAAACATTAAAATTACTGTTCTGGATGCTCAGAATGCATCTGAGCTTATCTAGAAACCATTGGCTTCTGGGGGCCTAAAGCCACCCCCAGACCCCTGGCCTATGGGCTTCAGCCCTGCGGAACTCACACTTTGTCCCCCCCAATTTCTAGTTCTAAATTGTGCCCTTGAAAATAACATATGTAAAATATTGATGGTCAAGAACAAGCAGCTTCATGTTTTCAAAACTTAATCCAACATTCAGCCACCCAACTGCAGGTCATTAACAACATACTCGCTGTTGGTATTTTGACCATTATTGAAATAAAATCCAGTCTTTTATATCTGCGATCAAAACAAGACCAAGTAAAAATGCAGCAATGTCTAAGATGAGAACTGCAAAATGAGGTCTGAAGACCAGTCATGGGACCAAGACCATACAGGAGGGAGGGCTGAGGAGGGAAGGTTTGGTTACATCCTAAAGTGGCACAAGTGTGACACACTTTGCAGCAGAAAATAACACCCATAAACACATTTTATTAAAAGATTTAGGCAACTAAAAACTATTCACATTGAAAAACTGATGTGGCAAATGTACGGAAAGCCATCAGGGACACATTCTGCCTCCTCAGGTTTCTTTTTTTATTCCTGCAAATTTTCCTTTCAGATGCTGTTATTCAACTTTGTTACCAAACATATGTAAAATCTATCATCTCTACTTTCACAACATTTCACTTTGAGACTTTAATTCCTGAACTTTGTTGTATATAAATAAATTTTATTGAGTAATATTGGAATATAACATGAACGTTATTTATTTAAAAAGAAAAACAAGAGCAAGTAGACACATGAAACAATTTAATTTGATGTTAAACAGCAACATTTATTATTTTACCCTTTAACAGACCCTGAACGTTAGAGCATATCGGCTAGCCAACCTTAGCAACATTAATACCTTCACCTTCTTTTGGCAGGTGACGTTCTGAAACAAATTCCGAGGAGATCCTATTCCTGAGCCTCACATACCCGCTAGCTTAGCTCATTAGCACTGTGGCTAGGCACCACATCAGATCAAAGAACCAATGACTTCCCACAATCACACTCCAGGTGGGTGGGACTTTCACGTGTGTGCAAAGACACATTTGTGCAGCCTGAGGTTGCGCTTGTCAGAATATCGCTTCCCGCACATGTCACAGATGTACTGTTTGCCGCCGCTGTGGATGTGGTGACAGTGAGTCCGCAGGTGGCTCCCCTGGCTGAAGGTCTTACCACAAACCTGGCACTCGTACGGTCGCTCTCCCGTGTGGATGCGCATGTGCACCTTGAGGGTGTTGTTGTTATTGAAGGTCTTCTCGCAGTTGCTGCAGCTGAACGGGCGCTCCATGGAGTGCGTCCGACCGTGCATCACCAGGCTGCTCTTCTGGGTGAACGCCCTCCCACACTCCTTGCACACGTATGGCCGCTCGCCAGTGTGGACGCGCCGGTGGGTCTTTAGGTTGACTAACTGGCGGAAGGTCTTGCCACAGTCGTCACAGTTGTACGGCCGCACACCTGAGTGGATCCTCTGGTGATTCTTCAAGTTGACAACATGGCGGAAACACTTTGAGCAGTGCTCGCACCTGAAGGGCTTCTGGCCTGTGTGGATGAGCTCGTGGCTTCTCAGCGTGACGGTACGTGTGAAGCGTTTCCCGCACACTTTGCAGACAAAGGGCTTCTCTCCGGTGTGAATGTGGGCGTGGCGGTTGAGGTTCTGCCGCAGGTTGAAGCGGCGGCCGCACACGTGGCAGCCGTAGGGCTTTTCGCCTGTGTGGATGATGGTGTGCGTCTTGAGGTGCGTCTTTTTGGAGAAGCCTTTGCCGCACTCTGTGCACGTAAACAGCTTCTCACCACTGTGCACACGCATGTGAACCTGCAAAGACCGCTTCTGATGAAAGGTTTTACTGCACATGCCGCAGGCATATAGTGTGTCAGCCGTATGGCTGCAGTCATGGGCCATCAGGTCGCTTGGTGACATGAACAACTTGCTGCAGACCGTGCACGTGAAGCGCATCTGAGTCGCATTCTGCATCACAACATCAGGCGTGCGGTCAGAAGCAGAACGCTCAGTGGCTGCAGCTTTGGCCTCTGAAAGAAACCAAAAACCAGTGAGTTGCCAGATACATTAATTTTGAGAAGTATCCGCTGCATTCTGACAGAAACGCTGCGTCAACGGTCATCATTTTACGTTTAGACATTTAAAAAAAAATATATATATATATCAATGCCAAGCTTCATTATGCAAGAAAGTTTCAAATTATCCTATTTAACTATATTATATATACACACACACACACACACACACACACACACACACACACACACACACACACACACACACACACACACACACACACACACACACACCTTTATTTAACCAGGTAAAAAACTCACTGAGATTAAAACCTCTTTTTCAAAAGTGACCTGGCCAAGACGGCAGCACAAAAGCAAAATAGTTACATCAAACACAAGAGACACATTCGAAAAACAGAATTGCAATACATAGTTACAAAATGCAATTACACAATCCAATGGTCATTAATTCTCTGTCCTTTACGATTGTTTTAAATAATGGAATAAGTACATAAACTAAATCATCACTCTTACATACAAGATTTTCATTTTATTCAGTGAGACTGTTAAGAAACATAAAGCGTACGACACCAACCATAGAAACCACAGTGCTTCCACCTGCAACATTTTCAAAAGTAATTTGATGTTTGGATGTACGTATTTACTACAGCCTGCTGTGTTGCATGACACAGCTGTGCCTATTTTTCTGTCACTGAGGATCTTCTGTTAAGCACTGAAACAGAAAGGCTCCTAAAACCTCCACTCCAAGACCCTGTGAGCCAATGAGGTCCTGCCCTCAAGACACAATTTGCACCCGGGTTTGACCTCAGGTCAGAAAAAAAGTCAAACAAACATGGATGTGACCTCCATCACTGCCCCGAATCTGAAATCTCTGAGCCTGCCGTGGCCCGGTATGGATCAGGTACTCACTGTCTGCAATGTCTTCCAGGTTGATGTTGCCATCATCACCTTTCACAGTGACCGCCAGGATGAACTGATCTTCATAATTTTCCTGGTCAGGTTCAGACATCTGCAGAGTGACAGAGGCCACATCAGGCAGGTACAGGAGCTTACAGGGCCACAGACCAGGGCTCCGAGGATTTACACAGGTCAACACAGACAGTCAGCCAGAGCTGTTAACCAATCAGAGGTCTTACCTGAGTGACATCATCAGAGGTCTGAGAGTCACCTCCGTACGAGTGTTCATCTTCTATATCAACACAATCATACACTTTCTGTTATCATGACAAAGTCAAAAAAGTATTAAGAAATTTAACGACTCATGATGAGGCGGGGCCTGCTGACATCATACGTACTCAGGCGTACAGCGCTGAGGACATTGAGGATACTAGTCTGTGGTGTTTTCAAGTCTTTTGTCGCCTCGTTGTGCTTCAGACACTTGAGCCCATCTAAGATGTTTAAGATCTTTCCCAAAGCCTCGTTACCCAGCGTCTCCATGACGGATGCAAACTGAATCTGAAACAGGTCAAGCATAAACTACACTGAGTTATGATCGAAAAGTTTTGTCTTATCACACATGAGTTAATTTAGCTTTCTCTTATGCTACTCAGGCAGCAATAGTCAGACTGTGACATGCACGTAAATATGACATCTTTTGCCCCTTTACGCCTTTTCAACAAATACGTTACCTTTCTGAGATTTACAACATTTGACTGGGTCACATTTGCACCTCACACATGTAACTTCACTCCTACTGATGTTCATTCCACTTCTCTCCAGAGCATATCTCCACCTCTCCAGGCTGGTGTCAACCTGTTCTCTACTCTCACTACACATCATAGCTTGTGGAGACTCTGATCTCATCTGTCAACTTGTCTGGCACCACTGGAAACAAGAAAGGGCCCAGACACAATCCTTGATGCAATCTTACTCCATCTTTTTCTGCACCACTTGTTTCTCCACTCATTCCAGTGGCTCAATATCTTAAAAACTAATGAAGAAATAAGGTTTACTGGGACTAATGACATGATTTTGAGCAGGCATGAAGCAAACTGGTGATGGTCATTCAGGGAAGCCTCAGTGATTTAACAGCACAGCTCCTGAGATCTTTCTCTTAATGCTTACTCTGGAACAGTGTTCAAAAGAGGTTTTGAAGTAACCTAGAGCAGTTTGGAGTTAACCAATAAGGACCTTCATCCAGGAACCATCTATAGATACTTTTGGCTTGTCCAAATGAAACAGGTTTTGTCCTCATTATATGTCATTTTAATTTAGAGTTACAAGATGATTGTTTTTCACTTACTGTCTTCACAAACTAACTCACAGACTCACTCACTCATCCAGAGTTTTTGCTTTACTTAAATGAGTCGCCACCTGAAAGCTAGTCAAAAATGTAAAACTCGAACAGTTTTTCAGACTAATTAAGTGAACTTTTTTTCTGTTTGAAGGCCTGCGTTTCCTCACCACATTGCCGCGGCTCATGGCCTGCACTGAAGCCGACATCAGGAAGCCCGGTCTGGGCTCCAGCAGCTTCCACAGCTCGGCAACCGAGGCGAAGACCAGAGACTCCACGACCGCAGCCAGCTGCACCTCAACGGGCACATTCATCGCGGCGGATCAGGCTAACGGCTACCGGGCTAACGTCTATGAGGCACGGTTCATAGCCAGGGGGAAATGAGGCGCCATGCATCACGTGATCAGTGTAAACTGAGGCGTGAGCGCCGCTGAAAAGCCCCACATTTCCATAAACTGCCTGATCTACTCAAAACCAAACCAACTCAAAATCTTATCCTGTGCGGGGATATTTTGATCTTATATTTCCCAATAAGAATTTAAATTATTCCGTTTGGGTTTAGGAAGCGGCTCTTAGTACCGATTGGTTCCCTTTGATCACGTGATAACCTGAAGCGTCTCATAGACTTCGACTGCGTGTCCGTCGGTGCCCCTGAAGTTACATTATGTCCGTGACTCTCTGCTCGATCGATACAAGCAGCGTCAGACGTGTGGTGGTGGTTTTGGGAGACTCCATTCCTTTTCCTCTCTCGAGTTTGTATGAGTTTTCGAGTCACTTAGGTCAGTCACGTGTGCGCCTCGGAATGTACAAACAACTTCCAAACCACTCCGGTTTCCAAAACATCGTGAAAAAGACTAAGAATTAAAAAGTATCTAAGGAAAAACATTCATGTTTTCTTTCTTTCTCTCTAAATAAATGCAAATAACACAAACAGCCCATTACCATTCAGTGCAAAATTAGAACATGTATGAAAACTGTGCACAAATAGAAAAAATACGTTTAAATAACCTAAACAGCGCAATAATAATAATAATAATAACAATAATAATATAATAATAATAATAGAGCAGCGAGTTTTTCGAGTAAGGGAGGGGCTGTGTGAGTGCAGTTAATCGTACTTTTCTGTATCAGACTGTGATACATTCCTTGAAGACAATACTAAGGCATGGAGCTTCCCCAAAGGAGAGAGCGAATTTGGTTGTTTTTTAAAAAAAAATGTGGCTTGTATTGGAAAATATAGTTTTATCTCAATAAAGTTAAATAGGTGTTATATGTCTTATGACCTGAGGGGAGCAGCAGTGCACTGAACGTGCCTAGCCTTCCGACAACTAAGAAGAATAAGAAGAAGAAGTTTAGTTCAGATCAGCTCAGCTCAGAAAGGAGAACAACCTTTTCCTTGAGGACATTACTGAGGCATGGAGCCTTCACAAAGGAGAGAGAGCGAATTTGGTGTTTTTTTTTATTATTATTATTATTGTGGCTTATACTGGAAAATATAGGGGTGCTGTCTCTGTCTCATTGACATTTAATAGGTGTTCTGTGTCTTATGACCTGAGGGGGGCAGCAATGTACTGACCGTGCCTAGCCTGCCAACAACCAAGAAGAAGAAAGGAGAGCAGGGGAGTTGTTAAGTTGACCAGAGTTGTTGCTTCAGCCACGGAGCTTGATACATTTTCAATTGTGTAGCATGTCTCCTCTTTGCAGTTAGCTGGCGGTAGCAGCCGTTACCACTGTGGCTGTTAGCCGTTGGTAGTCTCAGCCGTTAGCCTGATTCGCCGCGATGAGCGTTCCCGTGTCGACGCAGCTGGCTGGGGTTGTGGAGTCTCTGGTCCTCGCCTCGGTGGCCGAGCTGTGGAAGCTGCTGGAAACCAGACCGGGCTTCTTGCTGCCGGCTTCAGTGCAGGCCGAGAGCCGGGACATGGTGGTGAGGAAACGCATGGCCTTCAAACAGAAAGAAATAAGTTCACTTTAGACTTAAAACTGTTTGGAGTTTTACATTTTTGACTACCTTTCAGTAGGAGACTCATTTAAGCACAAGCAAAGCAAAAAAATGTGGATGAGTCAGTCAGTCAGTAGTAGTAGTAGTAGTAGTAGTAGTAGTAGTAGCAGCAGTGGTGGGGGTCCACTGGTCCTAAACTCTTTGGTGTATATTATAACCCCAATCCCCTCGGAGCCCTCTGGGGTCCGAGGGCATTTTTTTGGACCGTTCACTCGCCTGGCATAAATGTTTTATTATTGCTGTTAACAGCTCTCCCTGCATCCCACAATTAAGTTTTATGTCTCTTTTTTTCAGGACAACCTGTGCTTTCAGAATATATATGTTTTTGTTGTGTTTTATAAGTGTAATAAAGGTTTACAATCAAAAATAGGCAAAAAAAAAAATAAAGCAAAAACTAATTTTCAACAAACATTTATTCAAAACACACAGCAAACTATAATAAACAACTGTTTTGACACTTTATAAAGGTAGTTTAAGGTCTTGTGTGAAAGGCTGTACAACACAAAAGTTCAAACAATAAACACAAATGCACACTTTGAACAATATATACAAAATGGTCTATGCGTTTTGTTGTCCATTGATATGGTAAACAGTGCTTTATGCAGAGAAAGCACCAGAGATATCCAGTAACATTTACATGCAAACTAGTGGAGCAATCCTGATAGTTACACACTCTTTGTTTGAGCATGTGAGATTGTCATCAGAGGCTCTCCATCTGCTCCTGCTTTCACTGATCGCTGTGCGTAATGGCTCAGGGCACACCGAGTATGTACTCAGTGGAGCACCCAGGGGGCTATTCAAACGGGCCAACTAGTAGCACATCACTCCTGAAAATGATCTTTGGCTTTTCACGTGTGGTAAATCTGCCCTACGATTGGATTTTGGAAAACCATGTGACGATGAACCAATCCCAATTGGACACTCACATTGCGCACGTCATCACACAGCTTCTATGAGGAGTACAAAGATGGCTGCTGGCTGGCTCGAAAGTCCATGGAGTTAACTTTTCAGCAAAAAAAAAAAGAGTATGTTTCTATCTCATATCATTCAAAAGTTATTTGTAATTTAGTAAAGCTTGGTCTTAGCCGTCGTATACGATGGCGACGGCCCCAGAGGGTTAAAGTTCACAAATAAATGTTATACTTTGAAATAGCTAACAAACAAGATCCCGTTTTGTTAAATTTATAAAAATAAAACATGATTCTATTGACATACACCTTTAATTGCACTGTTGTCTATAAATCTGTTGAATTGAAAATCAACAAATAATGGTAATTCACCATAATGTGTTTTTTTTTTTTTTTTTTTTTTTTTTGTTTTTTAATTGTCACACTTTTGTAACATTACTTAACCTACTTCAGTTCAACATATAGCCTACCTTAACCCTCTGGGGTCCGAGGGCATTTTTTGGACAGTTCAACTCGCCTGGCGTAAATGTTTTTTTTTTTATTGCTGTTAACAGCTCTCCCTGCATCCCACAATCAAGTTTTATGTCTCTCTTTTTTTTTTCAGGACAAAACTGTGCTTTCAGAATATATATGTTTTTGTTGTGTTTTATAAGTGTAATAAAGGTTTACAATCAAAAATAGGCAAGGAAAAAATAAAGCGAAAAATAATTTTCCACACACATTTATTCAAAACACACAGCAAACTATAATAAACAACTGTTTTGACACTTTAAAGGTAATTTGAGGTCTTGTGTGAAAGGTTGTACAACAAAAAGGTTCAAACAATAAACACAAATGCACATTTTGAATAATATATACAAAATGGTCTATGCATTTTGTTGTCTTCATCTCAAAGCAGTTTGTCTGCTATTACACAAAGGTTAAATCACAAACTTCTGTGTTTTGGAGTGTTCTGTGCTGCTCAAAGCAGCTTTCATTCACACTTTGGTCAACTTTGGTTCCTTACAGGAGCGGCCCTCCCCCTCGCTCCATTGATATGGTAAACAGTGCTTTATGCCGAGAAAGCAACAGAGTTATCCAGTAACATTCACATGCAAACTAGTGGAGCAATCCTGATAGTTACACATTCTTTGTTTGAGCACGTGAGATTGTCATCAGAGGCTCTCCGTCTGCTTCGCTGATGCTGTGTACAATGGTGCAGGGCGCATGGAAACCAATAGTATGTACTCATTGGAGCACCCAGGGAGCTATTCAAATGGGCCTACTAGTGACATATCACTCCTGAAAACAATCTTTGGCTTTTCACGTGAGATAAATCTGCCCTACGATTGGATTTTGGAAAACCATGTGATGGTGAACCAATTCCGATTGGATGCTCATATTGCGCACGTCATCACACAGCTTCTGTGAGGAGTACAAAGATGGCCGATGGCTGGCTCGAAAGTCCGTGGAGTTAACTTTTCAGCAAAAAAAAAAAGAGTAAGTTTCTATCTCATATCAATAAAAAGTTATTTATAATTTAGTAAAGCTTGGTCTTCGCCGTTGTATACAATGGCATCGGCCCCAGAGGGTTAAAATGTAAAAACAACTTCATCATGCTCTCCTTATTAGAATACTAGGACTAGTGGGAGGTTCCCATCAGGGGTTTAGTCAGCTTGTGAAGACAATAACTGAAAAAGAATAAATTCTATCATCTTAGAACTCGCCAAATTATAATGACTTAATGAGGACAAAACCTGCTTCATCTGGTGAACTTTGATGCACTAGATTGATTGAAAGAAAAACCATGTTTTGCTTGTGTAATATACATGGATACATATATGCACACGCATGGATCTATATCTGATCCACTGCACTTTCCACAGTCTGACTGTTGCTGTCTGTGTAGCGTATGAGAAAGCTAAATTAACTGATGCATGAGAACACAAAAAAACTTTTTGATCGTAACTCAGTGTAGTTTATGCTTGGCCTGTTTCAGATTCAGTTTGCGTCCGTCATGGAGACGTTGGGTAACGAGGCTTTGGGAAAGATCATAAACATCTTAGATGAACTCAAGTGTCTGAAGCACAACGAGGCGACAAAAGGCTTGAAAACATCACAGACCAGTATCCTCAATGTCCTCAGTGCTGTACGCCTGGGTACGTATGATGTCAGCAGGCCCCGCCCCATCATGAGTTGTTACGTTTTTAAAAATTTTTTTTTTACTTTGTCATGATAACAGAAAGTGTCTGATTGTGTTTATAGAAGATGAACACTCGTACGGAGGTGACTCTCAGACCTCTGATGGTGTCACTCAGGTAAGACCTCTGATTGTTTAACAGCTCTGGCTGACTGTCTGTGTTGACCTGTGTAAATTCTCAGAGCCCTGGTCTGTGGCCCTGTAAGCTCCTGTACCTGCCTGATGTGGACTCTGTCACACTGCAGATGTCTGAACCTGACCAGGAAAATTATGAAGATCAGTTCATCCTGGCGGTCACTGTGAAAGACGACAATGACATCAACCTGGAAGACATTGCAGACAGTGAGTATCTGATCCATACCGGGCCCCGGCAGGCTGTCAGAAATTTCAGATCCGGGGCAGTGATGGAGGTCACATCCATGTTTGATTGTTAATGACTTTTTTCTGACCTGGGGTCAAACCCGGGTGCAAACTGTGTCTTGAGGGCAGGACCTCATTAGCTCACAGGGTCTTGGAGTGGAGGTTTTGGGAGCCTTTCTGTTTCAGTGCTTAACAGAAGATCCTCAGTGACAGAAAAATAGGCACACCTGTGTCATGCAACACAGTGTCATGTACCCAGGCTGTATGCCTGGGTACGTATGATGTCAGCAAGCCCCACCCCATCAGGAGTCATTAAATTTCTTAATATTTTGTTGACTTTGTCATGATAACAGAAAGTGTGTGATTGTGTTGATACAGAAGATGAGCAATCATACGGAGGCGACTCTCAGACCTCTGTCACTCAGGTAAGGCCCCTGATTAGTTAGCAGCTCCGGCTGACTGTCTGTTACAGTGACCTGTGTAAAGGGCCTTTCATGCCGAGTGCGTAAATGTGGCGCGCATCACTCTATAACCCATTATTTTCAATGATAAGCATCTTACAAACAGTGTAAAACTGAGCTTACGCAACTTTCCGTTGAGAGCACACATTGCCATTTGACGTCAAATTCCAGCTGCTTCAGCTCTGAAGCGTTACTCCGAACAGTTGCTGGAAAAAAAGCTCCTCCCAACAGGTTGTCTGTCTCTCGTTCTTCTGCTTTTTACTCCTAATCTTGTGGTTAAGACTCGCAGACTGTTTCACTTTTTCTTGTTGTGAATCAATCATGGCGATTGTCAGCATTCACTGGATGCTTGAAAAGTCAGATAGTGACATAGAAATCGCCGCTTCCAGACGCATTGTTGCTGCGTCCACTTTGCAAAAAACGCAAGTGAATGTGGCAGAATGATTGCGCGGCACATGCGGTATGAAAGACCCATAACTCCTTGGTTTGTGGGAAGATAAACTCCTTGTACCTGCCTGATGTGGACTCTGTCATTCTGCAGATATCTGAACCTGCCCAGGAAAATTGTGAAGATCAGTTCTTCCTGGCCATCACTGTGAAAGACAACAATGGCAACATCAACTTGGAAGACATAGCAGACAGTGAGTAATGTTTATGTCACTGGAGGAAATAGATAATGGATAATCACAATAGATAAAAAGAATCGTCTTTTAATTTTATTTTATTCTGTTTTGAGTAAGCCCATTGTCTGAGAAAGAATCAGAATCAGCTTTATTGTCATTGTAATTTACATTGCAACGAGATTTGAGTGCAACTCCAAAAGGTACTTTTTTTTGAGGTGCCAGTAATTATTAACCAAATAAAAAGATAATAAAAACTAACAAAATAAATGATTTAAATATATGTACAACTAAAAATAAAATGTGGACAAAATATAAAATGTAAAACGAGAATTATGTACAACTGGCCCGTCATATGGAGAAAATTGGCCATTACTTCAGGCACAGAGGGGCCATTAGCCCATACTACCCTTTTGAAATATGAATCACTGTCAGTAAAACAAGTTTAACTTAAAATTGCATTATTTCATCTTATTTTGGTGAGGATTCATTACAAAAATTAAACAAAATAAATGTTAGGGGAAATCTTTGTTGATATTACATATTTCTGGGGGAAAAGGTATTGGTTGAAATCTGCACATCGGATTTTAGAATCATCAAATATTGAAATCTGTATTAGTTTTAAAAAATCCTGTATTGGTCCAGTGCAAGTTAATCAAAAATAATAGTGGTGGTGTTTCCTGTGTGGGCATGGACTTTTTTTGTTAAAGCTTAAAAACAGTCCTCATGAGGTGGAGAAGGTCTTTGCTCACCGCTTTGTTTCATTGTTTCTAGGTGATAAGGGTGAAGCAGCTCAACCGGTGACCTCTGACCACGCGCAGAGCGTGACCTGGAAAGACTTCACATGCAAAACCTGCAGCAAGACCTTCACAACACACACAGACTTGAAGTCCCACCAGCGCATCCACACGGCAGAGAAGTCGTATTCCTGCACCTTTTGCAGCAAAACCTTCCGCCATAAGCGCTTTATGCAGGCGCACATGAGCGTGCACACAGGCGAGACCCCCTTCATGTGCACCGAATGTGGCAAAGGCTTCTCCAGTAACAGTAATCTCAGAACGCATGCAATCATCCACACGGGGGAGAAGCCCTACAGCTGCCACATATGTGGCCACAGCTTCAGCCTGCTGCAGAACTTGAACCGCCACACTCGCACCCACGCTGGCACCAAGGCCTTCACCTGTCAGGTGTGCGGGAAAGGCTTCACACGCGCCGTCACGCTGAGAAGCCACGAGCTCATCCACACTGGCCAGAAGCCCTTCAGGTGCGAGCACTGCTCCAAGAGTTTCCGATACAGCGTCTACTTGAAGATCCATCAGCGGATCCACACTGGCGAGCAGCCATACATGTGCGAGGTGTGCGGCAAGGCGTTCCGGCAAAAGAGCGGCTTGATCGCTCACAGCTGGGTGCACTCAACGGAGCATCCCTTCACCTGCTGCTTCTGCGGGAAGACGTTCAACAACCCCAACAGCCTGAAGCTGCACGTGCGTGTGCACAACGGTGAGAAGCCATACGTGTGCGAGGTGTGCGGCAAAGCCTTCAGCCAAAAGAGTGGCCTGAACGCGCACAACTGGACGCACTCAAAAGAGCGTCCCTTCATCTGCTGTTTCTGCAGGAAGACGTTCAACAACCCCAACAGCCTGAAGCTGCACGTGCGTGTCCACAGCGGTGAGAAGCCGTACGTGTGCGAGGTGTGCGGCAAAGCCTTTAGTCAAAAGGGCGGCCTGAACTCTCACCTGCGTACACATTCGAAAGATTCACCTGCTGCTTCTGCCAGTGGATGCTCAGTGAGTCCAACAGCCTGAAGCTGCAGGTTCACAGTGTGGAAACTCACCTCAGGGGTCAATGGTGCCACGGCCACAACACTACATCGCTGACGTGGAAAAGAGATGCCATGACCAGAACAATATTTGAAAACCTGTGTGTGAGATATGCACACATTGAATGGGGATTGGACGATATTTATCAATTGGAGCTGATACAAAAAAAACTCAGGTTCAAGGATTTTTTTTTTTTTTTTTTTTTTTTTGGTCAAATAAGGGACAGCATATTTTGTGTCAGTGTGTTGTCCTTATTTTGTCTGCAGTGTAAAAAAAAAAAAAAAAAAAAAAAATCAGTTTTTTAGAGTTCACTTTTGTCCACAAGCCTTTAGATTACAGTGAAGTAAAATAAAAAATTTAAACAAAATAAAAGTCAAAATTGGTATACCTGAAAAATGTTATCATTTCTGTTTTTTAAATAGTAGTGTTTTGATATGTATAATTTCTGAAAATATTCTTAGAGATGTAGAAGTGGGTGGATTTCTTTCTCTTCCTGTAATACCATTGCAGTTTTAGATTTCTCCTACTGTGGACACACAGCTTATACACTATGTTCTAAATATTGATTCATTTGCATCATTTACCATTTATTGAAAGTTAAACAAAATATTGTACATTTTCAGGCTCTGATTCCTCTCCTGTTAATTACAGGACAGAAGTTTTCATTGAAGTTATGACATTAAAAATAGGTATTAGGGTGATTCTTTAACTACGGGCACTATTGGCCTTGTAAATGTAATTTCCACCACACCATTGCCTTACAATATAAAGCGCCTTGGGGCAACTGTTTTTTGTGATTTGGCGCTATATAAATGTGCTCTGATGTCACTGTTTATCTCCATAGAAACTACCCAAACAATCTTTCATACAAACTGTTTAAAGGGACATTACAGTGTTGTGGTGGAAATTACGGCAATAGTGTGGGACAACTACATTTTGTTTAAAAAAAAAAATCACAACAGTTGTATGACATTGAATACCCCAAATATGTTTTGATTATTTTACTGATATTTTATTCAGAGATATATTAAAACATTAGGAAAAAAACATTTCTTTACCATTCATTTTTTTATCATTGAAGATCAAAAGTCTGGGTGTGGGACAAGCACAAAACGGCAATATTTGCGTATAATGATGCTGAAAAAAAGGTAAAAAAGTCATCATAGACTACTAGAACAAATTTCTTAACACACTTTCATTGTAAAGATAACTATAAAGTGTGAAATTTCCCCTTTTTTCTGTTTTTCATACAGTATGATCAAAGGACATAAGTGCCCGTAGTCTAAGAATCACCCATTAACAGATGTGACTTTTTTTTTTTATAAAAGAGTACAGATGTAATTTTGACATTGAAATATAGGTTGCTGATGTTCCCAAAATTTTGTGCAGTTTCATTTGATGTAGCAATCGTCAGATTCCCTTTTAATTTTGATGTCGATGTGGTTTATTTATTTTAAGCAAAAAAATGGTCTGATTCATACTTTTAGTGGGCAAGTTGGTGTCTTTTATTTTTTTCAGGTATAAAGACTGACAGAAATACACCAAAAATAAAACATTTCTCAGTGCTTCGCATCTGCAGCACTCAAAACATAAGTAAAACACAAATCTTATGGGCAGTCACACACATGTATGTGTGTCAGAACGTTTAAAAAATGTGAAAACATTTTATATTGCCAATATTCATATTAGTGATTCTTTAAATGTACATCGGCGTTAGTATTTTTTTTTTTGTATTACGTCTACGTCATCAATCTCGCATCTTAGGTATAAACTACATATCCCATGATGCCGTGGGCTTCCCCATGTGCGAGTGGTAGCCGTTTGAACATGTCTGTGTTTATGGATTTAAATTTGATCATCACGGCGGATAAGAGCACCCTGCAGAGTCTGATAGAAACAGCAGCTCATCGTGAGTCCAGAACTCATCCGAACCCGAAATCTGTGTGACGTAATCGGGTTTTTTTTTTTCCCCCCGCCACACAACACACAGCTAACTGCTAACGCTACTAGCATCACAGAATGTGACGGTAACATTAACTAAACCCAGTAATTAAAAAAAAAAATTCAAACGTTTCCTTATTCTTGAACAATGCTCTCTGGACTAAAGTCTAGCGCAAAATCAAGATCTGTTACCCTTAAACCACAAAACTACATGTTCACCGATCAGACTGACCGCTGACGGGTGAAGTGAATAACATTGATTATCAGTTTGTGGGATACGTTAGATAGCAGGAATATGGGGTGCATAAAGTTTGGTAGATGGATTGAGGTTGTATCTGATGTCTCGTGGATGCTGTGAAGAAGGATCTGAGCCAGAAGTTGATTTCAGACTGGCTCAGCTCGTATCGTGCATATTGCAATTTTCAGTAGGCAGCCACTTAGAGGTCAGTTGCACAGGAGTCAAAATATAAAAATGCTCCAGTCATATTTAAAATTATACCACATTATTTGCCTGATTGTAAAGATTCCAAAAATGTATAGTTTGGACTATCTATGACTGAATTCTGTAGAGTTATGGGGTAAAAACAACAAGAATGGTGACAAAGTTCAGTTTCAGTTTGTGCAGGGGTCAAAAGTGAGTTGTTCCAATTTTGTTCAAAGGTGATGCAAATTATTGGTTGAGTTAATAGGGTTTCAAAAAGGAACAGTTTGCACCATGTATCATATATCCATATATCAATGGACGTCAACATTATTTGACCTTTACTTTAGAGACCAAGCATTCAACGCAGTCAAAACATTTATTAATCCAAGTAGCTCATACAACAGTTTGCACCATTTTTTACTAAAATTAGAGCAACTTTAACTTTTGACCCCTGTACAAACTGAAATTGACCTTTGTCACCATTCTTAAGGTTTTTACCCCATAACTTCATAATATTCAGTCATAGATAGTCCAAACTATACCTTTTTGGAATCTTTATGATCAGACAAATAATGTGGTAATAGTTTTCAATATGAATGGAGGACTTTTATATTTTAACTCCTGTGTAATTTTCCAGTTGACCCCTACGTGGTCGCCTATTGAAAATTCAAGTGGCCCGTCGGTTTTTTCAAAAGAGTATTATCTAAGGAGAATTTGTGCTGGATTTGGTGCTTGTATCACCATGTGAAGTATTGTTTCAGTTATTTGCTGCACTATTCCAGGCATGTCCAACTGGGAAGACCCAGGACATCATGGAGGGATTATATATGTCAAATGGTTTGGAACACCTTGAGATTCCCCCCAGGACAAGTCAGACTTGGCTGAGGATAGGGAAATGTGGAATGAGCTGCGTGGTTGGCTGCCACTATGAGCCAGACCTTGATTAGCAGCAGAAAATTAACAAAGACTTGAGTGACGCTGACAAGAGCCAAATTGTGATGTTCGTTCACTGAGTCAGTGCATCTCCAAAACCACAGCTCTTTGGAATTTTTCAAATTCTTTGTGTTGACTTTTAGAATATAACTGATGTGAAACAATCAGAAACTAAGGGTTTTCTTTATTTTTTTCTCTACCTTTTTGCACATAAAATGCCAGTTTCACTGCCAACCACACCGGCTCCTAATCCATCATCATTCCAACAGGTGGCAGTCACGCCTATGTGATATTGTGCACAGGATTTGGTGCATTAAAATTCAGGTTTTAATCTGTTTTTTGTTATAAGATATTTTATGTGACAAAACTTACATATTTTATTCCATGATTTTTTTTTTTTCTGACAGAAAATGGTAAAAGTGTAAAAAAAAAAAAAAGGAAGAAAAAGAACCAGTGTTATCTTCATTTTGTCTTTTTGTATTTTAAATTATCAGCCATCACACTTTATAAGATAAATCCAGAGAATATGTGAAGGTATGACTTCAAAAGCGATTGATCAGTGATCAGTAATTATCGTATAGGTGAACTTTGTGTCGACTAAATGCCGAATTCTTTCACTTTTACAGAACATGACACACAATCTGATGCTTGAGTATTGATTTGTTGTGTTTGTGTACAGTTGGATTCTCTGCTGTGGCTTTGAACTACGTGTTTGATCCCACCAACAAAAAGAAACAGGTTGGTGCTGCTTGAGGAACACTTCAGGAAAACTCAGATAAGTTCAGGAAAGTGTCATGTTTTGCTTTTCACTTTGTGTTTGCAGGAAATCCCCAAACCAACTGCCATCAGTGAGCTGATCCCTCAGATGCCTATTGTGCAGGTACGCCGCCACCGCCACCACTGCCACTCAGTGTGGATTATTTCCTCAATGTGGATTGTTTCATTTTTAGATCATGTTGGCGATTGGCGATCATGTTGTTTGTGTATGTGTTTTCTTTCCTCTCTGTCACAGGGTCGGTCTCGGCCAATCAGAGTGCTGAACAGACTGACCATTGTGGTTTCGGACTCCAGTCACTTTGTGAGTCATGTGATCAAGTATTGATAGATTATGGATTATTACTTACTTTAATCACCTAAATTAGTGTTTCCTAGTCCTGGACCTCAATACTGAAGCGACTGTGCAATTTCTGTGTGTCCCTGAGCTACTCAGACCAGATCAGCAGGTGCCTGAAATCACCTGATGTGACTCATGTCGGTGAGGAAAAAAGAAAATGAACAGTACTTGGGGTCCTGAGGACCAGAATTAAGAAGTGCTGACCGAAATCATCTTTAAAAGGTTTTAAAATTGAAATTGTGCTGCATTCAGGGACACACTGATGAGCAATTAACACAAATTTAATGGTTTTAATTAAGATCAGTTTATCAGACAAATAGATTAAAAAAATAATTTATTTTATTTTACTTCCTGTTAAGATTATTGTTGGCATCACAGAAATATTAAAAATAAGCTTTTTGACATTATCATCAGCGTAACTATTATTATTATTGACACATTTCAAATATCAGAAAAAAATGTTCATCAAAAATGTCACTGACAGGTAGTTTATGTATTATGGATTCATATTTATGTGCAAAATCACGTTCTTGTTGGTATTTTTTTTTCCAAATTTGACAAGAAAATGAGCGCAAGAAGTTTGGACAGAACATATAATCACTTAAAATGTACTGCGTTTTGAAGAAGTTAAATATATTTTTGAATTATTAAATTGTGAATGAGATAATTATAAAATGATTGACAGGTGGGTTGACAATGAAAATTATTATTTTCTTTCAAGTTGTTTGAGAGGTGATTTACAAGGTGTGTGTGTGTGTGTGTGTGTGTGTGTGTGTGTGTGTGTGTGTGTGTGTGTGTGTGTGTGTGTGTGTGTGTGCGCACGCGCGCATACAGAGGCGGAATGCTCCAGAGTATCGCTGCTTCGACTTGCTTGCTGTCCAGCCGATGACGGAGAAACTTTTCCACGTGAGATCCACTGATACGCACAACACACCCGACCATCATCGACACGCGTGATCATCAGCAGCGCTTTGCGTTTTCTTGTGGCTCCTTACGAGCTGTTTAAAGTTAATTTCTTTTAAAGATGCTTTCTTTTTATAGGTGTGACGTCATTGATAAGCTGCTGCCGGCACATAAAATAATATTAATAATTCACTGTGTGCATTAATTGTCTACAAAAATAACTTACGAGTGTCAGCTGAAAGTTCTGCCTCCAATAACAGGCTAGATGTGGAAGTGAAGCAGCCACAGATGCACATCATGAAGTGCGGGTTTGATGGCATAGTCCTCACAGAACTTTTGGACACCACCACCATCAATCCTGACCGTATATGGACACTTTGCAAAAGCTGTGCACTCGTTTGACGTGAGCTCCGCCTTGCAGAAGGCGCAATTCTCGTCAACACAAGAGTCAAAAAACACAGGATGCATTGCAGTGGCTCAAATCCTATAACATCTCCCGCCCTCTGACTTTTTACCCAAAGTCAAAATATGGCCATCGGGTATTGTGAAGACTTTGCTCCTGTCTGTCTGTCTGTCTGTCCTCAGCGTAAGTCCAGTCCTATTACTGCCAGAGTCTTCAGATTTACAAAGAGCATTTTTGAGTCACAGACCTTGGACAAGTTTAAAGACAGCTAACTTTGACCTATTCTAAGGGGTCAAACGGTCACATTCTTTCTGCACACTCTTTCATTGAATACATACATACGGATGAGGGTATTTTAGCATTGCCTTATATTTCCATTTTCCTGAACTTAAAGAACACCTGAAGGGTCACTGAGGTGGAAGCAGCTGTGCGTTGCTGGTGCTGAGAGAAAAGGGCACGATTTCTTCAACAGGATGCAAAAACCTGTCCGGTGTTGAAATAAGTGCATGGAAAGCGAAGGTGCCTGTGTGGAAAAGTGATGACGCTGCTTGATAGAGAACATTCCAAACTTTAAGCAGATATGAGATTCATGTGAGTGTCTTGTTTGTTATTGAAATAATCTCGTAGGAGGCAGAACGTTTCAGCTGACCCTCATATAGCTGACTGGATGTGAAGCATTTTTCTTAGCGAGAGGCGTTTTTTGTGCTTTCTTTCAAATGAAAAGTTCAGTAACAGCCATGTAATATTTACAGGCGGCCTGCATGACCTTTGACATCGACATAATCTGTGTTGCAGTGATGGAAAAGTGTCCGATGTTCTACAAGAGGGCTCCAGTCAATGGGGTAAGATCAGTAATCAATACATCTGCTCCTTTAGGACAAATGATTTGTGTGTTTTTCACATTTGCAGCAAAGTAGAAGTCCTATTTAACAGGAGCGCTCACAGCGGAGGGGTAAAGGCTCGAACCACATACCACAGAGTGCAGCTCGCATCATTCCCAGGTTCAAATCCTGACCAAAGCTGCATGCCTCCTTGTTTTCTATTTCTATAATACAGGCTGAAAATGCCCAATAATATATTAAGAAGTAATATTTAATATTCGCCTTAATACAAGATAAAAAATAACATGACTGTGCACGATTTGCTCGGTGAAAGGCACGGCAGCAATACAGCGTAGTGGCTATAGTCCACAAATAACAAATTCAATGTCTATTCAGCACCGTGGGCATGTGGCACAGTTCAAAGGTCACATACATGACAATTTACACCTTTCGTCTGATTGTCTGATGTCACGTCTTTGCTACTTTGGAATTCTGTTTTTGGGTAAAGAATCTGAAATATTGTGATTTGGAAGAATTGAATTAAAAAAAAACAATTGAAGAGTTTCTTGGATTGTCGTTTGTGAACTTTTTTCTTTAAATTATATTTTTGTGAATTAACGTATACAAACAAGACCCTTCAGTGACAGAATGGTGCCTGTATATCAGGTGACTGTGTTTTATCCAATCACATCGACTGAAACAGTCTTCTATATAGGGATTAGGACCAGTTTGTAGAATTTCATTCAGAATGGACACATTGGTTTTGTGGATTAATAATAAATGATGATTTAGTAAAATAAGTTTTAGGTTGCAGCTAAGTCTTTGGCCAACAATAAATCGCTAATAAAGTTTGCTTTGAAGAAGTCACTAGAGGATTTGACAGATATATATTTTTTTATTTATTCCAGTTAGATGTATTTTCTTTCAGCCTGTGGGGGGGCGGTGCAGAGCTCTGTTTAACCATCTCGCTGTGTGCAGGCAATAGAGCGTGGCGTGGTGTTTGAGGTCACGTACGCCGCCGCCATCAGAGACGCCACCATGAGGCGCTACACCATCACCAACGCCGTGTGTTTGATGGAGAGCTGTAAAGGAAAGGTGCGTCTCTTCCATCAGAGTGCTGACAACAAACATTTTATTGCGGAACCAAGCTCCTGTGGGTCAAAAATAAAAATTCTACATCAAACTGTTGTTGTTTTTCAGAATGTGATCATGTCCAGTGCAGCGGAGAAGGTCAGTTTACCAAAAAAAGAAAACATTTGTAGAGTGCACAGACACAAGTGAGGGAAGCCACCAAAACACCCCAGTACAAGCATGAAGGAGTTAGAAGCTGATATGGTCAGAGTGGAACAAGAAATCATGTAAAATGTGGGCCCCAGTTTGTCCAAAGGCAACTTAGGTGGTCCCCAGACCCTGGTGTCTACCCACACGAGCCCCATCAGGTTTGGACCTGGGTGCCGCCTTTCAATGGCCAGCACCCGTGAAGTTCCTCTCACAGAGTTCTTCTTTCACAGTGTCGAGTTTTGCAAAGTGTTTCATCGGGGCTGATGTGCCGAACCACAAACAATACAGTTTTCTCCTTTTGTCCTCTCTCTGTCTGTCTGCAGCCTCTGGAGCTCCGAGGTCCATATGACATCACCAACCTGTATCCTTTATGTTGCTTATGTCTGTCCAGAGCTACATTTCCTTTTTTGATGTGGGTTTTTGACACCCCGTACTGGTTTTGTGAGTACCAGGACCATTAGCGGCTCTTAGTGACACAGAGGTCTGACTTCCAGTATGGATTCTGTTTAAATGCCTGCAGGTTGATTATTCATTTATTTTTCTTCCTTCTGTCAGATTAGCAACATAAAAATTAAAGATTTGTACCACCCATGGCGTGACGTTGCCACGGTAGGTTTCTGCTTCCTGCCGCTACATGTATCCTGTTTGTGGGCGTGGGGTAGTTTTCTTTTTATTAAATGATTTGGTGGATGGCGACGTGTTGTGACCAAACCTGGTTATTCTGTTTCTCCTTTTATTTTTGTGATGTCACAAATGTTTTCCTGATCTGCATGTTCAGAGGTTTGCTATTCGGTTTGTCAGATGCAGTTGCAAAAGAAGCCGTTTCGTCCACCTGTAGATCAGTGCTTCTTCATGCAGGTACTTACTGCAGTTAGCGCACAGCACTCGCAGAGCACGCGCCGCTCTGCTGCTGTCCTCATTACATCTTTGTGTTGTCATAAAGACGGCAACATTTCTTTCTCCTTGTATTGGTTATTAACAGGTAGTATTCTAAAAAAAAAAAAAAAACCCTACTACTGCAAATAAAACAACTACTGAAAATCTGTAGTACTACTGTAAGTACTCACATAAATACTGTTATATGCCTGAAAATATCTACTCCAAATACTGGTTTTAAACAGTACAACTACAAATGAGATACAGTAGTGTTCAGAATAATAGTAATACAAACTCAAAACTATTATGTTCAAACTGCTTTTTTTTTTTAGCAATCCTGTGAATCACTAAACTAGTATTTAGTTGTATAACCACAGTTTTTCATGATTTCTTCACATCTGTGAGGCATTAATTTTGTTGGTTTGGAACCAAGATTTTTCTCATTTACTAGTGTGCTTGGGGTCATTTTCTTGTTGAAACACCCATTTCAAGGGCATGTCCTCTTCAGCATAAGGCAACATGACCTCTTCAAGTATTTTGACATATCCAAACTGATCCATGATACCTGGTATGTGATATATAGGCCCAACACCATAGTAGGAGAAACATGCCCATATCATGATGCTTGCACCACCATGCTTCACTGTCTTCACTGTGAACTGTGGCTTGAATTCAGAGTTTGGGGGTCGTCTCACAAACTGTCTGTGGCCCTTGGACCCAAAAAGAACAATTTTATTCTCATCAGTCCACAAAATATTCCTCCATTTCTCTTTAGGCCAGTTGATGTGTTCTTTGGCAAATTGTAACCTCTTCTGCACGTCTTTTATTTAACAGAGGGACTTCGTGAGGATTCATGCAATTAAATTAGCTTCACACAGGCGTCTTCTAACTGTCACAGTATTTACAGGTAACTTCAGACTGTCTTTGATCATCCTGGAGCTGATCAATGGGTGAGCCTTTGCCATTCTGGTTATTCTTCTATCCATTTTGATGGTTGTTTTCCGTTTTCTTCCACGCGTCTTTTTTTTTTTTTGTCCATTTTAAAGCATTGGAGATCATTGTAGATGAACAGCCTATAATTTTTTGCACCTGTGTAGTTGTGGCAGTCAGTAACGGTTACTTTTTTAGACCAAGCAGAGGGAAAAAAATATGGAATCACTCAATTCTGAGGAAAAAATTATGGAATCATGAAAAACAAAAGAACGCTCCAACACATCACTAGTATTTTGTTGCACCACTTCTGGCTTTTATAACAGCTTGCAGTCTCTGAGGCATGGACTTAATGAGTGACAAACAGTACTCTTCATCAATCTGGCTCCAACTTTCTCTGATTGCTGGACCATTTTCTTCAACTTCCACCAAATATTTTCAATTGGATTAAGATCCGGACTATTTGCAGGCCATGACATTGACCCTATGTGTCTTTAGGCAAGGAATGTTTTCACAGTTTTTGCTCTATGGCAAGATTCATTATCATCTTGAAAAATGATTTCGTCATCCCCAAACGTCCTTTCAATTGATGGGATAAGAAAAGTGTCCAAAATATCAACGTAAACTTGTGCATTTATTGATGATGTAATGACAGCCATCTCCCCAGTGCCTTTACCTGACATGCAGCCCCATATCATCAATGACTGTGGAAATTTACATGCTCTCTTCAGGCAGTCATCTTTATAAATCTCATTGGAACAGCACCAAACAAAAGTTCCAGCATCATCACCTTGCCCAATGCAGATTCAAGATTCATCACTGAATATGACTTTCATCCAGTCATCCACAGTCCACGATTGCTTTTCCTTAGCCCATTGTAACCTTGTTTTTTTTCTGTTTAGGTGTTAATGATGGCTTTTGTTTAGCTTTTCTGTATGTAAATCCCATTTCCTTTAGGCGGTTTCTGTCTTGATGCTTTGATGTCTTCCTTGGTCTACCAGTATGTTTGCCTTTAACAACCTTCCCATGTTGTTTGTATTTGGTCCAGAGTTTAGACACAGCTGACTGTGAACAACCAACATCTTTTGCAACATTGCGTGATGATTTACCCTCTTTTAAGAGTTTGATAATCCTCTCCTTTGTTTCAATTGACATCTCTCGTGTTGGAGCCATGATTCATGTCAGTCCACTTGATGCAACAGCTCTCCAAGGTGTGATCACTCCTTTTTAGATGCAGACTAATGAGCAGATCTGATTCGATGCAGGTGTTAGTTTTGGGGATAAAAATTTACAGGGTGATTCCATAATTTATTCCTCAGAATTGAGTGATTCCATATTTTTTTCCCTCTGCTTGGTCTAAAAAAGTAACTGTTACTGACTGCCACAATTATTTTTCCTGATTTCTTATAGTGTTTCTTAAAGCCAGAAAGTTGCCATTTGAAATGACTTTAGTTTTGTGTCATGTCTGTGATCTGCTTTTTTTCTACAAAATTAAACAACTGAATGAACATCCTCCGAGGCCGGTGATTCCATAATTATTGCCAGGGGTTGTATTATTGTGAACACCCCTTTTCTACCTTTTTTACTAATAGCCCAATTTCATAGCCTTAAGAGTGTGCATATCATGAATGCTTGGTCTTGTTGGATTTGTGAGAATCTACTGAATCTACTGGTACAATATTTCCCATGTAACAATAAGAAATATACTCAAAACCTGGATTAATCTTTTTAGTCACATAGCACTACTATTATTCTTGACACTACTGTATGTACTTCTGTTGCAACTTTAAAGTTCTACTAGTACTTTTGTTTGAATAAGTACTTTTTCTGTCACTAACTGTTATAAATGTATTTCATTGTTCCTTTGTTCAAGGCAGTATAATCAGTAAGCGCTGCTCACATGGCCTCTTGCGATCATGTGATTTTATTTTATTGTTTTACAGAAACAAGGAAGACAGCCAGTGGCGTCATCCGTACCATGAAGTCCTCCATTGATTCCTCCTGCCAGCAGGGGGCTCCAGCTCACACTGCAGAGCGTAGGTTGGCTGACCTGTTTAAAAACAAAACAAACAAAACCTTCAGAACCTTTTTGAAAGTCAAAGACCATTTGGAACATCACAAAAACTGCAATAAGAAAATAAATGAAAGAACAAAAAGCTGCAAAGTGTTTAGTATATTTTTGACATCCCTCAGAAATCATCTCATGGGTCTCTCTCTCTCTCTCTCTCTCCCGCTCTCCCCCCCCCCCCCCCCCCCCCCAGGTGAAGCTCCTCCTGCCAAAAGAGCCAAACCACACCCCCTGACTGAGTGATTGACAGCCGCCTTTTGGGCTTTTGGCTGATTCTTTTGTTATTGTGTTTTTTGTGTTTTTTTTTTTTTTTTTTACTTTAAATAAACTGCTGTTTGTTGATAGCGGTGGTTTTCTCTCTGGCCTTGCAGCTAAAATTTTGTGGGTTCAGTGTCCCACTTCCTTTCTGTGTGGATTTTGCGTGTTCTCCTCTCGGCTTTCCTTCAAATATCATTAGGTTCTTTCTCCTTATAGACTTTCAGACATCTAGAGAATTTTCTGAGCTGCTAACAACAGTAGAAAGATGAGAACAACACTTAAAAACAGATGTAACGACAGTAAAAAAAAAAAGGTAAAAATGACAGTAAATAACATGAAACAGTAAAATGATGAGAATGACTGTAAGAGATGAAACAGTAAAAAAAGATGTAAACAACAATAAAAGGATGAGAAATACAGTAAGAAAAGGTGAGGAAAAACACAAAAAATGAAATGATAGTAGAAAACAGTTAAAATGACAGTAAAAAAGATGAAAGTAAAACAATGAGAATTACCATAACACCATAACTGATGAAACTAAGTTAAAAAAAGATGACAAATACAGTTTTAAAAAAAAAATGGAGAAAAACACTAAACAAAGATGAAATGCCAGTAAAAAAGAAACAGGAAAAAACTGTTAACATGATAGTGAAAAAGATGAAACCGTAAAACTGAGAGTGACCGTAACAGATGAAACTGAAAGTTAAAAAAAGATGAGAATAACAGTAAAAAAGATGACAACTGTAACCAAAAAAAGATGAAAATGACGGTAAAAAGATGACAAAGATGAGAAGGATAGTAAAAATATGGGAATGGTAAAATAAGATGTGACAGTAAAAAAACAAAAACGATGAGAATGACAGTAAAACGATGAAAACAGTAAAAAAAAAAAGGATGACAGATGAGAATGGTAAAAAAAAAGATGAGAACTACAGTAAAACTGATTAACAATACAAAAGATGAGAACGACAGTAAAAGAGACATCCAGTAAAAAAAAAAAAAAAAAAGTTAGTAAAAAAACATACAGTAAAATGATAATGACAGTGAAAAAGATGAGACTGCACTGAGTGATGATTGTACAATGAAGGTTTGGTGTAATTGTGAACACATCAACTAAAGAGCATGTGAAAATGAAGCTCTTGGTCTAATTCTTCATTATAAAACATGTAGGAAGCCTCCCATAGGCCACATACAAGCAAAGACCACAGAGTCCATTAGTGTTCTGGGGAGGACATGACACACTGGACGTACTTTTTTTATCCCATGGGATAAAAAAACTTTTCAACCTACCATCCGTGGTTCTCAAGACCAGGCACCTAAGTGGCTCTATTCTATTCTTTTTTTTGTTTGTTTTTTTTGATATTTAGATATACCTTAGTATACACTAGTAGAGTTCTACCTTAGAATTGGAATGTATTATACAGTGAGGAAAATAAGTATTTGAACACCCTGCGATTTTGCAAGTTTTCCCACTTAGAAATCATGGAGGGGTCTGAAATTTTCATCTTAGGTGCATGTCCACTGTGAGAGATATAATCTAAAAAAAAAAAAAAAATCCGGAAATCACAATGTATGATTTTTTAAATATTTTATTTGTATGTTACTGCTGCAAATAAGTATTTGAACACCTACCAACCAGCAAGAATTGTGGCTCACACAGACCTGTTAATTTTTCTTTAAGAAGCCCTCTTATTCTGCACTCTTTACCTGTATTAATTGCACCTGTTTGAACTTACCTGTATAAAAGACACCTATTCACACACTCAATCAATCACACTCCAACCTGTCCACCACAGCCAAGACCAAAGAGCTGTCTAAGGACACCAGGGACAAAAGGACAACAGGCAAGCAGCTTGGTAGAAGACAACAACTGTTATGATTATTTATTAGAAAGTGGAAGAAACACAAGATGACTGTCAATCTCGCTCGGTCTGGGATTCCATGCAAGATCTCACTTTGTTGGGTAAGGATGATTCTGAGAAAGTTCAGAACTACACAGGAGGACCCGGTCAATGACCTGAAGAGAGCTGGGACCACAGTCACAAGGATTACATAAGTAACACATGATGCTGTCATGGTTTAAAATCCTGCAAGGCAGCAAGGTTTCCCTGCTCAAGCCAGCACATGTCCAGGCCCCTTTGAAGTTCACCAGTGACCATCTGGATGATCCAGAGGAGGCATGGGAGAAGATCATGTGGTCAGATGAGACCAGAATAGAGCTTTTTGGAATCAACTCCACTTACCATGTTTATAGGATGAGAACAACCCCAAGAAAACCATCCCAACCGTGAAGCATGGGGGTGGAAACATCATACTCTGGGGGTGCTCTTCTGCAAAGGGGACAGGACGACTTCACCGTATTGAAGGGAGGATGGATGGGGTCATGTATTGCGAGATTTTGGCAAACCACCTCCTTCCCTCAGTAAAAGCATTGAAGATGGGTCATGGCTGGGTCTTCCAGCATGACAATGACCCCAAACACACAGCCAGGGCAACTAAGGAGGGGCTCCGTAAGAAGCATTTCAAGGTCCTGGAGTGGCCTGGCCAGTCTCCAGACCTGAACTCAATAGAAAATCTTTGGAGGGAGCTGAAACTCCAAACGTGAAAGATCTAGAGAAGATCTGTATGGAGGAGTGGACCAAAATCCCTGCTGCAGTGTGCAAATCTGGTGAAAAACTACAGAAAACGTTTGACCTCTGTAATTGCAAACAAAGGCTACTGTACCAAATATTAACATTGATTTTCACAGGTGTTCAAATACTTATTTGCAGCAGTAACATACAAATAAATTATAAAAAAAAATCATACATTGTCATTTCCGGTTTTTTTTTTTTTTTTTAGATTATGTCTCTCACAGTGGACATGCACCTAAGATGAAAATTTCAGACCCCTCCATGATTTCTAAGTGGGAGAACTTGCAAAATCGCAGGGTGTTCAAATACTTATTTTCCTCACTGTAGAAGACATACCTTACTGAATTTTCATACTGTACTGCTCAGCAGTACTTCTGTACCTATGAGGTCTGGGGTAATATCTCCAAAAACACCCCACAGCTACTATGCACGCTCCAAAAAACGAGCCATAAGAATCAGAAAGAATGTAGGATACAGAGAAGTATCCTACAGTTATTTTTAAAGTCAGCCACTCTCAAAATTATGGATTTTTTTTTATTTAAGACTACACAAATAATGTGGGGCTGTAAAATGTGTTGAAAGTTGGATAAATATTTTTGAACGGGGTTATATAGAGGGATGATATTGATAATGACTACCGATTTCATTGATACTGACTACCGATTTCAATGGTCAATAGGAATTATGCATTGGTTAAAAAAAAAGTCTTCCTGTTACTTTTCAAACATAATTTGTCTTACTTTATTATTATTATTATTATTATAATACTTTTATTATTTTATGCTGGTGTTATTTTCTAATTCAGAAATGTGTTACATGTGTTTGAAACTGATATTAAATTCACTTTTTAATTTTATTTAGCGATGTGTAGAGGCGTTAAGAAGCGCTTGGTGGCGGTATAACACTACACTTCAGTAAACAGAAGAAGAAGAAAGTTCAGGCGCGTGTATAAATGTGTTATATGGTCTGTGCTTAGTGTTTAGCTTAGCAAAAAATATTAATGTAGTTGAAAAAACATTTAAGGGACAAAAGTGACGTCACGCTGCTAGGCTAAGCGGCTAGGTGTTAGCATGCAGTGTGTTGAGGTGCTAAAGAGGAGTTTGGAGGTTAAAGAGGAGCTGAAGAGCAGCGTAGCGGTAAGATAAAAAAAAAAATCACTCAGAAAGCGAAGCATTTTACACGTTCACCATAAAGTGTTAAACATTTCTCGAGTATAAATCCAGTTTAACTACAAATCTTGAAACACATTGTTCACCTTTCTGCTCAGAAAAACTAGACTGGCACGGATGCTGCGTTCGTGTGTACTCGGAACTCTGGAAGTCGAGAAGCAACAAAACATGATAGAAGCAACGGAAAAGTGCAATGAACAAACATTCAAGTCGTAAACAGACAGAATCCGTGTCGACTGAGGTCACAGAGCTGACATTGCAGCAATAAACAGAATAAACTTTTCATTAATTTTTTACTTGTGTGTAGTGTTTGATGAGAGGTTTATGCAGTAAACATATCTGAGGGATACTGACTTCAATTGTAGACCGTGTTGTTCTTGGTACAGCGTAGGTCGCATAGGTCGCAAACCCATGACATTCCCCCTCTCAAGATGGAGAAGGAAAACATCACAGAAAGGAGCTCTGTGTCCTTTTCCCGAGCATTTAGATCATATATAGGATATACCGACTTAAATAAACGACTTCCGACTTGCATCAAAACGCAGCATCAGAGAAGATTACAGAGAGGATCTCTGTAAGCTCCTCTGTGTGTGTGTCTGTGTGTGTGTGTATATAAGTAAGCTGGTAGGTTTTAATTGTTGTAAAGTTATACTTAAGCTCCACCCATCTCTGGAATTGTGGAGGCTGGCAAAGTTTTAGAGCAGCAGCCCAGAGCATTTTGGTCAAACGAACGAGGTACCAATATCCGAGGTCAGGATCTTGTACTTTGTGTTATATGACATGCAGAAATGAATGTCTGCTGGGGACCCCCTGCTGCGACTGACCCCTAGGACCCTAAATAGGGGGTCAAAAAAATGAGCTGGATCAAACGAAGGAGGTACCACAAAATACTAGTGTAGTCTGAACTGGCATAGTACACAGTCATTGAAACAGCCCTTGCCAGACATTTTGTCCTCTGCAAGGGGGGTGCCAGACACCCCTAAAGGGGTCCCAAAATTTGGGCTCAGTTAAACATTCAAGGTACCACATGAAACCAAGTTTGTATGAATCTTCATTATGTACTAAATGTATAATGAGCAACATCAGACAAAATTTCTGCTGCATTGGCCCTGCCAGACACCCCCAAAAATGAACCCCTTTTCTGGCAATAGTAAAATTGGGCTACATTAAACTTCAAAAGTACCACAAAAAAGCTGCACCAAATGAATACGAGGTCTGTCAATAAAGTATAGGTCCTTTTTATTTTTTTCAAAAACTATATGGATTTCATTCATATGTTTTTACGTCAGGCATGCTTGAACCCTCGTGCGCATGCGTGAGTTTTTCCACGCCTGTCGGTGACGTCATTTGCCTGTGAGCACTCCTTGTGGGAGGAGTCGTCCAGCCCCTCGTCGGAATTCCTTTGTCTGAGAAGTTGCTGAGAGACTGGCGCTTTGTTTGATCAAAATTTTTTCTAAACCTGTGAGGCACATCGAAGTGGACACGGTTCGAAAAATTAAGCTGGTTTTCGGTGAAAATTTTAACGGCTGATGAGAGATTTTGAGGTGATACTGTCGCTTTAAGGACTTCCCACGGTGCGGGACGTCGTGCAGCGCTCCCAGGCGCCGCCGTCAGCCTGTTTCAAGCTGAAAACCTCCACATTTCAGGCTCTATTGATCCAGGACGTTGTGAGAGAACAGAGAAGTTTCAGAAGAAGTCGGTTTCAGCATTTTATCTGGATATTCCACTGTTAAAGGAGATTTTTTTAATGAAAGACGTGCGGACGGATTGCAGCGTGGGCTCGCAGCCGTTGCGATGCTCCGCCACAGGAAAAACACCTCCGTTGGAAACCTTAAGGACAAGTTGGAACATGTCCAGCTGTTAAACAATTTCTCATATACTCACTCCACTGAAAGCCATCAAAAGCCACCTGGATTTTACAAATGGTTATCAACACGGAGGTGTTTTTCCTGTGCCGCCGCACCGTGCTGGCTGCGTCCCGACGTGCGGACCCGTCCGCACGTCTTTCATTAAAAAAAATCTCCTTTAACAGTGGAATATCTGGATAAAATGCTGAAACCGACTTCTTCTGAAACTTCTCTGTTCTCTCACGACGTCCTGGATCAATAGAGCCTGAAATGTGGAGGTTTTCAGCTTGAAACAGGCTGACGACGGCGCCTGAGAGTGCTGCGCGACGTCTCGCACCGTGGGAAGTCCTTAAAGCGACAGTATCACCTCAAAATCTCTCATCAGCCGTTAAAATTTTCACCGAAAACCATCTTAAATTTTCGAACCGTGTCCACTTCGATGTGCCTCACAGGTTTAGAAAAAATTTTGATCAAACAAAGCGCCAGTCTCTCAGCAACTTCTCAGACAAAGGAATTCCGACGAGGGGCTGGACGACTCTTCCCACAAGGAGTGCTCACAGGCGAATGACGTCACCGACAGGCGTGGAAAAACTCACGCATGCGCACGAGGGTTCAAGCATGTCTGACGTAAAAACATATGAATGAAAGCCATATAATTTTTGAAAAAAATAAAAAGGACCTATACCTTATTGACAGCCCTCGTATGTGTATCATAGAGTATTTAAATTTACCTTTGCCAGACATTTTATCACAGGGGGGTGCCAGATGGCCCTTAAATTTAGACTTTAAACATTCAAGGTACCACATGAAACCAAGTTTGTATGAATCTTCATTAGTATAATGAGCAACACCAGACAAAATTTCTGCTGCATTGGCCCTGCCAGACACCCCCAAAAATGAACCTTTTTTTAAGGCAATGGTAAGATTGTGCTAGATTAAACTTCAAAAGTAGCACAAAACAGGCTGCACCAAATGAATATGTGTATCATATCATACAATATTTAGATTGACCATTGCCTGACATTTTGTCCTCTGCATTGGGGGTGCCAGACCCCCCTAAAAGAGTCCCAAAATAAAGGCTTGGTTAAGCATTTAAGGTATCGCATGAAACCAACTTTTGTTGCAAGGTTCTGTGTTGCATTGGCCACTCTAGACACTCCCAAAATTGATTTTTTTTTCTATTAATTGCCACCAACAGATGATACCACAACCTTTTGATACCTAATGGATGAAGTCCTTAGAATGGGTAATAGGTGGCAGCCTTTTTCTATAAAAAAGGTCACCACCTTGTTTCAAAACAATTAAACACCATCTTGTTTCAAAACAATGAACAAGTGATTGAAATTTCATTCCATTTCCCTTGTTATTCTCTTATGGATTAAGGTAAGTAAAGCACATATATGTATGTGACTATAAATGATGATCTCCACAAGGAACTCCATTAAAGAGTGATAAAATCCTGTATTGAAATGAAAGGAAATGTAGGTCAGTTAGCACTGTTTAATCCCAATGGTGTAAGCATGTGGACAACTACTGGCCAAGGTATATGTAGGCTATCAGCACACATCTGCTAAGCTACATAGGAGCCCTGGTGTGTAGAAGATATTGGACTCAATCAGTGTGATATTGTTCTGTATCTATTGATGTAAAGTGGAACAAACATGAATATAGGCCTACTGCTGCTGCATAATAGCAGTCTCTCTAGCAGGGAGGTAAAATACACTGTCGGACTGACAGGACCTTCAAGATAAATCATTTGCTAGGCCTAACAACACAGGAGGTCGCCTTATCCAGTTCTTCATTAGTCTGTCTCGTAGAGATGCCCCAGACCAAAGCCAAGCTGAGAAATTTGTTCCTTGTATGGCATGAAGGATGCAGTGAAGAACATCAATGAAGCTAGATGTGAAGCTGTGCCAGATGACTGGGAAAGTAGACAAGGTGACCTTAATGGCTTATGACCATAGATTTTTTTTTGGTATGCTAAAAGTACATATAAAAAATACTTTCAATATTTTGCCACACATTCTTAATACCAGTATGTACTGATGTAAAAAACAGAGAAGTTCTATTAGATATATCTACCATCCAACATAAGAATATGTTAAAACCTGAGTTTATCTTGAAGTGAATATTTTTCCATGGGGGAAAAAATTAAGTGTGCACTTCTACCTCCATGTGCAAAGACTGTCTACAAGAAACTACAACGAGCACGCTATATAAGTATTCTCTGGGGAAATGCGGACACTGCAAATCCCGGTGATAGTTTGGACCCTCTGAAGTATGGTTGGAAAAAAGAACAATGATGCTACACCCCTGATTGGTACACCGGCCCTACTATGCCAGATGATCTTTTTAAGGTGATTGAACAAGAAGATGACAATGTGTGCGAGGTTGAAAATGAGCTGGAAGTTGCTTGGCCAGAGGAGAAGTGGGATGATTCCAATACAGAAAATGGTTGGAGCGATGATTCTGACAATGAGACTGATATGTAACTTTCTGCGTAATTTTTCTTCAGACGAAGCAGTGGACCGTTCATAAATTCATAATACCATTCCAAGTATTTTGTTTGAAGATGACATTTCATTTGATACAATATGTACATGTACTTACTTTTTTGGCTAAGGGCTCAATTTAACAGTAGCAAAGAGAAAGAGTCTAATTGTTTTGGTGTCTCAGTGAGGGCTCGTACAATGAAAAAATTGTCATTTGCTTTGCATATTTTATAAATTGTGACTGTTGTTTCAAACTAGGCTCCAGGTCATGTGTTTTATGTCTGGCATAGCTCTTATTTTAGAACCCTTTTCAGGGGTTTAGTAATGGTTAATGTCACAGGAGCCAATCAGTGTGATGTATGTGTGTAGGATGTATAACCATTTGATTACCTTCAATGATTAATCTAACCATCAAATAGAAGCTGTGGGCTTATTTTAGTAGTGTCTGACAGGTCCAATGCAGAATTGTGCAGGGTATCCTATGTCTTAAAATTTCTGGCAAAGGTAAAATCTAAATATTGTATGATACACATATTCATTTGGCGCAGCTTCTTTGTGGTACTTTTAAAGTTTAATCTAGCACAATTTAACAATTGCCATAAGAAGGGTTCATTTTTGGGGGTGTCTGGCAGAGCCAATGCAGCAGAAATTTTGTCTGGCATTACTCATTATATATTTAGTACATAATGAAGATTCATGTGGTACCTTGAATGTTTAACTGAGCCCAAATTTTGGGACCCTTTTAGGGGTGTCTGGCACCCCCCTTGCAGAGGACAAAATGTCTGGCAAGGGCTGTTTCAATGACTGTGTACTATGCCGATTCAGACTACATTGGTATTTTGTGGTACCTCCTTCGTTTGATCCAGCACAATTTTGGCCCTCTATTTGGGGTCCCAGGGGTCAGACGCAGCAGGGGGTCCCTGGCAGACATTCATTTCTGCATGTCATATAACACAACGTACAAGATCCTGACCTCAGATATTGGTACCTCGTTCGTTTGACCAAAATGCTCTGGGCTGCCGGTCTATTTTCTTGTAAATGATTTGAAGAACAAAGTTCTGCTGGAAAGTTTTGAAATTTCAGCGAGCACTTTGCTGATTGTTCTCAGAAAAGGATGCGTTTGGGGGCAGAGCTCCAGACTGCTGCGTATCCCATGGAAACGTCCCACAGCGACTGTGTGTCCAATCATTATCAACAACAGCAGGTGAGTGGTTGTCATGGCAACATCCACATTAAGGCCTGTAATGTCACAGACATAAAAAAAAACACCATTGTGACGACTGCAGAATCTTTGTGTCCAACCTTCCACTGTAGGACAGAACCACAGAATGAATGAATGAATGAACATCACAGAGCATGTCATCCAGGATATCAGTGAATGATTTTATTTTTTTATTAATTTGTCCATAATTAAAAAGAAAGCTCTTGAAAGTCCTCCCCCCCCATTTTCAGTGAGGACTAGGCCTGAAAAAAGTTCTAAGAGAAACTCTGACACCACTGTAGTCATTATTTAGCTGTTATCCTGCTGTTTCCATTGTAATATGTCCATCTGTGCTACAGAATGGTCCAGTTTGGTTGAAACCAGCCCCTCTCTGCTGCCCCCGTTGTCTGGGAGGAGAATCGGTGAGTTCAAGGAAATATCTGATACAGTTTCTACATCATTGTGAAATGTGATTCCTCTGTGTTAATTAGTTCTCAGGTTGATCTTTCATCTCTGCACAATGTAAATAAACTGTTTTGCTGACCTTGATGTCACAAATGATGCTGTGACCTTTGTGGAAGCAATAGAAACTGCCTGCAACATGTGAGTAGCTGAGTGAGGAATCGGACTGTCTGGGTTTGTGATTGTCATGGATCCAGACTAAAATCCAGGTTTTCAGTAACTTCCTGGACTCGGCCATCAGAAGTGTTTCTGCATTTGGTGAAGGTGTTGAACTTGTAAAGAGACATTCACCGATCTCAGCAGTGACGTTCATGTCTCTAGGTCCTCGTCCTTTGAGATCCAGAGATGTCTGGGAAGATCATGTGGAGTCGTGAGGTCAAAGATCAGAGGTGTTTGGTGATGCTGATATCTTTGCAGAAGAACGAAGGTCCAAGTCTTTAGGGTCATAGTGCTTATCTTACTGTGTGGTTGTCAGGCTTGGATGCTAACCAGTGACCCATGGTGACAACTGGATGTCTTTGGTACCAGGTCTCTGTGGTGGATCCTTGGGCCCCGCTGGAATGACTTTGTGTCAATTGAATACTTACTTAGTGAGACTCCGATGAGGAGAAGTACCAACATTGTGAGGGAACATCAGCTACAACACTTATTCCATGTGGTGTGTTTCTCTGGACATGAACCAGCATGCAGGCACCTCAGTGTTGAGGACCACAACTGCTGTAGAACATCAAAGACACGCCCACTTCTCCCCTGGACAGTGACACTCCCATGTTTCCCCTGGCCGCAGCAGATGATGGTTCCTTTGGAAATGTGGGGATGGACCAACTGTCTGTCTCGATGGTTCCTAACCAGGACCAAGGACAGTTTCATTGTGTAGTGGTGCTTCTCGATTTGAACAAAATGTAATTATAATGTACCAGAAATTTCAGCTGTTTTCAGTACAGTGTGAAATGACTCATTAGGCTAGTTTCTCTTGAAGCATCATCTGAAGCAACTTTGCTTTTGAACAAACCACAGAACATCAAGCAGCTGCAGAATTTTCAGGAAAATTAAAGTTAGAAGCAAGCCTGCTGGCTGGCTGTGTTAATTAATGTGCATTTTCTGTGTTTTTATGAAGCACAAGCACACTGATGGACAAAGTGTGATGGGTTTCTTTGTGTGACAAAAGTTAGAAATGAGGTGAATTTGAACACTTTTTTTTTTCTTTTCAGGGTCACATCAGTCACATCCTGGGTCGCTGATGAAGGACATTCCTACAGGGGGCGCTGTGGCAGTCTCCAGAGGTGCCCTAGAAACAAACAAACAACCAGATAGACAGACAAACAGACACTGTGCTTCCGTCCATGAAGGTTTCATGTTTCACACCTTCACTTAAGGTGAATGCAGCTGATTTTTTTTTTTCATTCCAGTACGATGGCGCCGCCCTGCTGGTCAGGTTTCAGTTGATGCGCTTCAGTCACAAAATCAGAATGTTTTTAAAACAATTTTTAGTAGCGTTTTTGTCACCGGTGTCATGCATTGTGCATACGGTGAAGTACTGTTCCATGTTTTAAAACAGACGTGTCTATTTCTACATGGATGATATGCTGATTGGTTCACATAGTTTCAAGATCCACACTGTTTTGTTGTTTTTTTTTTTTTTACTTTTTGGATTAAACAGATTGATGCTGATTGGATGCATGTTACCGTCAGTGCTGTCATTGTTTAAATTCATCCAGAAGAAACCCCAAAACTGGCTTCTTGCTCAGTGACAGTTTACTGGGTGACTTGCACACAGGGTTTGACCCACAGCTCCACCTGCGCCACACGTTGAGAGGTTCAATCATCAGAGAATGTGAGGCTCCTGAATATTGACGGAGGGTTCAGGTTAGGCCACCTACAAACAAAAAGCTTCTGATTTAACATGTAAGAGTCATGTGACAGGATATCATGGCCATCAAACAGGATGAAAGGGGGCAGATATTAACAAGCTGAATGTCTGAGTGTTCCTGAATGCACCACTTGGATTCAGCCCACTGCTAGAATGCCAATCCATTGTTTCTTTACCAATCAGAGCTCACAAATCAGACACTTTGATTTAAAAACAACAAAAACAGTTTACATCAACCGACAACTCCAAATGCTTATTTGACACTGGTGCCATGGTTATATTCACTGACTGAATATGTTTTCCCTTTTTGAACTTTGACCTCTCTAAGAAGGATTTTTCTGTTTTCCAGTCGCTTGAAATCACTAAAGGATATTATTGTCAGTGCAAATAATTCAGTCTGCATCATTAAAATAAAAAAGTTTGTAAAATGTCATTGCAATAAAGTAAAATATTTACTCAAACTTAAAAAAAAAAACAGAAATCAGTAACATGTTAATAAAGCCTTAAAAGGTCTTTTTACTCAGGTATTTAAAAGTATTTTAGAGTTAATGGATGGTTTTCATTCCAAATGTTTTAATCGTTTGTCTAGCGTTGGGACCAGGAGGCAGAGCTGTGGTCTTATACACCTCTCTGCAGCTTCTCTCCCCCTGCCATCCCCCTATTACCCCATCCCCGTAGAGACGGTGCCTGCTCCCAGACCACCAATAACTAGCAAAAATCTATTTAAGCATAAAAATTCAAAAAGAAAAAATAATATAGCACCTTCAATTGCACCACAGACTAAAACAGTTAAATGTGGTCTATTAAACATTAGGTCTCTTTCTTCTAAGTCCCTGTTGGTAAATGATATAATAATTGATCTACGTATTGATTTATTCTGCCTAACAGAAACTTGGTTACAGCAGGATGAATATGTTAGTTTAAATGAGTCAACACCCCCGAGTCACACTAACTGTCAGAATGCTCGTAGCACGGGCCGGGGCGGAGGATTAGCAGCAATCTTCCATTCCAGCTTATTAATTAATCAAAAACCTAGACAGAGCTTTAATTCATTTGAAAGCTTGTCTCTTAGTCTTGTCCATCCAAATTGGAAGTCCCAAAAACCAGTTTTATTTGTTATTATCTATCGTCCACCTGGTCGTTACTGTGAGTTTCTCTGTGAATTTTCAGACCTTTGTCTGACTTAGTGCTTAGCTCAGATAAGATAATTATAGTGGGCGATTTTAACATCCACACAGATGCTGAGAATGACAGCCTCAACACTGCATTTAATCTATTATTAGACTCTATCGGCTTTGCTCAAAAAGTAAATGAGTCCACCCACCACTTTAATCATATTTTAGATCTTGTTCTGACTTATGGTATGGAAATAGAAGACTTAACAGTATTCCCTGAAAACTCCCTTTTGTCTGATCATTTTTTAATAACATTTACATTTACCCTGATGGACTACCCTGCAGTGGGGAATAAGTTTCATTACACTAGAAGTCTTTCAGAAAGCGCTGTAACTAGGTTTAAGGATATGATTCCTTCTTTATGTTCTCTAATGTCATATACCAACACAGAGCAGAGTAGCTACCTAAACTCTGTAAGGGAGTTAGAGTATCTTGTCAATAGTTTTACATCCTCATTGAAGACAACTTTGGATGCTGTAGCTCCTCTGAAAAAGAGAGCTTTAAATCAGAAGTGTCTGACTCCGTGGTATAACTCACAAACTCGTAGCTTAAAGCAGATAACCCGTAAGTTGGAGAGGAAATGGCGTCTCACTAATTTAGAAGATCTTCACTTAGCCTGGAAAAAGAGTTTGTTGCTCTATAAGAAAGCCCTTCGTGAAGCTAGGACATCTTTCTACTCATCACTAATTGAAGAAAATAAGAACAACCCCAGGTTTCTTTTCAGCACTGTAGCCAGGCTGACAAAGAGTCAGAGCTCTATTGAGCTGAGTATTCCATTAACTTTAACTAGTAATGACTTCATGACTTTCTTTGCTAACAAAATTTTGACTATTAGAGAAAAAATTACTCATAACCATCCCAAAGATGTATCGTTATCTTTGGCTGCTTTCAGTGATGCCGGTATTTGGTTAGACTCTTTCTCTCCGATTGTTCTGTCTGAGTTATTTTCATTAGTTACTTCATCCAAACCATCAACATGCTTATTAGACCCCATTCCTGCCAGGCTGCTCAAGGAAGTCCTACCATTATTTAATGATTCAATCTTAAATATGATCAATCTATCTTTGTTAGTTGGTTATGTACCACAGGCCTTTAAGGTGGCAGTAATTAAACCATTACTTAAAAAGCCATCACTTGACCCAGCTATCTTAGCTAATTATAGGCCAATCTCCAACCTTCCTTTTCTCTCAAAGATTCTTGAGAGGGTAGTTGTAAAACAGCTAACTGATCACCTGCAGAGGAATGGTCTATTTGAAGAGTTTCAGTCAGGTTTTAGAATTCATCATAGTACAGAAACAGCATTAGTGAAGGTTACAAATGATCTTCTTATGGCTTCGGACAGTGGACTTATCTCTGTGCTTGTTCTGTTGGACCTCAGTGCTGCTTTTGATACTGTTGACCATAAAATTTTATTACAGAGATTAGAGCATGTCATAGGTATTAAAGGCATTGCGCTGCGGTGGTTTGAATCATATTTGTCTAATAGATTACAGTTTGTTCATGTAAATGGGGAATCTTCTTCACAGACTAAAGTTAATTATGGAGTTCCACAAGGTTCTGTGCTAGGACCAATTTTATTCACTTTATACATGCTTCCCTTGGGCAGTATTATTAGACGGTATTGCTTAAATTTTCATTGTTACGCAGATGATACCCAGCTTTATCTATCCATGAAGCCAGAGGATACGCACCAATTAGCTAAACTGCAGGATTGTCTTACAGACATAAAGACATGGATGACCTCTAATTTCCTGCTTTTAAACTCACATAAAACTGAAGTTATTGTACTTGGCCCCACAAATCTTAGAAGCATGGTGTCTAACCAGATCGTTACTCTGGATGGCATTTCCCTGATCTCTAGTAATACTGTGAGAAATCTTGGAGTTATTTTTGATCAGGATATGTCATTCAAAGCGCATATTAAACAAATATGTAGGACTGCCTTTTTGCATTTACGCAATATCTCTAAAATCAGAAAGGTCTTGTCTCAGAGTGATGCTGAAAAACTAATTCATGCATTTGTTTCCTCTAGGCTGGACTATTGTAATTCATTATTATCAGGTTGTCCTAAAAGTTCCCTAAAAAGCCTTCAGTTGGTTCAGAATGCTGCAGCTAGAGTACTGACGGGGACTAGCAGGAGAGAGCATATCTCACCCGTGTTGGCCTCCCTTCATTGGCTTCCTGTTAATGCTAGAATAGAATTTAAAATTCTTCTTCTTACTTATAAGGTTTTGAATAATCAGGTCCCATCTTATCTTAGGGACCTCGTAGTACCATATTACCCCATTAGAGCGCTTCGCTCTCAGACTGCGGGCTTACTTGTAGTTCCTAGGGTTTGTAAGAGTAGAATGGGAGGCAGAGCCTTCAGCTTTCAGGCTCCTCTCCTGTGGAACCAGCTCCCAATTCAGATCAGGGAGACAGATACCCTCTCTACTTTTAAGATTAGGCTTAAAACTTTCCTTTTCGCTAAGGCTTATAGTTAGGGCTGGATCGGGTGACCCTGGACCATCCCTTGGTTATGTTGCTTTAGACGTAGACTGTGTTTCATAATTATTGTATGGCCTTGCCTTGCAATGTGGAGCGCCTTGGGGCAACTGTTTGTTGTGATTTGGCGCTATACAAGAAAAAAGTTGATTGATTGATTGGTTTGTAATGTGACACATTTCTAAACTGCTTCCATGTGACTGAATTTAATCTGCAGGATTGTATGTATTTTGGCCACAGCTAATTAGCTCAGGCACTAAGTGTGAGTCCAACTTGTTTTAAATGTGTTATTGGTTTGTTTGAGAGAATTAAAATGTTGATTAGTGTTGCTGTTCACACGTAACAGAAGAATTGTGTTGAGTTCTTTCTTAGTTGGGTTTTAGTCTTTTTCCAAACTTCATGAATCTGTTTTGTGAAACTGATCCAAGGACTCTGAAACAAGTAGTACATCCAGGTACTTGGAGTGTACTGTATCGTCAGCAGCAAGCAGTACATCACAATCAGAATAGTAGAAGTCAAAATCCACCCGGGTGATAAACTACCTCTGTTGTGTGCAAACAGGATATGCTACACTATTTATTATTCCATGACGCATGTGGAGCCTTGTAACAAAGAAGAAAGTCCTTGTAAAATTAAAAGGAAATGGTGTTCATAGTATATGAGGGGCTGTGGACCTGTACAAATATACATTAGGAGCCATTTAATTAAATAATTTATGTATTTTTTTTTGCCATTGCAAAATATTAATTTTTGCAGCATATCAGTTAACATCCAGGTCAAAGGACGGGTAAGATGGCTGGCATAGTATGTCTGAATTGTGTCCCTGCTATTCACTCACGTACTGTCTGACATTAAGTACATCCTGAGTATTTGGACATGTGAAAGATTTTAAGAGACATTGAGACACCTCATACAGTTGTATGCAATAGTTTGGGCACCCCTGATAATTTTCATGATTTTCATTCATAAATCATTGGTTGTTTGGGTCAGCAGTTTCAGTTAAATATATAGCCGACAAACAGTGATATTTCAGAAGTGAAATGAAGTTCATAGGATTTACAGAAAGTATGCAATAATTTAAACAAAATTAGGCAGGTACATAAATTTGGGAACCCCACCAGAAAAAAACATCAATATTTAGTCAATCCTCCTTTTGCAGAAATAACAGCCTCTAAGTGCTTCTTATAGCTTCTAATGAGAGTCTGGATTGTGGTTGAAGGTATTTTGGACCATTCTTCTTTACAAAACATCTCCAGTTCAGTCAGGTTTGTTGGTTTCCGAGCACAGACAGCCCACTTAAAATGACACCACAGATTTCCAATAATATTCAGGTCTGGGGACTGAGATGGCCATTCCATAACATTGTACTTGGTCCTGTGCATGAATGCCTTAGTATATTTTGAGCAGTGTTTAGGGTCGTGTTGAAAGAGTAAACAAGGGACCTGGGTTTTAGTGGGGAATTGAACAAACAAACAAACCTTCTTGCTCTGTGACAAATGCAATTTAACTCAGATGTCAAGAATAATTGTCTTTGATTTATATTTTTAGAATTTCATGAACTAAAGCAAGAAAAATGTTTACATCAAAATAATCTATTCATATGAAATGGCAATTTTCAGATTCATGAAGATTGATTAGTTGTTTATGAAAATAATCATGTGTCATAAATATTCTGTGTTTTATTACACTGCGTCTTTATGTTCAAGTTCTGAAGTGTTTCTGAGTCAGGCTTAGTTTTTAAGATTCGTTATCAAACTGAGTGAATCACTATTGTTTATTTTTGCTGACAAATATGAGACATTTTGTTCTGGAACATGGTCTGACCAGCAGGTGGCAGTAGAGATTTAATAATACACAGGAAAATGTGTCCCAGGTTCTCTTACCACCTGGTCCATTCTGTGGAGTTTGCATGTTCTCACCATGTTTATGTGGGTTCCCTCCAGCCACTCTGGCTTCCTCCCTCTTCCAAAGACATGCAGATTAGGTGAAGTGGTGAGAGTGTGGGTGCGTTTGTGTGCATGTGTCAGCCCTGTAGACTGTTGACCTGTCCAGGGTGAACCCCACCTCTTACTCAGTGACCTATCCCTAATCCAGCATTTCACTCAATGATTTAACCCTAATCCCGCATCTCATTCAGTTATTTGACCCTAATCCCGCACATAACGCAATGACCTAACCCTAATCCCACATCTCACAGTGACCCAACCCTAATCCCGCATCTCACTCAGTGACCTAACCCTAATCCCGCATCTCACTCAGTGACTTGACCCTAATCCCGCATTTTACTCAGTGACCTAACCCTAATCCTGCATCTCACTCAGTGACCTCACCCTAATCCTACCTCATACCTAGTGATTTAACCCTAACCCAGCCTCTCACGCAGGTCGTATCCATAACCCTGCCTCTCAGCCAGTGACCTAACCCTAATACTGCCTCTCGCCAGTGACCTAACCCTAATACCACCTCTCGCCCAGTGACCTAACACTAATCCCGCCTCTCACCTAGTGACATCACTAATCCCGCCTCTCGCAATGTGACCTAAGGCTAATCCTGCCTCTCGCCCGGTGACCTAAACCTAATCCCACCTCTCGCACAGTGACCTAAAGCTAATCCTGCCTCTCGCCCGGTGACCTAAACCTAATCCCGCCGCTCGCCCAGTGACCTAACACTAATCCTGCCTCTTGCCCAGTGACCTAAACCTAATCCCGCTGCTCGCCCAGTGACCTAAACCTAATCTTGCCTCTCGCCCAGTGACCTAACACTAATCCCACCTCTTGCCCAGTGACCTAACCCTAATCCCGCCCCTTGCCCAGTGACCTAACCCAATTCCTGCCTCTCACCCTGTGATTTAACACTAACCCAGCCTTTCACACAGGTCCTATCCTGCCTCTCACCCAGTGGCCTAATCCTAACCCTGTCTCTTGCCCAATGGTCGCTGGGAAAGACTCCACCCCCTGTGACCCTCAACTGGAATGAGAAGTTTTAGAACATGGATGTTTAACATATTTTCTATTTGCACTTTATTTTAACACACAGGGTTTGTGGGTTTGAATCCCACAGGATCAGTTACATAATTCAAGGGAGTTTTATTTTATTCATAATTATTTTCTGATGTTGAAAAATTAACGCAAATTTGAAAGATTCATGAAACATTTTTGAGTTTGAAAGAAATTTATGAATGAAACATAATTGTAAATATTTTACTTTGCCTTCGTATACAGTATTCAAAGTGCTGTGAGTGACTGAAGTATGTCTGGTAGTTTTAGTTAAATGCACTAATTTAAGGTGAAGAGAAGTACATCTCCACTCCTCTGTTCATCCCTCCATCCTCAGATGAATTCATTAAATCCACCAAGGACGCAAACTTCATGTTGGAGGATTCTGAGCGGAAAACATTCGTCCCAGAGGCCCAAAAACAAAACAAAACAAAAGCGAACAACCCATTATCGTACTCCTGTCCGACTCCTCTGTCTCTTGCACTCTTCTCTCACTTCTCTTCCTTCTTTGTCTCAGATAATTTCCGGAGCTCCTCCTCATCGCTGTAATTTTGAGTCAGGAGCTTGTCCTCGTGCCCCTGGGGTGGAGTCCAGAATTGCTCCGCCTGTCCAATGACTGGATCTTTGGTAGGAGGTCTCTTTGGTGGATCCTTGGATACCGCTGGAATGACTTTGTATCAATTGAACAGTTTGTTAGTGAGACTCAGATAAAGTACAAAACTAAAATCAGACGGCAAAAGTTGGCAGTGGGAACAGAAAAACATAAAAGACCCCTGAAAGCTCCAGACAATCTGGCACAGGAACCATGGAGAGAGATGCTTAAATACACAAGACAGTCATCAAAGTGAGGAGAAACACAGGCAAAAAAGTACAAAAAACATAGGAAGGGACTATCAAAATAGGAAATGGCAGATGACAGAAATGTGACAGGCTTGTGCTTCTGTTTAATCTAGAATTGACTGTCACATTTTCTGGTTTGTCATTAATGTCAGAAATCTTCAGATAGTTCAGAATGCTGCTGTTAGAGTTCTACCCAGAAAAAAAAACTGACTATTACTTGATTTTAGCCTCACTTCAGTGGCTTAGGTGAGGTTTTCATTATTATTGTTGTTATTATTATATCTAACATTATATACGCTATAAAGCACAAGATTAATCTCTTCAGTCTGTTTTTAAATTATAGAGGTAATTTGTAAATATATAAATAAGAAAAACTTATAGAATCTTAAATGAATAGTTTTTTATCTTCAAAGTGTGAGTGAGGAACAACACACACACACACACACACACTTTAATTGGTTCCCTTGGCAGCTGGTCAGATGAAATATATTAACTCTTACAGCCTTTTACACTTTTATTGATTTCTGTGTGACTGACAGCTAACAGTTTGTGTTTCAGCCTCACTTAAAAACAACACTTCACAGTCTGATCTGAACCCAGATCAGTGATTAGAGAAGTTAGTCTTTCTTCTTGATGCTACAAACAGAACCACATCGATAATTGTTCATTTATAATAATAGGCAGTATTATTAGACGGCATTGCTTAAATTTTCATTGTTACGCAGATGATACCCAGCTTTATCTATCCATGAAGCCAGAGGACACACACCAATTAGCTAAACTGCAGGATTGTCTTACAGACATGAAAACATGGATGACCTCTAATTTCCTGCTTTTAAACTCAGATAAAACTGAAGTTATTGTACTTGGCCCCACAAATCTTAGAAACATGGTGTCTAACCAGATCCTTACTCTGGATGGCATTACCCTGACCTCTAGTAATACTGTGAGAAATCTTGGAGTCATTTTGATCAGGATATGTCATTCAAAGCGCATATTAAACAAATATGTAGGACTGCTTTTTTGCATTTATGCAATATCTCTAAAATTAGAAAGGTCTTGTCTCAGAGTGATGCTGAAAAACTAATTCATGCATTTATTTCCTCTAGGCTGGACTATTGTAATTCATTATTATCAGGTTGTCCTAAAAGTTCCCTGAAAAGCCTTCAGTTAATTCAAAATGCTGCAGCTAGAGTACTAACGGGGACTAGAAGGAGAGAGCATATCTCACCCATATTGGCCTCTCTTCATTGGCTTCCTGTTAATTCTAGAATAGAATTTAAAATTCTTCTTCTTACTTATAAGGTTTTGAATAATCAGGTCCCATCTTATCTTAGGGACCTCATAGTACCATATCACCCCAATAGAGCGCTTCGCTCTCAGACTGCAGGCTTACTTGTAGTTCCTAGGGTTTGTAAGAGTAGAATGGGAGGCAGAGCCTTCAGCTTTCAGGCTCCTCTCCTGTGGAACCAGCTCCCAATTCGGATCAGGGAGACAGACACCCTCTCTACTTTTAAGATTAGGCTTAAAACTTTCCTTTTTGCTAAAGCTTATAGTTAGGGCTGGATCAGGTGACCCTGAACCATCCCTTAGTTATGCTGCTATAGACTTAGACTGCTGGGGGGTTCCCATGATGCACTGTTTCTTTCTCTTTTTGCTCTGTATGCACCACTCTGCATTTAATCATTAGTGATTGATCTCTGCTCCCCTCCACAGCATGTCTTTTTCTTGGTTCTCTCCCTCAGCCCCAACCAGTCCCAGCAGAAGACTGCCCCTCCCTGAGCCTGGTTCTGCTGGAGGTTTCTTCCTGTTAAAAGGGAGTTTTTCCTTCCCACTGTCGCCAAGTGCTTGCTCACAGGGGGTTGTTTTGACCGTTGGGGTTTTTACGTAATTATTGTATGGCTTTGCCTTACAATATAAAGCGCCTTGGGGCAACTGTTTGTTGTGATTTGGCGCTATATAAATAAAATTGATTGGTTGATTGATTTACCATTCTGTAAAAAGTCCTTGAGACACGAATGTCATTGCTGAGATGAGTGAAGGTTTGACACACTGCTGATTGTTCAGTCCAGGAAGTCACCAAAAGCCTGCATCTTAGTCTTGATCCACGACAGTTGCACACGCGGACACTCAAACACTTTCATGGTCATTGCTATGGAGATAACAAAGGAAAATTGATCTTGTTGAGCTCATCAGCGCCTCATATGAAGTGTAAACAAAACATTAATGTACAGCTTCTTAAAGGAGGCCTAAATGGCAACTTAAAAATTAGAAGTAGGGTTGGGACGGCTGACGAAAATCAGTAGTTGACTAGTTGGGTATCTTCAGTCATTGACGAGTCAACTAGTCTGCAACTAAATTTGACATTGAATGAATTAAGCCAATTTCGAATCTTCATGATGAAACTCAAATGTGTCATTTATTTTAACAAATATAAGCACAAAATAGAATACAAAAAACAGCGTTAGTATAACGACAACACCTGCATTCATTTACTAGGCATAGACCACCTGTTTGAGCTGACGAATTCACCTGCTAAGGTTCACACGCTTTCTTCATAGAGTGAAGAAAGTGGAGGCAGCTCCAGCAGGTTGATTCTTTTAAGGCTTAAATGAACTTAATAAATAGCTTTCGAGTAGTCGACTAATACAAAAGTAGTCGACGAGTCGGACATTAGCTAGTCGTAGTTAACTATTCTGACTAGTCATCCCATCCCTAATTAGAAGAGCCAACAATTTTTTTTTGTGTAAAGATTTAGTGGATTAACATTGTCCTCTACAGAGAAAGAAGCAACACTCCCTCTGTGCTTGGAGCTTTCCTCTTGCCTATTTACACTCTTGGATTGGCTGTGACGCATATTTTGCACATGATATTTATATTCAGAGTTATAAAATCTACAAGGGGTGTGTTAAAATGTGACAGATAAGTTAGAAAATCCATGATGGGGAGGTTAAAATACAGTGCAACGCAATGAGTTAGAAAATCCACATGGCAGATAAGATAGAAATTCAACGCGACAGATGAGATGGAAAAAACCTCAATGGACTACAGTAGTTTCTACAACAGTCAAGCTAGGTAACATCCATATGGCTTTTGGTTCAAAATAATTCATGTCTGCCTCTTCAGGTCGTTTAATACTGACACAGTGAAAGTTGTTTTACAGTAGTGTTCAGAATAATACTAGTGCTATGTGACTAAAAAGATTAATCCAGGTTTTGAGTATATTTCTTATTGTTACATGGGAAACAAGGTACCAGTAGATTCAGTAGATTCTCACAAATCCAACAAGACCAAGCATTCATGATATGCACACTCTTAAGGCTATGAAATTGGGCTATTAGTAAAAAAAGTAGAAAAGGGGGTGTTCACAATAATAGTAGTGTGGCATTCAGTCAGTGAGTTCATCAATTTTGTGGAACAAACAGGTGTGAATCAGGTGTCCCCTATTTAAGGATGAAGCCAGCACCCGTTGAACATGCTTTTCTCTTTGAAAGCCTGAGGAAAATGGGACATTCAAGACATTGTTCAGAAGAACAGCGTAGTTTGATTAAAAAGTTGATTGGAGAGGGGAAGACTTATACGCAGGTGCAAAAAATTATAGGCTGTTCATCTACAATGATCTCCAATGCTTTAAAATGGACAAAAAAACCAGAGATGCGTGGAAGAAAATGGAAAACAACCATCAAAATGGATAGAGGAATAATCAGAATGGCAAAGGCTCACCCATTGATCAGCTCCAGGATGATCAAAGACAGTCTGGAGTTACCTGTAAGTGCTGTGACAGTTAGAAGACGCCTGTGTGAAGCTAATTTATGTGCAAGATTCCCCCGCAAAGTCCCTCTGTTAAATAAGACATGTGCAGGAGAGGTTACAATTTGCCAAAGAACACATCAACTGGCCTAAAGAGAAATGGAGGATTATTTTGTGGACTGATGTGAGTAAAATTGTTCTTTTTGGGTCCAAGGGCCGCAGACAGTTTGTGAGACGACCCCCAAATTCTGAATTCAAGCCACAGTTCACAGTGAAGACAGTGAAGCATGGTGGTGCAAGCATCATGATATGGGCATGTTTCTCCTACTATGGTGTTGGGCCTTTATATCGCATACCAGGTATCATGGATCAGTTTGGATATGTCAAAATACTTGAAGGTCATGTTGCCTTATGCTGAAGAGGACATGCCCTTGAAATGGGTGTTTCAACAAGACAATGACCCCAAGCACACTAGTAAACGAGCAAAATCTTGGTTCCAAACCAACAAAATTAATGCCTCACAGATGTGAAGAAATCATGAAAAACTGTGGTTATACAACTAAATACTAGTTTAGTGATTCACAGGATTGCTAAAAAAGCAGTTTGAACATAATAGTTTTGACTCACTGACTGAATGCCACACTATTATTATTGTGAACACCCCCTTTTCTACTTTTTTTTACTAATAGCCCAATTTCATAGCCTTAAGGGTGTGCATATCATGAATGCTTGGTCTTGTTGGATTTGTGAGAATCTACTGAATGTACTGGTACCTTGTTTCCCATGTAATGATAAGAAATATACTCAAAACCTGGATTAATCTTTTTAGTCACATAGCACTACTATTATTCTGAACACTACTGTACTTCAGTGGTAGCCATCCTGGCTGTTCACAAACGTTTCTCAGCTCTGCTGTCAATTACATAAAGTCCCTTCTCATACTGGAGAAACATTTCTGATTTTCCCAGCTTATTCCAGGCATGTTGAATAACGTTGTGAACATGGTCACATTGTTATATGTGCTAGATTTGAAAGTAAAAATCCTGCAACATGAGTTAAAGTTAACAAATCCTACACAAGGAAGCTCTGGGTGTGCAAGTGTGTGTGTGTGTGTGTGTGTGTGCATGTGCATGCGTGCATGCTGTTTACATGCTAACCTTAGCACATAAGGTTTATTATACAAACCATGTTAACACGCTGAAGAACACAGCAGCATTCAGTGCTGGTAAAAATCTTGCAGCATGAATTAAAGTATACTTTTCCTTCACACAACATGAAACTGTGCGTGCACGTGTGTGCATGCATGTGACACTTTGACTGACGGCTCCGACAGTTCCATGATTGATTACCCTCCGACCAATCACCGCTCGACATGTTGGACCTGCAGCACTGCGCTCCATGAGCCGTGAAGTCTCCATTACAGTGTGAGGTCAAGAGCTGGCCGGGGTCACAGGTCAGGAGCTGTGATGTCAGACCGCCCAGCTGCTGAAGAGGCAGATTAAAGCAGCGCAACGGAAAAAAAAAGTGAAACAGCTGCAGCTGATTGCAGCAAAATATCACAACAGATCTCAAGTGTGGAAAGAAGGTGTGGCCAGCCTGGACACTTCCTCAGTACGGCTGGTAGTGACGCGCCAGAGCTGCACAGCCAATCAGCTGATGCCTGCTGTCATGTGCTAACAAGCTGATATGCATCTCTGCCTAGATGCACCCGTTATCTTTTTACAGGAGACAGATCCAAGAAAAGTTTGTCAGTGTTCAGTACAGAATGAGTGTGCACCAAGGAGACAAGTGAGGGAAGCCAACAAGACGAGTTGGAAGGAGCTACAGTTTCAGTGGCTGAAACTGGAGAGACGTTTGCTTTTCCAGTCACTGTTCAAGTTTTATTTAACCACAAATAAAACATTTGCATGATCTGGCTACATCATTGCTCCTTTGAGCAAGGCACCAAAGACACCAGCAGGGGATGTGTGGTTGTCATGGTAACCACGTGATGCTTGTTAAGAACAGCTGTCCTTGTGATAAAAGCGTCAATGATTTCACGGCGACATGAAGTTTTCATCTGCTAGTGTCTTTGTTTAGAGCGAAAAGTAAAAACAGGAAGGCGAAGATGACGACAATGATGATGATGAAGGCGTCCATCGATTTCCTGTCAGTTTGCAGCAGAGAGAGAAAAAAGAAACGCCGTTTGTCCTGACTGTTCAAAGGACGCCCCAGAGGACTCAGAGTGTGTGTTTCTGTGTGTGTGTGTGTGTTACTGTGTTGCACTGTATGTTACTCTGTTTTTGTGTATTACTCAAAAGCAGAAATGTTTCTGTGTTACTCAGTGTGTGTGTGTGTGTGTGTGCTGCACTGTGTGTTACTCTGTGTGTGTTTCTGAGGGATGTTGGACAAGCGGTTAAATGCGCTTGTTTCTAGTGTGGAAGGTTCAATACCCACACTCTCCAAGTAATATGGAGTTGTGTCAGGAAGGACGTCTGGGCTCGGTTTAATAAAGCAGTATAATCTTTTGGTCTACTAAACTTACTTTAGAATTCAAGAATTTTTCACGGAGAGAGAGGGAAAACATAATCTAAGGGCTTATATTATTTTAAAATTGCAGAGGCTCAGACGATCAGGAAAGGTTTCTGTGTCTCCATTTGTGCCCCTAAAATATGGAATAAACTGACAGAGGAACTCAAGTGATGTCCAAATATTATTCAGTTTAAATATCAGTATAAAGAAATGATGTTCTCTAGATATGTGACTGATGAAGAAAAATGAGTTTGTGCTATGAGTTGCTATACTGTGAATGTAGTTTGTTCGGTAACATTGGGATTGTGTCCTGTGAGTTGCAGTGATTGAGCGGTTGAAATAGGGAGTGGAAATAAATGTTTTTTTTGCTTCCCCCATTCCTTTTCGGACTGGATTTAATGGAATGGATGTATAATTTTTTATATACATATGTACAACTTTTATTTCTTTGGTTAATGGGGTAGGTATCTACAAGCTTTACTTCTGCCTAACCTCTTCTGGCCGCATGGGTGTGCTGTTGGACTATTTTCTCTTTTTCTTTCTTTGTATGTTTTGTTAATTGCTTGGATCCATGCGTGCCAAAATAAATTCAATTAAATTCAACTTACCTAGTTGACTACAGTTAGTCGTCCAACGTTACCCATCTAATCATGTTTCACATTGACGCCTAAACTTGTAGATTAGCCATTTTACGTTAGTCAATGGTTTTCACGGGCATAACGGCCTTGCGCATGCTGTTCCCAAGAGATGGCTACAATGCGCAACAGTTTTGTTTACTTCTGGGTTGGTTGTTGTCATAAACTATCCAGCCTTTGTTACGTTAACTGGCTTTATTAACATTTACCGACCCATGCGAACTGCAGAATTAAGTGTTTAGCAGTTAGCACTTAGCCTAGCCGTTTCACTCTTCAGTTTCTTCTACACTTCTGTCAAGCCTTTTTGTGCACACAGAATAACAGATTCCTGATATTTTTCTTATTAATTTTAGTATTTTTTTCACTGATTTCTGATTATTCTTACTGATTCATTTCAGTGATTTGAAAAAGAAAACCACAAAACCCTGATTCCTACACAGATGTCATTTCACAACTGTATCTTTGTGTCTCCTGGTTTCCATGTCACCATCTGGCTGGGTCACCGTGGCAACAGATTTACATCCATTTATTCTCTTTGGGACTTCCTGAGACGACATCACATGACCCCTGAGAGAGATTGTTGTTCCCTACGGAACTCGTTCGATGTCTCAGTGTGTCAGTGAGATGCTTTTATTTTTCTCTAAGAGTCAAAGAGACAAACATTATGTTCTCTGTGAGGCTGGATGCTGTCCTTCATGCAACGAAGGTCAAAACACATTTTGTATTTCATGTTGAAATGTTTTCATGATGGTGGCACTAGAGGAAAGGTCACCCAGTCACCAAAATGAAAGGCATCAAAGAGCTGATTCGCACAATGGGCACACCACAATATACGAGGGCTGTCAATAAAGTAACGGTCCTTTTTATTTTTTTCAAAAACTATATGGATTTCATTCATATGTTTTTACGTCAGACATGCTTGAACCCTCGTGCGCATGCGTGAGTTTTTCCACGCCTGTCGGTGACGTCATTCGCCTGTGAGCACTCCTTGTGGGAGGAGTCGTCCAGCCCCTCGTCGGAATTCCTTTGTCTGAGAAGTTGCTGAGAGACTGGCGCTTTGTTTGATCAAAATTTTTTCTAAACCTGTGAGACACATCGAAGTGGACACGGTTCGAAAAATTAAGCTGGTTTTCAATGAAAATTTTAACGGCTGATGAGAGATTTTGAGGTGATTCTGTCGCTTTAAGGACTTTTCACGGTGCGAGACGTCGTGCAGCGCTCTCAGGCAGCGTCATCAGCCTGTTCAAGCTGAAAACCTCCACATTTCAGGCTCTATTGATCCAGGACGTCGTGAGAGAACAGAGAAGTTTCAGAAGAAGTCGGTTTCAGCATTTTATCCGGATATTCCACTGTTAAAGGAGATTTTTTTAATGAAAGACGTGCGGACGGGTCCGCGCGTCGGGACGCAGCCGACGCGGTGCGGCGGCACAGGAAAAACACCTCCGTGTTGATAACCATTTGTAAAATCCAGGCGGCTTTTGATGGCTTTCAGTGGTGTGAAATTGTTTAACAGGCAGGACATGTTCCAACTTGTCCTTAAGGCTTTCAACAGAGGTGTTTTTCCTGTGGCGGAGCCTCGCGGCGGCTGCGTCCCGACGTGCGGACCCGTCCGCACATCTTTCATTAAAAAAATCTCCTTTAACAGTGGAATATCCGGATAAAATGCTGAAACCGACTTCTTCTGAAACTTCTCTGTTCTCTCACGACGTCCTGGATCAATAGAGCCTGAAATGTGGAGGTTTTCAGCTTGAACAGGCTGATGACGCTGCCTGAGAGCGCTGCACGACGTCTCGCACCGTGAAAAGTCCTTAAAGCGACAGTCTCACCTCAAAATCTCTCATCAGCCGTTAAAATTTTCACTGAAAACCAGCTTAATTTTTCGAACCGTGTCCACTTCGATGTGTCTCACAGGTTTAGAAAAAAATTTGATCAAACAAAGCGCCAGTCTCTCAGCAACTTCTCAGACAAAGGAATTCCGACGAGGGGCTGGATGACTCCTCCCACAAGGAGTGCTCACAGGCGAATGACGTCACCGACAGGCGTGGAAAAACTCACGCATGCGCACGAGGGTTCAAGCATGTCTGACGTAAAAACATATGAATGAAATCCATATAGTTTTTGAAAAAAATAAAAAGGACCGTTACTTTATTGACAGACCTCGTAAAATAACATATGAGTAAAAATACTGTCTGTAAGATGCGTATTTAATGTTCAAACTGATAAATTTTATTGTTTTTGTGCAAATATTTGCTCATTTTGAAATGGATGCCTGTAACACGTTTCAAAAAGCTGGGACAGTGGTATGTTTACCACTGTGTTACATCACCTTTCCTTCTAACAACACTCAATAAGTGCTTGGAAACTGAGGACACTAATTATTGAAGCTTTGTAGGTGGAATTCTTTCCCATTCTTGCTTGATGTACGACTTCAGTTGTTCAACAGTCCGGGGTCGCCGTTGTCGTATTTTGCGCTTCATAATGCACCACACATTTTCAATGGGCAACAGGTCTGGACTGCAGGCAGGCCAGTCTAGTACCCACACTCTTTTACTACGAAGCCATGGTGTTGTAACGTGCAGAATGTGGCTTGGCATTGTCTTGCTGAAATAAGCAGGGACATCCCTGAAAAAGACGTTCCTTGGATGGTAGCATGTGTTGCTCCAAAACCTGGATGTACCTTTCAGCATTGATGGTGCTATGACAGATGTGTAAGTTGCCCATGCCATGGGCACTAACACACCCCCATACCATCACAGATGCTGGCTTTTGAACTTTGTGCTGGTAACAGTCTGGATGGTCTTTTTCCTCTTTTGTCCGGAGGACACGACGTCCATGATTTCCAAAAACAATTTGAAATGTAGACTCATCAGACCACAGCACACTTTTCCACTTTGCATCTGTCCATTTCAAATGAACTCGGGCCCAGAGAAGGCGGCAGTGTTTCTGGATGTTGTTGATGTATGGCTTTCACTTTGCATGGTAGAGTTTTAACACGCTTGTAGATGTAGGGACAAACTGTGTTAACTGACAATGGTTTTCTGAAGTGTTCCTGAGCCCACACGGTAAGATCCTTTACATAATGATGTCAGTTTTTAATGCAGTGCCACCTGAGGGATCGAAGGTCACGGGCATTCAATGTTGATTTTCAGCCTTGCCACTTACATGTAGAAAGTTCTCCAGATTCTCTGAATCTTCTGATTATATTATGGACTGTAGATGATGGAATCCCTAAATTCCTTGAAATTGAACATTGAGAAACATTGTTCTTAAACTATAAACTGTACTATAAACTATAGTAGAGAAGCTTGAATCTTCGACTGGACTGGGTTGCTTGACGCGAGGACGTTTCGCTTCAAATCGCAGAAGCTTCCTCAGCTAAAATTCTTGCTCTGGTGGTCTGACTTCTGTCTTGACTCTTGTAGAGAAGAATTGTTCTTAAACTATTGAACTATTTTTTCACGCAGTTGTTCATAAAGTGGTGATCCTCAGCCCATCTTTGCTTGTGAACAGCTGAGCCTTTTGGGGATGCTCCTTTTATACCCAGTTATGACACACACAATTAGTGTCCTCAGTTCCAAAACACTTATTGAGTGTTGTTAGAAGGAAAGGTGATGTAACACAGTGGTAAACATACCACTGTCCCAGCTTTTTTGAAACATGTTGCAGGCATCCATTTCAAAATGAGCAAATATTTGCACAAAACAATAAAGTTTATCACTTTTAACATTATCTTGTCTTTGTGGTGTATTCAATTGAATATAGGTTGAAGAGGATTTGCAAATTACTGTATTCTGTTTTATTTACATTTACACAATGTCCCAACTTCACTGGAATTGGGGTTGTACTTCTCTGTGATGTCATTCATACCAATTGATCACAAATATTTTGCTTATCAAAATATGCTTTAGATCATAGGTGTCAAACTCTGCTTTAGATCATCCATCTAGGCTTCTTGGCTGTTGAGATATACAAAAAAACTGTTTTTAAGACTATAATTTCCTTGATATTTAACCAAATTACTCCAAGATTTAAAACACTCTAGACAGTCATCCAAGTAATATTCCCACCAATTTTGACGGAAATCAGCCCAGCCATTTTTAAGTTATCTTGTTCCCAGACAAACAGATAGAAGCATACACAAACACACCAGTGAAACCAACACCCTGGTCGCCGCTTTGCCAACACATTGGGTAATAAAGAATTCATTGGCAGCAGGATCCACAGTGGATCATGATTTAAAAATGGGCTCACGTTTTTAATGGATCATTTTCTTGTAATATGTGGTGACGTTTACTCATATGCATTTTTTGTGCGTCAACGTCTCAGCAGAGAAAATAATTGGTTTTTCAGATTGAGGGTCGGTAAAGTCGGTCTTAGTTTGGATCACGGGCTGATGGCTGCTCCGTTTCTTTCAGGATTCGGTTTTGGCTCGGGCACTGAAACAGAGACCGTTGTCATGCCACCAGTAGGCTCTTGGTTTACGGCAGACGTAACAGGACAGAGTCTTCATCGCGGATCAACTTTGGACCCCTGAGTCCACAGAAGATTCTTCTAAAAGGTTTGAGCTAATCAGTGTGTGTTTGCTTTGATGCACGTTTGTGGTTTTCCTCTAATCTCTGTTGAGGACGCCATGATGGTGTCACCGTGGACTTTGACCTTTCCTAAGATGACCTTTATTGTAGAACTGCAACCTTTAATTCATTATAAAATTAATCAACAACTATTCTGATAACTGGTTAATAGTTTTGAGTCTGTCCATCTCTTAAACACGTTGTTTCTGGATGATAACTGAAGACCTGCTATAGGTGTTGATCTGAAATTGAGAAAATGGGTCTGGGTTGGGGAGATGGTGACACCAGTCAAAATTCAGACCGGTCACTCAACCAAGATGGCTGCCATGGCAACCATTTTGAAACTCATTTTTGATGGTAACCAGAGAGCTGTTAGAGGAATTGTTGTGAAATGTCCGTGGTAGTTTTTTGTGGATAGAAGACGACGCCTATAGAACACCAGGGCCAGTGCGCCACAATTTATTACATTTATATAGCACCAAATTACAACAAAAGCTGCTTCACACAAGTAAGGTCTAACCATACCAACTCCTAGAACAAGCACACAGGTGACATCCGTTCGTCTGTTGTGTTCGTCCGTTTATTTCTGCAAAAGCGCTCTTTTGTGCGCGGTGCCGTTCTACATATAGAATGAGGTGGCTGCTTTAATTATATACACCTGTTGATCATTTTCAATATATATATATATATATATATATATATATATATATATATATATATATATATATATATATATATATATATATATATATATATATATATCTTCCGCAGCTTACAAGTCACCATGATACAACTTTTAACTTTGTGTTATGTCTTCAAAATCGCTGTTTTGCGCACGCACTGCTGTTGTCCTTTCATGGACAGCCGCCTCTGTGCTCTTTCTAAGTGGCTTCCTTTCCATCCGTGGCTTGCTGGCTTTATTTTTTCCCTGGCTTTAAACACAGTCATTTTTACAACGTGATTCCACTTTTGACTTTGTGTTCATCCGTTTATTTCTGCAAAAGCGCTCTTTTGCGCGCGGTGCCGTTCTGCATATAGAATGAGGTGGCCGTTGTTGGGGAAAGTGTAGTGACACGGACCCACAACAGGGGGCGCAAATAAACGGTCAATAGATGAGCCAAAAGGTAACAATTTAATGTTGTGAATGTGCACAACGAATATACAGACAATCTCAGAATCTGATTATAGTCAATTCACAAAGGTGACGTGTGGGCAGGCTCGAGGATAGAAGACGTCTGTCCTGAGAAGAGCTGGAACCACACGATTTCCACCGCCACAGAACCCGGTGAATACTGGAGCTGCCAAGTCCCGAATTCCCAGGTGATTACCGTCCCCGACTGTCGGATCTGGTACTGCTGGCGAGGAGCACAAACAGTGAGATGTGGGTGTGTGCACACCCAGCAACAAAAACAGAAGGTGGAAAGTCATCTCCACCTCTCATCACACACATGTGCAGCTCCTGTTAAAGCACTTATCTGGAAGGAGTGAGAGGCGAAGACGTCGGCACTCTCATAAACCACCAATCAGCTGACAAGGCTCCACAGGAAAACGGCTGCAAACAGATCACACGTAAGTCACAGTTCTGACACAGCAGAGAATATTACCTTCACAGGTAGATGATATCTCGGCAATCAGGCGGAGATGACGTCCGGTCTTTATGGAGTGAGATGATGTAGAGCAGATGGGTGACAGCTGTCACTCATTATCTCTTGACAGCTGTCCCGGTTGTGTCCGTGGCGGCACCGCCCTCTCGTGCCTGAAGCCCGCACTTCAGGCAGGGCGCCCTCTTGTGGTGGGCCAGCAGTACCTCCTCTTCTGGCGGCCCACACAGCAGCCGTTTTCAGTATATATATATATATATATATATATATATATATATATATATATATATATATATATATATATTTCTTTATTTCTTCCGCAGCTTACAAGTTATCATGATACAACTTTTAACTTTGTGTTATGTCATCAAAATCGGTCTTTTGCGTGCTCTCCACCTGTGTTGCCGCACAGCTCCTGCTCTTAGCTGCTCCACTGGAGTTATTATCTTCCATGGCTTTAAACACACATCCACTTTCATGCAGTCACCCAAATTTTAACTTTGTGTTCGTCCAATATTGACTGAAATATCACTCTTTTGTGAGCTGGCGTTCTGCCTAAATGCTCGTTTGAAGCGTGATGATGAGTCACTGCCTCAGTGCGCACACACAGCGGAGCTCGTGTGATCCATTAATTCCAGAAGTGATTAGAGGTGTTTTCAGCATCCAAGGTTTGACAGAAAATGATTAATCCGCTACAAAATAATTATTTTATATAGAGTCCAGCGCACAGAGCAGGTGGAATTGTGTGCGCAAGAGAGCCGCTCCAAAAATAGCCTCTCAGGTCCTGCCTCAGTGCGCACACACAGCGGTCATGTGATCCATTAACAAGATATTAAATCAACATACTTTTACATACAACAGACATCAACATACAGACATACTTTTACAGCTAGGAACTGTTTTATCAAGCTATAAAAAACATTAAAAATAATTACCTTAAGTTGTTCAAAATACATTCCACATGGAGCAGGAAAGAGAGGGGGAAAAAGCGTCCAGATGAAACAGTCCTCTGATTCTAGAAGTGATTAGAGGTGTTTTCAGCATCCAAGGTTTGGCAGAAAATGATTAATCCACTACAAAATAATTATTTTATATAGAGTCCAGCGCACAGAGCAGGTGGAATTGTGTGCGCAAGAGGAGAGCTGTTCCAAAAATAGCCTCTCAGGTCTTGCGAAGGTGCCAGGCGCACGGATAATGGACTTTTTGCAGACTCGTAAGCACCACGCAAATGCCTCTAAGCCGTCGCAGTAACTCGAACACAAACTGTGCCACGCTGTTGTTGCTAAATTTTGAACATCTTGAAATTAGCGCCACGCTCAGAGAGGAGCCTTGTTAACTGAAGATAATGCCTCTAAGAGCCACTCTGAGCCACTATACTGCCACAATAACTCACGAAACAGAAAAAAACAGGGTGCGTGGCTCCTTCTTTATCCTTCATTATTCGGTGGGAACCCGGCTTAAAGCCGCGTTCCCAGCAAAACCTCTTCCCAGGAAAAAACTCTTTTTTCCTAGGAAAAAACTCCCTCTGATGATTTGAGGAAGAAACCTCAAGCAGACCAGACTCAATGGGATGACATACCGCTTAGGCCATTCTAACCAAAAGGTTTACAGTACAGAACACAACAACAATTAACGCAAGTCCATGCAGTCGTCCAGTCCATCGTCACTGGGGGAGGGGGTTGGGGAGGTCAAGATAGCTTTTGGCAGCCATATTGAATTTCATATTCTGTTTATTAACTTAAAAACGCCATCATGGATCATCACCATTTTTGCCACCAGGGTAGTCAGGCTAAGTACCTGCTGATATATTTTGTTCCATCCTTAAACATGCGGCATTTGCCAGGAGACTCAACATCTTTCGCTAAATTTTCTTCTCTCATTTGCACAGTTTAAAGTTGAAAATCTTAAAAATTCCAGTTCAGATGTCTCAGAGCTTTACCTAAAGGAGGGGCTGATGAGTACCGCTTGCGGGGGTAGCTATTGGAAAAAGTTTGAATTCTCTGATTTTAGTTACTTAAATATTGAATATTTTCTGGTTTTGTTGTGTGGGCCGCTGAAGAGGAGGTACTGCTGGCCCACCACCACCAGATGGCGCCCTGCTTGAAGTGCGGGCTTCAAGCAGGAAGGGCGTCATAGCAACCGGGAGTGACAGCTGTCACTCGTCATCAGCTACCTTGGAGGTAATTTTCTCTGCTGAACTAAACCCTGACTTATAGTCTTATTTGCAGCCGTTTTCCTGTGTTGTTGCCTTATCTGAGGGATTGGCGTTTGGTGTGATCAGCGACGGCTTCGCTTCACACTCCAACCAGATAAGTGGTTAGACAGGAGCTGCACGAGTGTGTGATTGGAGGTGGAGGTGCTCCCTCCCAAAAGAACACAGACTGTGGGATTACTGAGTGTGCGTACTCACACTCACCTGTGCTGTTTTTGTTCTCTGCCAGCAGTGCCAGGTCTGACAGCTGGAGACGGTGGCCACCTGGGGACTCAGGACTTGGCGGCTCCGGTGTTCTTCAGATCCATTGGCGGTGAGGGCCGTGTGGGATCCGGCTCGGTTCTGGACGGGCGTCTCCTATCCTCAAGCCTGCCCACACGTCACTCAACGTGTAATTGACTGTAGTTCCAAACTTCTTGTTGTCTGTATTCCGTTGTGCACAATTTACAACATTAAATTGTTTCTGTTTTGGCTTATCCATTGCCCGTTCATTTATGCCCCCTGTTGTGGGTCCGTGTTCCTACACTTTCACAACAGGTTTCTTTCCTTCTCTCTGACAGTAAAATGAATATTTTTGGGTTTGGACAAAATCAGACATCTGAAGGAATCATCTTGGACATCTTGGTTTACGGCAGATGCAACAGGACAGACATTTTCCATTATTTTTTGACATTTCTTGTTTGTTTGTTTGTTTTTTGGACATATGAACAGATTGATTCATTGATTACTTGAATAATCGATTCTGGTGTTCTTGGGAAGGTTCACATTAATTAGTGAAATCACATTCATTCATAAAATGAAGTATGACATAGAAATCGTGTCTGTTCACAAACGACGTTTGAGAGAATATTAAATAAAATCTGAGATTTCTTTTAGAGGTTGTCGCTCACCACTGACATTATTTTAAACATCTTAAAAAACAGCAACATGAATTTGGATCCTGGGTTATGGAAAAATTGCCGCCCTGTTTCTAATTGATGAAAAAACACACAGAAAACTTCAGACAGCGTGCAAAATCTTTGGGATGAGAAGAACGTTGGCTCCTGTTTGCTCTTCATCTCGTTAAACTGGAGCTTTTGACCTGATCTTGACCCCTGTTTGTGTGTGTTTTTATTTTTTTTAAATATTGATCTTTGCACTGTGAATCACAGCAGGGGGCGGAGTCAGATTGCACATTAATTATTGATTCAGCGCGTCCTCGTCAGGCAGGCACCAACTTTATTACACTTCATTTATACCCCCAAAGTTCCTCGTTAGCAGGTGACCTTTGACCTCTTTGTGAAGTCAAACTGAGGGTCGATGGAATATTTTTTCATTTCCTGCTGAAGAAGATTCATCATTTCTCATTAGCACTTGACTCTGTGACCTGTAAACAGCCAGCATATTCAAATATTTTATTCTCTTAATTGAACAAAATAAAGTTCTTCAACACCTCCTCAACCACCATCCACACTTTCTACCTCCTCCTCCTCCTCTCCTTCCTTACCTTCTCCTCCTGTTAGCTTTGAGGTTGTTGACAAACATCTTTTAGTTTTGTGTTGCCTGGAAACCAAATGTCCCCTCCAACTCCCCCCCACCATGTGTTTCTCTTTTTCAATTTATTTTTGTGCTTTGATACCCAAGATTAAAAAAAATCATAAAAGTCCATGAAAGTGTGTGTGTGTGTCTCTCTTTCTCTCTCTTTGTCTGTCAGTGTGTCTTTGTGTGTGTGTGTGTGTGTCTCTCTGTGTCTGTCAGTGTGTCTCTGTCTGTCATTGTGTCTTTGTATGACTGTGTGTCTGTCTGTCCATTTGCCTGTGTGTCTCTCTCTGTCAGTGGGTCTCTGTTTGTCAGTGTGTCTTTGTGTGTGTGTGTCTGTCAGTGTGTCTTTGTGTGTCTGTCACTGTGTGTGTGTGTTTGTGTGTCTGTCCATCTGCCTGTGTGTGTGTGTCTGTGTCTGTCCATCTGCCTGTGTCTCTGTGTCTGTGTGTCTGTCCATCTGCCTGTGTGTGTGTGTGTCTGTGTCTGTCCATCTGCCTGTGTCTCTCTGTCTGTGTGCGTGTGTCTATCCATTTGCCTGTGTGTGTGTGTGTGTGTGTGTGTGTGTCTGTGTCTGTCCATCTGCCTGTGTCTCTGTGTCTGTGTGTCTGTCCATCTGCCTGTGTGTGTGTGTCTGTGTCTGTCCATCTGCCTGTGTCTCTCTGTGTCTGTGTGCGTGTGTCTATCCATTTGCCTGTGTGTGTGTGTGTCTGTGTCTGTCCATCTGCCTGTGTCTCTGTGTGTGTGTCTGTCCATCTGCCTGTGTCTGTGTGTGTCCATCTGCCTGTGTCTCTGTGTGTGTGTCTGTCCATCTGCCTGTGTCTGTGTGTGTTTGTGTCTGTCCATCTGCCTGTCTGTGTATGTGTGTGTGTGTGTGTGTGTGTCTGTCTGTCCGTCTGCCTGTGTCTCTGTGTGTGTGTGTCTGTCCATCTGCCTGTGTCTGTGTGTGTTTGTGTCTGTCCATCTGCCTGTCTGTGTATGTGTGTGTGTGTGTGTCTGTCTGTCCGTCTGCCTGTGTATGTGTGTGTGTGCGTGTCTGTCTGTCCGTCTGCCTGTGTCTCTGTGTGTGTGTGTGTGTCTGTCCATCTGCCTGTGTCTCTGTGTATGTGTGTGTGTGTGTCTGTCCATCTGCCTGTGTCTCTGTGTGTGTGTGTGTGTGTGTGTGTGTCTGTCTGTCTGTCCGTCTGCCTGTGTCTCTCTCTCTGTGTGTGTGTGTGTGTATGTGTGTGTGTGTGTCTGTCTGTCCGTCTGCCTGTGTCTCTCTCTGTGTGTGTGTGTCTGTCCATCTGCCTGTGTCTCTGTGTATGTGTGTGTGTGTGTGTCTGTCCATCTGCCTGTGTCTCTGTGTGTGTGTGTGTGTGTGTCTGTCTGTCCGTCTGCCTGTGTGTGTGTGTGTGTCTGTCTGTCTGTCTGTCTGTCTGTCTGCCTGTGTCTCTCTCTCTTTGTTTGTCAGTGTGTCTTTGTGTGTGTGTGTGTCTCTCTGTATGTCTGTATTTTGTGTGTGTCTTTGTGGGTGATGCAGATGTAGGATGAGTTGAGGATTATGCTCCACCAGAATTCCCTCAGAAGATTATAATCTGCTGTGTTGGCTCCACCTCTGTCATCCCTCCGTCTGTCAATAAACAGTGTCATCAAAACAAACTGAATCAGAATCAGCAGGTTCATGGATGCGCTGCGTTCACACACACACACACACACACACACACACACACACACACACACACACACACACACACACACACACACACACACACACACATTTACAAACACTTTACCATCTTGTAACACTCAGAAAAGACGATGCTAATGAAAACTGAAATAAGAACCGATTATGGGCTCGTCTGTCCCTCAGCTCATCTTTGTCCCGTCTGATAAATTCTGGTGCCTCTTTGTTCTGTTACTCCCCGAGCGCCGCTCATGTCCAGAATCTGCAGCTGCTTCCAGAACACCGGACGTTTGAAGTGTGTTCAAGATGAGGAGGCTGCACGAGCTGCAGCCAGAAATCCACACCATTCTCCTCATTAAGTGGGGTTTTGTCAGAACTATGAAACTTTATTCTGCGATTGTGTGAAACCCAAACTTAGAATATTACAAATCCAAACATTAAAAGCAAAAATAGTAAAAACAGATACTCTTTATACATTTTTAACTTATTCAAGCATGAAATCTGGCTCGTTCACATCTGCAGGAACATCATAGTTCTGATTTAACACGTTGTAACTGGGATTTAGCACGTCATATTTATGATTCAGAAACGCATAGTACTGCATAGAGTCCCTTTATTCAGACAGTAGCAACAACTCAGAACATGGCGCCATTTTGGGACCAATTGTGCTGAACTACTGAATTAACCTTTTATGTTTTCAACATTTTTTTTAATCAGTTAACTATATATAGAAACACATCCAGGTACAGGTGCTATCAGCATAAATATAAAAATAGTGAAGCTATCAAATTTATATGAATTTACAATTTATAATTTATTTAATTCATTTAAAGCCTGATTTATGCTTTTGCAGCTCTGAAACTCTGTGTCATGACACCGACGTGCGTGACAGTTTTGAAGTTCTCCGTCGCTGGATTATGCTTTATTATACATTAATATGACCCTCAACAAGCTATTCTTTCTACAATCATCACCCCAATTCAAAGGTAAGCTGTACAATTTCCTCTTTTTCCGACTCCATGCTGTAAATTTGTGGACTTTTCTGTCAAACGTACATGATCCTGAAATATCATCGTGTGCACTGCAAAAACTATTAAAATAGAGGAGAGGAAAGAGTGAAAGCGGAAAAGTGTCAAATCACAGCCTTTTGCAGTCTCTGATTTAACAAGTGTGGGTCCAAGTCTGAGCACAGTGTGAAAGAAATAAACGGCTGGGCATTTAATCACAGAAATGACTCCAGTCCCACATGCAAGGGTTTTCTTTTAATGGAAATACATTGTGATCGGATGGGGCATTTTATCTGATGTGCGCAAAAATCTGTTATACAAAGTCTGTTATATACAGTGTTTATTACATGGAAAGCAATACAAAAACATTGTGACTTTTTTGTCTGGTGACTGCGAATATCCAATTTATACAGTGATGGTTTAGGTGAGTTTTACTGTAGATGGGACTGAACAATAAATTTGCAATGAAGTCGCTTCCATCCCACACGGCTGACTTTATTTTTCCAAATATTTCTTCTGTTTGGATCTGAAGGGAATATGTACATCTTGAAGCCCTTGTTGTGTCTATTTGTGCCTCCAAATGCACAACAACCGGCATTTTCAGTGAATAAATAAATAAAATAGCTGGATTTACATGCAGATAGATTAACAACGAATGCTGTTTTGGCCCCAAGATGGCACCACGAGTCACGTGACCATCCCCCCCCCCCCCCCCCCCCCCCAGCTCATCATCTTGCTACTTTCTGAATAGAGGGACTCCCTCTCTGTCCTGATCACAGAATCCACAATAGTTTCATCTCCGTTGTTGCTCACTGGCCGTCGTCTTCTTGTGATGACTTTTTGTTTTGTTTTGTTTTCTTCACCTACAAATGCCCGTTGACCTCTAAGCCCTCTGTTCATGTGTTCATCATATTCCCCTCACTTCTGTCCTGCTTCGCCATTTTTCCTTTCTGCTCATGTTTCACCACCTCAGCAACACATTCGAGAAGCTCTGCCTCCAAAATGTCACCCACATCAATTTTCCTTAGCTCTGCGTCATAGAACAGATTTTCTCACTTTGTCTAATCGTGCCTTCTTTTCCCATCATTGAGCTGAAGTTCAGAGTTTATACCCTCAAAGTTTTCCTTTTTTTTTTTTTTTGACTCTTTAAGAAAAACTCATTTTCTCATCACCACGTTAAAACAGGAGACGTTTTTGTTGCCGCTGGAAACTGTACCGTTAGCTACATGGGGTGTGCCTAAAACTTTTGCACAGTACCGCGTGTCAGCACCGGCACTTTAATGATGTTTGGCTGTTTCACGGCCTCATACCGAAACTTTTATTTGCATATTTTTCCACATCTTTAAATCATCACATTCACGTCTCTGAAACGTTTGTTAGGATGTGACACATTCAGTCTGACCTTTGACCCCACCATTCTGGAGTGGTCAGGTTTTCCCCAGAGAACAGATCAGCACACTTATCGACCCGCCTGATAGCTGTAGCATGTAGCTAACATGTCTGCTCGTCCGCCTGTCCTCTAATTGCATCTTCAGTCGGTTAGCTGCTGCAGAAAACAGACGTCAATCTTTTCACTCACTCGTCCGACTGTCCATCTCTTCCCTGTTGGATCGAGTCCATTTGACAAACACGGAAAGTCCATCAGAGTAGTTTTGTATTAGCAATTGCAGGCTAACAAGATAGATTTTTTTTTTCTCCATCACTGAATGTCCGTCTGACTTGAACACTTAAATCTGTTGTTCTGTGCAACAGTGAAGAAGATGAGAGGCAAAAACAGAGGTGAAGAAGACCAGCAGCATCAAGGCTGAGAGGCAAAGAACATGACAGGCAATGAGGATGAGAGGCAAAGAAAATAAGAAGCAAAAAAAAAAAAAAAATGAGGCAAAGAAAATGAAAGGTGAAAAAGACGAGGAGAAAAAGCAAGAGGCAAAAAAGACGAGAGGCATTGAGGACAAAAAGCAGCAAGGCTGAGAAAAAATGAGAGGCAAAGAAATGGTGAAATACACGAGAGGCAAAGAAAATGAGACAGGAAAAAGATGAGAGGTGAAGAAAACAAGGTTTGAAAAAGAGGAGAGGCGATGAGGATGAGAGGTCGCGAAGAAAAGGAGAGACAATGAAGATGAGAGGTTGAGAAGGAGAGGCAAAAAGGAGGAGAGGCGATGAGGATGAGAGGTGGCGAAGGGAAGGAGAGGTGATGAGGACGAGAGGTGGAGAAGAGAAGGAGAGGCAAAAAGGAGGAGAGGTGATGAGGATGAGAGGTGGCGAAGAGAAGGAGAGGTGATGAGGACGAGAGGTGGAGAAGAGAAGGAGAGGCAAAAAGGAGGAGAGGCGATGAGGACAAGAGGTTGAGAAGAGAAGGAGAGTCAAAAAGGAGGAGAGGCGATGAGGACGAGAGGTGGCGAAGAGAAGGAGAGGCGAAAAGGAGGAGAGGCGATGAGTACGAGAGGTGGAGAAGAGAAGGAAAGTCAAAAAGGAGGAGAGGCAGTGAGGATGAGAGGTGGCGAAGAGAAGGAGAGGTGATGAGGACGAGAGGTGGAGAAGAGGAGAGGCAAAAAGGAGGAGAGGCGATGAGGACAAGAGGTTAAGAGAAGGAGAGTCAAAAAGGAGGAGAGGCGATGAGGATGAGAAATGGCGAAGAGAAGGAGAGGCGAAAAGGAGGAGAGGCGATGAGGATGAGAGGTGGTGAAGAGAAGGAGAGGCAAAAAGGAGGAGAGGCGATGAGGACAAGAGGTTGAGAAGAGAAGGAGAGTCAAAAAGGAGGAGAGGCGATGAGGACAAGAGGTTAAGAGAAGGAGAGTCAAAAAGGAGGAGAGGCGATGAGGATGAGAAATGGCGAAGAGAAGGAGAGGCGAAAAGGAGGAGAGGCGATGAGGATGAGAGGTGGTGAAGAGAAGGAGAGGCAAAAAGGAGGAGAGGCGATGAGGACAAGAGGTTGAGAAGAGAAGGAGAGTCAAAAAGGAGGAGAGGCGATGAGGATGAGAGGTGGCGAAGAGAAGGAGAGGCGAAAAGGAGGAGAGACAATGAGTACGAGAGGTGGCGAAGAGAAGGAGAGGCGATGAGGACAAGAGGTTGAAAAGAGAAGGAGAGGTGAAAAGGAGGAGAGGCAATGAGTATGAGAGGTTGAGAAGAGAAGGAGAGGTGAAAAGGAGGAGAGGCGATGAGGATGAGAGGTGGCGAAGTGAAGGAGAGGCAAAAAAGAGGAGAGGTGATGAGGACGAGAGGTGTCAATGACAAGGAGAGGCGAAAAAGAGGAGAGGCAATGAGGACGAGAGGTGACAAGGCAGAGAGGCAACAAAAACCAGAGGTGAAGAAAGCAAGAAGCAAAAAAGGAGAGGCCATGAAGATGACAGGTGAAGAAAATGAGAGGCAATGAGGATGAGAGATGAAGAGGAGAGGTGAAAAGGAGGAGAGGCGATGAGTATGAGAGGTGGCGAAGAGAAGGAGAGGCAAAAAAGAGGAGAGGCGATGAGGACGAGAGGTGTCAATGAAAAGGAGAGGCGAAAAAGAGGAGAGGCAATGAGGACGAGAGGTGACAAGGCAGAGAGGCAACAAAAACCAGAGGTGAAGAAAGAAAGAAGCAAAAAAGAAGAGAGGCCATGAAGAAGACAGGTGACGAAAATGAGAGGCAATGAGGATGAGAGCTGAAGATTCTCTAACTCTTATTACATCAAAAAAAGATATGCAAAGAAAACAAAAGGTGAAACACACGAGAGGCAAAGAAAATGAGACGGGAAAAAGATGAAAACGAGATTCGAAAAAGAGGAGAGGCAATGAGGATGAGACGTGGCAAAGAAAAGGAGAAGCAATGTGGACGAGGTTGTGAAAAGAAGGAGAGGCAAAAAAGAGGAGAGGCGATAAGGACGAGAGGTGGCACAGAAAAGGAGAGGCGAAAAAGAGGAGAGGCAATGAGGACGAGAGGTGACAACGCAGAGAGGCAACGAAAACCAGAGGTGAAGAAAGCAAGAAGCAAAAAAGGCGATGAAGACGACAGGCGACGAAAATGAGAGGCAATGAGGATGAGAGCTGAAGATTCTCTCTCTTATTACATCAAACTTTGATGTTGAAAGTTCAATCAGGAGCTCGAAACAACGTCTTTAATAAGTAGCTGAGCAAGAAGTTTTCATTCTGATACAGAAATTAAGATTTGGATCTGATCCTCGCCCCATCTTGCTCCCCCCCCACCATAACTGGGCCTGAAACTGTTCTGAACGCTCAACCAGAAAGGAACGTATTGCGGTTTTGACTTCTCGTAAATGACAAAGTGCAAAGTACAGGATCATCTCCTAGTCACCAAAAGCCAGAGACAAACCAGCAGCAGATCTTTCACGTGCTCCACCTCACCGTTTCAACTTTGTGCGCTTTGCTGCTCCTTAATTTGGCATATGTGGTGCGTTGACATCTTAACTGATTCATGATGAATTTTGGGCCATAAAAGCTGGATCGGACTGAAAACCTGGTTACAATCACATCATGTTGCCACACTTCTGCAGCACTTCTGCAGCACTTCTTCACCACTTACCCCCCCAAAAAAGGTCAAAGTGATGCGAGGGCATGTCATCAGACTTTATTCATAAGAATCTGTGTCAGATTAATAATTTTCTTTCTTATTATTGTGTGATGTTGGTATCCATGGAAACCAGAGTGCTAACGAAGCTCTCAAACAGTGTTGTGGTTTCATTTGTGATCAATGATAATAACGAAGCTAAATGTTTAAATTTTTAACACTGCAGCTCGCTCATCATTACCTTTGCTCGTCTTATTTTTTATTCACGCACTCGTTTCATCTGCTGCTCCTTTGGAGGGAACATTACATGTTTTACCGTCTAATCATGTAGGTAATACACAAGCTCCGCCTCCACCCGCGTCTCACTTGATCATCCCAAATGACTTTTCATCTTTGTGCTAAAGATACTGAAACAAACTGCCACCTTTCACTCCAAACATTTAATTTCATGTTTGTTTGTTTTGCACAATTTCAGATTTATTATTTAAATGCAACAGACTTTAATCGTTACAAAATTAAGGTTTTGAAGTTAAAAAGGTCAACTGGCCAAATTAGTTAATTGGCCTACAACATTTATAAATGATGTTATTCTTTTACACAGTCCTTATTTCTGATTGGCTGAAATGCTCATTACATCCACCAAGGACGTAATAAAATCATTGGCATTTATGTACTTGTCTGTCTGTTAGGAGGATTACATCAAAACTGCTGCACAGATTTTGATGATATTTTCGCCACAGATAGATATTAGGCCAAGGAAGACTCCATTAAATTTTGCAGGTGATTCAGATCCAGATTCTGGATCAAGATTTCACTTTATATGGGTTTTTAAGGATTACATCAAAACTACCACAGATAGATATTAGGGCATGTAAGACTCCACTGAATTTTGGAGGTGATCCGGATCCGGATTCTGGCTCAGGCTCAGGATTTCACTTATAGGCTTTTAAGGATTACATCAAAACTACTGCATGGGTTTAGACAAAGTTTTTACTGCAGATACATATTCGGCCATGGAAGACTCCATTAAATTTTGGAGTGGATAGGGATCAAGGAGATGGACACATCTGTGTCTCTCCTTGCCATTGTCCATATCCCGCGTCCCATCTGGACCTTTTCTTCTTCTTGACTTTGTTTCTCTGGGAGCTTCCATGCTTGTCTTCTTCATTAACGTCTAGCAAATTAAAGTACAAATATGATTGGCAGCTGCTCTTCAGAGACTTTGATGGCGCCGTTTGAGCAGGTGTGATCGTTTGTGAAAATGAACGTAAAAGTTGTTTTATTATCTGTCAATCTGATGGAGCTTAACGAGCTCTCATTATGTCTCATTAAGGTGGGAGGGCTCATTAAGGAGACAAACTGACCAGCCTCCAGACACACCCCGACACACAGCTGCACAATGACCAGCTCACATAAAAACCTTCATTTATGCATTTTATGAGTCTCATTAATGTTTTTACAGACTGCCTATATCCGCCCCCCCCCCCCCAACCACCACACACACACACACACACAGAAAGAGAGAGAGGGACAGACAGATGCATACACAGAGAGAAAGGGAGAGACACACAGAGAGACACACATAGAGAAAGAGAGATACACACATAGAGACACACACACATAGAGACACAGAGAGAAAGAGAGAGACACACAGAGAGAGAGACACAGACACACGCATAGAGAAAGAGAGACACACACACATAGAGACACATACCTAGAGACAAAAAGAGAGGGACACAGACACATGTAGAGAGAAAGAGAGAATGAATGTAGAGCATGTCACACATACACAGAGACAAACATACACATAAAGACACAGAGAGAAAGAGAGAGACACACAGAGAGAGACAGAGACACATATGCATAGAGAAAGAGAGAGACACACACACATAGAGAGAAACACACACCTAGAGACACAAAGAGAGGGACACAGACACATGTAGAGAGAATTAGAGAAACCGTAATGTAGAGCAAGACACAGACACAAACACATACGAGGTCTCTTAGATAATAAACCGACCCTTTTATTATTTTTTTTAACTATATGGATTTGAATGACATGCGATTACACCAATCATGCTTGAACCCTCGTGCGCATGCGTGAGTTTTTTCACACGTGTCGGTGACGTCATTTCCCTGTGGGCAGGCCTTGAGTGAGATGTGGTCCCGCCCTCTCGGCTGAATTCCTTTGTTTCACACGCTGCTCGAGACGGCGCGCGTTGCTTTATCAAAATTTTTTCTGGACCTGTGAGGAATATCCGAGTGGACACTATTCGAGAAATTAAGCTGGTTTTCTGTGAAAAGTTTAACGGCTGATGAGAGATTATGGGGTGTTTCTGTCGGTGTAAGGACTTCCCACAGAGCGGGACGTCCTGCAGCGCTTCCAGGCGCTGTCGTCGGCCTGTTTCGAGCTGAAAACATCCTAATTTAAGGCTTAATTCACCCAGGACATCGTGAGAGAACAGAGAAGATTCAGAAGAGGCCGGCATGAGGAATTTATGCGGACATTCCACTGTTTAAGGACATTTTTTTAATGAAAGACGTACGCGCAAATTCGCCGAGTCGTTTCCGTGACGACTCGGCAAATCTGTGTGCGCCGCGACAGGAAAAACACCTCCGTGTTGAAAACCATTTGTAGAATTCAGGCGGCTTTTAATGGCTTTCAACAAGTGAGTAACTGAGAAATTGTTTAACAGCTTGGGCATGTTCCAACTTGCCCGTTAAGATTTCCAACGGAGGTGTTTTCCTGCCGCGACCCCCCGCGGTCGGGTCCAGCCCGACATGCGACTCTGCCCGCACGTTCTTTCATTACAAAATGACCGTTAACAATGGAATGTCCGAATAAACTCCTCATGCCGACTTCTTCTGAAAGTTCTCTGTTCTCTGACGACTTACTGCGTCAACAGAGCCTGAAATGTGGAAGTTTTCAACTTGAATTGCGAGACGCTGCCGCCTCGAAGCGCAGATCGCCGTCAGGCGCCGTGGACCGTCCTTAAAGCGACACTACCAGACCAAAATCTCTCATCAGCCGTTAAAATTTTTACCGAAAACCAGCTGAATTTATTGAATAGTGTCCACTCAGTTGTGCCTTACAGTTTTGAAAAAATTTTTATCAAACAAAGCAACAGTCTCTGAGCCATTCCTAAACAATGAAAAAAATCGACGAGCGGGTGGGCCACTCCTCACTCAAAGACTGCCCACAGGCGAATGACGTAACCGATAGGCGTGAAAAAACTCTCGCATGCCCATGAGGGTTCAAGCATGTCTGATGTAATCACACGTGATTCAAATCCATATGGTTTTTGAAAAAAATAATAAGGTCGGATACTTTTCTAATAGACCTCGTACATAGAGATTTAGAGAGACAGACATAGAGACACAAACACATAGAGAAAGAGAGAGAGACACACGCAGACGCACATGCACAGAGAGAGACGTAGAGAGACACACCGAGATGCACACGTACAGCCACACACACAGTCGTAACCTGGGTTTTATTTCTGTCATTAGATTTTATTCAGTCACTGCACTCATTCTGTTCAACCTTTAGGAAAACCTGGGTGAGACTTAAAGCTGCTGACACTGTGTAGTTCCTTCACTGACAGTATTATGTTGTCAGTTAATATTTCTGACTCAATCAGAAGTTCTAAAAGAAAAAAATTCCAAACCACAGGAATATGGCCTGTGGCTGACGGTTCAGTCGCTGCACTTTCATGAAGACTTCCAGTCAGAATAGATTCTTTCTGATCAGTGAACATATGGTTTAACAAGTGCAGTAAAAATGATTGCATACGTGCTCAGAACAGTCGAATTTACTATTTTGTCATGAACAGAAACCAGTTCCTGTTATCCCACCCAATTGGACATTAATAATGGACCCGTATATTGATGCCAACCTGACTGTATTTACTCTAATTTCACTGCTCAACCTGCAACAAGAGAGATGTTTGAAGAAGCGAAGCAGAGCCGTGGAGTCGGACCATCTTAATCTTGTCTCGGCCTGGGACCGGACTCCTGGATTTCTCCAACAGCAGTGTAGTCTCTTCCCTTGCCACGTTACAGGAAAGTCTCTCAGTTTCTTCAAGAAGTTTGCAAACAGTGAATCATTTTCAGAAACAGTTGATGCAGAAAGTCTTTCCAGTGTTTTGAAACTACTGGGGCACTCATAGCACATAGGTTTGTCAGAGTAATATTGACCACCATCACTGTGCCAACAAATACCCAAAAACCATGCTGGTCTGCGCTGATGTGTATTTCCCACTCAAACTTGTTTATGATGTCATAACATTTCCGGTTACAATTTTGCAGTCTTAAAGACAGTGATTAAAGAAAAGCTTTGACTGTTTCATTGGCCAGAAACAAACAATGTGGGGTCATCGGTGTTGACGCGGTCTTATTTTGCTCCTCTCTTTATTCACATAAAATCTCTCTTGTTGCAATTTGAGCAGCAAACGTAGATTGACATACTGTAGATCCGTTGTTGAATTAAAAAGGGGTGGAGCCGCTGATTGTTTTGAGCAGATGCATGGAAACGTGTATCTGTAGGATTATTCTTATTACGGCCTTAAAAACAATACTCATCACAACTTTTTTTTCTGACTAGATTCTCTTCAGACTGAAGTTTATCATATAAATGTATGTATGTAGAGACACAAAAAAATTTTGGGTATGCAGCGAGGACACGTATGTGAACACGGTGTCCTCTGTGAAAAGGAAATGTGGAAAAGTAAGAATCATATAGAAACACAGATGGTGAAAATATTCTGGCTGTTAAATCAAACGTGGTGTCGATCTCTGTGAGACAGAAGGAAGGACTTTCCTGCTGTCATTTTCAAAAAAATGCACCAGAAGTGGCACAAGTTGGCATTAAAGGGAATAGATGATATGTCCCAAAGTACTTCAGGGCACAAGTTTGTCCTCCAGAGCCCGAGCTTGGTCCAATCATCAGACACTGATGACCAGTTTGTGCTTTTTTTTGCCCTACAGGGGAAAGTCAATTTGGAAAACAACAGTGTTACATCACAGCCAAGTAAAAAGAACAACAACAAAACCAAAAAATAATGACCTAAAACTTACTTTTCAACTTTCACTCTTCTCTGTGAAGAAAGAAGACACTTTCAGAGTCTCTCTGACATGATTCAATATCACAGTCATAAGAACTTTCATGTCTAATCAGCACCATGGACAGAGAAATTATGGATCAGAACCACAGCACTATGGTCATGGCGCCACAGTCCTTGAAATGAAAAATTAGAAAAATGCTTTTATTTTTTCCTGTTTGTTTAAATCCACTGTTTAAATTTCAGAACCCTGGACAGAGATGTTATGTGTAAATTTCTCGTGTTTATTTCTGAAATTCAGATTCTGGTTTTTCACAAGAGCAGCACGCAGGTGAACACACACTTTAAAAACTCGAGACGGAGAGACTGTGTCCTCTGGCAAAGATGCCTAATCTTGTCTGATGACCGTTGGGAAAAACATGATCGTCACATCATCTAACGAGGCGCTGTGCTCAGTAATTAGTCATCCTGTTTTCTCCGAGCCAAGCTGTTACTGTGGGCTCTCAGCTGTCAATCAAAGTCATCCCGAGAGAGAGAGGGAGGAAGGGGAGGTTGAAGAGAAAGAAGGGAGGAGAGAGAGAAGAGAAAGAACAGGAGGGGGGATGAGAGCACTTTGTGAGTGGAGACCCCCCCCCCCCCAAAAAAAAACATAATTTGAGGAGTCACATGATCACCCGGACAGCATATCTTTGTTCAGTTTTCCAGCTTGCTCCTATGAATTAAACAGACTCAGGGGTGAATGGGCTCAGATACGTTTCCACATACAATCAAATAAAAACATACAAATCCCAAACAATTAAATAATTAGTGTTTAAACCAGACGGCTGCTCGTGAGCAGGCTGCTGTGTTAACGAGCTGATATTTGTACCACTGATAACGTAATTACTGTAAGTTGCAATGTTTCGCTTGTTTGTGTGAAGGGCCGGACCTCGTTAAGGCCCTCAGTGCTGACGAGCTGGTACGGTAATTAAATGTGTATCCAGACTCTCCTCCTCCTCCTCCTCCTCTGCTCGGCACTAATGAGTGAATGAACAAGTCGCGGTTATTAGCTTAATTAGCCACAATCGCCACGTTTGTTTGTTTGTTTGTCCACCTACTCCACCTCCCAGGTCCTTCAGCTGGTTTCTTCTAAAGTCAGTCCCAGAACCGATGCTGCAGGCTTTGTTTGGCCCAAGGTCAAGGTCATTGGGGTCACTCTAATGTCCATGAAACATGGGACAAATATGTAGGTTGGTTCTGGAATTGCTCTGCAAGGTCCAAATGTCCATTACTGGACTAAATTTAGATTTTTCAATCTGATTTACACCAAACTTGGCACGTTTGTGCGTGCATGTGTGTGTGTGTGTGTGTGTGTGTGTGTGTGTGTGTCTATATATATGTGTGGCTTCTGGAATTGCCCAAAGCTCAATGAGTTTGACTAAGGCCATGTCTGCCTGTTTGTTGGTCAAGGCAAAGGTCAAAGGGAGTTAATGTTCGAGAGATTAAAGCGGTGCGCTTGAGACCAGAGGATCCTCGGTTCTAACCCCAGACAGGAATATCACTGAGGGGCTGTGGGCAAGGTCCAGTTTTGTGTGCGAGCATGTGCATGAATGAGTGATAACATGACTGCGTGAATGTTATCATTCTAATGCTCTGAGTTTTGCTTCAGACACCAAGATCAAGGTCAAGGCGTTTCAACCTGATTTGGACCAAATGTGGCACACTTAGGTGGATTTCAGAATTGCTCTGGTTAAGTCATCCAGAGGACAGTCATTTGGGGGAAGGTCAAGGTCACTGGGCTCAAGTGGGGAGGTGATGGTCTAGTGGTTAAGTGTTGGGCTTCAGACCAGAGGATCCTCGATTCAAAACTTATCCAGACCGGAAAATCACTAAGGGCCCTTGGGCAAGGTCCTTAATCCCCTAGTTGCTCCTGGTGTGTGATGAGTGCCTTGCATGGCAGCACCCTGAAATCAGTGTGTGAGTGTGTCTGTGTGGCATTATTGTAAAGTATTTTGAGCTTCTGTTGCAGATGGAAAAGCGCTATATAAATGCAGTCCAGGCCAAGTGTGAAGTTTCTTTGATTACCTAGCAAAAGGGAGAGAAGAAGTAACCTTCCAAGCCTCATGTAAATAGAAAGGTTTTCATTATGAAGTTTATTTTGATGAAGGACAATGTGATTTTGTTTCATGTTATTAAATTTTAAGACTGTTTGCTGAGAAACAGAGAATTTCAGCGTGAAAGCACCTCGATACTTTTACTGACGGACTCGAGAGTGCCGATTAGCGGTAACGATGTTCTGCAGTGATGTGTGGAGGAAAACATGTTGGTTTTGTCTAAAATGTGTGTGCTTCTGTTGATGTTAAAATTGTTTAAAAAGAAGTGTTATTGCTGTGCTCTTAGCATTAGCCTACTTGTTTATACTAGTTTATAAAGGTCACATTTATTTCATAACAAAGCCGCATTATGTACGTCCATGTTTTTCCAAGGAGAAAAGATCTGGCATTATTTATGTACAGCCGCCATCAATGGCACCATTCTTGGGGAGTGGTAAGATGGCGGCATGTCGGGTTCCCGTGTGTAACCGTATAAACCATAACTTGGAAATGCACAAATCAAGCTGACCTGAAGTATGGAGGGGTGGTTATGCCTCACTCAGAATGATTGACAGGTCTAATAAGTAGCAGCATGTGCAGGCGCTCACGCTTAAATAACGTAAAAACATTCGCTCACTTTGACCAACTCAGCAACTTGAAGTAAGTCATCACCATGGCAATGATGAGGATGTTGACTCTGACACTGATGATGACAGATTGTGTTTCCATGGCAATCAGATGGCTGAGGTGACAGCGACACTGATGATTAATTTTGCTGTAATTACTTCTGATGGATGGCTCATTAACGCCAGAATGTAGCTCCACCCCTCACACGGTATGTCAGGTTGTCAGAAGCAGCTGGCTTTTGATTGGCCGGCAAAGCCTTCCTGGCGGTTGTTTAATTCAGCGCACGCAGCATTAAAATCGACGCTTAATGACCGTTAGGCAGCAGAAAGTGACCAACCAATCAGAACACACCGGGTGCTTGATGACAGAATTCAGTTGGGTCCAAAAGTATTTGGACAGTAACACTTTTAAAAAATAAATAACTAAATGTTGACTGTGTTCACCACTGAAGTGGACTTTAACAAATATAGCACATTAACCTTTTAAGACTTTGTATATTTAGTTCTGTTGTGTGGACCGCTGAAGAGGAGGTACTGCTGGCCCACCACCAGAGGGCGCCCTGCCTGAAGTGCGGGCTTCAGGCACGAGAGGGCGCCGGAGCAACCGGGAGTGACAGCCGTCACTCATCAACAAGCACCAGCTGTCACTCATCATCATCAACCACATCTCCATAAAAGCCGGGCAGCATCTTCACCTCACTGCCGAGAAATCGTCTACCGATCAGGTAAACACTCAGCCGTGGTTTTGGTGTCATACAATTTTCTGAACATTTGCAGACGTACCTGTTTGACTGGTCAGCAGCTGGAAGCTGGGAGGAGACGACGTCTTCGCTCTTCGGATAAGTAGTCCTTCAGGCGCTGCATGTTTTTGTTCCTGTGTGACTGTGATTGAGAGGTGGAGGTGTTTCCCACCCTTTCTGACTGTTTGCTGGGTGTTCACGCACCCACCATCACCTGGGCCACCTGGGGACCCAGCGCTTGGTGGCTCCGGGGTGCTTCAGATCTGGTTGCAGTGGAAAGCGTGTGGGATCCAGCTCTCTTCTGGACGGGCGTCTTCTCTCCTCGAGCCTGCCCACACGTCACCGTGACTTATTGACTGTTGATCTCAATTGTGTTGTCTGTTGCTCTGTTGTGCACATTCACAACATTAAATTGTTATATTTTGGCTTATTCCATTGTCCGTTCATTTGCGCCCCCTGTTGTGGGTCCGTGTCCCTACACTTTCACAACAGGATTTCTCGGCCAGCGTCATGGATCCCGTGGGGAGTGAACCATCGATTGAACCGCCAATGGAAACACAGGGTGCACAGGCGTCGGCAGGAGGCATGTTGAGTGAGCTGCAGCACATCTTAACCGCCTTCACTGCTCGGTTGGACTTAGTAACCGAGCAGAACGTTATACTCAATCGGAGAATGGAGGCTCTCACCGCCCAGGTGGAAGCGCGCACTCAGGGTGCTGCTGCAGCACCTCCTCCAGCTGACCGAGCACTAGATACAGACATTCCAGTGGTGATTCAACGAACACCCCCATCCCCTGAAGCATACATAAGCCCTCCGGAACTGTATGGAGGTTGTGTCGAGACGTGCGGGGACTTCTTAATGCAGTGTTCGCTCGTCTTTGCACAACGTCCCGTCATGTATGCGTCAGATGCCAGCCGGGTGGCTTATGTCATTAATTTGCTTCGAGGAGAGGCACGCGCCTGGGCTACGGCGCTCTGGGAGCAAAATTCACGGCTCCTAAAGACATATACTGGGTTTGTGAGGGAGTTTAAACAGGTGTTTGATCATCCCAATAGAGGTGAGACCGCTTCGACCGTGCTGCTGTCAATGAGACAGGGACGTCGGAGTGCAGCCGAGTATGCAGTCGATTTCCGCATCGCGGCTGCGAGGTCCGGCTGGAATAACGTTGCACTCCGCGCCGCCTTCGTAAACGGACTGTCTCCGGTCCTGAAGGAGCAGCTGCTGGCTAAGGATGAGCCGCGGGATTTTGACGGGCTTGTCGACCTGGTCATACGGTTAGACAACCGGTTAGAAGAACACCGTCGGGAGCGGGGCAAAGGGCGTGGCCGGGCGCGAGCCGTCCCTCTTCCTGGTCTGAAAGGGTGCCGCCGTCCCCACGCTCCACAGTCGGAGAGCTCCGTGGAGCAACAGCTCCCCCTGCTGACGAAGCTATGGACACGAGCAGGGCTAAAGTAAAATCACATGACAGACAACGGAGGCTGGCTCGCAGAGAATGTTTTTTCTGTGGCTCTAATGAGCACATACAAAGAAACTGCCCCAAGCCGTTAAACTTCAACGCCCGCCCTTAGAGACTGGGTTAAGGGTGGGCCATAACATCCACGCGGGGAGAGCCCGTAGATCCGCACGCATCCCAGGGCAGATCCTTTGTGGGGATATTACCCTTCACGTTCCAGCACTGATGGACACGGGGTCTGAAGGGAATCTGCTGGACAGCAGATGGGCCAGGGAGGTAGGGCTCCCTCTAGTGGCTCTACCTTCCCCATTGAAGGTACGGGCACTAGATGGCACCCCTTCTCCATTAATCACACACCAGGACCCACCTGTGACTTTGGTGGTGTCTGGAAATCACAGGGAGGAGATTGTGTTCTATGTAACACCTTCTACCTCCTGAGTGATTTTGGGATTTCCATGGATGTTAAAGCACAATCCCCGGATTGATTGGCCGTCTGGGGTAGTGACGCAATGGAGCGACACCTGCCACCGGGAATGTTTAGGATCCTCGGTTCCACCCGGTGTGACAGCTAATGAGGAGGTTAAGTCCCCCCCAATCTGTGTTGTCCCAGAGCGGAGAGTCCGATAAGGTTCTCCATCCTTGTGCCTATTTTTCCCGTAGGTTGACCCCAGCAGAGCAGAACTACGACGACGGCAATCGGGAATTCCTAGTGGTGAAAGAGGCTCTTGAGGAGTGGAGACACCTGTTGGAGGGAGCTACGGTGCCCTTCACGGTTTTCACGGACCATCGGAACCTGCAGTACATCCAGACCGCGAAGCGTCTAAACCCCAGGCAAGCCCGCTGGTCACTGTTCTTCGGACGTTTTGACTTCTGGATCACCTACCGCCCCGGGACCAAAAACCAGCGATCTGATGCCCTGACCCGGGTCCACAAAGAGGAAGTCAAGGTCGAGCTGTCAGATCCACCGGAACCCATCATCCCCGAGTCCACTATCGTGGCAGCCCTCACCTGGGACGTGGAGAAGACCGTCCGGGAGGCCCTGGCACGGAACCCGGACCCGGGACCGGCCCAAAGAACAGACTTTACGTCCCACCAGAAGCCAGAGCTGCAGTCCTGGACTTCTGTCACGGGTCCAAGCTCTCCTGTCATCCTGGGGTGCGAAGAACCGTGGCAGTGGTCTGGCAGCGCTTCTGGTGGGTGTCTATGGAAGCCGACGTCTGGGAGTACGTCCAGGCCTGCACCACCTGCGCCAGGGGAAATGCAGACCACCAACGGGCACAGGGACTCCTCCAGCCGTTACCTGTGCCCCACCGCCCCTGGTCCCACATTGGCCTGGACTTCGTCACGGGCCTCCCGCCATCCCAGGGCATGACCACTATCCTCACGATAGTGGACCGGTTCTCCAAGGCGGCCCACTTCGTGGCCCTCCCGAAGTTCCCGACAGCCCAGGAGACTGCAGACCTCCTGGTCCACCACGTCGTACGTCTGCATGGGATTCCATCCGATGTCGTCTCTGACCATGGTCCCCAGTTCTCCTCGCAAGTCTGGAGGAGTTTCTGTAGGGAACTGGGGGCCACCGTGAGCCTCTCGTCCGGGTACCATCCCCAGACTAACGGACAGGTAGAGCGGGCCAACCAGGAATTGGAACAGGCCCTTCGCTGCGTGACCTCAGCGCACCCGACGGCCTGGAGCAACCATCTAGACTGGATCGAGTATGCACACAACAGCCAGGTTTCATGTGCCACCGGCCTCTCCCTGCCAGCTTCACTGCGGATTCACCCAGTTTTCCATGTCTTCCGGATCAAGCCTTACCACACCTCTTCCCTCTGCACTCCCGGACCCACGCCGCCTCCTGTCCGGATCATCGATGGGGAGCCGGCCTGGACAGTGCATCGGCTCCTGGATGTCTGTCGACGGGGCCGGGGTTTCCAGTATCTGGTGGACTGGGAGGGTTATGGACCCGAAGAATGCTCCTGGGTGAAGAGGAGCTACTGGCCGACTTCTACACCCATCACCCGGACAAGCCTGGTCTGGCGCCCGTTGAGGGGGGGGTCCTGTTGTGTGGGCCGCTGAAGAGGAGGAACTGCTGGCCCACCACCAGAGGGCGCCCTGCCTGAAGTGCGGGCTTCAGGCACGAGAGGGCGCCGGAGCAACCGGGAATGACAGCCGTCACTCATCAACAAGCACCAGCTGTCACTCATCATCATCAACCACATCTCCATAAAAGCCGGGCAGCATCTTCACCTCACTGCTGAGAAATCGTCTACCGATCAGGTAAACACTCAGCCGTGGTTTTGGTGTCATACAGTTTTCTGAACATTTGCAGACATACCTGTTTGACTGGTCAGCAGCTGGAAGCTGGGAGGAGACGACGTCTTCGCTCCTCGGATAAGTAGTCCTTCAGGCGCTGCACATTTTTGTTCCTGTGTGACTGTGATTGAGAGGTGGAGGTGTTTCCCACCCTTTCTGACTGTTTGCTGGGTGTTCACGCACCCACCATCACCTGTCTGTTCTTCCTGCCAGCAGTAACCGATCTGACAGCCGGAGGCAGTGGCCACCTGGGGACCCAGCGCTTGGTGGCTCCGGGGTGCTTCAGATCCGGTGGCAGTGGAAAGCGTGTGGGATCTGGTTCTCTTCTGGACGGGCGTCTTCTATCCTCGAGCCTGCACACACGTCACCGTGACTTATTGACTGTTGATCTCAATTGTGTTGTCTGTTGCGCTGTTGTGCACATTCACAACATTAAATTGTTATATTTTGGCTTATTCCATTGTCCGTTCATTTGCGCCCCCTGTTGTGGGTCCGTGTCCCTACACTTTCACAAGTTCCTCCATTTTCAGAGGCCATAAGTAATTGGACAAACTGAATATAAGGATTATTTTTTACTTTTGTAGGCAGTTTTATTTACACCAGTCGGGATGAACACATGAACATTTCTTTTACATCAATTTCATCAGTCGTTAGAAATACAAACAGTGTAGTAACATATGTTAGATCTATCTGGAGGAGACAGTTCTCAAGAACTGAGTGACAGAGACGAGTGAAGGAAGCCACACCCATGTGTCACCTGTCTAAGAACACACCCATGTGTCACCTCTCCAAGAAAACAAGCGTTATTCTCCTGGCTAAGGACACACCCATCTTTCTCCTGTCAAAGGACACGCCCATCTTTCTCCTGTCCAAGGACATGCCCATGTGTCACCTGTCCAAGGACACGCCCATCTTTCTCCTGGCCAAGGACATGCCCATGTGTCTCCTGACTGCAGCAAATTGATCGTTAGTTTGGAGAGGTGGGGATGATCCATATGTCTGCCTGGGTGGTTACCATCCATTACCTGTAGACGTGTTACCAGCGAATGCCTCCCAGAGTTGACTGGGTGCATGTCCTTGCGGTGTGGAGCTGCTGCTCTCACAGCTGGCGTGGTGGAGTTGTTCATTGTTGTCTCACTGAAATACTTCATTCTCTTGTCACACGCAGCCTCTGCAGCAGGTTTGAAAGGACACCGTGTTCACATACGTGTTAAATCAAGTGTGACTGTAACTTCCAGCATTGTGCTGATTCTGCGACGGCTGATGTTTCAAAAGTTCCTTAAAGAAAGTTTTTGAGAGTTACTGAGCACATTGAATGTTTTGTTTGTAAATGTTAATGTTGAGCTTCTTGTTGTTTTTCATGTTAAACAGCTGTAGGTTGGATGAATATTTATGGTCGAAGCTTCGACCTCTGTGCGGCGATCAGAGCTTTAGAGCAAAGGCTGATGGGTCGGCTACGGTTCAGCCTGCAGCAAAATGTAGATGAGAGGTTTCCTCTTTCTAGCGCGCATTAATAAACCATCGCACACACACCACATGTTTATGTGATCACACACACCACTATGTGTGTTTTATGCTAATCATCTCCTTTATTTAAACGTGAACAAATGGACTCAGATTGGAAAAAAAAGCTGTCGTGAAACATTGATGCTGCAAACAGTGAATATTTCACCAGCATGGAGTGCAGCCATGCACGTCTGTGCACAAGTTATCTGGTGCTGACATGAAATATTAAGAGACGTGTCACATCTGATCTCCATCAGGTTCATGAGCTGGAACCCAGGAGCCACACACAGAGGAGTCTTAGCCATTACCCACAATCCTCTGATGCTCAGAAATATCTGAACAACCTGCCGGTTCCTGGCAAAAATAATCACACAACTGCAATTCAAATTCAAATCAACTCTGAGCAACCTAACAGACACAATGTCTTCACACAACGCACTGCATCATGTGACCTCTGACCTTCATTATGAAAGGAATAATATAAAAAAGAAAACAAAGAGAAGAAAAACGATGGAATTATTAGAAAACTCAACAAGATCAACAAGAGGCGGGTGACTGAATCATGATTTAAATATTCAATAATAATGCTGACAACAATAATAATTCAGTTCATCTTTAATAATGCTATGTTTGTGTGTGTGTGTGTGTAAACTTCTCTACAGAATGAGAACAAAGTTCACAGAAATCCAGAAGCCTCCGAATATTCTCTTTTATTCTCGTGTGTTAATTTTATGATTTAAAGCACCTGTTTGCCTTCATGACAATGTAGGACACCTGTCTACTGGGCACCAGTGCCTCCTTGATGTACAAACATCTGCCACGCTTGACTCCAACTGTACAGCTTATGGAGTAAAGGTCTCCTCCGCTGTGGCCACCTGTCTCAGAATTTTCTTGTCATCTGCAAATTTGAGAACTCTGCTAGCCAAATCTTCATCAACATCATTTATAAAATGATGAACATTGTTGGACCTAAGACTGAGCCCTGAGGTACCCCACTGGTCACCCTCTGTTTCCCATCGGACAACCAGGCACAGATCCAGGTCATTACCTAAAGCTCATGTCTTAGTTGAGGATAGAAGCATACATCGAGTGTCTCACCTGCTGGATTAGCTCTTTCTTCACCACGACAGTGCGGTACGGCGTCCACAAGACCACAGGTGCACCCCCAATCTGTGCCTCGGTCTCATGCTCCAACTTACCTGTACTTGTGGACAAGACCCATAGATACTTGAACTCCTGCAGTTGGAGCAATCACTCTCCCCTGATTCCTGGTAAGACATGAAGAATTAGTCGTTTCAAATGTAAATATATATATACAATTCATTCATTTTCTCACAGTCCAAGTTTGTAAATAAGAAAAGTAGTGAGAGAAAAGAAAGGAGCATTTTTTTTTTTGATAAATCGTAGGGTGATTTTGATCAGAATTTTAATGTCAGCAGCTGAAATGATGTTTTACCGTGGTGTTTTTTTCTGCATGTATGATCATTATTTTCTGATCAAATTGCAGCATGAAGTGTTAAAAACAAAAACAATATTAAAACGTGATCTTTGCACTGCAACTACTCGCCACTGTGATCGTCATGACAACACACACCAACCATGCACAGTCAGTCACATTGCACTAATAGACTGCCAAATGGCCAACTCACACATGCACACACACACACACACATACATACACACACACTCGCTCACTCTCTAAGGCGGTTGACCTGCTATTACTGAGCTTTTCTGCTTCACTGCAGCCTGGTAATGACGGTCCTGTGTGTGTGTGTGTGGGTGTGTGTGGGGACGAGTAATGTGTTGGTTGAGTAACTGAATGATTGACAGCTTCCCATAGAGGGAGGGGGGGACGACAGGCAGCCTGACAGAAAAGGAAAAGAAATGGAAACGAGAGGAAAGTGTGCGTGCATTGATCTGTCACTGCTCACGTCCAAACTACAAATCACACACACCCACACACACACACACACAGAGCAGTTTTTAATTAGTGATGTAGTTTTAGTTGAGTGATCAGCTTTAAAGAAACAATGTTTTATTTGCCCACTGAAAAAAAGCTAATTTAACACACACACACACACACATACATAGACGTGTGTGTATGTATGTGTGTGTGTGCACACGGTTGAAATCAATGTCACTTTGTGTTTTTGTGATGAAAAGTGATTGTGCATCACAAATATCTGCATTTCATTAATGGTTTCCTGATGTTTCGATCGAACAGTGATTCATTTCATATGCACACAATAACACCAAACACCTGTGCACCACAAAGCCCACACATCAGCCTGCAGGTGTCACTGTTGAGCTACAAGCTTCATTCATTCTGAGACAAAAGGACCAGTGTGTCTGACAAATCTGATAACTGTGATTCTGGATGTCAATGATTGAGTTAGTTTGATGTGCTGATTGTCACCTAGGTGGCATCATTTGGCTCCTCCCAGGCTCTTGTTGAACGTTACACATGTTTCTGTTGGTTCACACAAAATAACAATGAAAAATGGATCACAAAGTGCAAAGTTTGTGAAGACAGACTAAAGGAATTCCAAATATCACATTTCTTCACTTCTGTAAGTGCCGCTTTTCATCTGCTCCTTAAAACAAATAACGAATCAGGCAGTCACGTGGTCTAACTATCAGAATGCTGATTAGTGACTCTGAACATGACATGCAGGGATTTTCACCCGCAGCCGTCTCCAGGCTTTACAGATACGACCTGAAAATGAAGACCCATCTGCTGAGGTCAGAGAAGAACAGCCAGACTGGTTCAAGCTAACAAAAAGGGACCAGGAACAACAAAAAATTAGACATAAAAAATGTAGCTGTTCCAACCAAAGTCTGCAGAAGATCATTTGTAAATGCCAGGAGCCAGCTGTCAAAAAATCCAGTTCAGCAGAATCTTCTTGTCTATGTGTTCTGTCCCGTCTGTTTCTGTTATCTTTGTTGTGTGTCCTCATCTGTTCGTCATGTTATTTTCCTGTGTTTGCCCTCGTTTGAGTCTTTGAGTTCCATGTTGGTTTGCTGCCCTTTCTTCTTTGACTTTTGTACTTGGTTGTTTTGTGGTTCTCATTTTTAGTTTGATTAACATTATGAGATGTTTTTGGTTCTGCTCATCCCCGGTGTCGCAGACCAAACGGTCCTCCCTAAAAATCGGTCCACCGTGCCTTCACTGGGCATGTGTCATCAACCGCGATTCACCGATTATCACCTCATTTCTGCTTCATCTATCTCAGCGACCGATATCTGAAGCTTTTGTACAACAATCATTTCCGCATAAATTCAGCATTATTTCATAATAAAACATGGCGGAAGCGATCAAAGCGCCGCAGTGGCATGAGCTGCTAGCTGTTGTGTTCACTGCACCTCCGTCATTTCAAAGCCTCATAGATTATCACCTCGTTTCTGCGTAAAACGGCCTTGTTTCTGCTTCAAACTGACTTTAGAATGATTTAAGACGTTTTACTTTGTCATCTGATGGTTAATAATCTTTAACCATTAATCCATTTGATCACTTTGGGTGAAGAGAGTCCGCCTCAGATGAGCTGCTGAGCTCAGAAATGCATGCGCAGTGGAGACAGGGTGGACCAATTTTTAGGGGGGAACGTTTGGTCTGCGACACTGGATTCCTTTTGAGATTTGAGTCACTTTGAGTGTTAATTTCAGTGTCTTGTTTTCTGGTCTCCCCGATTTCCCGTGCACTCCACACCTGTAGCTTGTTTTTGTTCATTTGTTTCTGTATTAAAGTCTGCACTGTTTCCTGTTTTAGGAGCCAAAGAATAATCCTTTGGCTCCTTCCGTGTTGTGAGTATCAATCGTCCTTTACGCCGCTGTGAGTTTTTTGCTGTTGTTTGACATTCCCTTGTATTTTTGCCCCTTTGTTTTACCCGGTTATGTGTTACCTACGTTTTTGTCTGTGCTCGACTTTACTTCTGTTGTGCCCTTGTGAACTCACTCAGTTTTTGGACAATAAATCACCTTTGTAATCACCTTACTCCCTGTATGGTTATTTCCCTCATTCGTGGCTTAACTCATAAGCTCTTAACACAACAGCTCTTAATAGATTTGATTTACATTTTGGGGTTTGGATGGTTCAAATATTACCGGTGTCTCAACTTTTAATCTTTGTTCTCATGTCTTATTTTGTTGCTCAATTTAGTGTTTCTAACATTTGTGCTTTAAATGTTTTTTAAATGTTTTCAATACCTTCCTGTTTACAGGAAATGAAGTTTAATATGTAGATTACAATTAAATTGAATGTTTTATTTGACCTGGAGCAGCACGGTGTCTTAGTGGTCACAGTGAGATGGTCCAGATTCTCTTCCCACTTGGTCCTTTCTGTGTGGGGTTTGGATGTTCTCCCCGTGTTTGCGTGGGTTCCGTGCTCCGGCTGCCGCCCACTTCCAAAGACATGGAGGTTAGGTGAACTGATGACTCTAAATTGACCGCAGGTGAGAGTGTCTGTATGTGTCGGCTCTGAGATAGACCTGTGGCCTGTCCAGGGTGAAATCTGCCTCTCGCTGTATGACCGCGAGATAATCGCTGGGATAGGTTCCACATCCGTGATAAGTGGGTTTAGAAAATGGATGGATTTTATTTGAGATTTCAGGCAGGGTTTTTCCTGGGTAGGGTTCGTGGGTTTGTGCGAGTCTTCTTTTTGAGACATGCACATCCACATTTATGGCCTTATTGTTGCAGATTACTGAAGGAAGAACATAAAACAAATGCTAGTTTCAAACGTACAGATACAGGTTTTTGAAGAACAGAAGCTTCAGGAGATGTGTGGTGGCTTTTTTTGATAACTTGCACATATGTCTGGACAGATCCCGTGTCACAGGATGCTACGGGTATGTAAAATCTGCATCTTTTATATATATATATATATATATATATATATATATATATATATATATATATATATATATATATATATATATATATATATATATATATATATATATGTTTGTTTGTTTTTTTGTATTGTGGGGCACCGTTAAATTAAACCCTTTGATGCTCTGTCCAAAACATTAGAACAGGTCCTTTTTCATATAAAAAAAAAAAAAAAAAATTGTTGCTAGTGTTCTAACTTTTTCTGCTGTGCTGATAAATTCCACTACCTGCGTCAGGTGGTCGGAGGATCTGGTAGTGACTTTCTGCTATTGTGTGCACACCTGCGAAAATAAAGCCACAAAACAACAAAAATGTTGCTTTGTGCCTGATTGGACAAACTTCTCCAAAATATTTTTGCCCGAATCACTACATCAGGCAAAGCGCAGTGTCGATGCCAGCCAAGACAGAGGCAGCACAATATTTGACTGAGGACTGACGGACCCCACAGTGTCACTGCCAAGGATCCAGATCCTTCTGTGATATTGGGTTTCGTAGCTTTGAGGTAACAGGATTGACTGTGTAGGCCTGTAGGGCTATAGATTGGCTCTGCTACTGTAGGGGGCGCTCTGTCGCCATCCTGTGTTACTGCTACTCTTTGACAGCCAGTGATCCTCACGTGGGCACCATGTTGAAAGTCCACCTTTGTGCTGGTCTGCACTCCACTGAGTGCTCTTCTGATTTGTGCTCCATCTAAAAAAAACACGACGGGGACATTTTCAAAAGTTGTGGTGACATTAAAGAGTCTCAGTCTTTGGTTTCTTTACAACTTTAGCTTCATTTGTTCGTTGTTCTCTTTTCTTGCTCTTCAGTTTGTCTTCTTCGTCTCCTCATCTGTCTTTATCTCTGCTTGTCTCTCTCGCCTGTTCTTCGGCAGTGTCTCTCGTCCGTCTCCATCACTCCATATTAGTGCTCTCTCTCCTCTATTACCTCCTGCGCTCGTCCATTAGTAACACCTGAATCCTTCTATTACATTCAGGAAGTTGGCCTCATAAATTCCTGCAGCATTTCGCCGCAGAGCGGCAGCTCACTGTTTTTGATAATGAACGGATCCCGGCTTAAATTCACATTACCTTTGTAATGTACTTCATGCTTGATCATATCAGGCTCTTTGATTTTATTCATGTCTCTGAATGGATTTGTGCCTCTCTCCCCGTCCATCTCCGTCTGTCTGCCCCAAAAAATGTTTTCTATGATGTTTTTGCCCTCTGAGGATCTGCTGAAGGTCGAGGTCACGCAGCGCCGGCCAGCTGCTTAACCTGCCGATGGCTTTCGGTTCCCTGAGGGAATTTAAGATGTGGTTTACTCACAAACTGCCAGAGACTGAAGTCCACATCCTTTAAAACTGTTGATAATATGAGCCCGGACATATGCAGGTTTCTTTTTCACATATCAAAGCTCAGTTTGCAGCAAACACAAAAGACCAACAGCGGTCAGGTGACCCCTGTTCATGACCCTCCTCTTGACCTGGATCAGACCCTCTCATGTTGAATTCCGCTTGACTGGGTCTTAAATGGGTTCCATTAAGCCCATTTCCATTGCAGGAACGCACAGGGCACTTTAGGGGGTCCAACACCTTTCAGCGTGCCTCAACCACAAGAACTGGCCCAGAAGGTCATTCTTTGGTGACTTTTTCGAGGGTGAGATAACGCCCTGCTCCAGGGTAGGTGTTTCTGAGGGGTCCTGAAAATGCTGGGTTATTAAGGGCCCCCCTCACACATAACACAAATAAGTATGAATCAGGGCGAATCACAGCGTAACAGCCTGAATGAGCGAACCACGAAAACATCGAGCCGACGTCGGGAGGGACACATGGTGGGGCAGGCGTGAAGGATCCCACTCTGACAGTTTCGTCACATCACCCACGTGAGCTATGTTCCACATGACGCAGTGTCTGTCTTGCCGCGCGCCTCTCAAAGGAAATGTGTGTGGGTCTGGACCGACACACGTGTCCTATCAGACAGACGTGACATTTAGATCACCTGCTGTGTGTCCACATGATCTGACAGTTCATTTCACTTGGAACTCCTGTCAGTGTGCATGCTGTGCGCGTGCTCCAGCCCGTCACAAGAGCGATATATGTTCTATTTATTTTCACGTGATGACAGCAAGCACACACGCGTGCGTCACGGTAGACAGTAGTAAAGTCATGTCCTTCAAAACACGGTACATGGTCTACAGCTGTGATGTCCAGGTCCAGAGATCTCAACAGCTGCTGCTGTAGGCAGCCACGCCCCCTCTCCGTTCAGCGCACACACCAAAGTGCACTCTCTGTTTCTGTGTTATGTGATCATTGTTTTTAGTTATTTTGGCATGTAATTGTGTATGTAGTTATTGTCGTACTTATTTATATACCTGTCCTGGCTGTGATCTCTGTGTTTTTAATGTGACACGTTGTGTGCACTGAGCAGTCATTTCCAGCTGTCATTGAGTGTCTGGCCGGCGATCAGGTGGAAGGTGGCTTGCTGTGCCATGTGTGCTCAGACGTGGCTCCCCATCTGTATATACATATCAGCATTTCATGCAGGTGTGCTCCCCCTCACACCACGTGTTGTGGGGGCAGGGGGGGACACACGCATGCCACATGTGTTGTGCGGGGGAGTGGGGGGGAACACAAGCACACCACGTGTTGTGGTGGGGAGTGGGGGGAACACACGCACGCCACATGTGTTGTGGGGGAGAGCGGGGGGGGGCGTGCGAAACACGCCACATGTTGTTGGGGGGAGTGCAAAACACAGGCACGCCACATGGGTTGCGGGGGGAGCAGGGGATGGTGCAACACAGACACAATACGCACGCCACATGTGTTGAGGGACGAGCCGACACTCTGGCACGCCACATATGTTGCTTGGCAACGCCACAGTCATGGGGGCAGATTTCACAGCCAGCTTGAAAGTGGTTGCCTCTCACTGTTTTCGTCCAGAGTGCGCAATTGCCACTACATTTCCTAAGTGCTGCGTGAGTGGTATTGGATGTTCGTGTGTGGTACCTGGAATTTGGCCGACACCTGCCGAGAGAGTGATCGAACGGGCATTCACAGGGCACTCTTTTCGGCCACTGGTGTGCGCGAATGGTTGTGGCAACAGTTGTATGAGGCATTAGAGGTGGCTCCAATTTTTCATGAATGGCATGCAATTCCTCCTTCATGTGCTAGTTGGATTCAGTCGTGCTATTTGTGAAGGGACCCTAACTCACATGGGAGACGATGACATCAAGCAATCACCAAGCCAGGCTAGCAAAACAAGAACCAAAAAACCAAAACCGTGTCTGAAACTTGCAGAATTATTAACGTCAAGCATGAGACCAGTTGTTGTTCCCCACAATGAGACACTGATAAGGCCCATTTCAGGGCTGATCCTGTAAACGTTTGCAACATCTGGGAAGTAGGTCTAGTTGTGGTGGTGGACACAGACCTATTGCTGACAGAACCTAGTTTGCTCTCAGGGACCAGAAGGACTTCTGAGTGAAGAGGATCTTGAGGTTTCCATTTTTTTAAACTAGTGACCCAAAGCAATGTCTTTGGTTCCTGGTCTCTTTGGATGATCCTTGGGTTTAGGTGGAATGACTTTGTGGCAAACGAAGGCCTGGTACTCATATTGTGAGGGAAGGTCTGTGATATTTTGGGCGTGGCTTAATGTACTTGTGGTTTTGGATGTGTGACAGAATTAGTGAAATCACAACTCAGATCAAACTCTGATTCCAAAGTGCTTCATATTTTGGCCAAATCACATGTAAATCATGAAAGTGGCTTATTCTTGTTTTTCTACAGCGCCGTTCAGTTAAATCCCTTGAGGAACTTTCAACTGCAGACATTGATACAATATTTTGATTACTTCAGCAAACATTAACTTGAAATCCTCAAAAGAGTGAAAGAAAAATTTGCTCATAAAAATTAAACAGTTCACTGAAATAATCACAAAACCATACAATGGCGACATCTAGTGGTTAGTTGTCATGGCTCCGGGTGTAGCGTGCGCTCTACTGAGTGCCGCACTAGTTTTATTATTAATTGTACACCATTACTGCTCTAAATTCTTGAGTGTCTGCTGTCAGTCAAACATGGCCCCGCCCACTAAAAGGTTAAAGGAGCATTTCTAACATTTACCCTCTTGATTTTTAAACTCTTTAACAAAAATGTCAGCGGTCGTTTTGATTTTTACTGTTTTATACTTTCACACTTTTGATGCTTTCTGTGGGCTGAGTGAAAAACGTGCACTCTGTGCACGTGAGTAACGTTAACACTTTATGAGGTGGGATCATGAAAATTGATTCGTCGTACAGAAAAGAAGGTTAATCGAGATCTTAAATAAGAACTATAACTCTCGCTCTCACACACGGGGTGGAAGGTGTCACCCTCAGGTGCTTTATGGCGCCGTCGGCCTTAACGACATCTAACAAAATGTCAACCGCTGACCAATGAGGCGCCGGCAATACAGCCAGAGAAAAAGTGGAGTCCTTTTAAGAAAGAGATAAAAGAGGGGGAGGACAGCTGGAGAGGAATGAAGGAGGAGCAGTGAAGAGGTGGAGGAGAAAGAGGAGTGAAGAAGATTAAGAGAAAGGAGTAGAGAAGATTAGGAGGAAGAGGAGGAGAAAGAGGAATAAAGAAGAAGAGGATGAGGAGCGGTAAAGATTAGGAGAAGGAGTAGGACCACCAAAGATGTTTGGGAGGATGAGGAGTGAAGATGATTAAGATGATGAGAAGGAGCACCACAGATTTTTGGGAGGATGAGGAGGAGTGAAGAAGATTAGGAGGATGAGGGGAGATGAAGAAGATTAGGAAGATGAGAGGTGAAGAGGATTAGGAGGAAGAGGAGTGAAAAAGATCAGGAGGATGAAGAGAGGTGAAGATTGTGAGATTGAGAAGGAGCACCAAAGAAGTTTGGGAAGATGAGGGGAGGTGAAGAAGATTAGGAGGATGGGGAGAGGTGAAGATTAGGAGGATGAGGAGGAGCAGTGAAGAATATGAGAAAGAGGAGGAGCAGTGAAGAAGAATTAATGAAAGAGGGAAGAAGATTAGCAGGAAGAGGAGGAACAGTGAAGAAGATTAGTAGAAAGAAGAAGAACTGAGAAAGAGGAGTGAAGAAGATTAAGAGAAAGGAGTGGAGAAGATTAGGAGGAAGAGGAGGACCAGTGAAGAATAAGTAAAAGAGGATTGAAGATTAAGAGAAAGGAGTGAAAAAGATTTGGAGGAAGAGGAGGAGCAGTGAAGAAGAGGAGGAGAAAGAGGAATAAAGAAGAGGATGAGGAGAGGTAAAGATTTAGAGGACGAGGAGGAGCACCAAAGATGTTTGGAAAGATGAGGAGCAGTGAAGATGATTAGGAGGATGAGGAGGAGTACCACAGGTTTTTGGGAGGATGAGGAGAAGTGAATAAGATTAGGAAGATACAAGGTGAAGAGGATTAGGAGGAAGAGGAGTGAAAAAGATTAGGAGGGTGAGGAGAGGTGAAGACTGGGAGGATGAGAAGGAGCACCAAAGAAGTTTAGGAAGATGAGGGGAGGTGAAGATTAAGAGGTTGAGGAGGAGCAGTGAAGAATATAAGAAAGAGGAGGAGCAGTGAAGAAGTGTAGGAGAAACGGGAGGAGTGGTGAAGGCCAGTAATACCAGCAGAGGATGAGTGTTAAACAGTCATTTTATTTTTCTCTTTTTTCTTACATTTTCTTTGACTTCTTGCCTTCATTTGCTCCTTTCCTCCACTTCCATCTTCAGTGATGTCATCATTTCGTCTTTTTTTTCTTGCCCTTCTTTATTAGTCTTTTTCAGCTTTATATTTTCCCTCGTCCTTTTCCATCCCTCACTTTTTCTTGCCTCCCTTCCCTTCTGTTTTTGACACCTCATGTCTTCTTTCTGGTCTTTGTTCTGACTTTTTATTATCTTCAACGTTTCTTTTGTAGCCCAACTGTGCAAATGTTTTAGGCACATGCAGTGGGTTGGTAAATGGAAAAACAGTGAAAAGCTTTTGTGGAAAACATAAATACATGAAATATGAGCATTTTCAGCTTTAACAAATACATTATTATTGTTATGCCATTTATTTTAATTGGCCTCTTATAATTCACGGGAAACTGAAGTATTATTTCATCAGATTTTTTGTTATTCAGTGTTCATTAACTGTTTTGTACTCTTTTGCACTTGAAATAATAAACCATGACAAAAATTCCCCATCAAGCTCTCTCTCTCTCTCTCTCTCTCTCTCTCTCTCTCTCTCTCTCTCTCTCTCTCTCTCTCTCTCTCTCTCTCTCTCTCTCTCTCTCTATATATATATATATAAAACTCTGGGAAGCCTGAAACTTTTGCACAGTGCTGTTTTTATTTTTGATGATGTCATTATTGATGGTCTGTTGAGCAGGGCACTGAGATCGTGCAGACCGTGACCTCTGACCTTTGTGTTATGCGTCCATGAGGACACATTGATCGCTAATTTGTTTGGTTATTAAATGCCACTGCTTTAAATGCTGACATTTCTGTGTGCTGTGACTAAATCAATAATTTACTTGTCACGGCAGAAAAGCCAATCAGAAGAAAACACTCACTTTAGTGTTTATGAAGTATCGTCCCGCAGGGAGGCGTTAGCCGCTAAAGCTAACACCGCCCTGCTCACTCAGCAAAACCGTGTGTGTGTGTGTGTGTGTGTGTGTGTGCATGGCAGGCGTCAATAATTTTTGTGTAGTTACATACGAAGCAAACAAATATTTAATTATTGCTGCAAATCACAAACGTGAAATTAAAGCTGCTGTTTCTAAAATGCTGCTGAACTCATGAGAAGAATTTGATGAATTCCGTTCAACCAGAACTGTTTTTTTTTTTTTTTTTTTTCCTGCAACTGAACACATGAACAAATAAATATCTGGTTTCATCAGTCTTAAATTAATACATTTTAATATAAATGTTATGAAGATTTTAACTTAAATATAATTTAATGACACTACAATAGTTATTATTGTCTTTATTTTGGCATGTAACGTTGATTCACTGAACAAATAAAGCATTCATAAATATTTATATTTGAATATAAAATAAACAAAAAAGAATTAATCCAGATTGCTGTCAATGTTGCATTTTTTGGACAGTTTGCTGGGAATGTTTAACTGATTCCAGGTCAGATCCTGATAAGTGGGATTCCCTGCAGCCGGTTCCTATTATTTTGTCCAGGCGGTGGAGCTGTGTGATAAGCGGGTGCTGCTTAATGAGCATCTGAGATGTTGTGGATGAGACAAAAGACACTAATAACGACGCTCTGTTCCTCCACAAATTGCTTTGGTCTCCATTAAGTTCTGAACTTTCACATCGTTAATATGGAGCTGGCTCATGAAGGGAATCTGAAAACCGAATTAGGATTTCAAACTAAAATCTGCAGTGACCTCCAGTCTGACAGAACACACAGAAAGTCGAGAAAAAAGGAAGAAGAAGAAAAATAAAGACTCCTCACTCACACCTACGGTCAGTTTAGAGTCACCAGTTCGCCGAACCTGCAGGTTTTTGGAAGTGGGAAGAAGCCGGAGCACCCGGAGGCAATCCACGTGAACACGGGGAGAACATGCAAACTCGAAGGCACATGCTGCCCTGAAATGAAAATCTGAGGGGAAAAAAAATCCAACAGAATTCTTCAAATTCATCGCACGGACAAACTCATGGAAAAATAAGTGGGAACACGTGCACACGTGCGTGCATGTGTGGGTAAGTAACATCAAAGGAAAAGATTGGAACATTTAATTTTTATGCATTTGCACAGCAGGTCGAGAACCTGCCACAGTGCCCATGAGCAAGGTAGGACATCCAAGTCCAAACCTTCCTGTCACACTTGGCAGAAAATTCCCTTCTGACCTCTGTGCCAGAAGGTCAACTCCACGTCAACATTAAGATTTGATAGCTAACCTAAAAACACTTCAAAAACCGAGTATGTAAATAAAAATAAAGTAAAATAAATCCATTTGTTTGCTCACAGGAAGTTAAAGAGGACACCGTCTAATAACTTAGACTGTGTTTCACACAATGAAGGCTTCACACCGATGTATTGAATCATAGATTCATTCAGTCTTCATCTGTTAAACGAAACTTACAAATAATAAAATATTTCACCAGTAAAATGTCACAGATTCAGCAGTTGAACATAAAGTCAAGTTTATCTTTTGAGAAATGAGACAAATTTGAAAATATTGCTAAAATACTAAATGTTAAATGTCATTTACCCACATACCCAGAATGCATCCTGCTGTGTTTGTTTGGCCAACCGGAAGAAGTCTTGTTAGAATCACAATTTTAGCCGTTTTTTTTTTTTTTTTTATCATCTCTTAAATCCTGCAGTAGGTCTGATTACTGATTAACTTTTTATGTCTTCAGAGGAAACACCACAGTGGACTTTACAGTCTTTGAAATAAATGCTTTGTATTGTTTTTTTTTTCGAGGGGCTTTCTGATTGGTTTGTCTATGTGACTGGATGAAATAATCCAGAGTCTGGCATCGGCTGTTATCTGGATCGAGTTTGTGTCGATACTCCTAAATCTTGAGGAGCAGCAGGTTACTGTGCATCCTGGACCATCGTCAGGTTCCTTTCAGCTGAATGGGAACGTGTGTCCAAATATTTGACGGTTACTATATATTCACACTGATCTACAAAACACAGAAATATGCACAACACATCACGTTATTATTATTAGTATTATTATTAATCTTATACGATATTCCTGCTGTAATAATGGGAGCTGAAACACAACATTTTCATACATGTGTAATTGAAAGCAAGAATGCGGATGTTGTGTATTTGTTATCACCGCAGACAGCAGCATCAGTACAAACTACTGGCTGAAATGTCATCAAATGTACATTTGAAATGTTACTAAACAGAAACTGAGCTCGGAGTGTTCAGTGATTCTGATCTGATAATAACTGCTGTGGCAGACATATTGGCTACAGCCTTATCTTGTTTTACTTGAATTGATTCTAGATTAAATTTCTTAGTAAAAAGTTTTGTTTTAAAAACTTAAATGTCTTGTTATTATTATTGTGTTGAACAGCAGGAGGCACTGTGGAGCTTTTGACATGCTCAACAAGCTCTCGTCCCTTCGTTTCTTTTTCTCTCTGGCCGGTTTCCTCTCGAATCTCGTCCTCTGATTCACTCTCTCCTCCCGTCTCCTCCTCCTCAGCACTGTTTGCAGACCTTCAGCGTACTTTGTGCTGTGCGTACTTAACCTCTGTATAATTGACGATCACATCCCACCTGACCCAGAGTCTCACCTCTGTGTATATGTGAAGTACTATTGTATATAGTAGCATACAATATACTGTAGTATAGCAGTACTATAGGGACCTCTGACATACACAGGACAGGACAGGGAGCATGCACTGATGCTGAGTGTTGCCACACCCAACAGACTACAGAACGACACAAGAGTCCTGGACAACTACTACACAGGCAGATGGGCGTGCCCTTGTCCTTCGCCAGCTGCTACGGTCCCTGACTGACCATGTCCATAGAAAGACACCACATGGACAAAATGTCATAGCTGATGTCCCCTCACAATGCCTGTGAGCCTCTTCGCCTGAGTCTCAGTAAGTAACTCCTCCTCCTCACTCAAGTCGAGGAGGAGTAACAGGAAGACAGAGGTTGGGAATGAAAGGAACAGTAGTAGCCAGTAAACCAGTATTGACCAGTATGTCTGGTATTTATATTGTGTATTTATATTGCAAACTGTTTTTCTTTTTTGCTTTTACTTTTGATACTCTGTGTGCTTCTTACCCTGTGTGCTGCTATACAATGCAGCTGGAACCTCAGTTTCCCTGAAGGAGTCTTCCCAAGGGATCAATAAACTTCTATCTAATCGAATCTAATCTAACTGATCATTTGACATAAAGGCATTCAAGTGGGACCCAAAGATCCTCCAAAAAGTCCTGGTACCAAAATCAGTGTCTTCAACTTAGGTCACTGATTAGAGTCCAAGTCTGCGAACCATAAAGTAAGACAGGAAGCACCAGGATCCTAAAGACTTGGGCCTCCAGTCTCCTGCATGCGTGTCTGTATGCGTGTGTTTGTGTGTCTGTGTGCACGTCTGTCTGTGTTAGTGTGTATGTACATCTGTGTGTGTGCATGTGTGTCTCTGTGCATGTGTCTGTGTTCATGTGTGTATGCACGTGTGTGTGTGCTTGTGTCTGTGTCAGTGTGTCTGCGTGCATGTGTCTGTGTTCGTGTCTGTGTGCATGTGTGTCTGTGTGCATATGTGTGTGTTCGTGTGTGTATGCACATCTGTGTGTGTGCATGTGTGTCTTTGTACGTGTGTGTGTACATATGTGTCTGTGTGCATATGTCTGTGTTTGTGTGTGTATGCACATCTGTGTGTGTGTACATGTGTGTCTGTGTCAGGGTGTCTATGTGCATGTGTCTGTCTGTGTTCGTGTGTGTATGCACATCTATGTGTGTGCGTCTGTGTCAGTGTGTCTGCCTGTACATGTGTCTGCGTGCATGTCGGTGTGTGAGTGCAGGGTGCTGAACATGATAAATTTGCATGTCTTCGGCTGTTTCCATTGTGTAGCAGTGGTGGCGGTGGTGAGGATGTGCTGTTACCATGGTAATTAGTGAAGCAGAACAGCTATAGACGGGTGGGGTCACAAAGGTCAAAGGTCTCTGACAGTTGGACACTTTAATTTGAGTCTTTGTTGTTCTTCAGGTTCTTCTGTTTTTAGCTTAATTAAGGCTTCAGCAGAAGAAGAAGTTAATTAAGCTCCAAACTAAACTTGTCTTCTTCAGAGTTTTTGCTGCACGTTTTATCAGTACGTTCCCTAAACAGCCGCTATCACAAAATCAGCGGGAAAAGATGAAAGAAGTCATCGCTGTACACAGAAAGACAGAGACAAGGGAAAATGTCAAAATGACCCTGTGTGGTTGTCTTTGGATGAAACTGAACTCGTCAAAATTCAGACAGATGACTTTAATTCCTGACACGTTTGAACAGAAGCATGTGTGCGTTTGGATGTGTCCAGCTCTCTGGACATCCAAAGAGACATCTACCAGAGAGTCTGCAAGACATGTTCAGAACCAATAAAACACTGTGCATCTGTTAGTCTCCGCCCACAGACCTTGTGGCTCCACCCTTCTGTAGCACCACTAATAATTAATGTTTGCTAAATAACTGATTGTAACCTTTATATAATAATAATAATAATAGTAAAAACCAGCATTAACTAATAGTGAGCTAAGAATTTATTAAGAATTAATTATCTTCTGCAACCCTGAGTAAAAAAACAGGAGCAGCCAAAAGAAGCATGAAAAAACAATTTAGTAATTGTAATTAATGTCTTAGTCAACATGAACACCATTAATAAATGATTATTAACGAACAGTTAACTGTTAAATCACTGTTAGTTAATGCTGATCCTTTATTACCCTTATTATCATGAATGTTAAATGTGCATAAATTCAAAAGTATTCATTGAGAGTTCAGTAGTTTTAATTTTCCTACTTTGTAAAGTTTAAAACCAGGTTCAGATTGGGGTTGGCAATCCAGGTCAAATCAGATTTAATCCCAATTGATTTCTGTTCAGGTAATGTTCAGACCAGTTTTTTTTTAATCCGACTCATCCTACACACGCGTCCAAACCTTATCCAGCTGAAGCCAAATTAATCCGCTTCTAGCAATGTTATTCCTCACCTTTTTGTACTTACAGGCTTCCCGTCTTCTCATACATTGGTAGTCTGGCAGCGATGTCCTCAAATATGTTCTGATTTTGAAACATTCCGCCCAACTTGTTTTGCGTTTCCTGGTCTCCGGATTCTTTCGTGGCCATCACCAACTACTTCCACAGACAAGACAAGATGCTACACAAAGTTTGGACAAAGTTAGATTCAGAATTTGGCGGGAGTTTGTGCATGGATTTTGTACGTGATCCGAATACTTAAATCGCGAACCTGGAAGTATGACTTCATAATGCCCAAGCTAGTTGGATTCTAGCCACATTTGTGTGCAGACCTCGGTGAACCTGCCTCGAATCCATCCTCCTTAAATTCGAATAGCGCCGTCCAGATTTGGCCCGAATTCAACTCGAGCCAGATTGAAAACAAAACAAATAACCAAAAAAGGTCACAGCACACACAGCAGAAAACATACACATTTCAGGTTGGCATGCATGTGTACAAGCATGTAAGGATGTACATGCAGAGAAACACTATCAGTGCACCGAGGTCCTCGGGCTCAAAGAACAGAACGGCTAATCCGCCTGGCGACAGATGATGGAGCTCCGATCCTCTTAACACACAGGATAAACAGAGTCCAAAGAGATAAAGTCCTCGTTACTAATCCCAAACACACTCGCAGGATTACTGCTCAGCCACAGCTAGAAAATGATCCTGTGCGTCTGCACAGCGAAGAGACACTGCCTCGGAGCCTCTGAGCAAGGCTACTTTACAAAAGGAAGTCTTTCATTTGTATTCATCCTGATTGATGACATCACAGACAACAGATCCAGATGTGCAAGGATTTGACACTCCATTGGTCCTGGTTTGCTATCTGTTTTAAAAGTTGTGTCCCGTTTTGCTCAACCTTATTTTAAAAGTGCTCCAAGACCAGTACAGTCTGAACCTGAGAAAACCGAGTCCTGATACAGAAAGACCGGTTTCAAAGCCATGTTTCACTTCTGAAGTTGTGGTGAAAGCTGAGCAGGTCTTGGAGCCACATCAAATTTTGGACGGGTTTCAGTATGGTTTTAGTTCAGAGTGACAATAACAGAGATTTGTATTCATTTTGGGGGCTGTTGTTACTGTCAGGCATGACGCATCAAATTCTGGACCACAGCGAGACATGTTGTAGGGTCAGGAAGGGTCAGTACCTCTCCTCCAACCTTTCAATCAGGTCCTTTTTGATCTCTGTTGGGGCATTTACGACCGCTTCGTCTTTTAACTTGTGGGGTTCCACAAGGATCAATTTTGGATCCTCGTTTGTTTTCCATTTACATGCTGCAACCAAGACCCATTAGAAAATGCTTTAACAGCATCTCTGTCTGTTGGATTTTAAGGTTTTGCTATTAGCCTATAGAGTTGTTCATGGACTGGCACCGGCCTATCTGGCTGATTTACTTAAACCTTATGTACCGGCCCAGGCTTTGCGTTCATGGGATGCATGACTACTCTGTGTCCCAAGGGTGAGGAAAAGGTCTGCGGGTCAGAGAGCCTTTTCGTACCGTGCTCCTGTTTTGTGGACTGCTCTCCCGGCCTCAGTGAGACTATCAGATTTTGAGGAGATTTTTAAGAAATGACGAAAGACACATCTTTTTACCCAGTCTTATGGCTAGCATCCTTTTGAATTCTTTTAAGTTCTTTTACTTTTTATTGTGTTTTATTGTGAACTTTTAATTGTGTTTTTGATGTTTTAATTTTATTTTACATTGTTTTTTATTATTTTATATTGTTTTTGAGCTGTTTTTATGTGAGGCACCTTGAAGCAACATTGTCGCGATTTGGTGTGATATAAATTGAATAAATTGAAATTGAAAATTGATCTCTTTTGCGGGGAGTTGTATTGTTTAGTTTTTTGTTTTTTGTTTTTTTAATAAATGCATTAATGTTGTATAAAGTATAGACTAAACTTAATGTGTACTTCATCTGCACATTCCTCAACTCTTGCACCAATAAAGTACTAGTATTACAGCTAATGTGTTTTTCTCAAGTACTTGCAGTAATTGTACTGCTTTTGCTATCACTTCAGCACACACACGTAACTTTTAAATAACCCAGATTGTCTGTCTCATGTCTCTTTTTTTTAATATCTCATCTTAAGACACAGCTCGCTCTCTTTCATTCCTCGCTCGCCCTCTGTTGCTCTCTAATGAAAGTTGTTTCAGTGCCATTTGACTTTCTCTTCTTTTATTTCATTTCTTTTTTAAAACTATATCTGTTTCATTTTCTCCTGTTTGAACTTTTTATTGCTGCCCCACAAAGTTTCACCTTTTAATATTCGGCAGCGTTACCTCGTTAATATTCCAGAAGGTTCCACACAGACAGGAGACAGAAAACAAAGCTGACATTTATTCAGCAGAATCAACACCGACTGTCCAACACCCACCTGCCTGTCCATCACTTTATCTGGTCAATAACTGATGATTGGAAACAATAAAATCCATAATGACAGTTAAAAGCACAGCTGCAATTAAGGCAACAAAGAAATAATTCTTGAATGAACATCAGATGTGTAATAATAATGTCTCCTGCGCTCGCTGTTGCTCTGGTTTCTTTTTCCATCTCAGGATTGTCATCTCTTGTCCTGCACTCCCTTCACTGCCCATGACTCCCATACCTCATAAATGATATGTGGTCTGCATTTCTAATCTCATTTCCATCTGATGCACAATGACCTCTAGACCAGTGTAAACATGACCTTTAACCTTTACCTTCCTTCTTGGACCACACAACACTCCAGAGTCTTCGTATTTTTATTTAAAGTGATCCACACCTTCAGCACCTCTCTCCCCTAGCGTACCTCTGAATCTCTCAGATATTCTGTTTTCTTTGTATTAATTTTCAAACTTTGGTATTCTAAATCCTTTCACAATAAAACTGCAGATTTAGACAATGTTTCTGATAAAATCAAGAGGATGTTGTCATAAAGGGAAGCTTCTCATCGCAACAACAAAGGCGTCATCTTGCTGTGAGTAAATCTCCAAAAGCTTCACTCAACCGTTGTTTATGTTTACACATGTCGTCACGGTGACAGACGAACGCAAGACAACGCTGTGTAATCTGGAAGTGTGGCTCTGTCTGCGAGCTCTGAGTGGCTAAGATCTGCATGGACTGACAGGTCTCCAGAGTGACAGATTGATGAGACAAACGAGTGCATTAAACACCTTCACACACGGAGCGAGAGAAATGCGTTCACACCTGAGTTACGTGATCGCTTTGGGCTCTAGAGACCAAAACCACCAAAGTGGACTCAAACAGACTGACTGACTGGCACAGCTGCCGAAATACACCACGAACCATTACGCATTAAACCACTTCATGTATCATGTTTGAACCAGTTTCTGACGATGGTTCAGAACATCTTCGTGCAGGATGATTTTATCTGGAGTTTGCCACCTTTACACGGATGAAGCTTTCTTAGATTTGAGGTCCATCCTGCAGAGGGCAGGATGATGTCTGTGTTTTTTTTTTTTTTTTGCCTTCATCTTCCTGTGTGTGGTGTCGTTGGCTTTTCTGCCCATCAGCGATGGTTTCAGTGCTTGCTGGTCAGCTCTCATGAGAGCCTACGTAGTAAATCGTGGTGATCCACTTTCATGGCTTGCTAAATCGCACACCGTTGCCTTCATGTGGGTCTGTAGCACTGACTTGCACCACAAAATTTCAAATTTATTATAATAATAATCATTATTATTTGAATTTGCACCACCACCAGCATGCATTTGCACTACCGGTGCTGATCTGCACTGCTAGCACTGACCTACACCGCTAGCGCTGACCTGCACTGCCAGTGCTGACCTGCACCACCAGCATTTACCGTCAGTGCTGACCTGCAGCACCAGCACTGACTTACACCACCACACTGACCTGCACCGCTAGCGCTGACGTGCACCACCAGCACCGACCTGCACCACCAGCGCTGACCTGTACAACCAGCGCTAACCTCCATCACCATCGCTATCCTTCACTACCACTGCTGACCTGTACCACCAGCACTGACTTGCACCACCAGCGCTGACCTGCACAACCAGCACTAACCTCCATCACCATCGCTATCCTTTACTACCAGTGTTTACCTGCACCACCAGTGTTGACCTGCACCACCAGTGTTTACCTGCACCACCAGCACTTACCTGCACCACCAGTGTTTACCTGCACCACCAGCGCTTACCTGCACCACCAGTGTTTACCTGCACCACCAGCGCTAACCTGCACCACTAGTACGTATCTGCACCATCAGTGCTGACTTGCACCAACTGCTTTGACCTGGATCATCAGTGCTTACACGCACCATGTGCGTTTACCTCCACCACATGCACTTACCACATCATTGGCACTTACCCAGACCACCAACACGGCGAACACAGACAGAACCATAGCCAACCATCACATAGTCACGGCATGTAGGAATATCTACACAACAGACCAGGAGATCAGAGAAACCTGATGCACCAGCACTGAATCCCCCCCCCATCAATGTTCATCCTTCCATCAGTCATCACTGCTCTTCCAGCTCAGGTGGTAGTGGGGTAAGTAACACAGGCCAGATGCTTTTTTTCCAGCAACAACTTGCAGCGTTTTTGGAAAAATCCCAAAAGGTCTTCAGAGGCTGGATGACCTTATGTAATCTCTGAACCACCTCAGAATCTCCTCCCAGTTCAACATACTGAGAAAACCTCCAGTTGGACTTGTTCTAAACCCTGCTTAATTATACAGTTGAAGCAGCTCAACTGTTTCCTTTATGTTCTACTTTGCTTCTTTCAGGATTTCACAACTCATGTCTAAAGATTAATCCTACGAAAAGGAATTTCTTCTTGCTGCTGATAGTTATGTTATATTCTATTCAACACAAAGTTCAGGACCATGGATGAGGGCTGGAATGAGACGGAACTTGTGGATCAGCCTCTGAGGTCGTGGGAACTGTGTTGCTGCTGACTGGGTCTCTCAAGGCAAAGTGGTCCCTGACGAGGAGCCAGACCACATGTGATTTAGAAACCGATGCTCCTTTTGGTGAGCAGGCACAGGAGGGTTAGTTTGTTTCCTGGCGAGCTGCTGGTGGATGACCCTACCTTAATTTTGTCAGGTGCCTGAAATAGACCCATGGAGTTGTGGCTGTGTGTGTCCACCACAAACCAGGATGGACATAAAACTGGAAAGTACTTCAGATGGCAGTAGTGGCGGGATCCTTCACGTACAGACCCAGACCTGATGGTTAAGGCTTTGTGATGTCATGGGTGTGACTGATTAGTGTGTGAACACGCGGCCGAGCTGAATATGTGCTCTGTATGATCTCTGTCACGTTTAATGAAAAGCTCTTATCAGGCGTGTCAGACTGCACACACTCAGTCTGTGAAATGTCACCGTTTTCACACAGAGACCTTCACGGCCCGTCTGTGCTAACGAGCGCATGTTCGGCCAATCAGGTGTAAAACTGTCTGACACCGAATGTTCAGCTTAACGTGTCGTAACAGCGCCGTTTAACCTCCGACACCTGTGATTCTCACACAGCCTGTGGTTTCCAACAGCGTGCTCACATGTTGGATACTTAGCTCCTATTATATCAGGACTTCAAATCATTAAATGTATTTATATATAATTTTTAACAGATGCACTTTAAACTCAAAGTGAAAACTAATCTCTGAAGACAATCTTTAAAATAAAACATCAAATCTACATTCACGGCACACACAAGCCTATAACTCCTTCAGAATTGTTTGGGTGTCTTGGTGGCTTCTCTCACTCGTCTGCTTGTTTTTGAAACCTGCCTCCTCCAGACAGATTTACATGATTCTTGAATGAAATTCTTCATGTGTTCTTCCCCTGACTGTCGGAAGAAACCTACCTATAAAAGTAAAACTAATGCTTATATTTAGTTTGTCTAGTTACTTATGGCTTTTGAAAATGGTGGGAGTCTGAAAGTCAACACTAAAAGAACATCTGGAGTGTTTCATGTAAAGTACATTGTGGTGGTGAACACAGACAACATTACTGTCCAAATACTTATGGACCTGACTGCGACCTCACCTGTAGTCCTTCACTTGTCTGCATGGCAACCAGAGACAAGGAAGAAATTAAAGTCATTCATCCGCTCTCAAAAGCAAGTGATGAACTTTTTTAAATAAGTGGAATTGCTGAGAAAGTTTTTTAAGTCTTCAAAAACTACTTTCAAATCAATAAAAATGTACAAATGAGACAAAAACCCAAGCAATATGATTATTATCAATAAGACCGGAGGTCCGCATTAAAACCCAAACTCAATATTAATGATTTGTGAGCGTAGAATCCAGAGTCATCGTTACTGTGATCTTGATCTCATATTTAAAAATGTATCACTATTCAAATTAGCTTTTATTTTTGATGCTTTTATGAAATGCAGTTGAAATAAAAAAAGATTTCTAAATTTAGACGTTAAATTCCTCTGTAGCAGAAACACATGAAAACATTCAAAATGAAAAAGGATTTTATTTTTTAAACATTTATTTATTTATTTATTTTACAAGAAACAAAACACCAGCACATCTTCAACAGTACAACGACAACTACAGCAAAATCAGACATGTGCTACAACTTGAACATCCAGTCTTAACATACCAACCACAGGCCCCATGAAACAATAATAATAATAATAAAATAATAATAATAATCCTACTTTAGATGTAGATTATTTTCTACACATAAACTGTTCACTTTCACAGTATCTGAACCAACAGCACAGACAACAACAAAGACTGCGTGGAAACACATAGAGTTTATTAACAAACTAGGTAGATAGATAGTATACTGAATGAACGTGAGTTACATGTATGTGTGCGTATATCAGTCTATATGTACATTATAGTTGCTATATGGTTAGACACCCCTGGACACATGCCCCATGACCCCCCCCCCCCCCCCCTCCACTGTGATCATAGGTGGGAGTATGACCCCACTGGCTGCAATCACTGACCACACCTCTTTGAGTCCTTCCCTGACCACTCCCCCACCTCCTTGCATTATGTACTGAGTAATGTTATGCTGGGTATTTGTAATATGTTGGAAATCAGCAGAGTACAGGCATGCAGGGCAGGGAACAAAGAAGCGGGGCCACAGCAAATAGACCACCCCTCCATATCGTCTCCCCCCCCCACATCTGCAACCCATGGGCTACCCGATGTGGCCCATGGGTTGCGTGGAAATATATATTTGCCAATAATTCTGCAATGATGCAGATTGGGCACCGACATCCCGATGTAGAAAGGTAGGAAGCCAAGCAACCCTCCAAACTCCCAGTCTCCAGTATGCCCAACCCCCACCTGCATACTGAGCCCAACATTATTAATATGGAATTTAAATGCGCGATGGTCAGGAGGGGCCTGACTGCCTCCAATGGAAGGCACGCCCCCCAATTGCACAGTCCAACTGAACTGTAGACCCTACATGTGTGCTTATGACAAGGTTTTTGTAGGTGTTCGGGGAGGGGGGGACATAAATTGGGCAAGTAATGGTCCAGTGGTTAAAGCGGTGGGCTCAAGTCCAAAGGATCCTTGGTTCAACTCTGTGCCAAAATGGAAATCCACTAAGGTCCTTTGGGCAAGGAAAATCGATCCCATTGTACGGTAGAGCACCTTGCATGACAGCACACTGACACTGGTGTGTTTATGAATTGGTGAATGTGAGGCATCAAGGTAGAGTGCCAAGGCTGACCTGGGAAGCAACAGGAGCCTCATCCCCACCCCAGAAAGACCTCAGTATGTAAACCACTTGGACCGAGGACAACCAACCAAATGGTGACCTCCTAAGCACTGGTTGGGGCGGATGGGGGGGTGCACAGGCATCAACCCAACAGCACAGACGAGGACCCAAGAGACATGCCAGATAACAGTAACCCCCACCCTCTGTGTTAGTGATGGCTCCACCACCATCACTAACTCACCATCGTAGTTTGCAACAAATGAAATATTTATTCTGGCTTTTAGGGAGAACTACTGTATATATTTTTTAAATATATTATGACTAAAAGCTTGTAGGCTGAAAGGTTAGAGAAGCAGCCTTTTGACCAGTGGGTCACAGGTTCAGTTCCCCGACCAGACAGTAAAATGACTACAGCCTCGTTCTTACTTTAACAGATATGCATCCTCAAAGGTCATGTTCTATTAGTGTGACAAACCGGTTTGTGAAGATCACAGTTTGATGACGATGTCCCATGCGACATTTGCAAAAATATCCATGGCACACCTGTAGTATAGCTTTCGCACAACTTTGCCGCCCCTTGCCTGACATTACCGAAGTATGTCAAAGTTCACAATGGGGGAAAAAGGTTTGCCATGGTTAAAACAAGATCACAGCACAATGACGGAATGTTCTGGTTTATCGTGGACAGTCATCCAGATCCTGTCGGGTTTTCAAAGCGTGACTTTCTCGGATGCCTGTTCCTGAGCAATAGAAAGGAGTTGTTAAGGTTTGGGTTTGATCCCAGCATGCATTTGGGTGTCTAAAAGGCTACAATATGTGTCCATAGACATTTAAAGTGTGTTTTACATCAAATATATCGACCATAGACAGAGTAAAACGACGTCTGAAAGATGACAGACTGGAAACAAAACGTCCAACATGTTCATCTGACTTTAAGCATTATGACATTTTCAAACATTTATGCTGAGAAAATTGATTTTCTCTCTAAAACTATGAGCTTCATCAATGTTTCACGGCAGCTACTCCTCTGGGATTTTGGTTTTCCGAGTGTCATAACAACATAAATTTGTCATTTTCTGCTCTTAAAAGCTTCCGTTCAGTTAGACATCTTTGTGCTCACTGAAAATCTGGATGTTTAATTTAACATTATGCTGAAGAAATGACTCCTTTTTATTTATTAATGAGGACAGACGTGCAGAATCTTGCAGCACTGCACGCATTCTTTAAACGCAGGCTGCTAAACACCAGCATTCATTAACGCCAGCAAAAAGCTTAAAGCTGCCCGAAGGAACAGAAGTAATCTGAAGCAGATCTACCTCCAGTCACTTATAGGAGTTTATAGGAGGTGATGGTCTAGTGATTAAGTGTTGGGCTTGAGACCAGAGGATCCTCGGTTCAAATCTCAGTCTGACCGGAAAATCACTAAGGGCTTTGGGCAAGGTCCTTAATCCCCCAGTTTCTCCAGGTGCTCCCGGTGTGTAGTGGGCGCCTTGCATGGCAGCAGCCTGATATTGCGGTGAATGTAAGGCATTGATGTTTAAAGCACTTTGAGCATCTGATGCAGATGCAAAAGCGCTATATAAATGCAGTCCATTTACCATTCCCCAAATTTTTGGAACGTAAATGTTATGTGTCGACGCGGGTTGAGGAGCGGACCTGCGTCTGACGGAACCCAGCGCTAAAATAACCAGAAAGCGGTTCCAATAACAAAACAATTTATTTTTCCACCCTCTAGTGCATAACAAAGTGTATGAACAAAAAATGCGTCAGTCTGGTGGAGTGAAGGCTGGCATGCTCTCCAGCGCCTAAAAGGATCGAAGCCCGGCGCTTCTGGACTCACTTTATCGCCAAACACCCCCCAGGTGGACACGACAAACCGACTCTCTGCGAAGGATAGAAAAGGTGAGGTAAGTCAGCAGCTACAATCAATATCCTTCAAAAGGCACACACTATCAGCAACACATTCAGGTCTGTATTTAAGCTTTATATAAATGAGCAGCTTCTCACAACAGGTGGAGGATTACCACTCCGCACGCCACGGCAGTGAGAAGCGAGCTGCACAATTCTCATCACAATTCAAATCTACTGCGTAACAAAATACCAAGTTACTATCAACAATTAGTCAAACAATTAATCACCTCAGATGTGTGCTGACAGCATGTGTCCCTCACCCTTCTTCCTTCACAGGCACGATGTGTCAAACCCAGGCGCGGTCCTCAGCGTCTCACAAACGAACATCACAAGGTCGAGTTCCCGGCAATTCTGCTTGAATCACACATGGCTTAAATGCAGAACGCCATCTCATTATCTGCTTCAGCTGAAAGTCTTTAAGGTTGCACGTGAGCACCATCCACAGGTGATGCACATAATGTTGATGAGGGTGAAGGACTCTTCAGCCAGCACCTTCTCCACAGACAAATCAGTTTTCATACCGCCTGGAGAGCAAAGAAAAGAAAAGAACACCAAAATGTCCAGCCACACCCCCCCAACACACAACAGTAAACTAGAAAAACATTTTGGGGCATTCTTGTTGCTGCAGGCATGAAGTGAAATGTGTGCAGCGCAGCTTTGGCTGACACTTTAAAGGCATGTAGTATACAATCAATTATACCATGATATAATACCATCATCATCCAAAAGGTGAAAGATACAATTATGTTAATTCTGCGTCATCGATATACTAAGCGTGGGGGTCCCATTTTTTTGTCCTCAATGTTCTCTGGATCTGCTCACCTCACACATCATCTCTACGCTCTTGATCTTTCACAAATCTCCTTCATTGCCCACAGTTTGTACTTAATTTGAACCACCGATCTGTGATATACCGTCAATTTCCGCCAGATGGTGTTTTTGCCTAGCGAGTATGAATCCATAGATGCAAAACCTCCGTTTATATACCTATTTCCGTCAAAATTTGTTTCCATGTTCCGTGTATATCATTATATAATACAGCTAACTTAAAAAACACATGTATATGTTGTATGGCTGTATTTTGTCACAAAATGTGCTCCTCCAGTGTCCCTGTCCAGTAAATAAAATGTACCCTTTCTTCTTCTATGGGGTTTAATGGCAGCCGGCGTCCTTATTGTTGCACTGCTGCCACCTGCTGCATCAGTCCGTTACAGCAGTACTAAATCCTCTCGATAAGTCCAGTGTCTATTAAGTATTTAAAAAGCCAACACTTCCCCCTCTCACTTGACCTTATGGCTAAAATGCTTCCTACAGAAACTTCTTTCAGGTCTTACAATTGATTTCCTTCAGTTTTTACTCTTTAATAGCTAAACCATTCAAAATTGACTTGATATATTTTGCAAAATAAAATATTTTGAGGTGAAATTAAAGCACTGTGCTAAATACTGTACAGCTATATTCATTGGTTATGATTTCTATTGTTTATATTACAGCTGGTGGCATTTGAAAGTGCTGCATTTTGGTGATGGCATTTCACAACACTTTATTTAGAAATCAGTTGGTCTGGTGGTGGAATTTGACATTAATATGTAGTACTGATGTGGTGATGGTCTTTTTTAATTAATTTTTTTAACTATTACATCAGTTTTAAATTGCAAGTGGCCAAAGAATTTTCATTGGCAGTAGTTATCATGTGTGAAGTGTATTATTTACTAAAAGCAGAAAGGGTGTAATTATTATTTATTTGTTTTTTTAAAGACACACTTAAAATTTCATAAATGTAGAATGAAAACAATGAAAGCAGAATTAAAGTTAGTTATTGCAGACAGTCAGTCCATTTGTGGAAACTTATTACAGACAATACATACAAGATAGTAAAGAAATGTTAATGAAATCAAGACTTGAGCCATATTTTGTTCCACTATAAGAGTCAAATATCACTGTGTTTTAAACCAAGAAAAACTGACCAAAATGCTCTCGGAAAGAACTAAATTGCACCATTTTTTCCCCAAAATTTCCTGGGGGTGCATGCCCCTCCTTCGGAGCTTGGCCATCCACTCATAGAAAACATTCAGTTAAAAAATTTTCAGTTGCTTGCACCCATGTGAATCTGTCCAGCTTCCATGTATGACATTTTTTTTTTATCCGTATTTCATCAACTAGGTCACTGAAAATGATCTGAAGATGTTTTCTAGGGCAAAAACATCCACAGATTCCAAATCTGCCATTACATTTGCACCAACTATTATGGTTCGGACGCTACGGGCCCTGTTTTGATGCATAAAAATAGCGCTCAGGCAAGCCCCCCATGCATGAAAACAGTATAGTTTTGTGAAAGCATTGCTTCTTAATTATTGCAAACAAATGTCAGCATGTTTTTATTTCACTTTCTTACCAGTCTTGTCTTGAATTTCATGCATTCTCATAACTTATTATAATCTTTCAGTCCCATTCTACTTCAGTGTACACTAGGTGCCACTGTTACTGCTGCAAATGTCTTTTACTGCCACCTGCTGTTGTGATAGATAAATTTTATTGACAACTTCATTACATAATCAGAAAAAAATAAAAGTTACATCCATTTTCATTACACTACAGAGTCAGTCATTTCATAATTATTAGGACTTAAAAAAAAGATGAAGTTTAACCTTCTTAAATAAGGGCTCAGTGTGTTTTTATAGCTGCTACTTCAAAATGCTTTGAAAGTTTTCTACTTTCCGCACGTCTGTCTCAATGTGCCGAAAAAGTGCTGATGTCCACGTCTTTTCACAATTCCTGTGCTAGTCAGACGACATACCGGATCAAGACAGCGTCCAGTTTAGAAATGAATGGCACATTCCACTGTTACAGGAGTTTTTGTCATGGAAAGAGGAGCGGAGTTCCGCGTGTCGCGGTGGAGCCGCATGGCGCAAAGCAACGCCGTGATGAAGCCTCACAGGACATGTTGGGGCATGTCCTGCTCATGCTCAATTTCTCGGATAATCACACGACTGAAAAGCAACTGACAGCCGTCTGAAATCCACCTGAAAGCCGTCCTGTGAGACCAAGACGGTGGTGGTTTTGTGCCGCGTAATGAACGGCTCAGTGGCGCGTCCCTCCACTTTTCTTTCCATGAAAAAAACTCCTGTAACATTGGAATGTGCCGAAAAAGTGCTGATGTCCACGCCTTCTGCCTTTTTGTGAAAGTCAGATGACGTCCCGGATCAACAAAGCCTTCACGTTGGAAATGATCTGGTTGTTTCAGTGGGGTTTGAGCCTGTCGATCGGCGCTCGAAGCGCGGCGCACTCTCAGCAGTTGTGGGCGGTCTTTAAACTGGCTGGATCACTCCTTAATCTGTGTAATCCCCATAAAATCGTCCCTGAAAGCCATATTAATTTTCCGAACAGTGTCCACCTGGAGGTCTCTCACAGTTTCTGGAAAAAAATTGATGCAGCAAAGCTCCAAATCATTCCCGACATTTATTTGCAATAAAAAAACGACGAGAGGGGTGGACCGGTGCTCACACAAAGCCTGCTCACAGGCGAATGACGCAACCGACAGGCGTGAAAAAACTCAAGCATGCGCACGAAGGTTCAAGCTTGGCTGATGCAATCACACATGATTCAAATCCATATGGTTTTTGAAAAAAATTAAAAAGGTCAGATACTTTTCTAACAGACCTCATATATATATATATATATATATATATATATATATATATATATATATATATATATATATATATATATATATATATATATATATATATATACACACACACACACACACACACACACTATATATGATGTACAGTGTAATAAATATTGCAATATAATAAGGTATCTGGAAACACTGACCCAAATGTACCATCTGATTCAAACAGACTTCGTGTTTGAAAAATGATTCCGTGTTCAGAAACATTGAAAACAGTATAGAAAGGATAAACATCATGTAAGAAAAAAATTGCAAACGCATGATGGTGAATTAATTTAATTTCATGCTTGTAGGCAGGACACCCAGTGGATCCCTACTGGATAAGTTGGCACTGATGTGGTTTTTAGTCTGAGCATCAGGTCACATGACTCATTGGTCAGTGGGTGAAACTTCTGTCCTGATTGACAACAGTCAGTGTGCTTCAGCAGGATTTTATTTTCTCTTTAACTCAGGTAAAATTTATTCCCAACTGCCAGCAGCAAACAATTATCTCATTAAGGAGGAATTTAAGTGTCACCATAACTCAGTTCCATGATGACACACCCCCACGCCATAATATGGAGAGCAGAAGAAGACGGCGGGTAATGATGGAGGCGTGTGCATGTTTCAAAGCCACGGGGGATCAGCTGAGCGCCTCTTAAGCAGCTTGTGAAAAGGCTAATCAACTAAAACCTATTTTCAACACGACCTCTTCCTCCCAAAATGTCACCAAGACGACACAAAGGAAAGTAAAGTAATACCAGAAGCACTGCAGTACTTTCACACTGCAGTAATCGACTATGTATGTAATTGTGTAATGTTCCGTCCAGAGACTGGATTGTTGCCTTAAAGACTAGTAAGTCCCTTCGACTGCGCCCTTGTTTGCACTCGGGGTCGCCACAGCAAATCCAAGGTGGATCTGCATGTTGATTTGGCACAGGTTTTACGCCGGATGCCCTTCCTAACGCAACTCCACATTACATGGAGAAATGTGGCAGGGGTGGGATTTGAACCCAGAACCTTCCGAACTGAAACCAAGCGCATTAACCACTTGGCCACCATCCCTGCTGTGAAACGGACAAATTCTGGAACAGGATCTTTATTATGTTGACTATTTAATTAGAGCTGCTTTTCCACAGTCACAAAACTATTCTGTTGGACTACAAATATACACAAAACTATAAAAGATCCACAAGACTACAAAAATACACACAGACTACAAATACACACACAGGCTACAAATATAGGAAAGACTAGAAATAAACACAGAGACTACAAATATACAAAACTACGACAAATACGTAAAGACTACAAATACTCTGTACACAAAGACTACAAATATTTGCAAAGATTACAAATACATGCAAAGAAAACAAATAATACCCAGAGACTAAAACTATATATGAAGACAACAAACATACATAAGCACTACAAATATTTATAAAGACTACAAAGATACAGTCCTGTGCAAAGGTTTTAGGCATCTCACAGTTCTAATAATAGTAGCATTTGATGCCCCTTCCCCACCCCTTTGGCATGTCAACACAAAATCAGTTCAAACAAAAGTGAATATGTGAGTTATATTTGCTAATAATGATAATAATAATAATTTCTTTGTAAGTGTACTGGCCAATAGAATACCACACAGTCACGGTTGCAAATGTTCATGCAATATTAAAATGATTGTAAATCAAAATTACTCCTACTTTAATTCATGGTGTTCTTAAAATCATTTTTGTGGTCTTGTGACTCTGCTGCGGCTTATATACCGAACGCCACATGTAAATAGAACCCAATTTTCATATCGATTATCATTAAAGTTGAAATTCATCACACATTTAATTTATTTATGAATATTTATCAATTTCATAATTTTTTAACACTTATTATGGTGTATTAAATGTGCCTAAATCATTTACACAATGCTGTATTCAAAGACTACAAATACGAGGTCTGTCAATAAAGTATAGGTCCTTTTTATTTTTTTCAAAAACTATATGGATTTCATTCATATGTTTTTACGTCAGACATGCTTGAACCCTCGTGCACATGCATGAATTTTTCCACGCCTGTCGGTGACATCATTCGCCTGTGAGCACTCCTTGTGGGAGGAGTCGTCCAGCCCCTCGTCGGAATTCCTTTGTCTGAGAAGTTGCTGAGAGACTGGCGCTTTGTTTGATCAAAATTTTTTCTAAACCTGTGAGGCACATCAAAGTGGACACGGTTCGAAAAATTAAGCTGGTTTTCGGTGAAAATGTTAATGGCTGATGAGTGATTTTGAGGTGATACTGTCGCTTTAAGGAGTCGGGACGCAGCGGCGGCACAGGAAAAACACCTCCGTGTTGATAACCATTTGTAAAATCCAGGCGGCTTTTGATGGCTTTCAATGGAGTGAGTATATGAGAAATTGTTTAACAGCTGGACATGTTCCAACTTGTCCTTAAGGCTTCCAACGGAGGTGTTTTTCCTGTGGCGGAGCGTCGCGGCGGCTGCGAGCCGACGCTGCAATCTGCCCGCACGTCTTTCATTAAAAAAAATCTCCTTTAACAGTGGAATATCCGGATAAAATGCTGAAACCGACTTCTTCTGAAACTTCTCTGTTCTCTCACGACATCCTGGATCAATAGAGCCTGAAATGTGGAGGTTTTCAGCTTGAAACAGGCTGACGACGGAGCCTGGGAGTGCTGCACAACGTCTCGCTCCATGGGAAGTCCTTAAAGCGACAGTATCACCTCAAAATCTCTCATCAGCCGTTAAAATTTTCACCGAAAACCAGCTTAATTTTTCGAACCGTGTCCACTTCAATGTGTCTCACAGGTTTAGAAAAAATTTTGATCAAACAAAGCGCCAGTCTCTCAGCAACTTCTCAGACAAAGGAATTCCGACGAGGGGCTGGACGACTCCTCCCACACGGAGTGCTCACAGGCGAATGACGTCACCGACAGGCGTGGAAAAACTCACGCATGCGCACAAGGGTTCAAGCATGTCTGACGTAAAAACATATGAATGAAAGCCATATAGTTTTTGAAAAAAATAAAAAGGACCTATACTTTATTGACAGCCCTCGTATACGAGGTCTGTGATGAAAAAAGCGGTCCTTTTTATTTTTTTTCAAAAAATAAATGGATTTGATTCATATGTTTTTATGTCAAACATGCTTGAACCCTCGTGCGCATGCGTGAGTTTTTTCACGCGTGTCGGTGACATCATTCGCCTGTGGGCAGGTCTTGAGTGAGGAGTGCTCCACCCCACCCGTCAGAATCTCTGTCTGAATAGCCGCTGCGGACGGCGCGCGTTGCTTTATCAACATTTTTTCTGGACCTGTGAGGAATATCCGAGTGGACACTATTCGAGAAATTAAGCTGGTTTTCGGTGAAAAGTTTAATGGCTGATGAGAGATTATGGGGTGTTTCTGTCGCTGTAAGGACTTCCCACGGAGCGGGACGTCGCACAGCACTTCCAGGCGCCGTCATCTGCCTGTTTCGACCTGAAAACATTCTAATTTAAGGCTTAATTCACCCAGGACGTTGTGAGAGAACAGAGAAGATTCAGAAGAGGCCGGCATGAGGACTTTATGTGGACATTCCACTGTTTAAGGACATTTTGTAATGAAAGACGTGCGCGCAAATTCGCCGAGTCGTTTCCGTGACGACTCGGCGAATCTGTGTGCGCCGCGACAGGAAAAACACCTCTGTGTTGAAAACCATTTGTAAAATTCAGGCGGCTTTTGATGGCTTTCAACAAGTGAGTAACTGAGAAATTGTTTAACAGCTTGGGCATGTTCCAACTTGCCCGTTAAGGTTTCCAACGGAGGTGTTTTTCCTGTCGCGACCCCCCGCGGTCGGGTCCGGCCTGACATGCGACTCTGCCTGCACGTTCTTTCATTACAAAATGTCCGTTAACAATGGAATGTCCGAATAAACTCCTCATGCCGACTTCTTCTGAAAGTTCTCTGTTCTCTGACGACTTACTGGGTCAACAGAGCCTGAAATGTCGAAATTTTCAACTTGAAACGGCGAGACGCTGCTGCCTTGAAGCGCAGATCGCCGTCAGGCACCGTGGGCCGTCCTTAAATCGACACTACAGACCAAAATCTCTCATCAGCCGTTAAAATTTTTTACCGAAAACCAGCTGAATTTATCGAATGGTGTCCACTCAGTTGTGCCTTACAGTTTTTGAAAAAAATTTTATCAAACAAAGCAGCAGTCTCATTCCTAAACAATGAAAAAACGACGAGAGGGTGGGCCACTCCTCACTCAAAGACTGCCCACAGGCGAATGACGTAACCGACAGGCGGGAAAAAACTCTCGCATGCCCACGAGGGTTCAAGCATGTCTGATGTAATCACACGTGATTCAAATCCATATGGTTTTTGAAAAAAATAATAAGGTCCGTTACTTTTATCACAGACCTCGTATACAGTCTATACAGTCTAAATATATACAGGTTCAAATCCCCGCCTGACTGGAAAATCACTAAGGGCCCTTGGGCAAGGCCTTTAATCCCCTATCGCTCCCGGTGTGTCGTGAGCGCCTTGTATGGCAGCACCCTGACATCGGAGTGAATGTGAGGCATAATTGTAAAGGGCTTTGAGCGTCTGATGCAGATGGAAAAGCGCTATATAAATTCAGTCCATTTATACAGTCTACAAATATATGCAAACTATACGAATATATACAGTTGACAAATATAAAGATAAAGATAAATATTGATCTCACAGAGGAGAAATTCACAATATATACAATCTACAAATAAATGCAAACTCTATGAATATAGTATACAGTTGACAAATATATACAAAGACTACAAATATATGCAAAAACTACAAATACATACAAAGTCTACAAATATATACGAAGTCTACAAATATATGCAAAAATACAAATATATGTAAAGTCTACAAATATATGCAGTCTACAAATGCATACAAAGTCTACAAATATATGCAAAGTCTACAAATGCATACAAAGTCTACAAATATATGTAAAGTCTACAAATACATACACAGTCTACAAACATGCAAAGACTACAAATACATACAAAATATACAAATATATGCAAAGTCTAAAAATACATACAAAGTCTACAAATATATGCAAAAATACAAATATATGCAAAAAATACAAATATATATAAAGTCTGCAAATACATACAAAGTCTACAAATACATACAAAGTCTACAAATATATGCAAAGACTACAAATACATACAAAATATACAAATATTTGCAAAGTCTGCAAATACATACAAAGTCTACAAATACATACAAAGTCTACAAATATATGCAAAAAGTACAAATATTTGCAAAAACTACAAATATATGTAAAGTCTAAAAATACATACAAAGTCTACAAATATATGCAAAGATGACAAATACATACCAAGTCTACAAATATATATATGAAGTCTACAAATATATGCATAGAGTACAAATACATACAGACTCTACAAATATATGCAAATACTGCAGATACACAGAAAGAGTGTAAATATATACAAAGATTCTCTCTCTCTCGCTCTCTCTCTCTCTCTCTATATATATATGTGTGTGTGTGTGTGTGTGTGTGTGTGTATAGTGTAAATATTTCAGTAACTGCATTATGCTTAAGTTGTTGGGAGCTCCTGGGGCCAATCAGGGATCATTGACCGTGTGTCTGGTTGATCTGGGGGTGGCTGTGGTCTCGGGTGCCTCCTGTTGTTCCTTAGCAGTAGTTCACCGTTCTTGATGGGGGGGCTGTTTGTTGGTGAGGGGCTGTGAGTGAGGTTGGAGCTATTTCATGCTCCTTCTGTTCATATGTTTGCCCCTCTGGGGGAAAAAACTTTGGACACCCCTCATGAAAATCCTTTCTTCTTCCACTCCTCTCATCTCTTTTTGTTTCGTCCTTTCCTTTTATTTCCTCCTCTTTCCTTTCCTCTTCTGCTCTCCTTTTGCTCTTTTCTGTAGTGTTTCTTTGTTGCTCTCTCTCTCTCTCTCTCTCTCTCTCTCCACCTTCTGACACAATATTACACTGTTACTGATGGTGTTTCCATGGTGATAATTAACACTAATCACTAGAGGATTGTTGTCACTATGGTAACAGGAACAGCAGAGGGGATGTGGATGGAAAGGGGCGAGGGCGGGGGATGTCTCATTTAAAGACAGTGGTCACTGGGGAGAGGGGGGAGGAGCAGGAGATGTTTAATATTCACAGAATTAGATCTGCGAGCAGAAATGAAGATGATGAAGAGGAGCGCCGCTTCTTATTGTTGTTTGTTTATGAGAACACAGTTTACACATGTATCGGATCATCAGAAATTGCTTATTTATTCATTTATTTATTTTGGTTGTGTCAAACTGTGTCTTTAATGCCAACATTGTCAGCATCAAATTCACAGACATCACCGCTGTTATCAAGTCAGTGAAATACAGAAACAGTGACACGCACGTTAAACTGTCCAACACACACCTTTGAGTCCGTTAAAAATAGGGGACCACACGCAAAAGTGGTGTAATTCCTTCAGCTAACCAACTGACTTGGATTTTGCATCACCAAGAACAGTCAGCCAGTGTCCACATATATATGGTCCTACCAGTACACGTCCCATAAGAGACCATAAACCAGAGCGGGATCAGGATTCCTTCCAGTAAATTGTACTCACACGCGTCTGACAATGATGACATTGATTTAAAGTTTGAAAAATTGATTGTTTTTTGGCAAGAGTGTGCTCTCGGCGAGTGTCCCGCTAGATTAACAAGTTTGCAAAAATAGATAAGTCACCTCGTGGGCCGAGCGCGAACAGCAGCGTCTCGGCGCTGACAGAGCGTGAAGGTGTGATGGAGTGGACTGCTCCTTTAAGTGCAGACAGAAAATGTCCTGCAGCGCTTCATTAACGCCGCACATTAAATAGCATCCCTCAGTGCACGTGCATGCACACGCCTCACCTGCAGGGAGAAAACAGCTGACAGCTCCAATCAGAACACTTTCAGTGTAAAGACTTCTTCCTGTGTGGTTTCGGATCCCTGTCAGCAGCTAAGAGCTGGAGCTTTATCAGAACTGTTCGCACCCCGACAACCAGCTGACATCGGTTTGGTCTTAAATGGAGACGGAACCTGTCCTCATTTCAGACAAAACCTGTCCTCACAAAACAGGTTTCCTCCATACATCAGCTTCATAAGGCTGTTCATGCTGCCAGGAGGTTGGGCATGTCTGGTGCCAGGGTTCTGGTGGCTGATCAGCCAGTCAGAACCAAGTCTCAGTGAGGCTGCAAAGTCTGTGGAAGAGCTGAGGACGGGGACAGCTGCAGGGGTCTGTAATTTTGGAGCTAAACTTCGGTGGGTTGAGATCTTTGTTTCAGTCTGGGAGACGGGTTTCATTCCTACGGACTGGAATTGTTTTCCCTCTCTGGAAAGCAAAGAGTCATCACTTTGACTGCAACAAGTACACGGGTGTTACACCGCTGTCTGTTGGGAAATTGAAAGTGTATTCTGAAAAGGATTCAGTTCCAGGTGCCGCTTAGCGACGAGGTCAGTCTGTCTTCACACGAAAGAAGTCAGCCATCATGAGCTGAATCCTCGCTCCGCGTGATGCTTCTTTGATTTTTTTTTTTTTTTTGAGGCTTTGATTTGGTTGATGTGGATACTCTGTAGCTGTGTCCCAATTTGGCGGCTGCACGCTTCGAAGGCTGTAATCATCGGCTGTTGGCATCATACATGGCGTGACTTGGGTGTCCCATTTCAAACATTGCTTGTGAAGCAGCGGATGAACTCAGGCTTCTTTCAAATGAGGGATATATCAGCTGGATCCTTCCAAACTATCCCATGAGTCATTGAATGGCTTTTTTTCCCAACACCAAATGGTTGATAAATTAAAAAAAGACAGTTTTTATTTGCAAGAATTCCCCGCAAAGTCCCTCTGTTAAATAAAAGACATGTGCAGAAGAGGTTACAATTTGCCAAAGAACACATCAACTGGCCTAAAGAGAAATGGAGGAATATTTTGTGGACTGATGAGAGTAAAATTGTTCTTTTGGGTCCAAGGGCGGCAAACAGTTTGTGAGACGACCCCCAAACTCTGAATTCAAGCCACAGTTCACAGTGAAGACAGTGAAGCATGGTGGTGCAAGCATCATGATATGGGCATGTTTCTCCTACTATGGTGTTGGGCCTATATATCGCATACCAGGTATCATGGATCAGTTTGGATATGTCAAAATACTTGAACAGGTCATGTTGCCTTATGCTGAAGAGGACATGCCCTTGAAATGGGTGTTTCAACAAGACAATGACCCCAAGCACACTAGTAAATGAGCAAAATCTTAGTTCCAAACCAACACAATTAATGCCTCACAGATGTGAAGAAATCATGAAAAACTGTGGTTATACAACTAAATACTAGTTTAGTGATTCACAGGATTGCTAAAAAGCAGTTTGAACATAATAGTTTTGAGTTTGTAGCGTCCACAGCAGATGCTACAATACCCCCTTTTCTACTTTTTTTTACTAATAGCCCAGTTTCATAGCCTTAAGAGTGTGCATATCATGAATACTTGGTCTTGTTGGATTTGTGAGAATCTACTGAATCTACTGGTACCTTATTTCCCATGTAACAATAAGAAATATACTCAAAACCTGGATTAATCTTTTTAGTCACATAGCACTACTATTATTCTGAACACTACTGTAAGTACTAAGTCCCTTCGGCTTCTTCCTTGTTTTTCACTTGGCGTCACCACAGCATATCTGCATGTTGATTTGGCACACGTTTTTTCGCCGGATGCCCTTCCTAACACAATTCCGCATTACATAGAGAATAGGCTGGGGTGTTCTTGAACCAAGAACCTTCCGCACTGCATGGCCACCATCCCTACCCCTAAATAAAGATGAAATAAGTATTGAAAAATGATTATGAAGCTCCATGTTATGGTCACTGTGCTACCTTGGCACATGCAACTGTCAAGGTTGCCTGGTGGCAGGAAGTAGTGGCGGGGAAACGTAATAGCACAACAGCAAAACACTCCTTGTGCTAGACCGTCTCATTTCAGAAGGGTTTGCCTCAGTCTCCGCTGTATCTGAAGCTCTGAAGCCTGAAGTGTTTCGGGGAATACTATCCTTACACGGGTGCACAATCTGAATTGGGACATCCTGAGAGTGAGGAAAGGTTCCGTGACCTTGACTTTGCAGAAGACGCTGTGATCTTTGTGGAATCAGTGGATGCTTTGATTTTAAAGGTCCAGGTTCTTAAGAGTTCTGGTGCTTCCAGTTCTGCTGTATGATTGTGAGACCTGGATGAGACCATAAGTATCTTTGGTACCAAGTGTCTCAGAAGAATGCTTGGGTACCACGGGATGACTTTGTGTCAAATAAGTGGTTGCTTCATGTGCATTGAAGAGATTTAGTGGAACAGATATGGAACCATCCTGGAGCTGACCTCTAATGAGCAACGGGGTCAATAAAGAATTGCACCGGGTCAAAATTTTAAAATGCTCTAATCATGTTGAAAACTATACCACATTATTTGTCTGATCATAACAATTCCAAAAAGGTATAGTTTGGACTGTCTGTGACTGAATGTTCTGGAGTTATGGGGTAAAAACGTTCAGTTTCAGTTTGTACAGGGGTCAAAAGTTAAAGTTGCCCCAGTTTTGGTAAAAAGTGATGCAAATTATTGGTTGAAATAAAAGGATTAAAAAATGGAATAGACTGACTGTGTTGAATGCTTGGTCTCCAAAGTAAAGGTCAAACAAGTTCGGCGTCCGTTGGATTCTATGACATATGTTACCCCTTAACATGATAACTAAGCATGATACATGGTGTAAAGTATTCCTTTATGTTGGGAAAGTGTCGGTACACGGACCCACAACAGGGGGCGCAAAGGAACGGACAATGGAGTAGGTCAAATAACAACACTTTACTGTTGTGAATGTGCACAACAAATACAACAGATTACAACAATAGATCAGAATCAATTCACAAAGGTGTCGTGTGGGCAGGCTCGAAGATAGGAGACACCTGTCCAAAACAGAACCGGAACCACACGATTTCCTCCGCCACCAGACCCCGGGAATACTGGAGCCGCCAAGTCCCGAACTCCCAGGTGGCCACTGCCTCCGCGTGTCGGACCTGGTACTGCTGGCGAGGAACAAAAACACAATTAAAGGTGGCCGCGTTTGCACCCAGTAATCCGCACGGCAGGAAAGCTACCTCCACCTCTCGTTGGAAAAAAGGTCTGTTATCACTCACAAAAATCACAAAAGGTTACTGTCAAGCAGTCAGCTGAGAATATTACCTTCCAGGTAGAACGATATCTCGGCAAAGAGGTGGAGACGTCGTCCAGGTGATGCGTGACAGCAGTCACCCTAGCTGCTCCTGTGAGGCGGCTGCGCCCTCTGGTGCCTGGAGCCCGCACTCCAGGCAGGGCGCCCTCTGGTGGTGGGCCAGCAGTACCTCCTCTTCTGGCGGCCCACACAACAGGACCCCCCCCTCAACGGGCGCCTCCTGGCGCCCGACCAGGCTTGTCCGGGTGGCGGCGGTAGAAATCGGCCAGGAGGGCCGGGTCCAGGATGAAGCTCCTCTTCACCCAGGAGCGTTCTTCGGGGCCGTACCCCTCCCAGTCCACCAAATACTGGAAGCCCCGGCCCATCCTACGGACATCCAAAAGCCGGCGTACAGTCCAAGCCGGCTCGCCATCGATGATCCGGGCAGGAGGCGGCGCCGGACCCGGAGTACAGAGGGGTGAGGAGTGATGAGGTTTAATCCGGGACACATGAAACACAGGATGGATCTGCAGTGAGGCCGGCAGCCGAAGCCTCACTGCGGCTGGACTGATGACCTTCAGGATCTTGAATGGGCCGATGTAACGGTCCTGTAACTTGGGGGAGTCCACTTGGAGGGGGATGTCCTTTGTGGATAACCACACCTCCTGCCCAGACCGATACGCAGGGGCCAGGGTCCGCAGACGGTCTGCATGGGCTTTTGCCCTCGTCCGGGCCTTTAGCAAAGCAGAACGGGCGGCACGCCACACCCGACGGCACTTCCGCAGGTGGGCCTGGACCGAGGGCACACCGACCTCTCCCTCAACCACCGGAAACAACGGGGGCTGATACCCCAGACATACCTCAAAAGGGGAGAGGCCGGTGGCTGAAGACACCTGGCTGTTATGGGCATACTCGATCCAGGCCAAATGGGTACTCCAGGCCGCCGGGTGTGCGGCAGTCACGCAGCGCAAGGCCTGCTCCACCTCCTGGTTTACTTGTTCTGCTTGCCCGTTGGTCTGAGGGTGGTACCCGGACGAGAGACTCACCGTGGCCCCCAGTTCCCGGCAGAAGCTCCTCCAGACTTGCGAGGAGAACTGGGGACCGCGATCGGAGACGATGTCTGTTGGAATCCCATGCAGCCGGACGACGTGGTGGACCAGGAGGTCCGCTGTCTCCTGGGCTGTTGGGAGCTTCGGGAGGGCCACGAAGTGGGCCGCCTTGGAGAATCGGTCCACTATCGTGAGGATGGTGGTGTTACCCTGGGACGGCGGGAGGCCCGTGACAAAATCCAGGCCGATGTGGGACCAGGGGCGATGAGGCACGGGCAGCGGCTGGAGTAAACCTGATGCCCGGCGATGGTCAGCCTTGCCCCTGGCGCAGGTGGTGCAGGCCTGGATATAATCCCGGACGTCGGCCTCTAGGGACGCCCACCAGAAGCGCTGCCGGACAACTGCCACGGTTCTTTGCACCCCTGGATGACAGGAGAGCTTGGAGCCGTGACAGAAGTCCAGGACTGCAGCCCTAGCTTCTGGTGGGACGTATAGTTTGTTCTTCGGCCCAGTTCCGGGGTCCGGGCTTCGTGCCAGGGCCTCCCGGACGGTTCTCTCTACGTCCCAGGTGAGGGTGGCCACGATAGTGGACTCCGGGATGATGGGTTCCGGTGGATCCGACAACTCCGCTTTGACTTCATCTTCATGTACCCGGGACAAGGCATCCGATCTCTGGTTCTTGGTCCCGGGACGGTAGGTGATCCGGAAGTCAAAACGGCCGAAGAACAGTGACCAGCGGGCTTGCCTGGGGTTCAGCCGCTTGGCGGTCCTGATATACTCCAGGTTCCGGTGGTCAATGAAAACCGTGAATGGCACGGACGTTCCCTCCAACAGATGTCTCCACTCTTCAAGAGCCTCTTTCACCGCAAGGAGTTCTCGATTGCCGACGTCATAGTTCCGTTCGGCCGGGGTCAACCTGCGGGAAAAATAGGCACACGGGTGAAGGACCTTATCAGTCTTCCCACTCTGGGAAAGCACGGCTCCTATCCCTGAGTCCGAGGCGTCCACTTCAACCACTAACTGGCGACTAGGATCGGGCTGCACCAGAACGGGTGCAGACGAGAAGCGCCGTTTCAACTCCTTGAACGCGGCATCGCAACGATCCGACCAGGTGAAGGGGACTTTTGGTGAGGTCAGGGCTGTCAGGGGCTAACTACCTGACTGTAGCCCTTAATGAACCTCCTGTAGAAATTTGCAAAGCCGAGGAACTGTTGCAGCTTCCTACGGCTAGTGGGTTGGGGCCAGTCTCTCACCGCCGCAACCTTGGCTGGATCAGGAGCGACGGAGTTGGGGGAGATGATAAACCCCAGGAAGGACAAAGATGTGCGGTGAAACTCACACTTCTCGCCCTTCACAAACAGCCGGTTCTCCAACAACCGCTGCAGGACCTGACGTACATGACGGACATGAGTCTCAGGATCCGGAGAAAAGATGAGTATATCGTCTAGATATACGAAGACGAATCGGTGCAGGAAATCCCGCAAGACATCATTAACCAATGCTTGGAACGTCGCGGGGGCGTTTGTGAGGCCGAACGGCATGACCAGGTACTCAAAGTGACCTAATGGGGTGTTGAATGCCGTCTTCCATTCGTCTCCCTTCCGGATCCGAACCAGGTGATACGCATTTCTAAGATCCAGCTTAGTAAAGATTTTGGCTCCATGCAGGGGGGTGAACACGGAATCTAATAATGGCAACGGGTATCGGTTGCGAACCGTAATCTCATTCAGCCCCCTGTATCAATACATGGACGAAGTCCGCCATCTTTCTTGCCCACAAAAAAGAAACCTGCCCCCATCGGGGAGGTGGAGTTCCGGATCAGCCCGGCAGCTAATGAGTCCCGGATGTAGGTCTCCATTGATTCACGCTCAGGTCGTGAGAGGTTGTACAGCCTGCTGGACGGGAACTCAGCGCCTGGAACCAAATCAATGGCACAATCGTACGGACTGTGCGGGGGAAGGGTGAGTGCCAGATCCTTGCTGAAGACATCAGCAAGATCGTGGTACTCAACCGGCACTGCCGTCAGATTGGGAGGGACTTTGACCTCCTCCTTAGCCTGGGAACCGGGAGGAACCGAGGATCCTAAACACACCCGATGGCAGGTTTCGCTCCACTGAACCACCACCCCAGACGGCCAATCGATCCGGGGATTGTGCTTTAACATCCATGGGGTGCCCAAAATCACGCGGGAGGTAGAAGAAGTTACAAAAAACTCAATCTCCTCCCGGTGGTTTCCAGACACCACCAGAGTTACTGGTTGTGTCTTGTGTGTGAGTAAAGGGAGGAGGGTGCCATCTAGTGCCCGCACCTGCAATGGCGAAGGAAGCGCCACCAGAGGGAGCCCTACCTCCTTTGCCCATCTGCTGTCTAGCAGATTCCCTTCTGACCCCGTGTCCACCAGTGCTCGGGCTTGAAGGGTTAAATCCCCGCTCAGGATTGTGACTGGGAGTCGTGTGGCAATTTGTGTGTGTCTCACTTGAATGTCTTGACCCCCCCTTAGCCCAGTCTCTAAGGGTGAGTGTTGACGTTTTGGCCGTTTGGGGCAGTCTCTCTGTGTGTGCTCTGTTGAGCTGCAGAGAAAACACTCTCCACGGATCAGCCTCCCCATTTTGGCCCTGTGCGTTTCCCTAACAACGTCACCAGGGGGAGCTGTTGCCCCACAAAGCGCTGCGGCTGTGGAGCGTGGGGAGGGCGGCCCCTTTTCGAACCCGGAAGGGAGAGGGGCGGCGCGTATCTGGTCACGTCCTTTGCCTCGCTCCCGACGGCGTTCCTCTAACCGATTGTCTAATCGTATAACGAGATCAATAAGCCCGTCTAAATCCCGCGGTTCATCCTTGGCCACCAGGAGCTCCTTCAGGACCAACGACAGTCCGTTTACGAAGGCGGCGCGGAGAGCAGTGTTATTCCAGCCGGACCTCGCAGCCGCGATGCGGAAGTCGACTGCATAAACAGCTGCGCTCCGGCGCCCCTGTCTCATTGACAGCAGCACGGCTGAAGCGGTCTCTCCTCTATTTGGGTGATCGAACACTGTTCTGAACTCCCTCACAAACCCATCATATATCAGAAGGAGCCGTGAATTTTGCTCCCAAAGCGCTGTAGCCCAAGCGCGTGCCTTGCCGCGAAGCAGATTAATGACATAAGCTATCTTACTAGCATCAGTCGCGTACATGACGGGACGTTGTGCGAAGACGAGCGAACACTGCATAAGAAAGTTCGCGCATGTCTCCACACAACCTCCGTACGGCTCTGGAGGGCTTATGTATGCTTCCGGGGAAGGTGGGAGGGGTCGTTGAACGACCTGTGGAACGTCACTGTTACGCACAGGGTCGACAGGAGGGAGAGCCGCAGCAGCGCCCCGAGGGCGCGCTTCCACCTGTGCGGCGAGAGCCTCCACCCTGCGGTTAAGGAGGACGTTCTGCTCGGTCATTAAATCCAACCGAGCCGTGAAAGCGGTGAGGATCCGCTGCAACTCACCGATCATTCCTCCTGCGGACGCCTGTGTGCCCTGTTCTTCCATTGGCCGTTCAACAGCCGGTTGACGCCCCTCGGGATCCATGACGCTGGCCGAGATATCCTGTTGGGAAAGTGTCGGTACACGGACCCACAACAGGGGGCGCAAAGGAACGGACATTGGAGTAGGTCAAATAACAACACTTTACTGTTGTGAATGTGCACAACAAATACAACAGATTACAACAATAGATCAGAATCAATTCACAAAGGTGTCGTGTGGGCAGGCTCGAAGATAGGAGACACCTGTCCAAAGCAGAACCGGAACCACACGATTTCCTCCGCCACCAGACCCCGGGAATACTGGAGCCGCCAAGTCCCGAACTCCCAGGTGGCCACTGCCTCCGCGTGTCGGACCTGGTACTGCTGGCGAGGAACAAAAACACAATTAAAGGTGGGCGCGTTTGCACCCAGTAATCCGCATGGCAGGAAAGCTACCTCCACCTCTCGTTGGAAAAAGGTCTGTTATCACTCACAAAAATCACAAAAGGTTACTGTCAAGCAGTCAGCTGAGAATATTACCTTCCAGGTAGAACGATATCTCGGCAAAGAGGTGGAGACGTCGTCCTGCTGATGTACCCCTGCTGATTGGTAACAGCTGTTGCAGGTGATGCGTGACAGCTGTCACCCTAGCTGCTCCTGTGAGGCGGCTGCGCCCTCTGGTGCCTGGAGCCCGCACTCCAGGCAGGGCGCCCTCTGGTGGTGGGCCAGCAGTACCTCCTCTTCTGGCGGCCCACACAACACCTTTATAAACCTCATAAATGCTGTATGTTACTTGACAGCAGGTTTGTGATCCACACACAGTTTGCAACATGATGTTATTAAATTACACTAAACTAAAGTAGATTTTTTTGGATGCATGTGACATATTTTTATTATTTGACATGTTGTAGAAAACTTCAGCTCCACACTACTGCTGGACAGATACGAACTGAAACCAAAGAAGAATGTGGATAAGAAACTTTACAATAACATTTAAAAATAGGCTTTGTGTAATTTCAAACCCCTCCCCTGCCACATTTCTCCATCTAATATGGAGTTGCGTCAGGAAGGGCATCCGGTGTAAAACCTGTGCCAAATCAATACGCAGCTCTACTCTGGATCTGCTGTAGTGACCCTGAGTGAAAACACGAGGCAGCAGCCGAAGGGACTTACTATTTTCTTTTCAAAAGAAAATGACAGCACTGTGAATCTCTCATTACATCTTAATGTCTCTTTATCGCTGACTCACACTTTGAATTTCCATCTGCTGCAAATCATCAACGTGTGTGAGTGCGTGCATGCATACACGCACGGGTGTGCTTGTGATTAATTACTGTGTAGTAGCAACAAGCTGTCAGCGAGCGTGCGGCGTTGTGCTACCAGCCGTTAGCCCATTAATGGTATTGTTTACATATGGTCTCACTCAGTAAATAAATGTATTTTCATTGCAGCGCCTTAATGAGGCTAATTAGCAGCACATCAACATGGCACTCATTAAGAATCACAGCAGGAAGCACAAAGATCGCATCCCAATATGAGCCTAAAACAAATGTCTGGAACATGAGGAAAACTCAGGTTCAACAACAGCTGAATGATCACTTTTACAGCCAGTGGTCTTCATTCAGGGAATGTCACAAGAACATTGTGATCGCCCCCTGAGTTTAACGATATCAGTCATTAAGAAATTAAATGTGTCCTGGGTCTCCAGTTGGACGGGAATGATATGACACAATATCATGATACTAGGTTGTTGATATGTATCGCAAATACAAATCGGCAAGTATTACAATTTGGTATTTCAGTATATTGTGATTTTTGTTTGCTTAACACTATGCCATAGCAAACGTTTAAATGCATTTCTGGTGAATCATGTTGACAAAACAATCCGCATTTCATCCTGCATATTTGGTAATTAAATAATTAATATGGTCTTTTTAGGGTTTGGCGATGTCATATTGTGATGTCTGCAGGAGCAGACGGTAGACGATGATGTCAGACACTATGATTTTCAACAACAGCTGAATGATCACTTTTACAGCCAGTGGTCTTCATTCAGGGAATGTCACAAGAACATTGTGATCGCCCCCTGAGTTTAACGATATCAGTCATTAAGAAATTAAATGTGTCCTGGGTCTCCAGTTGGACGGGAATGATATGACACAGTATCATGATACTAGGTTGTTGATATGTATCGCAAATACAAATCGGCAAGTATTACAATTTGGTATTTCAGTATATTGTGATTTTTGTTTGCTTAACACTATACCATAGCAAACGTTTAAATGCAGTTCTGGTGAATCATGTTGACAAAACAATCCGCATTTCATCCTGCATATTTGGTAATTAAATAATTAAAATGGTCTTTTTAGGGTTTGGCGATGTCATATTGTGATGTCTGCAGGAGAAGACGGTAGACGATGATGTCAGACACTATGATTTTGTACTGTGAATGAGAGAGCCAATTACTGACTGAATAGAAACATTCAACAGCTTTTTAACGTGAAGCATGTGATTTAGCTGAACAGAGTGCTCTGTAGACAATTTTAAGAAGTCACAAATTTCCCCAGAAAGATGCTGGACATCCTATCTAGCCTATGGACAGATTGTGTGGACTGGAGGTGGAGTCTTTGGCTTCTTCCCGGTCAAAACTGGTATTCCTCAGGGATGTGTTCTGGCTTCTGCACTGTTCTGTTCTTGCATGGACGGGGTGTTTGGTTGGGTTGTAGAAAACGGTGACTTCGGTGCTTTTATTGGTGCTCTAATCTTTGTGGAATCAGTGGCTGTTCTGATTGTAGCGCTTAAGACGCTGAGTGTCTGGATTTGTGTTTATCCTGGATCCAGGCTTTTAATGACTTCTTGGACTCGACTGTCAGAAGTGTATATGATGTGGTGAAAGTACTGAACCTGTAGAGGTGTTTACTTATCTCGGCAGTGACATACATATATCTTTGGTACCAGGTCTCTTTGGAGGATCTTTGGGTACTGCTTTGAACATTTTTACCCCTGAAAGCTTGTACCCTCATTCTGTGAGTGTGCTGCTTTAAAGACGTCCAGTCATCGTGGACACTGTTCAGCCTCCAGGAAGAATGGCGGCACCAGGATGCTCTACAGACCTCCAGACCTCAGTCCAATCAAAGCTTGCTGGAGGAGCCAGTCATGGCGCTGAATTTGGGTTAGGGGTCACAGGATTTATTCAGGCGTTAAGACTCCTCACAGAGAGAGAAGCATGGCTTGTTCTCGAGTCTGTGTGTGTGAAGCAGAGCAGGAAATGGAGTTAAAAAGTGAGCAAGTGTTTGATGGACAACCTTTTTCTCAGCTTGTCTCACTGAGCGCTAAAGCTAATGCGTGCTAATGAGCGTGCATGTACAAGTGTGAGCTTGTCAGGAGAAATTCCACACATCTGTCTCGCGCACATACACACACACACAGAGAGAGATCAATTAGCGTCAGATTATTAACGAGATATGAACATGATAGTGGGGTTAATTAACGAGGCAGCAGAAGCCTTCACTTCCTGTCTGTGTGTCACCGCGGAAGCAGAACTTCCTGCCAGCTGTCAGGCTGTGAAGTGACGTGTTTGTCAGCACCCATTAATAAAGCAAAGGTCACCTTGTTTGAACACACTCTTTGGAGATGGGTCGTTACATTAGCAGTCGTAGTATTTTAATTAAAAATTTTTTACAAATAGTACCCAAAGGCATAAAGGCAGTAACTGCTATGGAAATCTGTCCTTTCACCCCATGACCTTGCCCTTCATACAAATGATCGTCCTTGGCCTGTCCTTGCCAGAGCAGTTGTGGAGTCCACTGAAGTGTGGGCCACATATGGTCCAAATGGAGATAAAATTCAAATTCCTTGACCTTCACCAGAATGGATTTTTGAAGGTCATTTCAGGGTCAGCCTTCACTGACATACCAGGTTTGGTGGGAGGAGCTGACCCCATTGACCCCAATAACTGACCTTTGTCAGACTTGACGATGCTGGGCGGGTCCAGAACTCACCGCATATGTGCGTCGCGTTCAATACAAATCTGAATGAAAAAGTTACAAATTTTGACATTTGACCCCAATTAGCTTGACCACACTGATTGACCCCTGGTAAATATAAGTCCCCTGGGAAATTCTAGAACCAACCTGTGCCAAGTCTGAACATGGGAGTTATCATCATTTTGACCTTTAACCCCAGTGACCTTGAACTTGCCTAACAATTCTGAGGTTGACTGTTATCCACACCACCTCGGAGGAATTGGGGAAGAAACGCAGTCAGATGTTTCTCGAATTACTGTGTAATCATTATTATTATTATTATTATTATTATTATTATTATTATTATTATTATGTGTGTGTGTTAAAAAATAAAACAATAGAAAAGAATAATATACCTCCGACCCTCTCCTCCTTTCCCGTCCTCCTCCTCCTCCTCCTCTGTCAGTCTTGTTAAATGTAAATGGGGCAGCCGTCATGTTTTCCTGTGAAATATCTGAATCATATTTCTGTCAGATTTATCTCACACGTTCTCCTCCCAAAGGAGCAGCACCGCTTTCACAAAACCCGCTCTTCCTCTTCGTGTCTCACGTCCAGTTTCACAAAACCTCCTTTTCACATCCTCCTCCTCCTCCTCAGCTCCTCCTTCTCCTGTCAGATGTGTTGAAGGAGTAATTTCAACAGAAATCTAAATACTCCGCCCCTGACGGACAGCGAGAGAGTGATTGATAGCCAAATAACATTTCCCGTCGCTCTCTTTTCTCTCATTTCACTTCAGCCTCGATTGCCCGCCCGACAGATAAATTGATCAGAATATTGGAAAATAATTTTCCAGCAGAGGAAAGTGTCCTTCTCTGTGTGTTTCATCTCACAGCCATTACAGCACATACGTGCATGTCACAGTGCACGTGTGTGCAGTGGACATTTGAAGAAATTCACAAAAGAAGGTGAGCTCCCCTTAGACGCACAGGATTTCTCTGACTTTAACGTTCAGTCTTTAAATTTTCAGAGCTTTTATTAGGGGTGAAAGATGCCAAGTCAGGGAGCACACCATGATACTGCGTGCCGCCACAATCACCGCACCACAAAACAGCCTTAGGTCCTGGATGGCAACCACACAGGCGGACATCCACTATATCCCTGCCTCTCCAAAGCAATGCCTGTCTGCTGCAGCCAGGTGAAACATGGGCGTGTCCTTGGTCTGGTGAATTATAAAACATGAGCGTGTCCTTGGTCAGGTGAAACATCAGCGTGTCCTTGGCCAGGTGAAACATCAGCGTGTCCTTGGCCAGGTGAAACGTCAGCGTGTCCTTGGCCAGGTGAAACGTGAGCTTGTCCTTGCCCAGGTGAAACATGAGCGTGTCCTTGGCCAGGTGAAACATGAGCGTGTCCTTGGCCAGGTGAAACATAAGCATGTCCTTGGCCAGGTGAAACGTTGGCGTGTCCTTGGCCAGGTGAAACGTTGGCGTGTCCTTGGCCAGGTGAAACATAAGCATGTCCTTGGCCAGGTGAAACGTTGGCGTGTCCTTGGCCAGGTGAAACATGAGCGTGTCCTTGGCCAGGTGAAACGTGGGTGTGTCCTTGGCCAGGTGAAACATGAGCATGTCCTTGGCCAGGTGAAATGTGGGTGTGTCCTTGGCCAGGTGAAACATGAGCGTGTCCTTGGCCAGGTGAAACATGAGCGTGTCCTTGGCCAGGTGAAACATAAGCGTGTCCTTGGCCAGGTGAAACATGAGCGTGTCCTTGGCCAGGTGAAACATAAGCATGTCCTTGGCCAGGTGAAACGTTGGCGTGTCCTTGGCCAGGTGAAACATTGGCATGTCCTTGGCCAGGTGAAACATGAGCGTGTCCTTGGTCTGGTGAATTATAAAACATGAACGTGTCCTTGGTCAGATTAAACATGAGCGTGTCCTTGGCCAGGTGAAACGTGGGTGTGTCCTTGGCCAGGTGAAACATGAGCGTGTCCTTGGTCAGATGAAACATGAGCGTGTCCTTGGCCAGGTGAAACGTGGGTGTGTCCTTGGCCAGGTGAAACATGAGCGTGTCCTTGGTCAGATGAAACATGAGCGTGTCCTTGGCCAGGTGAAACATGAGCGTGTCCTTGGCCAGGTGAAACATGAGCGTGTCCTTGGTCAGGTGAAACATGAGCGTGTCCTTGGCCAGGTGAAACATAAGCGTGTCCTTGGTCAGGTGAAATATGAGCGTGTCCTTGGCCAGGTGAAACGTTGGCGTGTCCTTGGCCAGGTGAAACGTTGGCGTGTCCTTGGCCAGGTGAAACGTTGGTGTGTCCTTGGCCAGGTGAAACATAAGCATGTCCTTGGCCAGGTGAAACATGAGCGTGTCCTTGGCCAGGTGAAACGTTGGCGTGGCCTTGGCCAGGTGAAACATTGGCGTGTCCTTGGTCAGGTGAAACGTGGGCATGTCCTTGGTCATGTGAATTGTGAAACATGAGCGTGCCCTTGGTCAGGTGAACTATGTGTACTGTCGAGGCCTGATGTTCAACTGAGCTTGTACTGTTTTGTACTTGAAGTAGCACAGAGCCAGCAGTATGTAGTCAGTACACAGTTCACACACTATTTCATGTCCACATTTGACGTGTGAAGTCATGTGTTTTCCTAAACAAATGCTTATTCATCATCAACTCATTCAGGCGTAATTCTACGCTCACAGGTTGATAGTCAGAGCACATTTTTCACGGTAAGATGAACTTTGGCCTGAGTTTGCTGTTCCTGTCTTCCCGTTATGGCAGAACGTCCCCCGTCTTTAATGACTGACCCTCACAAAGGAGCTGGTGCTGTGGTGCTAAAACTCCAGCTGTCTGAACCGAGTTCATTCATAACTGCTACTGTATAATTTACATCAATGAACTGTGCAGCTACGTGCACATGCACACCGTGCACTCCGACAGCTGGTTGAGTGTAATGGCCTTTTAATTGGTCCGGCAGTCAGCTTGTCACATCCACAGATGCTCAGTGAGCATGAGGGTGCACGTGTAGCCGTGCCCCTGCATGATCGATGGCCTCATTTTAACCTGACACACGTGCACGCCTCATCGCCGTGTCGATATGAAGAGGATGAGTGATGCTCTCCAGTAAGAATCTCATTGTCTGGTTACGTCTCCATATCAGGTCTGTCGCCATAGTGACTGCCATTCATCATAACAAGAACTCATATGTGCTTTTGCTCAGTTGCCCAGGAGCAAGGCAGTGTGACCTCAAATTACCTCAGTTTTATTTTGAAAGTTGTTAATCACTTCACCATCAAATATACCTTGTTATTTTGCTTATTGTACGAACACAAATTTTATTTTTGTGAAATATATTTTTATTTCTAACTTTATGTATCACAAACTTTTAGCATTAATTTCCCTGGAAATATGGTATGACCTCTTGTTAAAGTGATGAGTTTAATCCCCAAGTGCATGTCTGGGATAAAGACTCTTAATCACTAATCCACTGCACCAAGGAGCACATTTAATGCCACACCAGATGAAAAGAGGCAAATAAAAAAATTTAAAAAAATCATTCTTATTTAGCCGCCGAAGGCTTTTGTAATGACAACAGACCTTTTTTTCCCCCAGCAGCTGTTTTTTGGATTGTTCACAGAATTCCCGGAATTCTCAGGAAGGTATTTATTTATTCATTCATTTATTTACGTATTTAATGACAATGTGGTGTCTGATGTGGAGTTTGGTCACAGTTCAATTCTGACAACCGTACACTAATACAGGAAGCACCAGGACTCTAAAGACTTGGACCTTCATTTTCCTGCAGATATATCAGCATCACGAAACACCAATGACCTTTGACCTCATGACTCCATAAGATCATCCCCGCCCTCTCTGGATCTCAAAGGCAAAGAACCCAGAGAGTCACTGAAAACCTGGATCTTTACTGGGTACAAGACATTCACAAACCTGGACACTCAGATTCCACATTCAGCTTCTCAAGTGCTGTAATCAGAAGATCCACTGATTTTACAACGATCACAGCATCGTCCAAGAAATCAAAGTCAGTGAATATTTCCTCACTAACAAAAGGACCTACATCGCTGTTTGCACCACCCGATCCAACACCCAGTCTATGGAAGAACTGAACAGTGTAGGAGCCAGAACACACCCAAGAGGAACGCCAGAGGTCAGAGTTTGTGACCCTACTTTGCTTTAATAGTAGTTTAAATGTCAAAGTGTTCTGGATGAACTGTTCAATTATTTTATAAGCACATAATCTTGATCAGTTGATTATTAATTGATTGTTGTCTCCTGCCTGCTGTGAAATCCTGCATCAGTCTATAAACGAATCAGTCACATGTTTCTGGGTTTACAGCTGAGTTAATATTAACAGATACATATTTATTTCTGGCATATAAACAGAAATATTGACCAGACTGCACTGTTAATCAATAAATAATATTAAATCAGTTAGTGTGTCATGCAGTTCTATTTTAACCACATGGCAGTTGTACTCAGAAAGCAGATTTAAGACGAGTGTCATCAAATGTCTCATTAGAGCTGCTCAGACCACCAGGACCCTCAGGGGCCTCTTATCTGTTTAGACAGCTGTTGGCGGTCCTTAAAGCATGATGCCTTCACTCTAAAAGGTTTCCTATGATGTTTCCTCAAATTTTATGAAAACCCAACATGAGTGTGTTCCACCGTCCTGGATCATGGACCACATTCAGTGACACAAACGCAGCACTTTGATTGGATGTTTTAAAACAAATGTTGACAGACAGGGCTCCTCTTAAAAAGAGCACAGCGCATCACGTTATGGAGTAAATTCAGTTTATTTCCTCAAAATTAAACTCAACACACCTCATAATGACAACATGAAAAAGATTTTTTTTTGGTGGGGAGGGGGGTTTGGAAATTTATTAGCAATAAAAAACTAAGAAATCGCATGTACGTAAGTATTCACACGCTTTGCTCAGTACTTTGTTGATGCACCTTTATAATTTGTGTCCCCAGTTATCCGTCTTCATGATGAAGTGGTATAGAGGAGGTTTATCTTAAAAGGAAGACCTGAACGTTTAGCTACAAAATGCCAGAAGGTACATCTGAGATGCAAGCCTAGATTTGATCTGTTCTGGTGAAAGAATATCCTTCTCCGCTCTACTCCAATATGAAGCTAAGAGTGGTGATGCAAAATGCAAAATTTGCACTGTGCACAATTTCTCCAGTCACAGTCACTGAACCCTATACCTTGTTCTGGGTTGTCTCGATGTCTTGGTGGCTTTCCTCACTCTTCTCCTTCTTGCACAGCCACTCAGTATTTGAGAACTGTCTATTCCATGCAGATTTACCATAAAGTGCCATACCATTTGTATTTCTTCGTAATTCATGTAAATAAAGTCCAAGACATATTCAGTGGCAGCTTTAACATGAGAGAGCCTCGTCCACAACTACCACAAAGGACTCCAAGCTGTCATTGATGTTAAAGGAGGAAATACACAGTATTCAGGGGTTATGTAAACTTTTGATCAGGGTCATTTGGGTAGTTTCTGTTGTCATTATGATTTAAAAAGAGTAAACAGTTGTTTGACAATAACTGGCTTTACCCAACCACTAACCATGAGTGAAATGATTTGAGTTATCTTTAAAATTCTCAGAAAAATGGCCAAAAAAAAACTCAAATTCTGTCAGGGTATGTAAACCTTTGAGAATAACTGTTTTTCTTTTTTGTTTTCTTTTTTCTTTTTTTTTTTGGAAACTTGCAATAATCTAAAAAGATAAGTTTTCACATTGTCATTATGGGGTTTTGTGTGTTGAATTTTGAGGGAAAAAAATTCTTTCATCCATTTTGGAATAAGGCTGTAACATAAAATGTGGAAAAAGTGAAGTGCTGTGAATACTTTCTGGATGCACTGTACCTTAAATGAAATATTCAAATTTTAAGGCTTGAATCAACATCCAGCCTGAGGTCAAATCAAATCCATGGGATCCTGAATCCTGCAGAGGTCCAGCCCCAGTCAAGTCCACGACTCAAGTCAGAGAAATTTCAGGTCCAATAAAGCTCATCCTGACTTTACCAAGTCTGAAGTAAAGATTCACTAATCTTAAATTACAGCCAAGAAATAACAACTCAGATGTTTATTTTGTCAGTCTTTGTTTTTTAGTAGTTATGACTTATTTATTATAAAATATTAAACATAAAGTGATCACTGAACAGAGCTCTCATCTTAATGTTGACTCAAAGGCTTCGATTTCCTCATATGGAAAGAGAAGTTTCATATTTGTAGTTTTTAGGACTACTTCTGTAGTGGTGTCAGCAGAAGTATTTGTTGATCTGGAGTACAACACACATACTTCAGTGTTACAGTTTTTTTTTTACATACTTTGATATTTTTACTGTTACATGCAGACACATGAAATTAGCTGCTCTGAAGAAGACCAAAGACTAAATGCTGCCTCAGCAGATCACAAAGTGTTTAAAAAGTGTTAAAACATCTCACTGTGCTGCTGCATTCTTAAAAAGGTCTTTTCTTATCCGACGTAATGTTTTCCACATTCTTAGCCTGAAGACAGCGTCACACTGACTGGAGCCTTCAAACATCTATAGAGACTTTACACCACCATTGTCTCCGCCTCAGGTGGAAGAGGAAAGAACATCTGGATCAGCACCACTCTGTAAAAACATCCACCCAGCTACAAACCTCATGAGGGCTGAGCTAAATAACCATCAGCTCTTGCCTCCTTATTGTCTCCTTGGTGACTCCTCTTTGTTGCCTTACATCAACCAACTAAAATCAGACGTCAGACGGGACCTCACCATAAAAAAGTAAAATTTAAAACACTAAATTCAAGTTAATTTATTTATACAGTGACAAATCACAGCATAAACACCGAGGTGATATGCTCCAGCCTGGATTAAAACCTTCCATCCTTAAGGAAAAACTCCCCCAGGCTTTTGTTGTTGTTGCTTTTTAGATTATAGGAAGAAACCTCAAGCAGACCAGACTCCATGGAGTGACCATCTGCTTTGGTCAAACTTATGTTGCATTTACACATAACAATGACAAGTCACGAATGCCATGAAGTATACATTCTTGGCTGCTGGTCACGAATGTGATGATTTGAGGCAGAGGCGTCAGGTGTCCTCAAGAACTGCTGCAACCTGTTGCCACGCATTACGATTAATGGCACGTGTTGCTGGTGAATGATCAGGGACCATTACACACGGTCAAGAATAATGTTCCGCGCTGTTGCGTGCTGTTCTGGGCTATTGCATGTAACAGCGCATCGTTACGTTCTATCACTTTGTGAATGAGGCAAATTGTCTCCACACACACACCCATGTTCATCCTACCATCAGCTCCTGAACAATTCAGATCGCTCCAGTTTGCTCCTCAAAATCTACATTATTCCACAGCAGAAGAACTTTGTGGCTGTATGTTTAGTTGGGCTCTGTGTCATGGAGTGGCACAGAGAGGAGGAGGAGACAGAGAGATCCAGATTTGTGGCTCCATGCAGCTCTCATCTCGCTCGTTTCCCCAAACATCAGGCACAGCAGCAGCAGGTGAAACACCTGCAGGAGCACGCTGATGAGCATTGAAATGAAACTTTTAGTTGACTTGGCGTCACTGTCCTTCTTCAGCATACTGCAGCAATGAAACTGAATGCAGTGCAGCAGGGATTAATTGTGTGCACGTCAGAGAAGAACGCTGTCACGCTCTATTAAGGATCACCACTAATCAAGACGAATCAACATGCTCAGTTGCGACCTCCAAGACATGAGGCGAAATGAGGGTGGTGCATGACATTTGTGGAAGATTTTTTTGACAGCCAAAAACATGCTCCAAGAAAATCACAAATATCACGCACCAACACACTATTAAGAAACCTATTCAGATGCGTTAAGTCACGTTAAGAATGGCAGGAATGTGCCAAGAATGACGCAAATATGACATTCATAATGCGTCCTGCCTATGTGTAAACGCAGCATAACAGATAAAAGCACAGTTTTCGTTGGAACATAGTGATTCAAATGTTGCAACTAAGCAACCACCATCAGTCCAGTGTTCACAGCAAATGACTTAAGGTTACAAAGGACGCTACGCCCAGAGTCCAGGACAAACAGTCTGCATCAGTAAATCACTGATTACATTTAATGCCAGATCATTTATTATGTTTCAGATGATCCCCAGTTGTCACTCCAACTGCCCATGTGGTATCACTCTGAAGTAGGTGCAGGGCAGGCATCATCTCAAAGAAAGAGTAAATCAGAATAAGTTGATGATGAAGGGTCTTTATTGTCATTGTGCATACATGGATATGTAGAACAAAAGTGGTCCTCTGCATTTAATCATCCACCGGGGCACGGGGCAGCCACCATCCAGCGCAAGTGCTGCCTTGGTTAGGGGCAGAGAAAGGAGCAGATCCTAATGTGCATTTCTTTTGATGGTGGGAGGAAACCTGTGCAGACACGTGAGAACATGCAGCAAAAAAAGAACATGGGTATAATCGAAGCCCAGACCTTCTTGCTGTGAGGCAAGAGTGCTAACCACTGAGTCACCTTGCTGCCCCAGAATAATTACACCATTATAACTTCAGAAAGTTGACTGGTAACATGCCAACTTGTGTAAATCTTCTTTTGGTTGCTCCCCCGAGGGACGCTGTCCTCCTTTTGTTACACCAACCACCTGTTTGTGCTCCATCAACACATTCATAAACCTTCTCTTTGGCCTTGCTCTTCTCCTGTCTAATGGATCCATCATCAGCATCCTTCTCCATGTATACCCTGGGCCACTTCTCATTGTATTTTGTTGTATGCTAAGGTAGTTTTTTCAATTCTGTTTTGATCAGTCATAACAAGCATAAGTTTTTTACTTTTGTTAGATACCGTAACAGTGTTAACCCAGAGAAATCTTCTGTCTACATCAGCCTTTCAGGTCCTTCTTCTTTCACTCTTCCTTTCCTCTTCATCACTTTTTTTACATCTCCTCCCTCTTAAATTTCATTTCTCAACATTCTCTTCTTTTTCTTGTTGCTCCTCATCCACTTTTCCTTCTCAGTCCTTCCTCATCTCACACTCATCCTGTCCTTCACTTCTTCCTCTCCTCCTCTACATACTAAACTTGTTTTCAGCTCTTTTTTGTACCTCGTCCTCCTCTTCTCCTCTCCTCGGTTGTCCTCCTCTTCTCCTCCTCTACATACTAACCTTGTTTTCAGCTCTAACCTTCATTTCATTTGCTCCCTCCTGGTTTCTTTTCATTTTCCATCTTCGCCATTCAAACTGAATTTGAGTCACGGCGGCCTGTGTGTGCGTTTGTGCGTCCGCTATATTACGGTGTGCGTCGCCGCGGTGATGGGTAATGGGAAATTGATTGTGACAAAACGACATTACAGACGGACATTTCCATAAGAGTTTATTTACACCGCGTTTCCACGGGGAACATCATCTGCCTTCATATTCGATTCAGCGATGCGATGTAGGGAAGTTACCCCGGTGGTGGTTGCGACGCACACAACCGCAGAGGCCTCTGGGGGAATCGAACCTGTGGCGTGTGCTAACAAATGAACAGCCTCACCAACGCAGCTGCAGTCCTCTATTCATTTAACCCGGGAGCCGCTCCAGACGCCCGGCACTCACTCCAAATCGAGACTTAATTTCATTCCCATGATTCCCTGCTTCAGCAGCAGGTTTATTGGCAGATATGAAGACGGAGACAGACTGGTGACATGCAGTAATTATAGGCGTAATAACCCCACATCCTCATGTACATGGAAACAAATAATATAGAGGGACAGACAGAGTCGGGGAGAGTCGGTGCCTTGCACTTATATCTGGGAATAGTGCTTCTGTGACGAGTCCAGTTCTTCGGTTTTTTGTTTTGTTTTAATTGTAGAAAATTCACTTTGGGTTGCCACAGCAGAGCCTAAATGGATCTACATGTTGACTTGATACAGGTTTGACTCGATAAGTAGTTCCTGACTTGAACCCAGCTGTACGGTGCATCCGGAAAGTCTACTGATCATCCTTCAGATGTTTCTACAGCTTAATTGGAGTTCACTTGGGGTGAATTCACTTGATTGGACATGATTTGGAAAGACACACACCTGTCTACACATAAGGTCCCACAGTTGACAGTGTATGTCAGAGCACAAACCAACCATGAAGTCAAAGGAATTGTCTGTAGACCTCCGAGACAGGATTGTCTCGAGGCCCAAAGGTCCCAATGAGCACAGTGGACTCCATCATCCATAAATGGAAGAGGTTCAGATCCACCAGGACTCTTCCTAGAGCTGGCCGCCCGTTTAAACTGAGCAATCGGAGCTGAAAGGCTTTAGTCAGGGAGGTGACCAAGAATCCGATGGTCATTCTGTCAGAGCTCCTTAGTAAAAGGCACATGGCAGCCTTGCCTGGAGTTTGTCAAAAGGCACCTGAAGGACTCTCAGACCAGGAGAAACAAAATTCTCTGGTCTGATGAGACAAAGAGAGAACTCTTTAGTGTGAATGCCAGGTGTCATGTTTGGAGAAAACCAGACACCATCCCTACAGTGAAACATGGTGGTGGCAGTATCATGCTGTGGGGATGTTTTTCAGCAGCAGGAACTGGGAGACTAGTTAGGATTGAGGGAAAGATGAATGCAGCAATGTACAGAGACATCCTGGATGAAAACCTGCTCCAGAGCGCTCTTGACCTCAGTCTGGGGAGACGGTTCATTTTTCAGCAGGACAATGACCCTAAACACACAGCCAAGATATCAAAGGAGTGGCTTCAGGACAACTCTGTGAATGTCCTTGAGTGGCCCAGCCAGAGCCCAGACCTGAATCCGATTGAACATCTCTGGAGAGATCTGAAAATGGCTGTGCAACGACGCTCCCCATCCAACCTGATGGAGCTTGAGAGGTGCTACAAAGAGGAATGGACAAAACTGCCCAAAGATAGGTGCACCAAGCTTGTGGCATCATATTCAAGAAGACCTGAGGCTGTAATTGCTGCCAAAGGTGCAACAACAAAGTTTAGAGCAAAAGGGTGTGAATACTTATGTACATGTGATTTCTTTTTTTTAATAGATGTTTGTCCACTTAAAACACACATTTGGTTTTGTTTAATGATTGTGGACCAGCAACACACCATCAAAGTTTTTTTTTTGTTTAATTGCAATTTAATGAAGGTTTATGAAGGATTTTATGAAATATAAACCGTCATGTAAAAAAAAAAAAAAAAAAAATTGCTACAGAAATTTTTTGAGAATTGATTGTTGACCCACTGATGGGGGAGATAGTTACTCCTCTTCTCCCTGTCCGTCTCTGTCTCTCTGCTGATCTGATCTGATTGGACGGCTGGTCTCTTTGTCCATCTAATATTAACGAGCTGCTCGGTGATGAACTATCAACAAGCATACAAGCTGGTTAACTGTTAACGAGATGCGGACTTGCTCCCGTGTTTTAACAGGATCAATCTGCCACTGAGCATCACATCACAGACACTGATTTATCAGAGTGAGTTCTGAAGGAACGCTGCGCTCTGATTGGCCACAGAGACACTAACAGGCTGAGTTATTGACTGGGGGCCTAGAGATGATGCCTGGTTTACAGATTTGTGTCAATAATCATGTGGCTGATAAAACCTCGACATGCACACTTTTAGTTCTGTCTCAAGCCAACATTTTTATTTCAACAGTTTTGTTTGACATCAGACTGACACCCCTAACCTACGGGTCATAGGGTCAGGAGGAGGTCGTCACAGTTTGTTCGATCTGTGTGTGTCTTTGAGTAAGACACTGAACCCTGAACTGCTCCTGTTCTGGATTTGCTGTTTGGCTGGTCATGGGTCTGCAGGTGGCAGTATCAGCACTGGAGCAAAAACACTCAAAACCACATGAGGGTGGACCCTGATGTGGTATTAATGTTTAATACCACATTAACTAATGTCAGTTAAGATATCCTTTTTCCATCCATCCATTTTCTACACTCGCTTACTCCAGTCAAGGGTCACGGGGTTCTGGAGCCTACACTCAAAAAAAAAAAATAAAATAAAATAACCCTCATTGGATGAACTCAATTCAATTATGAGCAGGATTTCCATCAAATAAATATATATAGCCCCAACTCAAAAGAGCACATTCTTGCAGGATAATTTAATTTAATTTAGTTGGGACTACATATATATTAGATGGAAATCCAATCCAATGAGTCAGTTTTTTGAGTGTATCCCAGCAATCACAGGATGTGGGAGGAAGCCGGAGCACTCGGAGGGAACCCAGGCAGACACGTGGGGAGAACATGCACACTCCACACAGAAAGCGCAGGAAGCAAACCCATGACCTTCTTGCGGTGAGGCATCATTGCTAACCGCTCGCCCCGATATCATTTTTGTAAAATATTGATAAACACCTTTTGAATTAAAGTGTTGCTTTCCACTGCATCTTTCACAACCCAAGACGAGACCACATGAAACACAAGTACAGTTAGTTTGCATCCGGATTACGTAATGTCGACTTTATTGGATGCATTTTGGATTAATTTTTCGGTGCCCTGCATTAAAAAAAAGAATGCTAAGTTTAGTGCTACCGCCGAGCTGCAGTTGACTGTTGAACCAGTGCACATGGTCGGAGCTGGATTGGACCCCCTGTTTTGGAGCAGCCGCCACACCTAAAGACTCACCCCATCCTTCATTTTTGAGCTAGCTGGCTGACATTCCTTCAAGTACATATTTATCAGTGCTCAGTTTGATCTCCCTCTGGGAATTCTCTTTACCATCTCTCGCAGTCCTTCGTCATTTTTTTTCTCATGTCTGTATGAAAGTGATGTCACATAACACCTGTGAACACCTGTGAAAAACAACGTTAATATTTGGTACAGTAGCCTTTGTTTGCAATTACAGAGGTCAAACCTTTCCTGTAGTTTCTCACCAGGTTTGCACACACTGCAGCAGGGATTTGGGCCCATTCCTCCACACAGATCTTCTCGAGATCAGCCAGGTTACTGGGCTGTCGCTGAGTTTGAGCTCCCTCCAAAGATTTTCTATTGGGTTTAGGTCTGGAGATTGGCTAGGCCACTCCAGAACCTTGATATGCTTCTTACGGAGCCACTCCTTGGTTATACGCTGTGTGCTTCGGGTCATTGTCATGCTGGAAGACCCATCCACGACCCATCTTCAATGCTCTAACTGAGGGAAGGAGGTTGTTCCCCAAAATCTCACAATACATGGCCCCGGTCATCCTCTCCTTAATACAGTGCAGTTGTCCTGTCCCATGTGCAGAAAAACACCCCCAAAGCATGATGCTTCCACCCCCATGCTTCAGAGTAGGGATGGTGTTTTTGGGATGGTACTCAGCATTCTTCTTCCTCCAAACACGGCAAGTGGAATTAAGACCAAAAAGTTCTATTTTGGTCTCATCTGACCACATAACTTTCTCCCATGACTCCTCTGGATTATCCAAATGGTCATGGGGCAAACTTAAAACGGGTCTGGACGTGTGCTGATTTAAGCAGGGGAACCTTCCGTGCCATGCATGATTTTAACCCATGAGGTCTTAGTGTATTACCCACAGTAACCTTGGAAACAGTGGTGCCAGCTCTCTTCAGGTCATTGACCAGGTCCTCCCATGCAGTTCTGGGCTGATTCCTCACCTTTCTTAGGATCATTGATATGCCATGAGGTGGTATCTTGCATGGAGCCCCAGTCCGAGAGAGATTGACAGTCATGTTTAGCTTCTTCCATTTTCTAATAATTGCTCCAACAGTTGATCTTTTTTCACCAAGCTGCTTGGCAACTGCCCCGTTGCCTTTTCCAGCCTTGTCGAGGTCTACAATTTTGTCTCTGGTGTCTTTGGACAGCTCTTTGGTCTTAGCCATGTTAGTAGTTGGAGTCTTACTGATTGTGTAGGGTGGACAGGTGTCTTTATGTAGCTAACGACGTCAAATAGGTGCTTCTAATTTGGAATAATAAGTGGAGTGGAGGTGGACTTTTTAGAGGCGGACTAACAGGTCTTTGAGGGCCAGAATTTCTGTTGATTGGCAGGTGTTGAAATACTTATTTGCAGCAGTAACATGCAAATAAATTATTAAGAAATCATACATTGTGATTTCCGTTTTTTTTTTTTTTTTGGATTATGTTTCTCACAGTGGACATGCACCTAAGATGAAAATTTGAAACCCCTCCATGATTTCTAAGTGGGAGAACTTGCAAAATTGCAGGGTGTTCAAATACTTATTTTACTGTATACTTCCTGTATACTGTATATATATATATATATATATATATATATATATATATATATATATATATATATATATATATATATATATATATATATATATATATATATATATATATTAAATTTTTTCCGCAAGTCTGATTGGTTAATCGTTTGAGATTTCAGGCTTTATAATATCAGGGTAACGGTGGCAAAATATTACTCCACGCCCTGACAGGTGTTCTGACAAGATGTTATTCCTGTCGACAGGCCAGCCCTCCGCGCAACTGCGTGTCGGGACACGGAACTGTCGATTTATGCGAAGAGGCGCACAATTCGACATAACACTGGCCGAGCGCGCTGCTAGCTGTTAGCGCTGTTAGCTGTTAGCGCTGTTAGCTGAGAGCAAGAGAAAGTCGCATACCGCTGCCGCCGCCAAAATGGGTGGATTTAAGCAACCATATGAAAATAATGATGTGGATTCTGATAAAGAATTACCATTTTACATTTGATGGGTTTGATGGATTTTCACATTTGATGGATTACGCCGCACCCTGACCGCTGTTGGAGCGGCGCTGCCTCACGGTAAGCCTCACTGACTGAATTACCTGCAGAAAAATAAACCGTGCAAACGATGGAATTGGATTAGAATGGGAATAACCCCCTTGTATCTGATATTTGCAAACATTCATGCTGTTATGCGGTTGCAAATATCCGTCAGTTTGCGACCATATAACAGCATGAGCGTCCACAAATCATCAGACACAACAGGGTTATTCACTATACATATATATATATATATATATATATATATATATATATATATATATATATATATATATATATATATATATATAACACACACACACTCCTAACAACAAATACCAAGGAAGTGTGCATGAACAATATAAATTATACAATGAACTAAAATTTCAAAACACAACCAGAGAAACAATAGTGCACAATGCACAAACCCAAAACAACAACAAAATCGATGATCGCTGTTAGAGGAAACCTTTGCCAGCGGAGTCTTTTTGAGGGTGGAGACATGCATAATTGAGGCCCATCACATAACCTCCGCCCTCCTCTGAGGGTTGTTGGAAGTAACGAACTGACTAAGAATCAGTAGAAGCTTCAGTTTGAGTATGTTAATGAGCTTCAGTTAAACAGCTTCAGTGGAATCGACATTAATTGGAAATGTACGTGAACGGTAGTCAGTGCTGATTGTGTCTGGACAAACGGCTCTAATTAAACAAGAAATTTGAAAATATAGAGAAGAAAACATTTTCAGGCGCTGTCCCCAGACAATTTGATTTATTACACTCGCAGTCTATTTAAATCTCAGCTCACACAACATAAGAAAAGTCTTGATGCTGTTCCTTAAAAAAAAAAAAAAAAAAAAAAATAGTAATAATATTTTTTCAAAAATTAATAATGAAGAAAAAAAGAGGAACAAACTTCAGTAATGACTATGAGGACAACTGTTAAAAATAAGTTGGATTTTACACTTTTAGTTGGAGACTGTTTTGAATGGGACCATATGCATTTGCTCGAGAGTTAATTAGTTATTTTAACACTGTGTTGCTATTTGTCCTACAGCTTTGTGAGTCCCCACACTTCAATTTTTTTATTGCAACAAAGAAAGTGTTGTTGCCCATGCATTATTCCACAATAGTTCAGTCTCTTTTGCCTTTTCTTTTTATCATGGTTTTTGGGGATTTTATTGCCGTCTTAAAGAAGGTTTGGTGACGTACAGCAGATGAAAGATTTCACTTTAATAAGTCTGTGTTTTGCACAACTTGAAATGACAAAGTGCTGCAGTTTAATCTCGTTTTCATCACTTAGCCGATAAAACTCTTTGAATCAGCTTCATAACGGACTTGTCCATCTATCTGATGATCCTCACATCGTTTGTGCTCCACTTATTATTTTTCTTCTAAAAGTTTGCTGATAAATAGCAGATACATGAAGAGAAGAACAGAAACGATTATTCCTTATCATCTCCTTAACATTATAAGCAGTGGACCGTTATCACGAGCAGAGGAGGAGGTGCTCTGATAGACTGTCACCTCCTCCCCTTTGATAGCATCATCGCCACGGAGATGAGAAAGGAGAAAAAGTGAGCAGGAGTGACGAGGGGGAGGCTGAATGACAGAGATATTAGCACTGTCCAAGATTTGAGTGGTGATTTCCGCCATGACAAATGACCCATGGAGGAGTAGAGGAGGAGGAGACGCGCAGGAGGAGGAGCTGTGGACAGTCTGACAGATCAAATTACACAAGAAAATATCATGAAATCTATAGCTTGACGACACTAATGCTTCATTCCTCAAACCTTCAGCATCACTTCACCAAAAACCAATTTACTCCAGAAAAAAAAAGAAAAAAGCTGAACAGACAAAACCCCAAAAGGGATCAGCTGACGACTCAGAACCACCTCAGATCTGCAGAAAAAGGTTTTAGATTCCAGAAGGAATTAAGACTGAAATTTGAATTCATTAGCTGACACACCTGGTCACGCTTATGAATTACCGGAAGGAAGAAGACGTAGATGTTGAAGTTCTTGATGCAGATGATGATGATCTTCAGGTCAGATGTGGGAGCATGCACTGATCTGTGCACTGAAGCAGCATCCACCACACCTTGGAACCATCCCGGCTCAGCTTCTGACTAGGAGCCACACAGGCAGACCACCGGTCCATCCCCACATCTCCATAGTAACCATCTATCTGCTGCAGCCAGATGAAATGTGGGCGTGTCGCTGATCTTCTCTGGCCGCTGAGGTCCTCAACACTGAGGCATCTGCGTGCTGGATCACATCCAGGGAAACACACCACATGGACAAAATGCTGTGGCTGACATTTCTTTACATCTGACTTTCAAGTAACTGTTCATTTGGCACAGTCAAATGCGTGTGTGTGTGTGTGTGCATGTGCACATATGCACAAACTCAGAGGGTCAAAAATAATGAAAGAGATTAATTTAAAAAGAAAAGCTTTATGATGACCTCATCTGACTGCTTAAAGAGAGAACAAACACATGGTCTCTCGCTCGTGTGTGTATGTGTGATCATTTATTTCTGAGCAGAAAAGGGTCAAAACCACAAATTAACTTTGTTCTCATTAATTTAACAGGATTAGCAGCAAATCTCTCTCTCTCTCTCTCTCTCTCTCTCTCTCTCTCTCCTTGCTGTGTATTTGAGGTTAATGATGTTGATGTCCAGTTTTAATTACTTTGCATTCAAATAAAATACATTTGATTAATCTTACCTCCTCTCTCTGTTAATTGATCAATGTTAAATCAATTTATTAGTCACCACTTAAACTGTCTGATGCTTAAATATATTTCATGTTATAGCATCATATCCAGGTTGTGTAGGACCCCTGTTTTCCTGTGCAAAGTGCCAGTGTGGTTTGGGTGCCACAACGTGTTGCCTACATCGCCTTAATACAGCGTAGAATTGCACTCATCTGTGCAGCCACAGGCCAGCAAAACCAGAGTTGTAGTTAAGTGCAGTGTATTTGTGGTATTTAAAGAGTGCAACACTCAAACGCACCTTACACAGTATTGAACACCGGGTGCGCTACGTACACATAATGACTGTGGTACCAAACCTACCTCGTTTGGCCTGTATGATTACAATTTATGCTGGATTTATGATATGCATTCAGTTATTGATATAGTAAAAAATAATTATTATTAAAGTAGCAGTGGCCTCCAAGACTGTGATTTACGACAAGCCTTCACAATCCACTTTGTGGTTCTGCCTGTTTTGTGTTAATAGCATGTTAAAAGATGCTAACTTGTCCCAAAATAGGAGGTTCACCAGTCCTCACCTGTATCTATCAGAACCTAAAATGTAAGAGCTTAACATGCTGTAGTTTTGTCAAAATTATTTACAGAAATTTTGTGGACTCACTCACTCATGAACTTATTGTCTCACTGAGTACATACAGCAGTCCTATTCATGCTTCAGTAATCAGTTCTGGGAGGTGCTGTGCATCGCCATATCCATCGCACTATGGAACTACCATGGACCCACCATGGACCCTGGATGAGAGCTACCCAGGCAGACAGTGGATTCATCCCCATCTGTTCATAGTAGCCATCAATCTGCCACAGCCATATGAAAGATGGTAGCGTCCGTGTTGCGGTCCTCAACAATGAAGCACCTGTGCCGGAAATGTAATGTCCCCTTAATGCTAGCGATACTCCTCATCTGAGTTTCCAGCAGTAATCACTCATTTGACACAAAGTCATTCCAGTGCTATCCAAGGATCCTCAAAGAGACCTGCTACCAAAGACATCCAGTCTACCCCTTTGGTCACTGGTTAAAGATTTGGACCTTTGTTCCCCTGCAAATATATTAGCATCACCAAACACCTCTGACCTTTGACATCTTTACTCCATAAGCTTTCAAAGTCCAAGGATCCAGAGACATGAATGCCACTGCTTTTTTTTTTTTTTTTTAACTTTTGATACTCTGTGTGCTTCATTCACTGTGTGCTGCTATACAATGCTGGTGGAACCTCAATTTCCCTGAGGCAGTCTTCCCAAGGAATCAATAAAGTTCTGTCTAATCTAAAATAAGTTCAGCACTTTCACCACGTACAGATACAGTTTTGATGGCTGAGTGCAGGAAGCCCTGATGTTATTCATTACTCCTGTTTCTGACGTTGCCATGATGTTGCCGTGACAGTGACGTCAGCTGAGACATCGTTTTTTTCAGGAAACTTGGGGTATCTTATTATAAAGAAACTGTCTTGGAGAGAAGATATTGATCATGTTTGTAAAAAAATAACCAAGTCAATAGGAATCATAACCAAAATAAGATATTTAGTACATCACAAATGTCTTTTAACATTATATTATAGTTTAGTTTATCCATATTTAAGTTATTGTAATACTGTATACTGTATTTGCAGCTTATATAAACAAAATATTTCTTCTACAGAAAAAATTTGCTTGAAAAGCTACTTGTTCGAAACCTTGTGCTCCAAGTGCACCTCTGTTTTTTAAATTGCAGCTCTTAAATATTTTCCATATAAATATTTTCTTGACCTGTACGTTTGTTTTCAGAGCTCTCTATGATATTAAGTGGCCTTCTTTCATTAAATATTATTTTGTGTATAACCATCAAATTCATAATTATCCGACCAGGCATGCTGCACATTTGCATTTACCGTTGCATGGAGTGACTCGTTATCAGCATCACATCAGATATCATGGCGTTAAATCTTGGAATGATAATGTAGATCTTGTGAATCCATCTATCACCTTATATACGTATAAAAGTGGACTAAAAGCGAAGAATCTGCAGGAGTATTTACAATGATTTGTTATAAACTGGAAAAAATGGTGTAATTCTGTTGTATTCTGTTATGTTTGCTTTGTTCGGGAGTGGATTCTCTATAAGCCTTTTTGGCTTCCACCACTCCCTTGCACATTACTTATATTGTATTTTTTTTTCTCTCTCTCTCTCTCTCTTTTGTTGCTTTATGTGTATACATTATTTTGTATGAGTTTTATTTTGTGCTAAATAATCAAATCAAATCAAATAATCTGACTCTGTTGGGTTGCTGTGCCCCTTCACTGTTTGATCATCACTGTGGACCAGTTTCACGAGGTCTGTGTTTTACAGGCACCTTGACACTTGCACGAATTTGATCCCGCACTGCAGCACAATTTGTCATGCCAATGCATCCCGCTTTGTCCCACTGGATGCCACACTTTGTCCCGCTTGACGCCATGCTATATAAAATAATAATTTCGTAGCCAGTTAGGCTGTTGTGAAAGTGTAGGAACACGGACCCACAACAGGGGGCGCAAATGAACGGACAATGGGGGAGTCGAATAACACTGCTTTTACTGCTGTGAAACAGGCACAACAAATACAACCGATTACAATATTGAAATGGAGTCCAATTACAACGGTGTCGTGTGGGCAGGCTCGACGATAGGAGACGTCTGTCCAAGTCGAACCGGAACCAACCCGATTTCCTCTGCCACCGAACCCCGGGAATACTGGAGCCGCCAAGTCCCGAATTCCCAGGTGGCCACTGCCTCCGCTCGTCGGATCCGGTACTGCTGGCAAGAAACAGAAACAGTCAGGTGTGGATGCGGCTGCACCCAGCAACACGGAGGGTGGAGAGTCCACCTCCACCTCTCGTCAACAACAATGTAGGAAGGTGAGTACTTATCCGAATGTTGTCTAGTAGTCAGCTGTCCTACAGATAATCAAACGAGACTACAATTAAAGTCACACGTGTGTGCAGGCTGAGATGGTTACCTCTTTGGTAAGGCGATATCTCGGCAAATGAGGTGGAGATGCCGTCCTGTTGATATACCTCCTTGTTAATTGGGATCAGCTGTCTCCAGTGATGGGTGGCAGCTGTCATCCTGGCTGCTCCTGTAAGGCGGCAGCGCCCTCCGGTGCCTGGAGCCCGCACTCCAGGCAGGGCGCCCTCTAGTGGTGGTGGGCCAGCAGTACCTCCTCTTCAGCGGCCCACACAACAGGACCCCCCCCTCAACGGGCGCCTCCTGGCGCACGACCGGGCTTGTCAGGGTGGCGACGGTAGAAGTCGGCCAGGAGGGCCGGGTCCAGGATGAAGCCCTTCTTCACCCAGGAGCGTTCTTCGGGGCCGTACCCCTCCCAGTCCACCAGATACTGAAAACCCCGGCCCATCCGTCGGACGTCGAGGAGCCGGCGCATGGTCCAAGCCGGCTCTCCGTCGATGATTCCGGGCAGGAGGTGGCGCCGGACCCGGAGTGCAGAGGGGTGAGGTGTGATGAGGCTTAATCCTAGAGACATGGAACACTGGGTGAATCCGCAGTGAGGCCGGAAGCTGGAGCCTCACTGCGGCGGGATTGATGACCTTAAGTATCTTATACGGACCGATGTATTGTTCTTGCAGTTTTGGGGAGTCCACTTGTAGGGGAATGTCCTTGGTGGACAACCACACTTCCTGCCCGGGATGATACGTGGGGGCCGGGGCCCGCCGCCGGTCTGCATGGTTCTTCGCCCTCGTCCGGGCCCTTAACAAAGCAGAACGGGCGGCACGCCACACCCGACGGCACTTCCGTAGGTGGGCCTGGACCGAGGGCACACCGACCTCCCCCTCAACCACCGGAAACAACGGGGGTTGATACCCCAAGCACACCTCGAAAGGGGAGAGGCCGGTGGCTGACGACACTTGACTGTTGTGGGCGTACTTGATCCAGGCCAGGTGGGTACTCCAGGCCGTCGGGTGCGCGGCTGTCACGCAGCGTAGGGTCTGCTCCATCTCCTGGTTGGCCCGTTCTGCTTGTCCGTTGGTCTGGGGGTGATACCCGGACGAGAGACTGACCGTGGCCCCCAGTTCCCGGCAAAAGCTCCTCCAAACATGCGAGGAGAACTGGGGACCGCGATCGGAGACGATGTCTGATGGTATCCCATGCAGACGGACGACGTGGTGGACTAGGAGGTCCGCTGTCTCCTGGGCCGTTGGTAGCTTCGGGAGGGCCACGAAGTGGGCCGCCTTGGAGAATCGGTCCACTATCGTGAGGATTACGGTGTTTCCCTGGGACGGAGGGAGGCCCGTGACAAAATCCAGGCCGATGTGAGACCAGGGGCGATGAGGCACGGGCAGCGGCTGTAGCAAACCCGATGTCTTGCGGTGGTCGGCCTTGCCCCTGGCGCAGGTGGTACAGGCCTGGATGTAACCCCGGACGTCGGCCTCCAGGGACGCCCACCAGAAGCGCTGCCGGACGACTGCCACGGTTCTTCGCACCCCAGGATGACAGGAGAGCTTAGAACCGTGACAGAAGTCCAGGACCGCAGCCCTAGCCTCTGGTGGGACGTAGAGTCTGTTCTTCGGTCCGGTTCCGGGGTCCGGGTCTCGTGTCAGGGCCTCCCGGACGGTCTTCTCCACGTCCCAGGTAAGGGCGGCCACAATAGCGGACTCCGGGATGATGGGATCCGAGGGATCCGACGACTCCGTTTTGACCTCATCTTCATGTACCCGGGACAAGGCATCCGATCTTTGATTTTTGGTCCCGGGACGGTAGGTGATCCGGAAGTCAAAACGGCCGAAGAACAGTGACCAGCGGGCTTGCCTGGGATTCAGCCGCTTGGCGGTCCTGATATACTCCAGGTTCCGGTGGTCAGTGAAAACCGTGAACGGCACTGACGTTCCCTCCAACAGATGTCTCCACTCCTCAAGAGCCTCTTTCACCGCAAGGAGCTCTCGATTGCCGACGTCATAGTTCCGTTCGGCTGGGGTCAACCTGCGGGAAAAATAGGCACACGGGTGAAGGACCTTATCGGTCTTTCCGCTCTGGGATAGCACGGCTCCTATCCCTGAGTCCGAGGCGTCCACTTCAACCACTAACTGGCGACTAGGATCGGGCTGCACCAGAACAGGTGCAGACGAGAAGCACCGTTTCAACTCCTTGAACGTGGCATCGCAACGATCCGACCAGGTGAAGGGGACTTTTGGAGAGGTCAGGGCTGTCAGGGGGCTAACTACCTGACTGTAGCCCTTAATGAACCTCCTGTAGAAATTGGCAAAGCCTAGGAACTGTTGCAACTTCCTACGGCTTGTGGGTTGGGGCTAGTCTCTCACCGCCGCGACCTTGGCCGGATCAGGAGCGACGGAGTTGGAGGAGATAATGAACCCCAAGAAGGACAAAGACGTGCGGTGGAACTCACACTTCTCGCCCTTCACAAACAGCCGGTTCTCCAACAACCGCTGCAGGACCTGACGTACATGCAGGACATGGGTCTCAGGATCCGGAGAAAAGATGAGAATATCGTCCATATATACGAAGACGAACCGGTGCAGGAAATCCCGCAAGACATCGTTAACCAACGCTTGGAAAGTCGCGGGAGCGTTTGTGAGACCGAACGGCATGACCAGGTACTCAAAGTGCCCCAAGGGGGTGTTAAATGCCGTCTTCCACTCGTCTCCCTTCCGGATCCGAACCAGGTGATACGCATTTCTAAGATCGAGCTTAGTGAATATTTCGGCTCCATGCAGGGGCGTGAACACTGAATCCAACAGGGGCAACGGGTATCGATTGCGAACCGTGATCTCGTTCAGCCCCCTATAATCAATGCATGGACAAAGACCGCCGTCTTTTTTACCCACAAAAAAGAAACCTGCACCCATCGGGGAGGTGGAATTCCAGATCAACCCGGCAGCTAACGAGTCCCGGATGTAGGTCTCCATTGATTCACGCTCAGGCCGTGAGAGGTTGTACAGCCTGCTGGACGGGAACTCACTGCCCGGAACCAAATCAATGTCACAATCATAAGGACGGTGGGGAGGAAGAGTGAGCGCCAGATCCTTGCTGAACACGTCGACAAGGTCATGGTACTCCACCGGCACCGCCCCCAGATTGGGCGGGACTCTGACCTCCTCCTTAGCTCGGGAGCCGGGAGGAACCGAGGAACCTAGACACACCCGATGGCAGGTCTCGCTCCACTGAACCACTACCCCGGACGGCCAATCAATCCGGGGATTGTGCTTCAACATCCAGGGAAATCCTAAAATCACACGGGAGGTGGCCTGAATCACAAAAAACTCGATCACCTCCCAGTGATTCCCTGACACCACCAGAGTTACAGGTGGTGTCTTATGCATGATCGGAGGGAGAAGGGAGCCATCTAGTGCCCGAACCTGTACAGGCGAGGTAAGCGCCACCAGAGGGAGCCCTATCTCCCTAGCCTATCTGCTATCCAACAGATTCCCCTCAGAGCCCGTGTCCACCAGTGCTGGGGCCTTCAGGGTTGAGTCCTCATACAGGATCGTGACTGGGAGTCGTGTAGCAATGTGGGTGTGTCCCACGTGAATGTCTCGACCCACCCCTAGCCCAGTCTCTAGGAGCGGGCGTTTGGAGTTTGACCGCTCGGGGCAGTCTCTTACGTGGTGCTCTGTCGAGCCACAAACAAAACAAGCTCCGTGGGCCTGCCTCCTCTGTGCATCTGGTGCCCTAAATGTTGCCCTACTCGTGTCTTTAGCTTCGTCAGCAGGGGGAGCCGTGGCCCCACGGAGCGCAGGGGCCGTGGAGCATGGGGAAGGCGGAGCGCGGTCGGATCCGGAAGGGAGAGGGACGGCGCGTGCCTGGCCACGCCCTTCGTCTCGTTCCCGCCGACGTTCTTCTAACCGGTTGTCCAACCGTATGACAAGATCGATGAGCCCGTCTAAATCCCGCGGTTCGTCCTTAGCCACCAGGTGCTCCTTGAGAACCAACGACAGTCCGTTTACAAAGGCGGCGCGGAGGGCAGTGCTATTCCAGCCGGACCTCGCAGCCGCGATGCGGAAGTCGACTGCATAGGCAGCTGCGCGCCGACGCCCCTGTCTCATCGACAGTAGCACGGTTGAAGCGGTTTCTCCTCTATTGGGGTGATCGAACACGGTTCTGAACTCCCTCACAAACCCATCATATGTCTGAAGGAGCCGTGACTTTTGCTCCCAGAGCGCTGTAGCCCAAGCGCGTGCCTCGCCGCAAAGCAGGTTTATTACATAAGCTACCTTGCTAGCATCGGTCGCGTACATGACTGGACGCTGTGCGAAGACGAGCGAACACTGCATAAGAAAATCCGCGCACGTCTCCACACAGCCTCCGTACGGCTCTGGGGGGCTTATGTATGCTTCCTGGGAAGGTGGGAGGGGTCGTTGAATGACCAGTGGAACGTCAATGTTACGCACAGGGTCTATGGGAGGGAGAGCCGCAGCGGCGCCCGAAGGGCGCGCTTCCACCTGCGCGGCGAGAGCCTCCACCCTGCGGTTCAGGAGGACGTTCTGCTCGGTCATCAAATCTAACCGAGTCGTGAAAGCGGAGAGGATCCGCTGCAACTCACCGATTACCCCTCCTGCGGACGCCTGCGCGTCCTGTTCTTCCATTGGCCGTTCAACAGCCGGTTGACGCCCCTCGGGATCCATGACGCTGGCCGAGATATCCTGTTGTGAAAGTGTAGGAACACGGACCCACAACAGGGGGCGCAAATGAACGAACAATGGAGGAGTCGAATAACACTGCTTTTACTGCTGTGAAACAGGCACAACAAATACAACCGATTACAATATTGAAATGGAGTCCAATTACAACGGTGTCGTGTGGGCAGGCTCGACGATAGGAGATGTCTGTCCAAGTCGAACCGGAACCAACCCGATTTCCTCTGCCACCGAACCCCGGGAATACTGGAGCCGCCAAGTCCCGAATTCCCAGGTGGCCACTGCCTCCGCTCGTCGGATCCGGTACTGCTGGCAAGAAACAGAAACAGTCAGGTGTGGATGCGGCTGCACCCAGCAACACGGAGGGTGGAGAGTCCACCTCCACCTCTCGTCAACAACAATGTAGGAAGGTGAGTACTTATCCGAATGTTGTCTAGTAGTCAGCTGTCCTACAGATAATCAAACGAGACTACAATTAAAGTCACACGTGTGTGCAGGCTGAGATGGTTACCTCTTTGGTAAGGCGATATCTCGGCAAATGAGGTGGAGATGTTGATATACCTCCTTGTTAATTGGGATCAGCTGTCTCCAGTGATGGGTGGCAGCTGTCATCCTGGCTGCTCCTGTAAGGCGGCAGCGCCCTCCGGTGCCTGGAGCCCGCACTCCAGGCAGGGCGCCCTCTAGTGGTGGTGGGCCAGCAGTACCTCCTCTTCAGCGGCCCACACAACATAAGCATTTGCTGTCAGAACTTGGCTGATGAAACCATCTCTCATCACTCCACAGATAAATTATCTACTTCTGCAGTTTGTCTTGTGTGTGTCATGTGGTGGAGAACGCATTTGGAATCTTGCCTGAAATGTAATTATTTAGAATATATATATGTATATATATATATATATGTATGTATTGTAATGGATTGGTAAAACAGTTGCATGTTCTTTCCTTCTTATGAGTTACATAATGTGTCCAACAAACAGAATGGAGCGGGAACACAAACCAGAGGTTTGATCAGGATGAACCCATGTCCACGTTTCCTGAGAAAGATCTGTTGATTTAAACAGGTGGAGCTGAAGTCATGTTGGTTCAAAATGGAACAATGTCATGAGTCTGCTATATAAAAAACAACTATTCATAACTTTAAAGGTTCAAGTTTCACCTAAAAACGAGGAACAAACCCAGTTTTTATTATTTTTGTCAGATTATTTTTTTCTAAAATCTTATTTTCCTGTTGTCTTTACTTGCATTAATTTTTCCTTATCTCTTCAAGTTTTTCTTTCTTTCTTTCAACCCTCCCTAACCTACCTTCCTTCCTTTCATTCTTCACAGTGTTTTGTCTCTGACAAAAAGTGGTTTGTGGGTCAAATACACATTTTGTGTGATTGACAGAGCAGCTTCATAATGTGTCGATTCATAATTCATCTCTCGACACGACAACTGATGTTTTATTGAACACACTCCCCCCCACACACACACTTTTAGTTTAACACACCGACACATCAATTATTCAGCTGAGACAAAAACACTGATGGAACATTAGCTTGTGTCGCTACATGCTGTTAGCATCAACAACCACATCCTCTCTCGTTCTTTCGCTCTAGCGTTCTCCCGCTCCCCCGCTCTCCCTCCCCTTTGTAAACACCTTTTGACCTCGTTAAGCCTCGTTAGCAAACTCAGCCCATCCGCTGTGTTTGCAGGTAATTAGTTTGTTGTTCTGGTTTGTTTGTCTTGTTTCAGTTTAATCTACAAACATGGCTGCCCTCTGGGGAGTCCTTCAGTGCTTCCAGCCGCTGGTCGTCACGGCACCCTGGTCGCATGGACTCGGTAATCTGATTGGCTGATTGATAAAACGTCTGAGGCCACAGACAGATTTTATCTGTGTGTGAGACACAAAACATGGCATCACAAACAGATGAGTCACAAATGTTTTTAAAAGTAGTGTAATCGATCAGTAGCCGAGTGGTGCTGCAGCTGCTGTACAACTCATTCATTTATCACATACATGTGTTCATGTTTGTGCTTTCCTCTGGTCAGTCAACATATCACATCTCATTATGAGAGAATGGAGTGTAACCTGATGGGCGGGTCCCATTTAAGACACGCCTACACAAAAAGCAACAATTGATGTGTTAATGAGGGTTCAAAATGCCTTTTCTAAAGGTCTGCGTCCTCAATAACATCCAAAATGCTCCATTTCTTCTTCAGCTTTCCGTTAATCAGGACTATGCTGACAGTGCCATCTGCAGGGTTGTCCAGAAGCTCCTCCCACAGTTGGCAAGAACTTTGAGCATGAATTTGCTAAGATTCCATGTAACACATATTAAATTGGGTGGCCGTCCCATACTTTTATGCATTGGGTTGGTGGATGTTTTGCAGGTAATTTACTAAGAACAATTGTTATCAGCCACTTACAGATATGTGCACTGTAAGACAAATACATTTTAACTAAAAATGTCAATTATTTAAAACTTAAAAATAAAAAAAATAAAAAATTAAGGTGCCTTGAAAATGGTTTGTCACAGGAGGTGCGCAGTGTTTGGTACAAGTCCACATTCAGCACCACTCGCATTAAACTGTCGGTTTAAGGTGACGATCTTCGCATGTGCTTCCACTCCAGTGTTAATTCGCGGGTGTGTTTCACTCCAGTGTTAATATTCTCTTCACTTTCACATAATCACAGTGGGCGTGATTCAGAATGAAAAACTTTTGTGTTTTATTTGTAGGTGGCTGCTGTCCATACTGTTCATGGAGCTGTCCATGATATTGACCGTGGACTTTTGTGGTGACCACTGGACAGGCATGGACTTTGTATTTAAATTTCAACTACATAGAAAGACATGATAAATGTCACATTTAATTTTATGTAGGCAGTGGATGTTTCATTTCGTCAAAATTAGGCCACGAATGTGAGTGAAAATAAAGAAATGCAAACCCAAACAGCTCACAGCAAATTACTTTGAATCAAATTTATGTGTCTGTGTTGATCGTGCAACACTGGTTCTGAAGTTTCACAACATACAGACAAAATCTCAGCCCGTGAAATAGCTTTTAGCCTTGGTAAATCATGTTGCTTGTGTAAACATCACCTATTTGCATGTTCAATACCCACAGTTTTGTGCACTCAGGTGGACACACATCCATGAAGGCAAATGTGTTAAAGTGTAGGTGACACTATATGTTATGTTTTTTTTGAGTATTTAAGACTAGAATTAAACAACACTTTGAAATTTATCCTTTCTTGTTACTGAAGAGATAAATATTCGGATTTTGAACTGTGCACCACTAAAAACCAAGAACTTCCGGGCAATTCCCGACATTGGAAAAGAAGGAGGACGTGGCATCAGCGCCGGAACCATTATCTTAATAGCCCCATTAATTTATAGATTAATTTATGGATTTCTACAGGCTATTGACAGCCCAGTTTCCACTGAGTGGTTCGGGTCGGAGCTGCACGGTGTTTTCAGTGTCAGAATGGTTAATTCTTGCCAGCAGAATCCTTTTGATTGGCAAGTGGAACACTTACATTGACGAGCACGGACGCATGGTGTCTGCAGCTTCTCCGCTCAACACGGAGGCAAAACTGATTATTTTCACATTATTTTATTATATTTTATTGTTGTGTGGCTCATGGGATAATTTTGCTGTGTGCAGACTGAGACGTTATTAGCAGATGTGGGACTGGGGGTCTTTTAACTTGCGGTGCAAACTGGCCCGCAGTGGAACAAGAGGAAGCTCCATTCATAGCAGAGACTCAAATGATCAGCCACAATTAACCGATTAAAGCCGGTGCTGTAAACTGGCACCAAACCTGTGACAAATGGACTTTTCTTCAGCCAGGACATAAGGAATTAAATTATATTCAGACATTGTTTTGTAAAGGTGGAAACGTTTTCATCAGACTGAAGATGATCTCACAAACGGACAGGTAAGACTATATTATTTACTCCTTGCATGAATGGTTTTAATATTTATTAATAGCATGTTTATTACGCTACTAATGTACAGTACAGTAACTTTATTCAAGAAGGAAACAAGATTTATTTTAAGAATAGCTGATATTTTCAGTCCCTCGTGTCATTTTTCAGATTTGAAACATATGTACCTGTTTCTAAGAAGAAAAAAGAAATCAATAAAAAATTCACACTTCCTCATCACTTTTTTCTGATGTCAAGGATAGTAAAAAAAAAAAAATCAGTCGAATATGACCACAGAGATGGGAAAAAAGTTTATCATCTCCCGCATGCTGAAATCGCCTGCATTATTTATTTATTTATTTTATAATCACCATTCTGTGTTCTGAACTCTACCAATATCATCACTGTTGTCAGACTGAAGGTTTTCTTCCAAGGTTTTGTCTCCCTCATTGTCATCTAACTAAGGCTCAAAACCATAATGCCGTGTCCCCGACAGCTTCTTCAGAAACACCTTCACACTGGACTTAAAAAAAAGCTCCACACTAGAAAAAAAATCATTTGAATACAGCTCGACCTCCGCCGTGTTTACATTTGATTTGGGCTCGAATCAGCAGGTCCCATTTTGGTGATGATGTAGCAACAGTATGGCTGAGGGCTGAAATAGAGCTGTTGTTTATCCTTCACCTGCGCACTTATCATTGACTTTAATTGTTCAGGATTTTTTTGTAAAAAAATCAACATTTCATAATTTTTTGTGATTATTTGTGCACATTTTTTGGTGTCACCTCACCTACACTTTAAATGGACAATATCTGCTATTTTGTGCTTTGGAAAGATGCAATCCTCAGTGGCAATCATGAGTGCACTGCTTGCACATTTTTTAATTTTTAATTTTTTTTTTGCAAATGTTCCAATGTATGTACAAGTTTTTACACATGCAAAACTTTAGTAAATCAGACCCTTAGTGTGGAAAGTAGTTGTAATCTTCAGGCACATAGAGGTTAAAAAGAAACTTTAGCCATCAACCTCTCTTCATCTTTCAATCAAGCACATATTGATTCACATCTGCTACCATGGCAACACAGTGGGGTCAAAGGTGAGAATGGACCAAGTAACACACATACCGACTTCTACCTGCATCTCTGTTATCTGTCTCTGTTGTTAAAAACAACACTTATTTGGACTCAGTAAGGCAAGGTATGCTCAGGTGTCTTAACCAGCTTATACATCCACTTATTAGGGAGACAGGTGTGTTAACAAGCAGGCTGTGACTGCATCCACAGCCACACACATCTTGTCAATGCCGAACAATCAGTACCAGGCCGATCAATAGGTTATCTATCGATCAACAGTAATGCAGAGCATCAGTCAGAGAGACAGAGCTGCAAGTACAGGCAGACACAAGAAGAGAGGAGCACAGACAGACAGAAAGAGAAGGACAAAGATGGACAGAAACAGACAGAAAGAGATGGACAAAGAAAGAGGGTGAGAAAGATGGATGGAAAGAGGAACAAAGACAGGAAGAATGGACAAAGACAGCCAGAAAGAGAGGGACAAAGATGGACACGAGACAAAGACGGTCAATTTTGGGTCACCATTTCACCAAACCTGCATGCCTTTGGAAGTTGGAGGAAGTCGGAGGGAACCCTCGCTAACACGGGGAGAACAAAAATCAGGCGGGAATAGAACCTGGAACCTTCAGCGGTGTGAACCACTAAGACGCTGCACCCCCTCGACATGTTTCACTGTGGTGAAAACACTGTTTGTGGTGCGCCCAGTTCATTGGAGGATTTGGCGTGCGAAAGCTGCAGCTGTGTCATGGTGGCATTGCACACCGTGTCATTGTAAGATTTCATGGCCATTTGTCGTTAGTCTTGCTGAGGTTGTGGTGGTGTGTTGTTTGACGGCGCCACAATGTCTTACCAGGGTTGTGCCCATGGTGACAGGCGGGGCACTTTTTCCGCTAACCGGCTTATAGATTTCGACAGTCAGTGACGATGCAAACCCAGTTTTCATGTTAAAAAACAAGATGAGTTTCAGACCCGCTGCTTTTTAAAACATGGCACAGCGTGAAAATAATTCTGCTCTTGTGGACACACTGGCCAGAGTGTCCGTTTGTGTCAAACTCACAGTCACATTCTCATGTTATGTGTGATCATGCGAGCCTGAGTGATTCAAACACGATTAGCCCCACCCTTAAATCCATCAGGAAGACCTTGGGCTGACCAGCAGAGGGCGATAGTGGCTGAGACAGGATGGAATAAGAATTTAATTCAATTCACACGTTAAACAATCAGAATTCAAACTTTGAAATAAATAAAAGTCTTTAATGAGCTTTGAGGCTATCAGCCATTCATCTTAATCAAATCCTGTTTGTGCTTTTGTCTCCGCGGCCGTTTAATCAGAATTCATTAATCCTGTTTTCCCTTCAGCAGCGCTGAACAAATACCACATTTTAATAATCACCTTTAAACAGAATGAAAGTCCAAACGATAAGAGTCCAACCTACACTGACGTCTTCAACAAACTCACGGAAAGGACTTCTTACTTTGATTTTACTGTTAAACAGAGCGTGATGGCCAGAGCTCAGTACGCCGGTCAACAAACAGCCAATCAAATGGCCCGCTCCATATCGAACCCGCGGCACAAAACGTTTCTATTTACTTATTATATTAGTAAAGGAATCAATAACAAGCAACATTCCTTCCTGATGCATATCTGAATGATGTCATCTATTCAGTTATTATCATTATTATAATTTTTTAACTGCCTGTGAGTGACATCTTTATAACATTGAGAGCAAATATAGCAGTGAAGCATCATGGGATATCGAGCAGGCTTAAACAACAGCAAGTTTCCACATTATTATAGTGACCTGTTGACTTTATTCTCTGTGACATCACGCTACAGCCCCCCAAAAAAGAAAAGAAAAAAAAAGTCACATTAAAAACAGACTGACGGTCTGTGTGTGAGATTATGTCCAGATATATTTTTTTAAAATACAAAACAGTGTTATTTTATTCAGCCTGGTTTCACCATAGACACAAGTACATCTCATGAAGACAATATGACATTTTTACAAAAAGAAATTTAAATACAATATTTACAAAAACACACAAACAAAAGGTTTCCTTCGTCTGGGACGCAGTAATTGTTTGTTACAACTTTGGCACAAAAATCCACACGCAGTGAGACGTCACATAGAAAACACAAGTGGGGCGTGACTATGAGGTGGAGGGGCAGGCTTGAAGTGCACAAGGCGGGGCTAGAATTAATCAAAAGGACAAAGCTTAACAAGGAAACAGTTTTGCAGGAGCCTATCAGGATGCAGGATTTCTTATTACGGTTTGGAAGCATGCGCCGGTGCCGCACATTACTGCATCCGCCCCTCTAGCGGAACTGTGTGTGAGTCTGGGAAAACCCATATTTTTACAGTACAAGCAGAAAAACAAAAACAAAAGAAAGATAAACTGGGCGGAGCTAAAGGAATAATTGATGGGAAAAAGAAAATTATTTAAAAATGTGACTGAAAATGTTTTGTTGTCTGCTTTTACAACAACAACAAAACATGTTCTGGCTCTGGAACTGGTTCTGCTTGGTATCTGTTGGACCGTCAGAGAACCCGCCCACATAATCCGTCATGTTGAGGTAGAGTAAAACATCACCACAATTCAGGTCCTGCTGGAAACATGAGAACAGGAATTGACTTTTTGGGTTCTGTGCCATTTGTGCATTCCGTTCTAAATCAGATTTACAAACAGATTGTAACATGGACCACATCAGCAACAATTCCATGTTTGGATAATTTAAGGTGGGTGTGGCCAAATAGGATAGTTGAAAGTCTCAAGTAATTCCTTTGGATTTGAGTTAATCCTGGACTTTGATGGGCCAATGGTGATGGAGCTAAACCAATGGATTGAGGTCAGCTGTTGTGACATCACTGTCAGGGAGCCAATTAGATTAAAGTCCAACTGCAAGAAGTTTGAAGTCACTGTATGTTAATCATCATCATCATCAGCTATCCTTCTACTCAACTTTCCTCATATCGTGACCAGACCAAGATCATATTTAAATTAAACATAATTGAATCTGGATCAAAGAGGATCATAAGTGGACCAAACCCAGATCATACCTGGCTCAAATTGGAATCAATCTGATTATAACTGGATCACACCTGATTTGAATCTGGATCAAAACCAGAAATATATCTATGCATATCAAACAAGATCATATCGGCACCAAACAGGATCAAACCAAGATCATACAAAACAGAAGCAAAAAACAAATCAAACAGTATCATATAGGCATTAAACTCCATCATACCTGCATCAAAGCTGAATAAATTCTGGATCAAGCCAGGATCGTACCTGGATCAAACCAGGGCCGCATCTGTGTGACCACTCTAACCTCCCAGCAGGAAGTTGATATGTTCACTTCTTGCAGCTTCAATCTTGTCCAGTTTGACTCTGGTTTTCTTCCATTATCAGACATGCACATTAGGTTCACGTTCCCATTGCTGCCTTGAGCAAGGTAGTGTCTTTAGACCTGGAGTTGGTGTCCAGGCATTTCATTTCATTGCATACTGTCCCTTGTGGTTAGAGTGTTGCTATAAATGTAAAATAGCAGTTCATTCTTTCCCTGTCCACTCTTATTTTCATTTCTTCAGCTCAACAAGCATCTTTCTTCATTGGTTCTGAAGATAAAGTTCTTTCTTTCTCTCATTTTAGAAAGTACGTATCTGTCCTCCACCTCCTTCACAGTGTGAAGCGTCCGTGCTTTCGCGTTTTCTAGAAACATCCTCAATCATCACCTTCATGGGTATTTGTGAAGTGTGAAACTTCTCGTATCCTGCAAAGCATGTTGGGATGCGGCCGTTAATGTCACATTTGGTTCTGTTCACTGTCTTGTTCACACAAATAAATTCACAACATGAGGTGATGACATCACATGAAGGCAGTGACATCACAGAGGTCACTGTCGAACACACACATGAGCGAACTGAAAACACAGAGACAGTGCTTTGATCTTTTTTGATCATAAAAAGGATCAATAGTCCTTCATGCTCAGCTGCTGCCTGAAACCCCGCCTCCAGAGGGCCCGACATGCCTCTCCTTTGCTCCTTTGAGGTGATTGGTGTTGGAGGAACGAGGGAGAAGGTTGTTTGGATTTTTACATTGGAGGAACAAGGCCAGACATGGCTGGAGAGAGAGAGAGACAGACAGGGAAAGAAGACTGCTTATTTATGGAGCACATTTCATAATTCATTGTCTTTTTTTATATTAAAATTAGAAACAGGAACAGAATCCCCACCTCCACTCCCCCCACAAACGTGCGTGCGCACACACACATCACTGTGTGTGGAATTATGGGTAAACATTCCCAGCAGCCCTCAACTATGTTGTCCACTTCCATCCCTCTTTTCTTGTTTTCAATCTGTACAATTTATTGAGCTGCGCAGAGACCAGTAATACAGCTGGGAAGTCACATAACCACAATTTTATGATGTGGGCTGTAATGCGTTTTGTGATCCGTTTGCTTTGAGTGACAGTTCAGTGGAATGCCCCTTCAAAGTTGGGCGAAAACCTTAATGAATTGTAGATCCTTACAGTTTTACATTAAACAAATCGGTGGCTGTTTAATTAACTCTCATTAATTAAACTCAACAGTGCAAAAGTCCACTGGTTCACACCACAGAATTACAGTTTAGACCATATTTCCATTACTGTTAAGTTATGGCTTCATGTGAAAATGACTTTATAGCCAGTTACATCTATAAGAAAAGTATTTAATAGGTGTTTGAGCCACATGTGGAGTGCAGCATAACAGGTTAACGATGCAACAGTGATCATCACAGCCTGAGTGCTATAGAGCTGCCAATGCCCCAAAAATGATTATTGGTGTCTAAATTAAAGGATATTTGTTGTTATTTTTCATTGGCGTCATTAAAAAATATTTCTGGCCTAGTGAGGGTTCTCATTGGCCTCATATCTCACGTTGTTTTTTGTGTAAACACCCTGTATTGTGTAATCCATAATGTGGCACACTATTACCTTCCAAGTCATGGTGATGATTGTCTCTTAAAGGTTAATGATTTCACATTGTTAACCAATGTCCCAATGTTGTGAGGCTCTTAGATTTTTTGAATAACAGACTGTACACCTGTTTGTGATACCATTAATCTCTTTCTGATGGCTCCAAAGGAAGAACTTGACTTATGAAGATTCATGTTTGCTCCAGAAGACTTAGATTTTTTCCTTGCTCTTACAAGCAAGAAGTCTGTGGTTCGTCCGCTATGCCCTTAAAGACAACCAGTGGCTCCCCAGTCAACCCCAAATTATGACAATTAGTCTTCCAGCAGCTTTTACAGGTAATTACTTTTATTTCTAGAATCTTTGAAATCTGTTATCACTGATTGCATTTGAAAAAGTCAGCTCTCTATTATGGCTGAAACAGAACTTTGGACATTAATTATAATTTGCCATTTTGTACCAATTAGTAGTTTGTGGTAAATATGATTCCTGCAAGAATGACTTAGTATTCAGGGAAATGTGAGGAAACATTTAACTGACTAGTTTAGTTATATTTCAATCAAGTATTTAGCCAGCCCCCGTGCTGGGCTTGGCACAGACACCAGGATGGCTAGGAAGTCATAGAGAAGGATGAAAGTCACCAAAGTAAGACAAAACAACTGAAAAATTTCACACCAAGTATGAAAATGACCTCAAGTAGAACGACCTACCCAAGAGGTGAGGTCTTAGCTAAAGGCCAATCACCAACCTTCATTGAGTCAATGGACAAAAGAAAATAGGGTTCCACTCACCTTGCAACCCGTTGGTGTTGTTGGCAGAGCAGTTTGGCGGTGGAGGTGGTGATGCAGGGGTCCGGACAACAGGCGCAAAGGCGCTCTTCTGCTTGACAGCAGAGGAAAAGGAGAAAACTCCATGGGAGGAGTTACAATTAGACACGGCCATGGTTGGACTGGAGGGGACAACTGCAAACAGAAATATCACTTTAAACTCATCTTTGTCTTCAGAGGGAAAGTCCAGAAACCAGTTAATAAAACCTTTCAATTAAAATATGGAGATGGTGTAATGCTGTTCAGTGTTTACAACAACAAATCACTGTTACCACAACACAAACCCCAGTAGAAATGGCTAAAGAAAGTCCAGAACTAATCATCCATGCAGTAGATACACTTTAGGTCTCATTCAAAACCATTGCACAAAGTCTTGTTGTCTGTCTGGCTCAGAAACTAGGTACTACTTTGTCACTGGGGTGGAACTCAAGAAGCTTTGTAGACTCTACTCATAGCAGTAGTGGTTGTGTCGGTTTCAGAATCTACTACAGCTAGTAGTAACATGAGCAGTATCTGCAGTAGTAGTTGTTTTTTTTAAATTTGATTTATTTATTAAAGTTACAAGTACATAAATGATATAAAACTTAAATTGCTGAGCATAATACTGTAAAATAAAGCTAATTAGTTTTTTCCATTGTGATCCTCAAAAATAGAAGAAAACACATCAGGAAATGCAAAACAAAATAGAAAAATAATACATTATACTGTAAATGCTACATTTGCATTGGTAGGATGACTAAGTACAGTAATCTCGAAAATACAGAAGTCAAACAGAAAATATTTGAAAATGTATAAAAATGAATCTAATGTCGATCCAGATTAATCACTTGTTCTTGTGGGTACATCACAGTTCATTGAGTAGTAATAGTATTATTCACAGTATCTGTATTCATAGTATTATTATAGGTGGTAGTAACAGCGGTGGCAGTAACAGTAGTAGTAGTTGTAGTAGTAAGAACTTACTGCCATAAGGGGAGTTTGCAGACGAGCCATTAAGGAAACCCGGTGAGCTCGATACCCCGAGGTTTGGCATCCCATTGGTGCCGTAGCCATTCATGCTGTTGCTAACAGTGTTGCCATAGTTACTCTGCTGGGGGGTGGAGCTTGGCACGTATCCTCGTGGTGACACACTGCTGGTATTACGACTGTAACCAACTGGAAGAGGAAGATATTTTAGTTTCAGTTAAATGGCATCAGCTTGTTGACCCTGTGGGTGGCGCTTTTCTACTTCCTTCTTTCCTCTGTATCCTACCTTGTGTCGTCTCAGAGACATTGACAGCTAGCTGCCCGCCAAAGGAATTTACTCCCATCATGCCATGTGAGGCAGTGTTGCTCAGAGATGGGATCTGGTTGTGGTTCCTGGGAACACTGTAGAGCGCCTCAGCAATGTCTGCTGCTCGCTTCAGGATTATTTCCTGCCAAGAGAACATGGAACAAACCCAAAGGCAATGAAACCTCATTTGCATTGAAAGACTGTTACTGATGACTAATTTATTAATGGTTTGGTTTTAACTTTATGCTTTGGAGCCAATCAAATCACTTTAAACACTCATACAATCCAGTCTCCTGTTGGTTTACAGCTCAGTGAGCCTGGTTATTTAATAGTTTGAAGCTGGTCGTGTGAAAACTGGTCTGAAAATGTGTTTAATCAGCATTGTAGAACACTGTGGCCAGTCGGGAACACGTTCAAAAACATTTGTGATATCTGTATGAATTGTCATCCACAAAGGTGAATAATGGATGTAATCTGTGCAGATAAGGGGAATTCTAATCCAATTACATGTTTTCCGTGAATGTGACTGGTTAAGCGTGTGAGATTTCAGACTGTATAATTTTGGGGTAACGGTGGCAAAATATTCACCCAATTCACATTTGGATGTATTACTCTGTGCCCTGACCAGTGTTCTGACGAGATGTCATTCCTGTCCTCCGCGCAACTGCGCATGCGCACCGATGCGCAATATAGTCAGGATGCGGAACTGTCGATTTATGCGATGAGATGCACAGTTCAACAAAACACCAGCTGCGCGCACTGCTAACTGTTAGCGCTGTTAGCTAAGAGCAAGAGAAAGTCGTGTACCGATGCCACCCCCGAAATGCATGAATTTAAGATACCATACGAAAGTATTGATGTGGATTCTGATACAGAATTACCGTTTCACATTTGATGGATTTTCCATAGTAAGCCTCACCGACCGAATTACCTACAGAAAAATAAACCGTGCAGACGATGGAATTGAATTAGAATGGGAATAACCTCCTTGTGTCTGATGATTTGTGGACATGCATTCTGTTGTACGGTTGCAAATAGCAGTTTTACGTAAAACGTCTTTTTACTAGCTCCGCTTATGCGTCACTGGTAAAGCTACGAGGGCTGTCAATAAAGTTACGGTCCTTTTTATTTTTTTCAAAAACTATATGGATTTCATTCATATGTTTTTACGTCAGACATGCTTGAACCCTCGTGCGCATGCGTGAGTTTTTCCACGCCTGTCGGTGACGTCATTCGCCTGTGAGCACTCCTTGTGGGAGGAGTCGTCCAGCCCCTCGTCGGAATTCCTTTGTCTGAGAAGTTGCTGAGAGACTGGCGCGTTGTTTGATCAAAATTTTTTCTAAACCTGTGAGACACATCGAAGTGGACACGGTTCGAAAAATTAAGCTGGTTTTCAGTGAAAATTTTAACGGCTGATGAGAGATTTTGAGGTGATTCTGTCGCTTTAAGGACTTTTCACGGTGCGAGACGTCGCGCAGCGCTCTCAGGCGTCGTCGTCAGCCTGTTCAAGCTGAAAACCTCCACATTTCAGGCTCTATTGATCCAGGATGTCGTGAGAGAACAGAGAAGTTTCAGAAGAAGTCGGTTTCAGCATTTTATCCGGATATTCCACTGTTAAAGGAGATTTAACGCTCCGCCACAGGAAAAACACCTCTGTTGAAAGCCTTAAGGACAAGTTGGAACATGTCCTGCCTGTTAAACAATTTCTCATATACTCACTCCACTGAAAGCCATCAAAAGCCGCCTGGATTTTACAAATGGTTATCAACACGGAGGTGTTTTTCCTGTGCCGCCGCACCGCGTCGGCTGCGTCCCGACGCGCGGATCCGTCCGCACATCTTTCATTAAAAAAATCTCCTTTAACAGTGGAATATCCGGATAAAATGCTGAAACCGACTTCTTCCGAAACTTCTCTGTTCTCTCACGACGTCCTGGATCAATAGAGCCTGAAATGTGGAGGTGTTCAGCTTGAACAGGCTGATGACGCCACCTGAGAGCGCTGCACGACGTCTCGCACCGTGAAAAGTCCTTAAAGCGACAGAATCACCTCAAAATCTCTCATCAGCTGTTAAAATTTTCACTGAAAACCAGCTTAATTTTTCGAACCGTGTCCACTTCGATGTGTCTCACAGGTTTAGAAAAAATTTTGATCAAACAACGCGCCAGTCTCTCAGCAACTTCTCAGACAAAGGAATTCCGACGAGGGGCTGGACGACTCCTCCCACAAGGAGTGCTCACAGGCGAATGACGTCACCGACAGGCGTGGAAAAACTCACGCATGCGCACGAGGGTTCAAGCATGTCTGACGTAAAAACATATGAATGAAATCCATATAGTTTTTGAAAAAAATAAAAAGGACCGTTACTTTATTGACAGCCTTCGTATATTTGCAACTGTATAAACAGCATGAACATCCGCAAATTATCAGACACAAGGGGGTTATTCCCATTCTAATTCAATTCCATTGTTTGCACAGTTTATTTTTCTGTAGGCAATTTGGTCGGCAAGGCTTATATTTTGTTTTAAATATGCATCTTTTACTGTAATTTGTCAGGTGGATTTGGTTTTTATTTTGTCAGTGTATTTTGTCAGTGTCTCAGCGCTAACTTGGTGGATATCCTATGACACACAACTTTAGATTGATGCTGTGGACAATCGGGCCTGATATCTTTATTTTTGAAACCGGTAAATCAATTGGGGCCACAAATCAGCAACGGGAGACTGGCTTAAATTCACTTGGTGATGTTTAAAATGATGTAAATTAATTTAGTGATATTTAAACTGGTTAAAGTACCCTGTGATGTGTTGTTATTGTCCCTGCAGATTTACATTTCTTTACAACCTTTGGTCTCTTTTCAAGGTTAGTCTCTCATTTCAGTATAAGCCCAAGTGCACGTGTGCACGTTTGATGAAGTTGTGGGTCGAGAAGCGTGTCGGGGAGATGGAACACACACTCTGGATTACGAGCCATAAACCTACAGCTAAGACTTCCTGCTCACTGAGCTTCATGGGAAATTTCCTCTTCTATAAACAGCATCTTTCTATCTCACACTGAAACGTGTGAACATGAGCTGAATCATTTTCCATGAAAGTCAGTGAACACATGAATAAAACAAAGCTTTAAAAAACATCATGTTTAGGCCCAGTTCACTCTGATTTATTGCTCTTCTCACCTGCTCGCACACTTTTCAGCAAACACTATCTTTGCTTTGCGTATTAACTCACAAGATTCTCAATAGTTACATACAGGAGAGTATTCAAAATCTCATGCATCTGCATAAAAAAAATGTTTACATACTCATTATAGTATGTGACCATAAATTAATTTCCATTTCTTATAAAGTCCGAAATCCCAGTTTGTCCAGTGGATCTTAATGTACAGAAACACTGATGCCCTTCATCCCTGGAATTCTCAGAGAATGAAGAGAACCCCATGGACAAACAATCACTGCCACCGTAACATGAACAATAAAAAAGTAAATGGACTTCCAGATGTAGCCCAGATCTACAAGGAGAGAACAGACATGTCCACCTCCTGAAAAAGAAGATCACAGTCTGAGTCAGTGTCCCCAGAGACCTACCAATGGACAGGTCTGAGGGGAGGAGGATGGAAAAAAGGCATGGAGTGGAAAGTGGTGGAGGAATATGTTTTATAAAAGGACACATCTTAGTTGAAGAAAAAAAAAAAAGAAGAAAATTCATGAGTGAGAATGAAGCATATTTGAGTAGAGTATGACGAGTTGGAATCCACTGGCTAAAGGTTCGGCTTAATGTCAGGTCAGGTCAGATCTGGGAGCATGTGCTGATGCTATTGTGCCACCACATCTACCACACTACGGCACCGCTTTGTGTCCTGGATGTCAGACACCAAGACAAACCAACTGGTCCATCACCTCATGCAAATGCCCGTCTATGTGCCACAGCAGGTAAAATGTGGGTATCCTCTTGGCCTTTGACAGTTTTTATTAGCATCTTGGGGGGGTGGGGGGTCTTGGAAAGGCTTGGTCAACGCATGCGGGAAGTGGGGTCTATGACCAGGGGGTTGGGGGTGCATGGATTCTGACTGGGGACCCTGGGGCATGTGTCCAGGGGTCTCTGCCTTTGCCCCCCAGTCCAATGTCTCAGGTAGTTAGTCATGCATATCATTTAGCGATTCTGCTGTTGTCCTGTGTTCTTGAAAGGGAGGAAGGGTCAGCCTGTGAACCGGTTCACCACTATGGACGCAGACTAAAGACGACTGAAACATTTCAGCACCACGGATGGAGATTGAAGACAACTGAACAGTGTCGGACCATGGACAGAGACATATGTTGAGTGAACGGTCTGAACCATGGACAGAGACCAAAGACAACTGAACCATTTCCGTGCCATGGACATAGGCTAAAGACAACTGAACCATTTCAGAACCATGGATAGAGACAGAAGACAAATGAACTGTTTCAGCACCATGGACAGAGACAGAAGAAGACTGTATGGTTTCAGAATGATTGGCAGTGGCTGAAAACAGCTGAACTGTTTCAGCACCATAAACACAAACCGAAGACAACTAGACCATTTCAACACCATGGACAGAGACAGAACACAACTGAGCCATTTCAGTAGACGTCTGATTGACCACAGTACAACACTTAATGGTTGATTTTCTAAAAGTGAGTAATTATTAAAAATTAAACAGGACTCAACACTAGTGATGTATGAGGTCTGTGAGAAAAGTAACGGACCTTATTATTTTTTTCAAAAGCTATATGGATTTGAATCATATGTGATTACATCAGACATGCTTGAACCCTCGTGGGCATGCGAGAGTTTTTTCACGCCTGTCGGTTACGTCATTTGCCAGTGGGCAGTCTTTGAGTGAGGAGTGGCCCACCCTCTCGTCGATTTTTTTGTTTAGGAATGGCTCAGAGACTGCTGCTTTGTTTGTTCAAAATTTTTTCAAAACCTGTAAGGCACAACTGAGTGGACACCATTCGATAAATTCAGCTGGTTTTCGGTGAAAATTTTTCACGGCTGATGAGAGATTTTGGAGTTTTACTGTCGCCGTAAGGACGGCCCACGGCGCCTGATGGCGATCTGCGCTCCGAGGCGTCGTCGTCTCGCTGTTTCAAGCTGAAAACTTCCTAATTTCAGGCTCTGTGGACCCAAGACGTCGTGAGATAACAGAGAACTTTCAGAAGAATTTGGGATCAGGAGTTTATCCAGACATTCCACTGTTAAAGGAGATTTTGTAATGAAAGAACGTGCGGGCAGATTCGCATGTCGGGCCGGACCCGACCGCAGGTGGGTCGCCACAGGAAAAACACCTCCGTTGGAAACCTTAACGGACAAGTTGGAACATGCCCAAGCTGTTAAACAATTTCTCAGATACTCACTTGTTGAAAGCCATCAAAAGCCGCCTGAATTTTACAAATGGTTTTCAACACGGAAGTGTTTTTCATGTCGCGGCGCAGACGGATTTGCCATGTCGTCACGGACCCGACTCGGCAAATTCGTCCGCACGTTCTTTTATTACAAAATCTCCTTTAACAGTGGAATGTCCACATAAACTCCTCATGCCGGCCTCTTCTGAAACTTCTCTGTTCTCTGACGACGTCCTGGGTGAACAGAGCTTTAAATTAGGATGTTTTCAGCTCGAAACAGCCAGACGGACGCCACCTCCGACCGCGCCGATCCGCTTTGTGGGCTGTGCTTAAAGCGAAAGAAACTCCACAATCTCTCATCAGCCATTAAACTTTACACCGAAAACCAGCTGAATTTCTCGAATAGTGTCCACACGGATATCCCTCACCGGTCCTGAAAAAATTTGATAAAGCAACGCGCGCCGTCTCCCTGCAGCTTCTCAGACAAAGAGATTCCGACGGGAGGGGGAGTCCACACCTCACTCAAAGTCTGCCCACAGGTGAATGACGTCACCGACAGGCATGACAAAACTCACGGATGCTCACGAGGGTTCAAGCTTGTCTGATGTAAAAACATATGAATCAAATCCATTTATTTTTTGAAAAAAATAAAAAGGACCGCTTTTTTTAATCACAAACATTGTATTAGTGTTTAGACAACATTCACGTCTTCTAAATCTGATGCTAATAGTATATTAGCATGTTACCTGGTTGTTATGAGGCATTCCGTAGAGCGCCTCCACCAGGTCAGCCGCTCTCTTCAGCAACACCTCCTGCGAAGGAGGAGCATGAAGATGAGGAGGAGAAAGGATACATGTACACACTTTAAAATAGAAATGAAGGATGATTTGCTGTGGCGCCCCCTAATGGTAAGTTAGTCCCTTCGGATTCTCCCTTGTTTGCACTCGGGGTCGCCACTGCAAATCCGAGGTGGATTTGTATGTTGATTTGGTACAGGTTTTATGTCAGATGCCATTCCTGACGCGACTCCACATTACATGGAGAAATGTGGCAGGGGTGGGGTTTGAACCGGGAACCTTCCACACTGAAACCAAGTGCACTAACCAGACATTGTTGTTTCAAAATGTATATGAAACACACATGCGCACACACACACACACACACACACACACACACACACACACACACACACACACACACACACACACACACACACACACACACACACGGGCAAATACACACAGAGGGAGGGGGGAGAGCCTGTTTCCGACTATGGGCCTAATTTACTGAAGGTTTGCATGTGTAAATATTTGTGCAAAGGCCGCTGCACTCAAGTTACTAACAGTGCAAAATGAGGATTTTGTCTGTCAATTGCACAAAATAGGGCACCATGCCCCTTTATCATGCTTTATCATGATAATTATAGTGGGCGATTTTAACATCCACACAGATGCTGAGAATGACAGCCTCAGCACTGCATTTAATCTATTATTAGACTCTATTGGCTTTGCTCAAAATGTAAATGAGTCCTCCCACCACTTTAATCATATCTTAGATCTTGTTCTGACTTATGGTATGGAAATAGAAGACTTAACAGTATTCCCTGAAAACTCCCTTCTGTCTGATCATTTCTTAATAACATTTACATTTACTCTGATGGACTACCCAGCAGTGGGGAATAAGTTTCATTACACTAGAAGTCTTTCAGAAAGCGCTGTAACTAGGTTTAAGGATATGATTCCTTCTTTATGTTCTCTAATGCCATATACCAACACAGTGCAGAGTAGCTACCTAAACTCTGTAAGTGAGATAGAGTATCTCGTCAATAGTTTTACATCCTCATTGAAGACAACTTTGGATGCTGTAGCTCCTCTGAAAAAGAGAGCTTTAAATCAGAAGTGCCTGACTCCGTGGTATAACTCACAAACTCGTAGCTTAAAGCAGATAACCCGTAAGTTGGAGAGGAAATGGCGTCTCACTAATTTAGAAGATCTTCATTTAGCCTGGAAAAAGAGTCTGTTGCTCTATAAAAAAGCCCTCCGTAAAGCTAGGACATCTTTCTACTCATCACTAATTGAAGAAAATAAGAACAACCCCAGGTTTCTTTTCAGCACTGTAGCCAGGCTGACAAAGAGTCAGAGCTCTATTGAGCTGAGTATTCCATTAACTTTAACTAGTAATGACTTCATGACTTTCTTTGCTAACAAAATTTTAACTATTCAGAGAAAAAATTACTCATAACCATCCCAAAGACGTATCGTTATCTTTGGCTGCTTTCAGTGATGCCGGTATTTGGTTAGACGCTTTCTCTCAGATTGTTCTGTCTGAGTTATTTTCATTAGTTACTTCATCCAAACCATCAACATGTCTATTAGACCCCATTCCTACCAGGCTGCTCAAGGAAGCCCTACCATTATTTAATGCTTTGATCTTAAATATGATCAATCTATCTTTGTTAGTTGGCTATGTACCACAGGCTTTTAAGGTGGCAGTAATTAAACCATTACTTAAAAAGCCATCACTTGACCCAGCTATCTTAGCTAATTATAGGCCAATCTCCAACCTTCCTTTTCTCTCAAAAATTCTTGAAAGGGTAGTTGTAAAACAGCTAACTGATCATCTGCAGAGGAATGGTCTATTTGAAGAGTTTCAGTCAGGTTTTAGAATTCATCATAGTACAGAAACAGCATTAGTGAAGGTTACAAATGATCTTCTTATGGCCTCAGACAGTGGACTCATCTCTGTGCTTGTTCTGTTACTGCTTTTGATGCTGTTGACCATAAAATTTTATTACAGAGATTAGAGCATGCCATAGGTATTAAAGGCACTGCGCTGCGGTGGTTTGAATCATATTTGTCTAATAGATTACAATTTGTTCATGTAAATGGGGAATCTTCTTCACAGACTAAGGTTAATTATGGAGTTCCACAAGGTTCTGTGCTAGGACCAATTTTATTCACTTTATACATGCTTCCCTTAGGCAGTATTATTAGACGGTATTGCTTAAATTTTCATTGTTACGCAGATGATACCCAGCTTTATCTATCCATGAAGCCAGAGGACACACACCAATTAGCTAAACTGCAGGATTGTCTTACAGACATAAAGACATGGATGACCTCTAATTTCCTGCTTTTAAACTCAGATAAAACTGAAGTTATTGTACTTGGCCCCACAAATCTTAGAAACATGGTGTCTAACCAGATCCTTACTCTGGATGGCATTACCCTGACCTCTAGTAATACTGTGAGAAATCTTGGAGTCATTTTTGATCAGGATATGTCATTCAAAGCGCATATTAAACAAATATGTAGGACTGCTTTTTTGCATTTATGCAAGATCTCTAAAATTAGAAAGGTCTTGTCTCAGAGTGATGCTGAAAAACTAATTCATGCATTTATTTCCTCTAGGCTGGACTATTGTAATTCATTATTATCAGGCTGTCCTAAAAGTTCCCTGAAAAGCCTTCAGTTAATTCAAAATGCTGCAGCTAGAGTACTAACGGGGACTAGAAGGAGAGAGCATATCTCACCCATATTGGCCTCTCTTCATTGGCTTCCTGTTAATTCTAGAATAGAATTTAAAATTCTTCTTCTTGCTTATAAGGTTTTGAATAATCAGGTCCCATCTTATCTTAGGGACCTCGTAGTACCATATCACCCCAATAGAGCGCTTCGCTCTCAGACTGCAGGCTTACTTGTAGTTCCTAGGGTTTGTAAGAGTAGAATGGGAGGCAGAGCCTTCAGCTTTCAGGCTCCTCTCCTGTGGAACCAGCTCCCAATTCAGATCAGGGAGACAGACACCCTCTCTACTTTTAAGATTAGGCTTAAAACTTTCCTTTTTGCTAAGGTTTATAGTTAGGGCTGGATCAGGTGACCCTGAACCATCCCTTAGTTATGCTGCTATAGACGTAGACTGCTGGGGGCTTCCCATGATGCACTGTTTCTTTCTCTTTTTGCTCTGTATGCACCACTCTGCATTTAATCATTAGTGATCGATCTCTGCTCCCCTCCACAGCATGTCTTTTTCCTGGTTCTCTCCCTCAGCCCCAACCAGTCCCAGCAGAAGACTGCCCCTCCCTGAGCCTGGTTCTGCTGGAGGTTTCTTCCTGTTAAAAGGGAGTTTTTCCTTCCCACTGTAGCCAAGTGCTTGCTCACAGGGGGTCATTTTGACCGTTGGGGTTTTACGTAATTATTGTATGGCTTTGCCTTACAATATAAAGCGCCTTGGGGCAACTGTTTGTTGTGATTTGGCGCTATATAAAAAAAAAAATTGAATTGAATTGAATTGACTTCACCAATATGTCATTTGGGGTTTGTCCACCAGAGAGCACAAAATTGTTAGAGGTAACATGCAAATAGGTGAGGTTTGCACATGCAGCATGATTTATCATTGTCAAAAGGAAACTTTACAGGTGCTGATATCATTTGTATTTTGCAAAGTTTGAATCCTAATTTTGTTTTGTACTTGTTTCTTTTAAGGATAAATGTCTCCATGTACAGTAGGTAGACCAAAAACAGACACACATACTGTATCAGAGTCTGTGTGTGACATCACAGCTGGTTCAACAAACAGTGGAGAAGTAATGACAGTAAATATAATATAGACAGAGATAAATCAATAAAATATACTGCTGTTTGAGTACAGAGTTGTGTTTTATGTATTGGCGTGTACCTGCCAGGCCTTTCATGTGGAACCTTGCCTGATGTCCAGATGTCTAATCCTTGATGTTGTAACAAACACAGACTCGGCGTCAGAGGAGTTTTTGAGTCATACTACCCACTTCGAGATCCAACACTTTAATCCAGAATGATGTAATTCGAGGACATTCCCCAAACAAGTTCTCACTGCTGTTTGACGTTTCATAATTGTTGTTCTGTTTAACCTGATCAAACTGAAGCAGTATTTTATACTGAGTCAGCTTCTCTCTTGCATTCTTATTATACTTACGACATTCTGCTAAAATATTTAACCGTCTTTATTATTCAGTTTCCTCTCCTAAATCTTTCTGTCAGAACCTTTTCATATGACTGCCATCAATGTTTATGAAATCAGTGGTGATTTTGTAAAATTGTGTGATATTCCCTCAGTAAACTCACATAATCTGGGAAAGTTATTGGCATTTGTAGAGTTGGTTAGCAGTATGATATACACACTGGGAATTGAACCCAGAGCTACATAGCAACACCTGCTAATTAATTTTTAATTTTTATTGTAAATAGAGCCCGACCGATATATCGGTTGACTGATAATATCAGCCAATATGAGGCTTTTACCAGTGTATCAGTATGTGTGTTATTTTTGCAGATATGAAAATTTAAATTCACCAAATAAACAATGCATAAACACTTTGACTGTTGGAAATGGTGTCATTACATAGTTTTTCCAGCAGAGAGTACACTGACATTGTTTACAATGCTATCCAGCATGGCTGGGACCCCATCACCCCTTGGTCACTTTAGCTGTAAGAGACAGAGGCAAAGCAACCTGCTGCCATTCACTTTCAATCAGAGTGGATGTTTTACAGCAAGAAGAGACAAGCTAGGTGGGGTAAAAATTGACAAGAAGTCTATTTTATGCAAATGCTGTGCGATGAGACACCTCAACTGCCAATCCGTGTGAAGGAAGCGTGACAGCAGTGTGATGCCTGTTGGTTTGCTGTTGGCAATGGTGGCCACAGTTCCGCTAATCCGCTAACCGCTAATTTGTGAGGCAAACCTTTTTGTTAGCAGTTTTAGCTTTTCAGCTAATTTTGAAAACCATCAGTGGTCCAATTAGCTTCCACAAAATTTAGTTCCGCTAACTTTCAGTCCGCTAACATTTTGGGCATAGTGGTTGGTTTATTTATTTTTAAAAACCAACACACAAATTACTGTAACATGCGTGTTGGTTTTTACAAAAAAGTGTGTATTTGTAAATATGTCATTTTTTTCACTTGTTAAAAAAATGGCATTTGCAAAACTGAAAATTCTGTTTGTGAAGCATTATTCACAACAAATAGCGACCAATGATCACATATTGGTCGCTATTCACACTCCCATCCAATAGATGGCAATGCTCTATGCATTTTCCCATAATGCCTTTTGGTGCGTGTGTCGGTTAACACTCAAACCTTCAGAATTAGCGCATTACTTTAAAAGATATGGGCAATAATTTCACTTTGTAAAAATGACATAAAACAGAAGCTCTGGCTTGTTGTTCGTTTTGGGTTTGTGATCGCCTTTGATGTTACTCAGAAGCCTCAGCTGTGCTTAAACTCGAAACTGGCTTATCAGTAGCCAACAGTGTACATCAAGCCAATACTAAAAGTTAGCAGTTAGCTGTAACTTCTGCTAAATTTTTTAGCAGTTTATTGGTTTAGTGTTATAAAAGGTAACTTTTCAGTTAGCATATTAGCAGTTATCAAAGCTAACATTTTGGTTAGCTGTGCCCACCACTGCTAAGGAGTGGATTCTGTCTGGCCACTCTACCATACAGGCCTAATTGGTGAATTGCTGCAGAGATGGTTTTCCTTCTCGAGGGTTCTCCTCTCTCCACAGAGGAATGCTGAATCTCTGACAGAGTGACCATCGGGTTCTTGGTCACTTTCCTGACTAAGGTCCTTCTCCCCCAAGCGCTAAGTTTAGACAAGTGGTCAGCTCTAAGACGAGTCCTGGTGGAGGCGAACTTCTTCCTTTTACGGATGATGGAGGCCACTGTGTTCATTGGGACCTTCAAAGCAGCAAATTGTTTTCTGAACAGAATGCACCTCAGCTCAATTTTGAGCTTTATGGCAAAGGCTGTGAATACTTACGTACATGTGATTTCTTAGTTCTTTTACTTTTAATAAATTTCCAAAATCTAAAAAAAAAAAAAGTTTTCACATTGTCATTATGGGGTATTGTGTGTAGAATTTTGAGGAAAAAATGAATTTCATCCATTTTGGAATAAGGCTGTAACAAAACAAAATGTGGAAAAAGTGAAGCATTGTGAATACTCTTTGGATGCACTCTATGCACAATGACAAATAAAGCAAGTTATTAAATTGTTATTAATTATTATACTCAAATGACGTTTGTCAAAATTTAGTTAACAAGGGTAACATGTATATTACTAAAGTTGGATCAAACTGCTTTATTTGAGTATTACTATTTTAAGCACAATAATTTCATTTATTTATTAGTGTAGACTGCCTTCCATTTCCAGTTTGCTGCTGAAGTGTCTCATGAAAAGCATTTTTGCAGATTGTAAAGCGAAAAAACCTAATATGTGTAGTGACAGAATGGCCGAACATTATCACGAGGTGTAGCATTTTTACAAACACGTGAGGATGAAGCGTGTGTGCAACTGAGAAAAAAGACAAGCTGCCATTTCTCACACAGGCACGTAAACACGCACAATTCAATTTTCAGCAGCGTTTCTGTTAGAAGTGACACAAAAAAGCTCTGTGTGTATTTTGGTGTGTTTTTCTGTATGTGTGTATGATGTGTATTTCTGTGTGTGTGTGTGATGGTGCAGTGACTCGTTAAGTGTTATCTTAATTAAACACACAGTCACTTAATTTGCTGCTTTTCATTAACAACTTCTTAAGGACTCTTACATTAACCCCACCCCCTCATTGTTCCATCCAGTCACATTCTTTTATCCACCTGTCATCACGCATGGATTCTTTCTTTTCCTTTTTTTTCCTGCCTTCCCCCAGCTTCACCTCCTTTTTGGAGAAATCCTGAACGTGACATTCCTCTCCTATAGGTGACCTTGGATAAAAAAGCAAGAAGGTGCTCAAACGCGACACAGGAAGCATCTTGGGGATTAAGGGCCTTGCTCAAAGGCACCTTAGTGATTTTGCTGTCTCACAAGAAATCCAACCGAGGATCTCTGACCTTTCTTCCCACCAGCTGACCTCCTCCCTGTTCTTCAGTAAGTCCTGATGTCTTCCTCCTGCATTACAAATGAACGCAGGTGGAGAACGTTGTCTTTCTTCTTGTATGTGCTGCAGCCACATCAGGTGCAAGACATGCATCTTAGCAAACAAAAAAACAAGAGCAATCAGAGATTTCTGACGTCCACCAATCCGGATCCAGATTGAAAATATAAGAAATTATCCAGAATTGGGATCTTGATCCTGATCCACTCCAACATTTAATGGAGTCTTCCATGGTCTAATACACTCAACAAAAATATAAATGCAACACTTTTGGTTTTGCTCCCATTTTGTATGAGATGAACTCAAAGATCTAAAACTTTTTCCACATACACAATATCACCATTTCCCTCAAATATTGTTCACAAACCAGTCTAAATCTGTGATAGTGAGCACTTCTCCTTTGCTGAGATAATCCATCCCACCTCACAGGTGTGCCATATCAAGATGCTGATTAGACACCATGATTAGTGCACAGGTGTGCCTTAGATTGCCCACAATAAAAGGCCACTCTGAAAGGTGTAGTTTTGTTTTTTTGGGGGGGGGGATACCAGTCAGTATCTGGTGTGACCACCATTTGCCTCATGCAGTGCAACACATCTCCTTTGCATAGAGTTGATCAGGTTGTAAATTGTGGCCTGTGGAATGTTGGTCCACTCCTCTTCAATGGCTGAGTGAAGTTGCTGGATATTGGCAGGAACTGGTACACGCTGTCGTATACGCCGGTCCAGAGCATCCCAAACATGCTCAATGGGTGACATGTCCAGTGAGTATGCCGGCCATGCAAGAACTGGGACATTTTCAGCTTCCAAGAATTGTGTACAGATCCTTGCAACATGGGGCCGTGCATTATCCTGCTGCAACATGAGGTGATGTTCTTGAATGTATGGCACAACAATGGGCCTCAGGATCTCTTCACGGTATCTCTGTGCATTCAAAATGCCATCAATAAAATGCACCTGTGTTCTTCGTCCATAACAGACGCCTGCCCATACCATAACCCCACCGCCACCATGGGCCACTTGATCCACAACATTGACATCAGAAAACCGCTCACCCACACGACGCCACACACGCTGTCTGCCATCTGACCTGGACAGTGTGAACCGGGATTCATCCGTGAAGAGAACACCTCTCCAACGTGCCAAACGCCAGCGAATGTGAGCATTTGTCCACTCAAGTCGGTTACGACGACGAACTGGAGTCAGGTCGAGACCCCGATGAGGATGACGAGCATGCAGATGAGCTTCCCTGAGACGGTTTCTGACAGTTTGTGCAGAAATTCTTTGGTTATGCAAACCGATTGTTTCAGCAGCTGTCCGAGTGGCTGGTCTCAGACGATCTTGGAGGTGAACATGCTGGATGTGGAGGTCCTGGGCTGGTGTGGTTACACGTGGTCTGCGGTTGTGAGGCTGGTTGGATGTACTGCCAAATTCTCTGAAACGCCTTTGGAGACGGCTTATGGTAGAGAAATGAACATTCAATACATGAGCAACAGCTCTTTCCTGCTGTCAACATGCCAATTGCACGCTCCCTCAAATCTTGCGACATCTGTGGAATTGTGCTGTGTGATAAAACTGCACCTTTCAGAGTGGCCTTTTATTGTGGACAGTCTAAGGCACACCTGTGCACTAATCATGGTTTCTAATCAGCATCTTGATATGGCACACCTGTGAGGTGGGATGGATTATTTCAGCAAAGGAGAAGTGCTCACTATCACAGATTTAGACTGGTTTGTGAACAATATTTGAGGGAAATGGTGATATTGTGTATGTGGAAAAAGTTTTAGATCTTTGAGTTCATCTCATACAAAATGGGAGCAAAACCAAAAGTGTTGCGTTTATATTTTTGTTGAGTATATGTATCTATGGTGCAAAATTGGTGAGAATCCCTGAAGTAGTTTTGACGTAATCCATCAAAGCGTATATAAAGTGAAATCTTGATCCAGAATCTGGATTCGGATCCGGATCACCTCCAAAATTTAATGGAGTCTTCCATGCCCTAATATCTGTCTGTGGTGAAGATTTGGTGAAAAACTGTGAAGTAATTTTGACGTAATCCTTCAAAGATTGTATAAAGTGAAATCTTGATCCAGAATCCTGATCGGATCATCTCCAAAATTTAGTGAAGTCTTCCATGCCCTACCATCAATCTGTGGTGCAGATTTGGTGAGAATCCCTGAAGTACTTTTGATGTAATACTTCAAAGTGTATATAAAGTGAAATCTTGATCCAGAATCCAGATCTGGATCTGGATCACCTCCAAAATTTAATGGAGTCTTCCATGGCCAATTATCTATCTGTGGTGCAGATTTGGTCAGAATCCGTGAAGTAGTTTTGACGTAATCCTTCAATGACTATATAAAGTAAAACTTGATCAAGAATCTGGATCCACATCACCTCCAAAATTGTATGGAGTCTTCCATGGCGTAATATGTATATGTGTTGAAAATTTCATCAAAATCCGTGCAGTAGTTTTAACATAATTCTGCTAACAGCAATCCTTCAAAGCCTATATAAAGTGAAACTTGATCAAGAATCCGGATCTGGATCCAGATCACCTTCAAAAGTTTATGGAGTCTTTCATGGTGTAATATGTATATGTGTTGAAAATTTCGTCAAAATTTGTGCAGTAGTTTTGACGTAATCCTGCTAACAGTCAGATAGACAAATAAATAAATGCCGATGATTTTGTTATGTTCTTGGCAGACGTAAAAAGATTACTGCAAACCCAAATGAATCCGACTGTTCTCTCTGAAGTGTTGTCTTCAGAATGGAAACCTCCTACAGATAATAAGAAACGTGTACTGGTCTTTTCCTGCTGCTGCATCTCTTTAGTAAACGTGACAGCAGTACTTTTAACACCAAAGTTGCCTTTGCACTGTGAAACTCGTGAGCACGTCTGCTCATTATTTTGTCTTGACAAGCAACTACAGCAGCTAGTTAGCATATAGCTGCCCCAGGAAGGAGCGCATGAAGCTCATCCGCAAGCAAATAATGTGTTCATCGGGTCACGACAGGCTGCCGGGGGTCATAATTTTTAGAAGTAGTTTCACCTTAATGTGAACGAGCAAATAAAAAAGCACCGGCGAGAAAGCGAGGTGGACAAACGCATCAAAAACCAAGTGATTTATATAAATCAGATAACAGCGTGATAATCGTGTCCGTGCGTCTGTGTGTCTGTGCATGTGCCAATCTTCTTTGTTGCCACATGGCTGCACTCGCTGATGAACCTCCTGTTTGCACAGAAGATTTACACACACACACACACACACACACACACACACACACACACACACACACACACACACACACTTTATTTAGGAATCTCTTGTTTGTAGAATTGTTCGCAGTCGTTGAATGTCGCCTTATTTCCATAGAAACGGGGTCGATCTGCTGATAAAAAGTCTTCATCAGTGGGTTTGCCAAATCCTTCAGTCTGTGTTTCGGTTTCGTCCGATTATGTCAACATGAAGTGAAGTTCATCGAGTGACAACAGATCGTTGCCTGACCCCTGTGACCTTGTGGTTGTGCACAGCTTTGCAGACTAGCATAGGATGTGGGATACGTTGCTACGCTGATGAGACTCTACTGTATCACTCTGATAATCTTCTTCATCTACCTCTTCTTCCATGTCCATGCTGGTTCTGATGGACCTCTGGCAGTGTTGTTGTGTTTGGTTCTGTTCAGTGACCTGACTGAACTCTGATCAATCAAACATCAAACCAAACTGCTGTTCAAACACACACTCATGATACAACAGTGAGTATGATCACTGTATTACAAAACACAAAAGCGCGTGTATGTGTGTTGTACCTTTGGAAGCCTCTCGGGGTCTCCAGGGTGACGAGGGATGACCTTCTGTAGCCTCTGGAAGCCGTAATCTATTGTGGGCTCATTTAACGCTGAGGAGGAGGAGCATAAAGCATTTTTAGTCATTAAACAACAAAATCCATTGTGGCAACTCAATTTTAGTTTTATAAGTCCCGCCCACCAGATGTTGACAAACTCCACCCACGTTATTCTCCATATTCTATTGATTGTCTGGAGGAGATGTCAGAATGCTAATGCTACTAAAACCTTAGCCAGCTAACTTTCCACTGTACAGATATAAACTGGTTGCTGTTCTGATGTTAGTCGAATAACGTAAGCATGACTCGCCGTCCCTCTGCGTTTCTCCTCCTCCCGTCTCCTGTGCAACATTATTTTCACTTTAAAGTGTTTGCTGATGATAAATCAGACTGCACAGCAGTGTGTGTGAGCGTGAGAGAGAGACATAGAGAGAGTCCTTGAAGACTCATAGAGTGAAGCAATGAGTCGCTTATCATTGTTTGAGGATGTGCGTGTGCATGTGTGTCTGACCTTGTGTTGTTCACATTGTTTTATATTATCCGTTTCTTCAAACTTTCTTCAGAGCTGAATTTAATGTGATCATTAAAGGATCAGCCAGCACGTTATTGGTCATAATTGCACAAGTGTGATGTCTGTGATCAGCTAAAGCTATTGTGCTAAAACAAACATCACACCTGTCAGAATGAAGTGAAGAAAGATCAAGTAAGAAGTGTGAACACTGAAAAAAGTTGAAACAGGTCTATTAAAGGAAAAAAATAGAATGAAGTGTTTTCAAGTTCTTCTTAGGGGGCGCCACTGCAGATTGTCTCCATCTCATCCTGTCCTCTGCATCTTCCTCTGCATGTCCTCCCTCAGTACATCCATAAACCTCCTCTTCGGCCTCCCTCTTCTCATGCCTGGTGGCTCCATCCTCAGCATCCTTCTCACTATATACCCTGGGTCCCTCCTCTGCACATGTCCAAATCATCTCAGTCTCACCTCTCTGACTTTGTCTCCAAACCGTCCAACCTGTGATGTCCCTCTGATATGTTCATTCCTAATCCTGTCCATCCTTGTCACTCCCAAAGAAAATTGCATCCAGATACCACACAGTGTTTTTCTCTCGTGAAAAGATGAACTGAAAAATATGAAAAAATAGAGTTCAAGTTCTCCTTTAAAGATCCAGAGTTCTGTGGAATGTGGTATTGTGGGGTTTTTTTCTGCTCAGATCTGCCTTCTATTTTTCCCCTTTTTTATCTCATGTCTTCCGCGTCACCGTTCTATTCTTTCATTGTCTTGGTGGTTGGAAATTTGCCGTATCTTTTCCTGAGTCACGTGACTGCAGTTTGCAATCACAAAATGAATTTCATCTATTGTTATTTTCCATTTTTCTGTTCAAAGTGTCCACCAGAACACACACATTTTTTAAAATCATTATTCTCCACATCTTATCTTGTTTGTGGTTTAAGGTTTGTCGTTATTTCATGCTGTTTTTGCCCAAGTATATATGTTGTATATTGCTGAAACATCATACACTCTCTGTTCAGTTTTGTTATTTTATTGTCTGTTGATGGATTTGAATGGCTGGTGTGTGGAGATCATGTGACACGTGGACACATGCTTCATAGTGGTTCAGAGGTCTTGAACACATAGTGTGCAGGTTTGAAGGTTAATGGGATTTAAATGTGTCGTATTACTCTGAAAGACACATTCAAAGACACAGGACAGAGAATGACAGACAGACGTGTCCTCCACACAGAATGCAGAAACACACTTTTTGTTCTTTGCTCATATCAGTGTCAACATTACAAAATGTGGAACATTTGCTCATCATTTCAGTATGTTGTCCACTTGTCACCTGGCTGTGACGGATACATGACTGGGTACAGGAGGTGGGAATGGACCTTTGGTCTGCCTGGGTGGTGGCCCATCAGAACCCTGGATGGTTCTGTAGGGTGATGACACTGGCACAGACTGGTAGACCTTTTACTCTAGACTTTTTATAAATCCAGAAGAACAGGATTAGCATCCATTAAGTGAGATAAAATATTGATGCATATCACTCTCACGGGTCTCTTATGGTTGACATCATATTTATCAAACTGATCTCATTAACATTACTTCAGCAACATGATGTCAGAACTTGCTAGTAAGATATGGCATACCGCAACGCTCTGTATTAGGCCCTCTGCTATTCTGTCTTTACGGAACACCTCTTGAACAGATACTGCAATGCTGTGTAATTACTTTTACTGTTATGATAATGATTTGCTGATGGGCTTTCCCAATTAATGCAGATAATCCCTCTCACATTAGGATTTTTAGTGAATTGTCTTTGAGTGAAAAATTGGATGTCCTGTAATTTATTTCTGTTAAATGACAGGACTACAATGGTGGTCATTGGTCCTACAAAACATGGATATCAGTTTGATCAGCTCATGCCAGCGATGGATTCATCTGCAATCAGCAATTTTGGTGTGACCTTTGAACCCACACTATACTTTGACCTACAGATTAGAGAAATTACAAAGAATGTTTTCTTTCATCTACATAATATGAAGACTCGAAATACTGTATTCTGTCTGTGGCTGATGCAAAGACATTGATTCAAGTCTTTGTTTAATCTAGAATGGATTACTGCAATGTCTTATTTTCTGATTGACTGCAGTCCACTATCAGAGGTTTTCAAATAGTTCAAAATGTTGCTACTACAGTTCTAACCAAGTAGTTTGCCCATATTACCCTGATTGTGGCCTCCCTTCATTGGCTTCCTGTTCACATAAAATCAGATTTTAAGGATTTGTTATTAACATACAATATCCTTCATCGGCTGATCTAATTAAACCTTAGGTACTGGCCTGTGCTCTGTGTTCTCAGGAGGCAGAATTGTAGTGTTCCAAAGGTAAAGAAGAAGTCAGCAGGTCACCTTTTGTGTGGAACGGCCTGCCTGCTAAAATAAAGCAGTCTGATTCTGTGGAGCCATTTAAATCCAGATTAATGACTCATCTGTTCTCTCTTTTATAAATAACATAAACTTAGTAGTATTGATTTATTCAATTACTGCCTCAATTATTGCCATTAGTGATGGTGAAAGACTGAGAGTCGTCACAACCAAATTCTGGCGAATTCTTCTTGAAGTCCGGTGAACGTGTTTGCATTTTGTCTGTTAATTCACTGTTGCAAGCTGGTGGTACTTTGAACTGTTGTCCAAGATCAAGCTGCTGACCAGGACTGATAACCGCCCATTCAATCAGATCATCAGGTAAATAGAACTGTTTCAGCAGCATTAAATTGGACTAAAAGGTTAAGGCTCACTTTGAACCGTCTCTGCAGTAGCTGACCTTTAAAAAATTCTTCCATGAAGATACGTAGGAACGACTCATCGAGCCAGTGAAAAAGAGCCAAGGACAAAATCCAAGCAGTGCAGGTTCTTCTAACCTCAGTAGTGTTCACTCTTCATGATCAGAAAGACACAGAGCTCGAGCAAAACCAATCAAACAAACTCAATGATGCTGATGAAACCTGTCTGTGATGCATATCACCAGATAAACAATCACCATGTGAAATTTAATGTAAGTGCAAAACATAGAGTACTTCTTTTCATCATTTAATTGCATTAATTGCTAATTTTTATTACAGTTATACAGGAATATATATTTTTTTACTTTCTCATGTTTGTGTTTTAGGTTTATGCATTCATGTGAAGCAGTCTATCTTTGAAAGGTGCTTTATATATAAACCTTGTGTCCGTGGATCTGGAAACTTGCTGGTGCACGTGCATGTAATAAGTGGCTCAATAAACTGTTTCCACAGCCATGTGACCAGAAGTTATGTATTTCTGATGATGACTGCAGAGATGGACTGATTTGGGTCGAGTTCAGGATTACCTGTGTAGACGAAGCGCCCGGGTGCTCCCTTACAGAACTGTTTGGACTTATAGGACAGCGTGACCTCAACGACCCCAGGAATGTGACGTGGAGGAGTCTGAACCCGGATAGCGTGGGGGGTGATCAACTGGACGGGCAGAAAGACAGACAAGTCAAGAAATAGATGAAACTCTGTTTTTGGTTCCCTTTTTTTTCCTGCATCTTCTCCAACAAAGTAAGACCTCGGATTTTACTGCTGAAATGATCTACTCAACTAGAGGCCATTAAAACACTCAGTCAGTGAGTGCATTACCTCACTCCACACCAACATGGTGCCGAAGACGACCTGCAGGCCATCGAAGAAATTGTCTCCGATGAGAATGACGGTGGCTCCTCCAGTTGTCCAACCTTCACTGGGACTGATGGCCTTGATACAGGGCGTGGCTGCTGGACGAGCGAGGCCCGCACAGAGAGAGAGAGAGAGAGAGAGAGAGATGTGATGGTTGGGGCTCAAGACTCAATAAGGCAAAGGAGAGACAAAAACATCTTGTCCTTTGTTGGAGGCCGTGATCATTTCTGCATGTTATGACAAAAAAACAAGAAAAGGTTCAAGAAGAGCGAGACTGTGACGATATTACACTCCATGAAATCTCTGATTGTTTAACACTGAAGCAGGTTCAGATTGTTAAAGAAGAAATAGTGTGAGGGTTCAAACCCACGGGACTCTGCTGTGAGTGTGCACTCTGATTGGTAGGGCGGTTTCCATGGTTACCATCTTTAATTAGGAGGGCAATTAAAGAGGCTGAACGGCCTGTAAAACGACACACACGGTCTGTCCTCTCTGGGGATGCTGAGGCGTCTCGTCTTCTTACCCATAATCCACTGGGGTAATTTCTCTTCAAAGAGCATATAACACAGACTTTAGTGTGAAGACAGAGTCTGTCTTTTTTTTGACAATTTCTCCAAGTGTCTTTGAATGAAGTAGCTTTTTGTGTAGTATATTGCATTGATTATGTCATCGAAGGATACAAGATTTAATTGTCACCTCATTGCAGCTGCACTTTACAATACGACGCACCACCTGGTGCAGTTAATGTTACGTTTCTCTGGAAAATGGTGCCGTAAAGGGCACATTTATCAAACAACAGTCACTACCATCACCCTGCCATTAGAAAGAAGACTTCACAAGCAGCTTGATAGGACTGCTGGTCTTTGATTTGTTTTACGTTAGAAAATCCCACCAGTGTCCATAAGAGGAGATTTACTGGTCCTTGCCTGCATCTGTCAGAACCCAAAACTTCAGAACTAGACATACACTATTTTTTACAGCGTTACTGCAAACGGCAGAGAGATCAGCAGTCAGTTGCTTTCAGCACTTAAAACAGATCAGAGAGGATTGAGACACTATGCGTCTGTGTCCCAATCCACTCTGATTTAAAGGAAAAAACCTCCATTAAAATAATCCAGAATGTCACTGTCTGCAGATGCTGATATATTCAGAAGTTTACAGTTTATTTTACAGTTTAAAGGCTCCCGTTTTCAAAAAGCTCAGAGGAATGGTGAGAGCGAGCGGGGGGGGGGGGGGGGGGGGGGGGGGGGTTAGGAGAGAGAGAGAGAGGGGGGGGGGGATAAGGAGCCTCATTCAGCTCTTGTTCGAACAAGACAATTAGTGGTTTTGTTGTTTTTGTTGTTTTTTCTTTTTAGGTAATACAGTCCCACTCATACATGTTGGAAAAAAACTGTCATGACAAGAAAACTCTACCTGCTTCACTGGATTAAAGAAGAAGAATAGAGCAAATGCTATATGCCCATCAAATATTAATGTGTTTTTAACCTTTTCAACATTATTTTATTAACTTAGAATTTGAAAGAAACATTTTAAAAAGAACTTTGGTATTACAAATATTATAACATAAATACCTTTTTTGTCTATTATTCTTGCTTTTAATGCATCTAAAACCACTCAAAATTGGTTAAAATAGGGCTCGTCAATAACATTTTATAGTTATGAAACCCTATATCTTCAGGGGCTTTGCCCCCTTGACCCCCGCTGGTGGCCCCTGCACCCCTGACTATGAGCCGTGATCACGTAATTTACCTGGCACTAAAAGGGTTCCAGTTAGAACCCTGGTCCTCATCTTTTTGTGATGTGATTTGGGATATATCCACGTCTATTTATGATGTGATTTAGGATATATCCACGTCTGTTTGTGAAGTGATTTGGGATATATCTACGTCTATTTATGATGTGATTTGGGATATATCCACGTCTATTTATGATGTGATTTGGGACATATCCACGTCTGTGTAGAAGAATTTTTAGGTCCATATTTGAACTGTGATGAACTATCAAGTGTCCTGATCCGAACTGTATGTCCTCTGGTTGAACTAGCAGGTGTTCAACCCAAAAAAAGGGCTCTATTAGTCATTTAGTCTGTCAGGGGCTTTCCAAGGCCTTTTAGGTGCTTTCCCGCAGGCCGCGTGCAAGGGCCTCAGGCCAGCTGCACGTGTGGCTGAGGCCACGTGCGGAGGGGGCCTCAGGCCAGCTGCACCTGTGGCTGAAGGTCTTTTAAAAAAATCAGTTGTAAATCCTTCATGTTTTAATGGGAGCGTTTGTCACATTGAAATAATGGCCTAACACCTGCTTAGGGTTCACTAGAGGACGCTTCCAATAGAAAACCATGTCTTGGGAATGAAATAAATAAAAAAGTCGAAGGAGGAGCGATGCCCGCGGGTCTCCAATAAATAGACGAGCGCGGTTGTCATATTCAGTCTCTCTAGAGGACTCAGTTTGTCTAAGCTTTGTGTCGAAGGCTTAAATAAACTTAAAAACTCTGTGCATTTTATCTTGCTTAAGGCTGAATTATTCTAAAGTGTTGTGTCATTTTCTAGCATATCACTTGCAATTAGTTTGTGTTATCTAAAAGACGACATCCTGAGAAGACTAAAGACGAGCCGCGACAGAACTTGGCGAGCCAGCTTCAGGAGGGTCCAGGGGCATTCCGGCAGCCTGGGGCAGTCCAGCTCATCCCTCCAGACCGTAAATAACAGTGATCACGACTAAAAGGTAAGCAGAAACCTTTTATAATTTCTGCACGATCTGGAGGAGTGAGTCGGGATTTCCGCCCAAGTTGACAGGTGATATTTTTTAATTGCCTCTTACCCAAAAGAACCTGGACTAAGAAAATTGATAAGAGACTAAAAAAAAAAAGATAAGATTGAAAATTATCAGGCCTTGTAGATAAAATGCTCAGAAGGTGTGTGTGTTCCCGGGAAAAAGAATGTCTGTGTGAGTGAAAGGTCAGGAATGTTCATGAACTCTGGTGCGGAAAGAGTGCGTGAAGAACTAACCTGGATGCTTGGAGAATAATTGGTGTTGAAATTCGTTACTAACGTGCCGGCTGATAGCATGCGCTGTAGGGGTTAATTTAGGGGAGTATACTGACAAATAGATACAAGGTAATACAAGGTTGTTTAAAGAGTTTAACAGAGACTGAAGTGAAATAAGTGAGAAAAAGAGTTTAACAGAGAATACGTGCAGAGGAAGCACAAGATAAGCGCCTGAGGGGGCGCAGTAGAAATACCGTACGTGATAAAGAGATTTAAAAGTGCAAAGTGGCACAGCTGACAGTAAGTAAAAGAGCTCAATAAAGGACGTCATTTTTTAAGAAAAGAGAAAAACTATAAAAAAAAAATAAAATGAATGAAGAGTTAGTGCAGAATACATGAGAATTAATGAAGCAGAAAATAGTGCAGTAAGGCACCAGATACACGCTTGTGGGGCGTGGGAGAAGAATAAGTAATTAAGTACACAGTAATATGAGTTTTTTATAAGACAAGAAAAAGAGTATTTTCAGTGCAAAGGCACCTTAAGCTCACGAGGAGCTCAGTAAGTGAAAAAGAAAAGGTAGAAGAAAGTGCAGAAAGGCACAGGATACGCACGCGAGGCGCGGTAAGGCGTAGAAATAAATGAAATATTGTATGCTCAGAAAGGAGCTTGTGAAAATAATATAGTAAGCACAGGATACGCACGCGAGGCGCGGTAAGGCGTAGAAGTAAATGAAATATTGTATGCTCAGAAAGGAGCTGGTGAAAAATAATATATTAAGCACAGGATACGCATGCGAGGCGCGGTAAGGCGTAGAAGTAAATGAAATATTGTACGCTCAAAGAGGGCTTGAAAAAAGTAATATATGAAGTTGCTGACAGCGCCGGAGAAGCTGTCTAACGTGAAGAAGAGATACATGCTTAAACAGAACACATTGGTGTTAAGTGAATAAAAAGGTTGTTTAAAGCCGCGGAGTGAAAAGTGGCAGAAGTCTAGATAGAGATATATAGAAAGTTGTTTTTAATAATTTTTGTGTATAAAGCTGTTGAAAATTGTGTGTGGGAGAGTGGAGAGTAAGCGGGGAGGTGCAAGCAAAGCTGTGAGGGCTTGCAAGCTGGCTGACATACAAGATTAATGTGAAAGAGTACGAGGGGGAGGTATTTAGACCCAACAGGAGGACTTGGGAGGTGCATGACAGGCAGAGAGGAAAGTGTGAAACAGAGACAGTGAAGAAAAAGACAGGAGAAGAGTGCTATGTAAATACAGAGAAGGTAGATATTATTTCAAAGAGAGAAAACTAATAAACAAATATAGCAGAAAAAGACTAGAAGCAGAAAGTTAAAAAAAATTAGAAGGAAAATAGAAAGTCGGGAGCAAAGACATTAGGAAGTGTTAGGGTTGTAAGAGGATTAAATAAATAAAATTGGTTATAAATCAAAAGAGATAAAGCTTAGATTATAGTGAAAAAGCTGACAGACTGATCAATGCTTGGGACAGTCATTGATGGGAGACTTAAGTGATGATGAAATAATACTCCCAGAACATTACTTGACTGACGGAGACATCGAAACCCAGGGAATCAGGACACATTTTTGGCTGGAAAGGACCTATTTTGACAGGGTAGGAGCAGAACATTGGCAGGACGAACAAGAGATCAATCAGAAATTATGGCAGATTACTAAGGTAATCAATCTGAAGCAAAAGAAAGAACAATTCCCTCTAATTAATTGGGAGCTGCTGATAAGACATCTGTGGCATCAGGGTTTAACCCCGTGGCTGGAGCTGCTTTGTGCTGACCCTAATAAAGAACTTAGCATACCATTAAATCATTTAGTAACACTACCAACCAATCCAGGTGAAGAACTGTTTCCTAGGTTGACTCTGACTGTGGTCCCAAGGAAGGTTCGGTGGGAAGCAGGTAAATTTTCATATTTAGTTAAAGAGAAAGAAGACGGGCATAGCAGTTGGAAATTTAATCCTTTTAAGGGTTTAAAATACAAAATAGGTGTTACAGCCAGCAAGTTATTGGTCTGGATCAGGACAGCCCCTGAGGGACTACCAGAACACCATAGAAACACCTCACATAGCGTTTGTCAGGGTTACATGGGTAACTCTCAAGGTCAAGGTCGGGAAAGTACCCCGCTAGACTTAGTACTAAGAAAATATCCAGGAAAACGCACTAAGGCCAACCAATGTATGAGAAAGTGGCACAAAAGGTCACATGGGGGCAGGCAATGGCCTTTGGTGGGATCATTTGATCCGGTGATGTGTGAAGCAGTTGCGGTAGAAATACAGAAAAAAGAAATTAAAGATCAGCAGAAGAACGTAAAAAACAACAAAAAACGCACTGAAGAAAAAGAAGTTTTGGCCTTGTTCAAGCAGGAAGCACAGAGGCTACAGCAGAAAAGAGAAAAAATGACAGAGGAAAGATCCAAAGAGACTAAAGCCAGTGCACCGAGCTGGGAAGCAGAGCCACCCCCATATAAACGTCATGATATGGGGAAGACAGCTGGACAATTTGTATTAGGAACTCGTGAAGAGGACCAAGGCATGGATGTGGAGGGCAAATTCACACTGACACTAAAAGCTCGAGAGCCACAAGGAGACAGGTCCTCAGTCTGTCAAATGGATCATACAAGGTCTCCAAGTCCGAAAGTAAGTGGTCGCACACCACGACCAGCAGGGGGGGCCACAAATAACAGTGACACGGAGGCAGACGAGGATAAAGAGAGAGACCTGAAGGCTCCGCCTGCACATCGAGGTCCACTGAAAACCGTCCCCTCCCACCATAAGTCAGCCGACTGGACCTTCACAGGCTATAGAGGCTCCGAAGAGTGGCACAAGAGCTTCTGTGACACACTGGATCTGGCCAGAAGAGATAATGAAGAACTAGCTGAGCAACTTCGGCTAGCGAAGGAAAGAATACAAAGACATAGGGACACCGAGGAAAGAAGAATATTACAACAGTCGACGCCCAATCAAGAGAATCACATTATACAGCCACCCACCCGAAACATTTCTGGTGAGATCATCATTGAGAGTGCAAAAGAGGCCCGACTCAGGCAAAGACAACAATGTGTAGCCAAAGACATAGCGGCTTTAGAACAGAATATAACCGACTGGATGGACTGCCTGGAACCAGTCAGTCGCACTCGATCTGGAAGACAGTATGGAGCCTGCACAGAAGAAGAGGAGGACGAAGACCTCATATGCCCATTGGTGGTTAGAAATGGTCATTATGTGTATACCCCATGGAGCTGGACAGACATGGTGGGGCTGGCCAACAGACTGCCAGACATCACCCAAGGAGCTGGGAGATGGATAACTGCCTTAGAAGAAGGCACTGCAGGGGTAACCTTGTCTTTAGGTGACATAAAAGCCTTGCTAATGCATGTCATGGGAAAACATGACACTGAAGAATTAGCAGGAAAGGTTGGACTAACACAAATGATGGGCACTAATCAACATGATGAAGTCCCCTTTAATTGCTATAGAAACTCCATGTGGGAAGGACTGAGAAGAAAGTACCCTGAGGTCTTGGATCCCTCTAAATTGGATGATGAGGAGTGGACACCTGAAGAGTGCCCAAAGAAGTTCCTGCACCGATTCCAGAAAAGATGGGCGGAGGAAACAGGAAATGCATGGAACCATTCTCCAGCAACTGAAATCCTGTTTAAAATAACTGTAAAAAAGGCTCTACCAGATGAGGTTCAGAAAGCCCTAGATGGAGTCGTGGGACTATCAAAAATGAATTGGGCTTTATACTCTGAGCATATTTGTCACCATCTTGAAATCTACAAGAAAGAAAAACAAAAAGAAGAAGATGCAGCAAAATCCCTGACGAAAAAATTGGTGCAGATGCAGTTGGGAGAGCTAACCAAAGTCAAGAAAGAAAAAACAAAGACCCAGGCACCAATGATGACCCCTGTTCCTTCTGAGTCGGCAAGCCTAGCCCCTACGACAAACACTGCTGCCACCATACAGGCACCTGTGGTAACAGCCACACAGAGCCCCCAAGGAGCAGCAGGGAGCACTGCTGCAGGAGAAGTCTCGGCACCAGTGGAGCATCACTATCACTACCATAGCACTGGCACACCCGGAAATGGACCCACCTACAGTCATGGGTGGAGAGGAGAGTCACGGAACTTTCAAGGTCAAAGAGGAGGGTGGCGAAGAGGATCTCACCAACCTTCATTTGGAAGCAGATTCCAAAACTCAGCTCCCAGGAACAGTCAAGCGGGACCGCCTATGGGACCAACACCCCCAATAGGGGATCAACCCTCTAATGAGTGTTGGAGCTGTGGACAACCTGGACATCGAATGAGAAATTGTCCGGCCCGACCTTGGGTTGGACCCTCTGCCTATTGGCAATAGGGAGGCCTAGAGAAGACAGAGGGGGAAACGGTGGCATTGGCTATTTCGATGATACCTAAGGAAGAGCCAACCGTCACTGTTAATATACAAAACAGAGATTTCCCTTTCATGGTGGATACAGGGGCAACATACTCTTGCATAGGGAAAATGGGCGCTCATCTCCCCCTCTCTGGGTCTGTAATTAAGACCATCGGCTTCTCTGGGAAGACTCAAATAATACCGTTTACACGCCCACTTCCTGTAACGATTGCAGGAAAAACAATTGAAGCACCCCTGTTATACTCACAAAATACACCTGTGAATTTGCTGGGAAGAGACATTTTATGTAAGCTACAAACCCAGATAGTGTGTACCCATCAAGGACTGCAAATACACTTTCCCGACGAAGCACTCGCCAACATTATGGTGCTTATGGACATGGAAAACAAGGTCCGACCTGTGCAACCCATGGTATACTGGCTGAAGTTACAACCAGAAAATTCAAATCTTCAACTGCAATGGGAAAAATGGAAGCCCTGGGCCGAACAACACTATGAAGCAGTATATACACCTAGTTTACCTTTACATGTCACCCTGATGTTCGATGCCAAACAAGAACAAACTGACTATGCATGCTGCTGGGATGCATTGATGAATCAACGGCTGTTTCACATAACCACCACAGAAATTTATTTAGGCCCCCAAGGGGCCGCAGCTTCTGTCAAGCTAACTTCAGCTGAACAACAATGGTATCAAGTGCCGAATGCCATGCCTCATGTGACCCTTTTAGTCTCAGAAAAGTACGAATCCCATGACCTAGGTCCAATGGTAAAGACAGCCTCAGAAGTTGAAGAATGGCAAAACATGGAAAGTCCACAAGTACATCTGTCAAAAGACCAGCAGTTTATACGAATTAATTTAAAAGTAAATGATGAGGCTATAGCTCAAAAAGTGGAGCTCAATCCTAGACCAGAGGGACAGATGGTGTTATCGGCCCAACAAGAGAAATTGTTAGAGCAAATACCACCAGTGGTGTGGTCCAAAAGCAAAACGGATGTAGGACTAGTAAAAACAGCCTTACCAGTAAAAATAAAAGTAAAACCGGGAGCAAAACTGCCTCACCAAAGGCAGTATCCATTAAAACCTCAGGCTATTGAAGGCATAAAACCAGTAATTAAGGGACTAATGGCAGCTGGAGTTCTAATAAAAACTGCAAGCCCATGCAATACTCCTATCTATCCTATCCCTAAAAACAATACCAAAGAGTATCGGCTGGTACATGATTTGCATCCTATCAATGCAATAATAGAAATGGATGCACCTATAGTACCTGATCCGCATACTATACTATCAAGCATCCCTGCTGGAGCAAAATGGTACACAGTAATAGATCTGTGTTCAGCCTATTTCAGTGTGCCTGTGCACCCAGACTCACAACATTTGTTTGCATTCACATTTCTGGGACAACAGCTAACGTATACACGGCTACCTCAGGGACTGAACCTGTCCCCAGCCATCTTTAACAAAGTCCTGGCTGAAGATTTACAACACCTTGACATACCCAGTACATTGGTGCAATATATGGATGATCTCCTTATTGCATCAGAGACTCAAGAACAGTGTGAAAAAGATTCATTAATTGTATTGCATGCATTGGCAGATGGAGGTCATAAAGTAAGTAAGGACAAATTGCAGTTCTGCAAACAACAAGTAGAATACTTGGGAAGACAGTTGTGTGGGACCACGCGATGTATAGCCCCAAGCCAAGTGGAGGCTATAATCAAGGCTCCCAAACCCCAAACAGTGGGACAGATGCTTTCATTCCTTGGGATGGCAGGGTACAGTCGGCCGTGGATTTGTGATTATGCTATAAAAACTGCACCTTTGCGTGCCATGATTAGAGCAGTGGGGCAAACAAGCAATGCAGCTCTCCTCGTCTGGACAGATGAGGCAACGGGAGCTTTTGAGGCCCTAAAAACAGACATGCAATCTGCTCCCGCGTTAGGTAACCCAGATTATGGGAAACCTTTCCATTTGTATGTTACTGAAAAAACTGGATATGCTTGTGCTGTACTAATGCAGGAAACAAATGAAGGAAAACAACCATTGGCCTATTATAGTACAAAGCTTGACAACATTGAAACAGGATTGCCACCATGCTATCAGGGTCTAGCAGCAGCTGCTTTTGCATTTCAAAAAGCATCATCCATAATCATGGGACATGCAGTAACGTTGTACACGTCGCATCAGTTACATGCCCTGCTAACCAGTCAACGTTTTGTCTTAACACAAGCTAGACGCACTGGATATGAAGTTGTGTTGTCCGCCCCAGAAATAACAATACAACGTTGTCACACGGTGAATCCCGCCACCAAATTGACCACACCGTTAGATGGTACTCCACATAACTGTGTGGCAGAGACAGAGAAATTTTTGAGAGCCAGAGAACATTTGTATAATCACGCCATAGATGCAGATCTAACCCTGTTCGTGGACGGCTCATGCTTTCGGGATGCCGCGGGATTGCATGCGGGTATGGGGATTGTTAAACTAAACACGGATGGCGAGACCTTTGAATTACTGGAGTCCCAAGGAATTGATCAGCCTTGTTCAGCCCAACTGGCAGAAATCAAAGCCTTAACTATGGCTTGCCAGATAGCTAAAGATCAACGTGTTAATATCTACACAGACTCAGCCTACGCTTATGGCGTATGTCATGTACATGCAAACATTTGGAAACAAAGGGGATTCCTGAGAGCAGATGGCACCCCTGTCACTCATGGAGAAGCGATTTCCCAACTGTTACAAGCTCTCCAATTACCGTCTGAGGTAGCCATCATTAAATGTGCAGGTCATCAAAAGAATAATAACATCATAGCTCAAGGTAACAACCTAGCAGATGACGCAGCGCACAAAGGAGCACAAGGAGAAAATATGTTTCCCCTGCTAACCATCCAAGATTGTGCCCCACTGGTTTCACTTGACGCACTGATAGTGGCTCAAAGTAGGGCCAGTGGAGAAGAAAAACGAATGTGGGTTAAACGAGGCGCTATTGAGACACGCAGTCAGGGGCCAGCGGACAAGCTGTGGCGCAGTAGTCATGGACATTTTGTGTTACCCACCAATTTATTACGACATGCAATCATTTGGGCCCACGGACCCGATCATTGTTCGCGAGTCCAAATTATGAACAAACTAAAAGCTGTCTGGTGGTCACCATATATGGCAGCAACAGTGGACCGTTTGTTGAATGAGTGTGAGGTATGTGCACAGTACAATGTCCGGAAATCATTCACAGCCCCTTTAGCCCACATTCCGGTCCCTGATGGGCCATTCAGACATCTTATGATGGATTTCATAGACATGGGAGCTGAAAATCGAGTTAAACGAATGAGATATGTTTTGGTAGTGATATGCAGATTCAGCCGATGGATTGAGGCAGTAGCCTCTGCAAATCAACACCATAAAACGGTAGCCAAATTCTTGTGCCGAGATGTCTTTCCAAGATTTGGCATTCCAGATACTATCTCATCTGACAACGGTAGGGCTTTTGTAGCCAAGGTTACACAAGAAACATTCAAACAATTGGGTATCAAACAGAAGTTTGGGTGTGTTTATCACCCTCAATCAAATGGGGCAGTGGAACGGGCTAATGGCATTTTAAAGAACAAACTAGCAAAAATCATAGCAGACAGCAGTGGCAAACTAACCTGGCTGGATGCGTTGCCGCTTGCTTTATTGTCAATGCGCTCACAAACTAACCGACTAACCCATTTGACACCATTTGAAGCTCTTACAGGTCGGCCGATGCCTATTCCATACCTGAGAGGACCCTACGAAGGACCATCGCTGGAGCAGCTACAAGACGAATTGCATAATTATCTGAGACAGTTAACCCAAATACACAAAACTATCTTTTTGCAGGTCAAAGGTGCTACAGAAGACAGAGAAGCAGAGATTCCACTCGAAAATCAGAGCATCCAGCCTGGTGATCTGGTTTACGTCAAGGTGTTCAAAAAGAAGTGGGACAGGCCCCGCCGAGAAGGTCCTTTCAAAGTTATTCTTGCCTCACGTACAGCAGTCAAAGTAGACGGTAAGGACACTTGGTTTCATTTAAACCACTGCTGTAGGGTTGGTGGCCCAGCGCCCCTGCGGCCTCGGCAAGCTCGTCTTGGCAGAGCCGCCGGGCCAAGGGGGGAAGCAGGAGAAGCCAGAGACCCTACAGCAGCACCGAGGGACGGCCACGCCTCCCTGCAGCCAGAAGAAGCACCGAGGGAAGGCCACGCCTCCCTGCAGCCAGGCGAACACTGGCCAAGGCGCTCACAGAGACTGATTGAACAAAGACGACGCACAGCTTCAGAGAGTAGTGGATCCCTGCCAGATAGAGCAGCGACAGACTCAGATGCAGACTCAGAAACAACTGGAGACGCAGGCCAACAGACAGACAGAAATACAGACCGACAGATAGACAGGCCACAGGAGACATCAGACTCGGACAGCAACTCAGTAGATTTACCGACAGAAGAACCGCAGGAAGTACAACCCAGACAAAGCACAGATACACCACACATCCCTAGTGACAGCTCATCTAGTGACGGCTCACTTAGTAGAACATCTAGTAGCACATCTCAACAGTCATCAGAGCAATGATTAAGGAATTATTCAAGGGATTGACAATACTACTGGTGGTCAGTATGGGAGAAAATAGACATCCAAAACATACAACGGACTGTGCCGTGGCCATGGCCGCAATAGCAGCTAAACAAGGCATTCTAAACACAGGAAAAACATATAATTTGGTATACATTAAATCAAAAGCCTACAAGAACATAGGAATACAGGGAAAGCTGGGGGATTACATATTAGGCGAAGCCATTAGCATCAAATGTGAAGAGGAGGGAACACTCAACATAGAGGTAATTTGTGATAAAAGAGGATGCAGGGAAACCAAGCAAGACGTAACTGTTACAGTACATGAAGCCACAAAATGGGTAAAAATCAAACCAAGGAAAAAGAGGACAATTAGAAGCCTAGAAACAAGCAGTCACTTAGGGAGATGGGATCCCAGTACAGACCTAGCCCGCACACAAGGGTTGAAGACCAATTTATTTTACCAATGGTTGAAATTTTCGGCTAGGCAGATCAGTGAAAAGCCTTGCATAGCCTGTCACCGGAAAGGTGTGATACCTCAGGCTAAACCCCTACCTGATATCAACAACTGTTATAGGAGCCCCCAACATAACTCAGACCAAGCAGAATGCTATACACAATGTGTTATGAAAATGGCAGTAGGTGATGAAAAATATGCTGCCGACAGTAAACTTTGTCCAGTGCCCCTAAGTACAGAAGGAACCGTTCCACCTATGATTAAAATAGAGAAAGGGATGATACACCCATTCTGTATAGCTAAAGGCTTAGTAGCACAATACATAAGCGATTGGCAGGTAGGGACGACCCAGCCAAAACACCACATACAGTGTATGCAAAAGCAGCAAGAATACAAACCGGCCAAAACAGCATGGAACATTACCGTCTGTCACACCCTGCCAGCAGCAGGCATACAGTGTGAACAAATAGTACCGGCCACAGGGGGGTCTGTAATTGGACTGAATCTCACCCATGCTTCATGGGTATCTACTCCAAATTTAGCTAAGGGAACAGTACCCTTAGCTGACATCTTTTGGATATGCGGACAAAAAAGGAAACTCCTGTCATCGCTGTCCCCGAATTGGAAAGGCCTTTGTGCTCCTGTGATGCTCACAGGAGCAATAACAGTAATTGAAATGCCGAATTCAATACAACCCATGCCACAGAAACTTCGTAAGAAAAGAGGAATAATGACGTTTAAAACAGACTACAACATCACAGTAAGAAACGGGATACCAGAAGGGATACCCCGACAGTTAGAAGCCATAGACAGTAGCAGAGTTAAAGCAGATGAAGATGCAGATAAATGGGGATGGGCATTGGCTCTGTTCGGGGTTACTCCAAAAATCCGTTCTAGGTTCCAGGAGGTGCAGTGGATTAATTACTTGTGGTATAATCAACAAAGATACCTGAACTGGACATTGGCAGCAGTAGGAGCCTTAACCGAACAACTGCACGCCACCTCGCTAATGACAATGCAAAATAGATTAGCTATTGAGATGATGATGGCTGATGAACAAGGAGTTTGTATTATGATCAAAGCCACCGAATGTTGCACAGCTATTCCCATGCGTACAGGGGAAGACGGAAATTTGACAGAGCTCTTAATCACACTTGAGGAGATGCAACAGGAACTGTTAAGTAACTCCATAGGAGGGAGAAATGAAACTGACGATTCTGGATACATTGTAGGGAATGGAATGAATATTGGCCCACTGTTTTCACTGTTTGGGACTCTAAGGAGAGGGTGGATATCATGGAAAGACTGGTTATACCAGATAGGTGTAATCTTGGCACTAACAGGGGTGGCGGTCTTGCTGGTAATATGTTGTGGTATTCCCTTGATAAAATTTCTGGTCAATAAATTGATTTCATCCACAGTAGGACAGCTCCCACTGCTAGCCATCCGAGCCCTAGAAGAAAGCACAAACGAAACAGACAGAGAACCAGAATATATGGAAATGGATGAAATACCAATTATCCTCCCCGACAGCCCCCAGCTCCCTAATATTGTGGCGTATACCCCAGATAGGGAGGACTGGGATGGACCGTGCTTGGTGATATTGTAGACGAGGAAGAAGACATGCACGCACATTTACATTCACACACATGCACCCACAAAAATGAGGGATAGGATAGACAATATCTGAAAGAATGATATGGAGCTGTAATAATGAACGTATATGTATATTACTAGGACACAGGAGTATGGCTGAGAGACCAGACTCCTCTGATCAGGGACCTATGCCTGATCTGCCTCTATCAAGTCTGATTGGACTCTCAGAACTGTTTGGAGAAGAGGATATACAGGAGGGATGGTCGAGACATGATTGGTCGCCACAGCCGCCTTCCATCCAGCAGCTAAACCAGTTGGCAATAGAAGGATCTTCATCATTCCAGCACCTGGCGATGACGGCTTCACAGAATCTGCCTGCAGCAAGAGTCGGCCCGAGGACTCCACCATCACCTGAAGGACCCTTTGGACTCAGGAACACACCCCTTCCGCAGATGCCATGGAGACAGTCACATGTGCCAGTGGCAACGATACCCTCCAGGGGAGGCAGCCAAGGTCGGCCATATGCAGCAACTGCCCGAGTGCATCCTAGACCCAATTCACTGCTAGGACCTGTCCCCAGCTTTCCACCCCCAAGGCAGGAGAGATATTCTGATCAGCCCAGTACCTCTGGAGGATGATCAGCAGGGGTAGACCTTAGCCGAACTCACCCACCAGGACAGAGGGGAGCTTTGTACAGGCTGCTAAATGCCCAGAGTGTCCCACCCACTTGCCTGTGCGACATCAACAATACTCCCCCCACACACGAAATGCCTTCCCCCTTGTACTTCCTGTCCCCTGGACTGCACAACCTTAATCTGGTCATGGTCACCCCACAGGACATGGCAATCTTGGTTCGAGAGCTTCGTCTTCCACAAGAGTCTGTTCCAAAAACCTTGGAGCAGCTCCTGCCCCTCACAAATCACATTCCCCATGAGCTATTTGAGGAAATCATGCCACAACTAAGTCAGACAGCTGCATACCTGTTCAGGATACACCGTGACAATGCCAACATCTCTTGTGCTCAGGAGGGCCTCCATACTCAACTGTGTGGTCTTCAGTCTAGTATGGACATGCTAGCCTGCATGATGGAGCATATGGAAAGGGAACAGCTAGGGCTGGCCACCACCACCCTGAATGTGTGCAAGAATTCTCTGGGGGCCCTGTACAACCTGGCCAAGCAGCACAAGGAGCTGGAAAGATCCATCAGAGAACTGCACGACTGTCTGAAAGCCAGAATTCCTGATCCTCCCCCCACTACCCCTGAAAGGCCAACCTCCCCATGTTCCCCAACTTCTCCCAAAACTTCAGATGCTGAGTAAATGCTGAGGAGCGCGGACTGACGTAATGGCACTGAACACGGACTATGATCTTGGTTCTTGAGTTTGAATTGCAGACTGGTTTCAGAAATCTGAGTGTAAATAAAAACAAAGAAGGATATATGTTAGTAACGAAGGTTGGGTAAATGTCTGTCCTTACCATCATCTGCGTAACACAGATAAAGCTAAATGCATACACATAGATATCACATTGCAAAGTTATAAAAAGGGGACCCTTACACGGCGTGTTTGTAGATTTAGTAGTAAAGATGCACCATAGGGACCCCTTTTTTCTTAAATTATAGCATGCCTCAAGAGACATGCATCGCCTAAATTTGGCGTCTGGCCAAAAAAGGGCATTAGAAAACAAGCTGAAAAAGAAGAAAAACAAAGTGGAGAATGTTGAGAAATGGCCTATAATGAAAACCATTATATGATTGACTAAGGCAAATGACTTAAGGACGGACATGAAGGGAAACCATTTATTGTGTTTATCATTTAACTAGACATAGCTGCGCTAACCTTAGAATAGTTTCTTGATTGGTTGACTAAATAGTGGTAACATAGGGGTTATTTGATGCATTTAAATAATAAATGTGTGACGCTTTAACAAAATAATATGTAGAACCAAGTATAATGGGTTGGAGCCTCTGGTTGAGTGAGTCAATAGATGCCAGAAGATGATTGGTTGCACTGATGTCAATGTAAAGCCTTTACTTTGCCATGATTAAGAAGTTGCTGTAACTTGTTTTATGTGGCCATTTTAAGTGCCTTGAATTACACCAAAACTCATTGTTTGAATGTCACCTGGCGTTGATATAATCCGGCTAATTGCTCACCTTGTGCCTTAGTATGTAGGTTCACCTGCACTGCAATATATTTACCGTGTGAAGTATCACTGATATTCATATCCGCACCAGAGTTATCAGTAAGTCGAGTGATGTGTTTTTCTTTTTTATTGCAATGCACAAATGAGGATGTCTTGTCAGTAAACAACCCAAGAGTATAGTTGATGTAATGGGACTCTTTCGAGTCCCAGAGGAGGGACTGTAGAAGAATTTTTAGGTCCATATTTGAACTGTGATGAACTATCAAGTGTCCTGATCCGAACTGTATGTCCTCTGGTTGAACTAGCAGGTGTTCAACCCAAAAAAGGGCTCTATTAGTCATTTAGTCTGTCAGGGGCTTTCCAAGGCCTTTTAGGTGCTTTCCCGCAGGCCGCGTGCAGGGGCCTCAGGCCAGCTGCACGTGTGGCTGAGGCCACGTGCGGAGGGGGCCTCAGGCCAGCTGCACCTGTGGCTGAAGGTCTTTTAAAAAAATCAGTTGTAAATCCTTCATGTTTTAATGGGAGCATTTGTCACATTGAAATAATGGCCTAACACCTGCTTAGGGTTCACTAGAGGACGCTTCCAATAGAAAACCATGTCTTGGGAATGAAATAAATAAAAAAGTCGAAGGAGGAGCGATGCCCGCGGGTCTCCAATAAATAGACGAGCGCGGTTGTCATATTCAGTCTCTCTAGAGGACTCAGTTTGTCTAAGCTTTGTGTCGAAGGCTTAAATAAACTTAAAAACTCTGTGCATTTTATCTTGCTTAAGGCTGAATTATTCTAAAGTGTTGTGTCATTTTCTAGCATATCACTTGCAATTAGTTTGTGTTATCTAAAAGACGACATCCTGAGAAGACTAAAGACGAGCCGCGACATCTGTTTGTGAAGTGATTTGGGATATATCTACGTCTATTTATGATGTGATTTGGGATATATCCACGTCTATTTATAATGTGATTTGGGACATACCCACGTCTATTTATGATGTGATTTGGGACACACCCATGTCTGTTTGTGATGTGATTTGGGATATGTCCATGTGTATTTGCAATGTGATTTGGGATATACCCACACCTATTTATAATGTGATTTTGGATATATCCACGTATATTTGTGATGTGATTTGGGATATGCCCACACCTATTTATCATGTGATTTGGGTTATATCCATGTATATTTATGATGTGATTTGGGATATATCCATACCTATTTGTGATGTGATTTGGGATATGCCCACACCTATTTATGATGTGATTTGGGATATGCCCACGTCTATTTATGATGTGATTTGGGATATATCCATGTCTATTTGTGTTGTGATTTGGGATATGTCCATGTCTATGTGTATTTGTGATGTGATTTAGGATATGTCCATGTGTATTTGTGATGTGGTTTGGGATATGTCCATGTGTATTTGTGATGTGGTTTGGGATATGTCCATGTCTATTTGTGATGTGATTTGGGATATGTCCATGTCTATTTGTGATTTTGTGTTGTGATTTGGGATATGTCCATATCCATTTGTGATTTTGTGATGTGGTTTGGGATATATCCATGTCTATTTGTGAAGTGATTTGGGATATGTCCATGTCTATTTGTGATGTGATTTGGGTTATGTCCATGCCTATTTGTGATATGATTTGGGATATGTCCATGTCTATTTGTGATGTGATTTGGGATATGTCCATGTCTATTTGTGATGTGATTTGGGTTATGTCCATGCCTATTTGTGATATGATTTGGAATATGTCCATGTCTATTTGTGATTTTGTGTTGTGATTTGGGATATGTCCATATCCATTTGTGATTTTGTGATGTGGTTTGGGATATATCCATGTCTACTTGTGAAGTGATTTGGGATATGTCCATGTCTATTTGTGATGTGATTTGGGTTATGTTCATGCCTATTTGTGATATGATTTGGGATATGTCCATGTCTATTTGTGATGTGATTTGGGTTATGTCCATGCCTATCTGTGATATGATTTGGGATATGTCCATGTCTATTTGTGATTTTGTGATGTGGTTTGGGATATGTCCATGTCTATGTGTATTTGTGATGTGATTTAGGATATGTCCATGTGTATTTTCAATATGATTTGGGATATGTCCATGTGTATTTGTGATGTGATATGGGTTATGTCCATGTGTATTTGTGATATGATTTGGGTTATGCCCATGTGTACGAGGTCTGTGAGAAAAGAAATGGACCTTTTTATTTTTTTCAAAAACTATATGGATTTGAATCACGTGTGATTACATCAGACAAGCTTGAACCCTTGTGCGCATGGGTGAGTTTTTTCACGCCTGTCGGTTGTGTCATTCACCTGTGGGCAGGCTTTGAGTGAGCACTGGTCCACCCCTCCCGTCGGAATTCCTTTGTCTGACAACTTGCTGAGAGACTGGCGCTTTGCTTTATCAAAATTTTTTCAGAAACTGTGAGGCAGATCCGAGTGGACACCATTCGAGAAATTCATACGGTTTTCTGTGAAAAGTTTAAGGGCTGATGAGAGATTATGGAGTGTTACTGTCGCTTTAAGGACTGCCCACAGAGCCGGACGGCGCACCATGCCCCGAGCCGCCGTCGTCAGCCTGTTTCGAGCTGAAAACTTCCAAATTTAAGCTCGGCGCGCCGTCCGGCTCCGTGGGCCGTCCTTAAAGCGACAGTAACACTCCATAATCTCTCATCAGCCCTTAAAAGCTCCAGGATGATCAAAGACAGTCTGGAGTTACCTGTAAGTGCTGTGACAGTTAGAAGACGCCTGTGTGAAGCTAATTTATTTGCAAGAATCCCCCGCAAAGTCCCTCTGTTAAATAAAAGACATGTGCAGAAGAGGTTACAATTTGCCAAAGAACACATCAACTGACCTAAAGAGAAATGGAGGAATATTTTGTGGACTGATGAGAGTAAAATTGTTCTTTTTGAGTCCAAGGGCCGCAGACAGTTTGTGAGATGACCCCCAAACTCTGAATTCCAGTCACAGTTCACAGTGAAGACAGTGAAGCATGGTGGTGCAAGCATCATGATATGGGCATGTTTCTCCTACTATGGTGTTGGGCCTACATATCGCATACCAGGTATCATGGATCAGTTTGGATATGTCAAAATACTTGAAGAGGTCATGTTGCCTTATGCTGAAGAGGACATGCCCTTGAAATGGGTGCTTCAACAAGACAATGACCCCAAGCACACTAGTAAACCAGCAAAATCTTGGTTCCAAAGCAACAAAATTAATGCCTCGCAGATGTGAAGAAATCATGAAAAACTGTCGTTATACAACTAAATACTAGTTTAGTGATTCACAGGATTGCTAAAAAAGCAGTTTGAACATAATAGTTTTGAGTTTGTAGCGTCAACAGCAGATGCTACTATTATTGTGAACACCCCCTTTTCTACTTTCTTTACTAATAGCCCAATTTCATAGCCTTAAGAGTGGGCATATCATGAATGCTTGGTCTTGTTGGATTTGTGAGAATCTACTGAATCTACTGGTACCTTGTTTCCCATGTAACAATAAGAAATATACTCAAAACCTGGATTAATCTTTTTAGTCACATAGCACTACTATTATTCTGAACACTACTGAACATCACACTGACAAAGTGAGGAACCTTGGGGTAATTTTTGATCCTACATTGTCCTTTGGCCTCCACATTAGAAATATTACGTCTGCTTTCTTCCACTTGTGAAATATAGCGAAGATTCGTCCCATCCTGTCTATGGCTGATGCTGAGACCCTGATACATGTGTTTATCTCTTCTATATTGGACTACTGCAATGTTCTATTTTATGGTTTACCGCAGTCCAGAAGTAGGGCTCTCTAATTGGTTCAAAATGCTGCAGCCAGACTTTTGACACGAAGCAGAAAGTTTGACCAGATTACACCCATTTTGGCATCCCTTCACTGGCTTCCTGTCCCAGTGAGATCAGATTTTAAGATTCGAGTACTAGTCATGGACTGGCACCTTGCTACCTAGCTGAACTAATTAAACCTTACGTACCAACCCGGGCTTTACAGGGTGCAGGACTACCTTGTGTCCCTAAGGTGAATAAGAAGTCTGCGGTTCATAGAGCTTTCTCTTATCGTGACCCTGTTCTGTGTAATGATCTCCCTACGTCAATAAAACAGTCTGTGGAGACTTTCAATCCAGCCTTAAGACACACTTGTTTTCCCTTTCATATGGCTGGCATACTGGCATAGTATAGTTCTACGCTTTTAACTTTTTAATTCATTTTATTAGGAAACAGAGAGTGCCGCGGGCTCAACTTTACCTAAATTCTGATCTTTTAGTGAAGCTTAGGGCTAGTGGCCGGCGATCACCTTAGTATTTCCTGTTTTTGTTGTTGTTTAATGCTGACAAATTATACTGTATTTTTTTGTCTTTCTGATGCCTGATTCTGTTTTTTCTCTCTGTTTAAGGTGCAGCTCCATCCAGAGATGGGTGTGGTATTGGTGCTGGAGACCCTCCTGTCCTGTGCACCAACAGCATTTCCTGTATATTCGTTTTGTGAATTGTTCTGTAATTTATGTCAGTAGCATGGCTCAAGCAGAGGGTCACCCCTTTGACTCTGGTCTGCTTGAGGTTTCTCCCTCAGAGGGAGTTTTTCCTTACCACTGCTGTTCTGGGGGTTAGTAAGGTTAGACCTTACTTGTGTGAAGCGCCTTGAGGCAACTCTGTTGTGATGTTGCGCTATATAAATGAAAATAAATTGAAATTGAAATTTAAGTGATTTTGGATGTATCCACATCTGTTTGTGATGTGCTTTGGGGTATGTCCATGTCTTGGTGTGATGTGATTTAGGATAGATCCATGTCTGTTTGCAATGCTGTGTCATGCCTAATCTGCTCAATACTGGCTGTAATTCTCACAGTTGTTGAGCCTCTTATTAAATAATTTTAACTTACTTGATAAATGGATGATTCTGTAGAATTATAACAGCAAAGTTATTTAAAGCATTTTAATTGTGGGATAACCAGGTGCATGGACTCAGGTGTGTTCGCACCTTCAGATGGGTCCAGTCTGCGAGCTCGACGGCCATGTTTGGAATTGTTGTGTACGAACATGTTGTCGGAGACAGCGAGAACATGGCCGTCCACATTCACAGTTGTTGATACCACCACCTATGAACAAATAGAAAACTTTATTTCAAACATGCAACTAAATAAAAGTTTTATTTATACAGTGTAGATGAGGAAATGTTAAGTCTTACAAAAAATAAAAAGATTGAATCTATACCAAACCAGATTTTATCTGGTTTTGTTTTAAACTTGGTTCCTGAATCATTCAATGTGACTACATGATCTCTTTGGTGGATGTAACAAAAAGCTAAATTATCTTAAGGATGTGAGAGGATATACTTTTGAAAACTTTTTTTTTGCCTAACTCCCTCTGTGATGTCATAGAGTGTTTGTGGATGGACCTCAGCTGGTATCGTGTTGAGGTTTCCACTGTTGAGGTAACTAGAAGCACATCCTTCACTCTGCTGTCGCTATGGCAGCAGACTGGTGCGACACGAGTGAACTCGACAGCTTACCCAGTGATGGCTTAAGAAGACCTAACCGGCTGTCAATCAAACCAGCCTTTTTTCTCATCCTCTTCTTGTCTTTATATTTCTTTTTTAAAAACTGAGGCAATATTTATTGAGTAAAAACACATCCAAAATGTGTCTGACAATCTCAGCTCACAGCAGTAAACCATGAAGGGACCAAGTTGTAATTATATGCCCTTGTCACTGGGTGGCGCTATAGTATTCTCCTTTAAACTGTCCATTTGTCCAAAGTGAAGTTAAAAGCTGACATTATCTTCTTTTCTTTCCACTTAGTTGTGAGTTTAGGTTCAAGTCATCCGTCAGCAAATCAGAATCAGAAATACTTTATTAATTTCCGTGGGAAATTAGTTCAGTGTCACGACTATTAACATTTTTTATCAGCTGTTTATAAATCTGTTGCATGACCAACATGAATGTCACTGCCGTAAACATGAACAAAATATTTGATAGATTTGGTAATTTTTTTTAATATCTGGAATACAAATGTTTAAAAATTTTGCCGACCTGTTTCAAAGATTACATGTTGGCTGCGGCACTGGCCTGATATAATTTTAAAAACCTGAAAGAAAGAAAATGTGAACCAGACAAACAAACAGCTTCTTACTGACCTCATATTATATCTGCAAAGCAATAAGCCTCAGGCTCTCCTGCTGCAATGCATGATGGGGACAGCAGGTCCTATGAAGGCACATCCTGCCCTTTAGGGAAATGAATTCATCATTCTGTATGTTTTACCTGGAACCTCCTCATGTCTCGTGGGTTTCCAGCATTCTTCAGACAGTTCTGGTTACACTTCAGAAAGAACTTCAAGAAGAACCTATGGACATCAATGGGTCAGTCAAGTAAAATTTAAAATTCAGCTAGTGTTTAAAAAGCCATTTTCAACTGATTATAAAAGGAAGAAAACAGAGAAAGTATAGTTCTTTGGCTTTGAATTTTCAAAAGCTCATAACAGTACATTTTTTAAATTCAAACATAACATTTTTGTGAAGTAATGGCAACACCAGAAGGTTTAAAGGTTAGCTTTCTGAAACCTGACCACCGGTGTTCCCCAAAGTGGTATTCTGGGTCTCCTATTGTTTCTGATTATTATCAGTGATGTTGTTGTAGCTAAAGTAGACAATAATGTATTTTTGTACTTATTGCTCTACTTAATTAGTTTGAGCATTCAGTAAAATCAGCTTTTTCAGTTTTTTTTTTTTTTTTTTTTTACAAATTTGTTACTTTGTAAAGCTGGCAGGATGCTACACAATGATACTTTAAATATGGCCGCATATAACGATGCAGCATATCACAGAAGAACCACGAATGCATTACGATGACTGTTCACTTTACCTTGTTACTCTGTACTTTACTTCACTTTACTTCTTTACTCTGTACTTTACTTCTGACCCCAGACCATATACAGTGAGTGGAACCTCGGTTTAAGAACAACTCTGTTTAAGAACAACTTGGATTAAGAACATATTTTTTGACAGAAAAATGCATCACTTTTCAAAGTCTTTGTTCACAAACACCTCCGCTGCAGTAGGTGGCAGTAATGCACTGTGTTGGGTTTCAAGCCACCAATAAACTCAAAAGAACAAGAAGAAGCAAGAAAGTCTGTCTTTCAATGTTTATTAAATCATATTTTTGGGGACTGTGCAGTGGTTCTCCTCATGGTTTACTTTGTTGTGGACATTAAAAGTTATGAGCTACACATTTTTCCAGTAACCATGCAGTAAGTGGAGCTAACGGGTGAAGCTACCGACAGCTTAAAGTGTGAATACTGTTAGCATACAACATTAGAAATGACCAGAGTTACACTGCAACAGAGGTATCTGATCCGTTAAGACGTTCAGTTATTATGGTCTCTTCTGTACAGGTAAGGTGAAATTAAATTATCTGTTTTATTATAATTACAGTATTTTGTATAATATACTGTGCTTATTCTTTGTATTTTGTCTGCATTTTATGCATGAAATGCTATTAAAAAGGTAAAAACACACTGTTCTTTTTGGGGCCAGGAACCGATTAATCTATTTTACATTGTTTCTTATGGGAAAACTGGTTTCACTTTAAGAAAAACTCAGTTTAAGAACAACATTTAGGAACCAATTAAGTTCTAAAACCCAGGTTCCACGGTATATACTGGACAGCCCTCCATGACATCCCCCAGAGGTTTTTTTGAAGAGCCGGTTTGAAGTTCAAATGCTGAGATTTCAATTGTCACCATCTTGGCAGTGCCTAACTCCACCTAAAGCCGTGGTCACAACCCGCCGTACTTGCACGTGCGTGCAGTCTACTTGCAAAAACATGGGCTAAATTTGGAGATCCGTACGTCGTAAGTAGTGCCTCAGTACGAATTTAGGAACACGCAGACATGCCGTAGAGGTTTTAGTGCATGCAGAACTTTCGCTGCGGTCAGGCTGCGGATTCACCAGCACTGCAGATGATGCACGTTGTGAGTACTGCCTCAGTACGGATTCAAAGCAGCACATTTTCATTCAATTACTATTGAATTAACCAAATCCGTACGGAGGCAGTAGGCTACTCACCACATACTATGGAATTAAATTGTAGGTATCAGATCTTGAAGATTGTGATACACATATATAAATTAGAATTAAGTTGAAATTTAAAAAGCTGGTAATCAAGTGTGTAGTGAATATATTCCTCTATCAGTGTTTCACACCTTGTGTGACTTTTCAGTAATAGGCTGGACATGCTTATGCATCGCCGATGCCGAAAAACACCTGCCGCTCTGGTCCTGCTCCTAACACACACATCAAAAGAAAAGCCGACCCCACACACACACACACACATGCTGTTTTATTGTCAACTCTCTTTATCGTTACACTCCTAGAGACGTGCGTTGAACGTACTCCCTCCCTCCTCTTGCTACTACCTCCGTACGGTTTCACAAAAACATAGTGGCCGTGGCATCCGCAGAAAACATACGGCGAAAAAAACACACGGTGGGTTGTGACCGGGGCTTTACTCTTGGCCAGCCCACAAATACGTAAAGAGGTGGAGTTTGGACAACATCAGGGTTCCCTGAGCAGGGCAAATGACACCCAAACATGCCCTGCCTCAGTGTTATCAAGTGAGCTAAACCTAACAGGCAAAATCAACTGAATCCAGATGATTGATTAACACAGATTTTTGTGGACTGAGCGATCTTCTAATGGGTGGTTCATGTGCGTGTATTAGAAAGTACGACTGGCATATTGCTTCTGCAGCTGTTGTACTATCAGTGTAGCTAACATCACCAAGCTATTGACACCAGCTAATTAATGCTAGCAAATAAATAATAGTAAAAAATTTCACTCTGTAGAAATACTGCGGCACTGACCTCTTGAACACACATTTGCATGCTCAAAGTTGTGTGATACCAACCATCTGTGGGATTTACGTGATTTAAGCGGACTCCTGTGTATCTAATCGAGATACATGCATTCCTTCCGATCCTGCCATGACATGCATTCCTATCGTATCATTAAATAGTGTGCAGCTGGCATAAAAGGTTGGTGAAATAAGAGCAGCAGGCTGATTCAACACTAACTGTCCCATGCTGAGGGACACAACAGTTCCATGTGTCTCTCCGTTGAAGCTCCACTCTGACAATCTTTCCTTCACTTTGGAGAAATGCCTTGATTCTGCCAGTGTTTGATTGTCAGATGATTTGTTGGCAGGTGCCAGTCACAACAGGTGCAACTTTGATTTGTCAGTAATTTAAAGAGCGGTGCATGTCTGTAGAATCACACAGGTTTCCATGGTAATGGGTTACAACAGACACACAAGGACAAAAAAGACAAAAATGTCTGTCAGGCATGATTTTGGTCTCAGAGGGTCTCTACAATATTGATTACCCAGCATTCTTTGCTGCTCGTTTCTAATGAGCCCACAGAAGGACAAAGTGCTGACACACAAACACACACACAGAGAGAGAGAGAGAGAGCGAGCGACAGTAAAAGAGAGAAACAGATGGTTTTGGAGACAGAAGCTCATTTAAAACTGATTTATGATCCAAACGCTGCATTCTGGAACATTTTTGGAAAGTTTGACCTTTGACCTTGACATCAAATAAATTAAGTTACTGTAAAACAACACTTTAGCCTTCGTTTAGGTGTTTTAGCTCCATTAAATGCATAAAGCCACAAATTGCATTTGTTTTTTAAAGGTCTAGCTGTGCCACATGCGGTGTATAACCAGTACATTCTGAGTGCCAGTCCCAAGCCTGAAGTGTAGAAGCCAGAAGGGCATCTGGGATAAATTTTCCCAAACCAAACATGCAGATTATAAATCAAATTTCAATCCTGGGCCAGTACAAGCCCTGGTTAACAGCCACTGGTGCTGTTGTCCAACAGGCTGCCAGTGGAAACTGAGTGAAGAAGAAGAGGTGGAGACCATGTCTGGAGGCAGTGGGAGAGGATGAAAGTGAGAGTGTGAAAGTAAGAGTTGACAGTGTGACTGGTTATGGGAAATATGATGGAGAGAAGAAAGGTAAATTTACTGAGTGTACCAAATGGAAGGGAAGTGATGCAAGGAGCTTTGGAGTTGGGTTCAGACTGTTGTGTTATGGTGTGGATGGGAAGAGAAATGATGTTGGAGTTATTCTAAAAGAAGAGTATGTTAACTCACTCGATGCCATTGACTCTAAAACGCGTCTTTTCCGATAGTAACGCCCCGTGCCAAAGACGTATCATCGAGCCAATGTCTTTTCTTCTCTTTTCTTTTCTTGTGGTATGTTTGTTGTTGACATGGACATAGAACTCAATTTCCTATGGGTCTTGAAAAAACACTCAAATGCTGAAGAAATCCCGGCACTGGGATGTTCTGAACTTTGAAAATGGCTGGCACTCAATGAGTTAAGAGTGTGTTGGATGTTAAGTGAATGTCTGATGGTGATGAGTGTGAAGTTGGAAATTGAAGGAGTGATGATGAATATCATCAGTGCATATGCCCTACAGGTAGGTTGTGAGATGAAGGAGAAAGAAGGTTTCTGGAGTGAGTTAGATGAGGTGGTGGAGAGTGTGCCCAAGCATGAAAGAGTGGTGATAGGAGCGGACTTCAATGGGAACAGAGGTGATGAGGAAGTCATGAGTAGATATGGTGTCACGCACAGGAATGTGGAAGAACAGATGAAGGTAGATTTTGCAAAAAAAGATGGAAATGGCTGTCATGAATACCTCCTTTAAGAAAAGGGAGGAGCACAGGGTGACAGAGTGGAGGAAGGTGCACACAGGTGGACTACATTCTTTGTGGGAGATGCAACCAAAAACAAATTAGAGACTGTAAGGTGGTGGCAGGAGAGAGTGACGCTGGACAGCATCAGATGGTGGTTTGTAGGATGACCTTTGAAGTGAAGAAGAAGAAGCGCGTGAGAGCTCAACAAAGGGTCAGATGGTGGAAGCTGAAGGAAGAAGACTGTCATGTGAAATTCATATAGCAGGTGAGAGAGGCACTGAATGGAGGCGAAGGGATTTTGGACAACAGGAAAACAACTGCAGATGTGGTAAAGGAGACAGCTGGGTGTGACATCTGGACAGAGGAAGAAGGACAAGAAGACTTGGTGATGGAACGAAGATGTTAAGTAGAAAAAACGTTGGTGAAAAAGAACTGGGACACTCAGAGAGATGAGTGCAAGGAGATGCAGCATGAGATGTTAATTACTGTTTTTGTTCATTTTATTCCATTTTTATTTAATTTTATTGCAAATCCTGATACACACACATGTAAACTGCTGCTGCTCCTGTTTTACTGATCATGTTTCTGAGGGAAATATTATAAAAGTTAGGTGAAGTGCAAACCTAAAACACAGGAAATGGTCTCTCTCTCTCTCTCTCTCTCTCTCTCTCTCTCTCTCTCTCTCTCTCTCTCTCTCTCTCTGACACACACACGCACACACAGACACACACAGGGTGACAGAGTTAATCTGCTCTATGATGTAGAAAATGTTGCAGCGTGAAAACGAATCACAGTAATGTACTTCCACAGTGTGATTTACAGCTCTCTCTCTCTCACACACATACATACACACACAGACACACAAACTACCCTCTCTTCAGTGGATATATGATGTATGAACTTATAAAGATAGACTGCATATATCATTTGGAGTAAAAAATAAATAAATAAATTCAGTCTTGCTGGAAGAGAACACGTGGGACTTTACAATGAAAATGTTTAAGTGCTGTTTCAATATTTATTGAAGATGTTTCATTGTATTGATGAAACATGAATAATTACTGATTGTTAAATTTAATCTCTAAACAAAGCAAATACAACCCCTGGCAAAAATTATGGAATCACCGGCCTCGGAGGATGTTCATTCAGTTGTTTAATTTTGTAGAAAAAAAGCAGATCACAGACATGACACAAAACTAAAGTCATTTCAAATGGCAACTTTCTGGCTTTAAGAAACACTATAAGAAATCAAGAAAAAAAGATTGTGGCAGTCAGTAACGGTTACTTTTTTAGACCAAGCAGAGGAAAAAAAATATGGAATCACTCAATTCTGAGGAAAAAATTATGGAATCACCCTGTAAATTTTCATCCCCAAAACTAACACCTGCATCATATCAGATCTGCTCGTTAGTCTGCATCTAAAAAGGAGTGAACACACCTTGGAGAGCTGTTGCACCAAGTGGACTGACATGAATCATGGCTCCAACTGTAAATTTTCATCCCCCAAATTAACACCTGCATCAAATCAGATCTGCTCATTGACATTGACCCTATGCTATGACATTGACCCTATGTGTCTTTTTGCAAGGAATGTTTTTTTCAGTTTTTGCTCTATGGCAAGATGCATTATCATCTTGAAGCTACCTTGGTCCACACCGACTACAGGGGCCTGGCTAGCTGTAGAATCTTCCACGGTGCGGAGCCGAGTCTCCAATTCGCCCAGCCTGGCCTCCAAAGCTACGAATAAGCTACACTTATTACAAGTACCATTACTGCTAAAGGAGGCCGAGGAATAACTAAACATTTCACACCCAGAGCAGAAAAGTGCGGGAGAGACAGGAGAAGCCACCATGCTAAACCGGCTAAGAGCTAGTAGCTGCGCTAAGCTAGCGGATTCCTAAAAACACACAAAGTGAATAATGTGTAAATAATTTAGAGGTGATTCAGCAGAGGGAGTGCTTTAGTTAAGGCACGTGAAGATTACACTGTGAAGCAAATCGTTATCTAGGTAACTAGATCAATCTAACTGCGCAGATTAAACAGCTAACAGATACAGCAAAACACAGCTGTGCTCCGGAACAGGAAGTGATACAATACCGCAGTGAGAGCCAACCACCAGTAGAGGCAAGCAAGATTACTTCACGAATTCCAATGATGGCTACGCAGAGTAGAGAGCTCAGTGGGATTAGTGCACAGGTGTGCCTTAGACTGCCCACAATAAAAGGCCACTCTGAAAGGTGCAGTTTTATCACACAGCACAATGCCACAGATGTTGCAAGATTTGAGGGAGCGTGCAATTGGCATGCTGACAGCAGGAATGTCAACCAGAGCTGTTGCTCGTGTATTGAATGTTCATTTCTCTACCATAAGCCGTCTCCAAAGGCATTTCAGAGAATTTGGCAGTACATCCAACCAGCCTCACAACCACAGACCACGTGTAACCACACCAGCCCAGGACCTCCACATCCAGCATGTTCACCTCCAAGATCGTCTGAGACCAGCCACTCGGACAGCTGCTGAAACAATCGGTTTGCATAACCAAAAAATTTCTGCACAAACTGTCAGAAACCATCTCAGGGAAGCTCATCTGCATGGTCGTCGTCCTCATCGGGGTCTCGACCTGACTCCAGTTCGTCGTCGTAACCGACTTGAGTGGGCAAATGCTCACATTCGCTGGCGTTTGGCACGTTGGAGAGGTGTTCTCTTCACGGATGAATCCCGGTTCACACTGTCCAGGGCAGATGGCAGACAGCGTGTGTGGCGTCGTGTGGGTGAGCGGTTTTCTGATGTCAATGTTGTGGATCGAGTGGCCCATGGTGGCGGTGGGGCTATGGTATGGGCAGGCATCTGTTATGGACGAAGAACACAGGTGCATTTTATTGATGGCATTTTGAATGCACAGAGATACCGTGACGAGATCCTGAGGCCCATTGTTGTGCCATACATCCAAGAACATCACCTCATGTTGCAGCAGGATAATGCACGGCCCCATGTTGCAAGGATCTGTACACAATTCTTGGAAGCTGAAAATGTCCCAGTTCTTGCATGGCCGGCATACTCACCGCACATGTCACCCATTGAGCATGTTTGGGATGCTCTGGACCGGCGTATACGACAGCGTGTACCAGTTCCTGCCAATATCCAGCAACTTCGCACAGCCATTGAAGAGGAGTGGACAAACATTCCACAGGCCACAATTGACAACCTGATCAACTCTATGGGAAGGAGATGTGTTGCACTGCATGAGGCAAATGGTGGTCACACCAGATACTGACTGGTATCCCCCCCCCCCAATAAAACAAAGCTGCACCTTTCAGAGTGGCCTTTTATTGTGGACAGTCTAAGGCACACCTGTGCACTAATCATGGTGTCTAATCAGCATCTTGATATGGCACACCTGTGACGTGGGATGGATTATCTCAGCAAAGGAGAAGTGCTCACTATCACAGATTTAGACTGGTTTGTGAACAATATTTGAGGGAAATGGTGATATTGTGTATGTGGAAAAAGTTTTAGATCTTTGAGTTCATCTCATACAAAATGGGAGCAAAACCAAAAGTGTTGCATTTATATTTTTGTTGAGTGTATGTTCATTCCTAATCCTGTCCATTCTCGTTACTCCCACAGAGAATCGCAGCATCTTCAGCTTTGCCACCTCCAACTATGCCTCCTGTCTTTTTGTTAGCACCACCGTCTCTAAGCCGTACAACATAGCTGGTCTCACTGTCTTGTAGCTTGTCTCACTACTGTCTTGTAGACTTTCCCCACTCTTGCCCTTCACTCTTGCAGATATCCTTCTGTTACAAATAATTTCTGCCACCTTTGTCCACCCACTCCACCCTGCCTGCATCGTCTTCACCTCCCTATCACACTCTCCATTACTTTGGATAGTTGACTCCAAGCATTTAACCTCATCTACCTTAACCACCTCTACTCCTTGTAACCACACTATTCCACTGTCCTCCCCCTCATGGCATTGCATCAAGAACAGTCACTCATCATCATCATCATCATCATCATCAAAAACAGTTGTTCATCATTCATCAATAGCTGATATAATCACATGGACAAGGGATTACTTTGGGAAACCATTGTCAAGCACTACAATACTTAAAACTTTACTCCACAAAATAGCAGTATTATGTGGTTAGCCTTGTCCAAAAGAAGCATCAACTTCTTTGGGCTCTGAGGCATCTGGGTTGGAACATCACATGGTGGAAATGTGTACTGTGGTCAGACAAATCAGTATTCCAGTTTTTTTTTTTTTGTTTTTTTGTTTTTTTTTGCTGGATCAAAGTTGAAAAGGACCGTTCAGTCTGTTATCAGCATGATGTCCAAAAAGCCAGGGTCTGTCATGGTCTGGGGTTCTGTCAGTACCCTTGGCAAAGCTAATTTCCACTTCTGTGATGGCAATATTAATGCAGAAAGGTACACTGAGATTTGAGAGCGACATATGCTGTCTTCAAGATGACATCTTTTCCAGGCATGTCCATAGATTTTCCGCAAGAAAATGCAAACCATGTTCTACAAACGTTACAAAGATGTAGCTCCAGAACAAGAGGGTACAGGTGCTGGAGTGGCCTGCCTGCAGTCCTGATGTATCCCCAATAGAGAATGTGTGGAGAATTTTGAAGCAAATAATGCAAAAATGGCAACCCCCAACTGTTGCACACTTGCAGATGTGTTTAAGTGTTGTGAGAAGGAATGGCAACATCACAAAGTTCTAAATGCTTTAATGTCCCAACTTTTTTTTGGAATGTGTTGCAGGTCTTAAATGCAGGAATGGATGAATATTGTTAAATAAGTTGATCAGAAAAAAAATCATGAAATATCTTGAGTTAATACTGTCTGCAATTTTAAAAAAAAGTCAGTGTCAGAATTACTGCATTGTTCTTTTGTATTTAGTTTTTTTCATTTGCTTTTTATCATCCAATCCCAATGTCTTCTGATTTGGGGATTGTATTTGAGGTAAATTTGAGCTGAATTATGCAAAACTGTTAACCCGATTTTCTTGAAATTTGGTGAAACAGTATGGGCCAAGAAAGAAAATATGTTTTGGTAGCAGATCCAATTCAAGGGCCAGATCCAGGATTGTCTTTCCTTAACCTGGCTTGATTTTTCAACATTCTTGTGAATTTCTTTGGCCTATATCCCATTTCACTGTTTGAATAAAATTGGTCCAGTTGTTTTTGCATAAACCTGCTCATAGATAAATAGCACCAAAAGGGAGGTGGCGGTGTAACAGCTTGCACGTTGGACTGGGACGCCAGCGACTCGGGTTTGCTTCCCGATGGCAACCACGCTCCCGACTGGCACTCTTAATGTCAGTGTTTGGGGGAGGAGTGACACGTGCTGTGGGCCCTTCTGGAAACAAGTCGTAGACTTTCGTTGGCTACCCACGTTATATAAGAAACTCTTCTTCTTCTTCTTCTCCCAAAAGCATTACAGTAACTCCTTGGTGGAAGTAACAATATAGTTAGTTTTTGGTTCAAAGAGATGTTAAATATGTTTTAACCAGATATGAAGTGATTAGACCTGGATAAGGAAGATGTCAAATAATTTGTTCTTTTTAACTGTACAAGGATACATGAGTTTAAAGTATTTATATACCAGTCTATTCTCTCAAATACACACACACATGCACACACTTTGTTTGAATTCACTGGCCCTGATAATAAAAAACCTTCAGTATATTCTGCTCCATTACTCCTCAGTTTCTCACTCTCTCTCTGTGCCCCCCCTCCCAGTCCCCCCTAATTCTCTGTAATTCACACCTGGCTGAGCTCCATGTTTAATTCACACTATGTTCATCGTTTGATTAGCATGGTGAATCCGTTCTCACCTCTGACCTCTGCTGTAATTGGACATTAGAGGAGATGTAGGGCACCAATGAGTCTTCAGTATGCTCCTCCCCAAGTTCTTTTCATGTTCTCTGACTCTGTCCTTGGGATCTTCTCTAGTGAGTGTCTGTTAAATGTTCATTCTCAACATCTGTGCTGTGGTGAAAAGTTGTCTGACCGTGTCTCAAAGTCTCCCTGCCAACAACAATTCAGCACCACGGCCAGAGGCACGTCAAGTCTTGGAGCGTGCCACGGTGTAGTGTGTCACTGCATCCACAACACCACAGAACTGCCTTGGGTCCTAGATGGCAACTATGGAAGCATATTGCATTCAGTGGATTAAAAAAAAAAACTGACCACTATCTGCTGCAGCCTGGTGAAGCATGGGTGTGTCCTTGGCCTTCTACAACCACAGTGGTCCTCAGCACTCAGGCTCCTCTGTGCTGGATGATGCACAGAGAACCTCACCACATGGCCAAAATGTCAACACTGAAGCTCCCCCACAATACCAGTGATACACCTCACGGGAGGACATTGGGTTGGACCCTCTGTCTGCCTATAAGACTTCAGTACCGTGGACCAAAAAGGTCATTTACTTTGCACCAACTGACACAAAGTCTTTAAGAATGTAAGGGAAATGAGCTGGCATCATATTTAAACATTTATAGCTTAAGCAATGATGATACAAATACTTAAATATTTATGTAAACAGCACTCAACGTGCTCCACTTGGGGATTAAGGTCCTTGCTAAAGGAGACCTTAGTAAGTGCCTCTGTTACAAGGAATCAAGCCAGGGATTATTTGGTCACAAGCCTGCTGCTCTAACCTCCAGGCTGCCACATCCTCTTGTTGCTAAATTTATTAACACTAATTGTAGAAAAAAAATGAATTTACTAAACAAGTTTAAAAAATGGCTATCTTTGATTTTTGCATCATAATACTGTACATAAATAAATATGACTTCTGCCTCTTATCCGATTATTTGAAGAACAAACAAGAAACTCAAACGAATCTCATATCTGTTTAAAGCTTGGAATGTTCTCGATCAGGCAGTGTCATTACTGTTTCATATTTCCACACACTTACACCAATGCCAGATACGTTTTTACGTTCTGTAGTTGAAGAAATGGGGTGTCTTCTCTCTGCATCTGCGACACACAGCTGTTTGTACCTCCCTGTCTTTAGTGTAATGGGGTCCCTTTAAGTGTTTTTCAGCTCAGGAAAAAGGAAAAAGGTGGAGGACATAAGAGCTGGACTGGACGACGGGTGAGATTTGAACCGCTGCAATGCATCCTGTGTGTTTGTTCACTCTTGTGTGAACAAGCTTTGTGGTGCTGCAGAATTGTATCTTTTCCAGGACAAACCCACTTTTACAAAGTGTCCATATAGCGATTAGAGTTGACAGTGTTGCCATGTTCCAAGAATTCTTTGAGGACTATGCCATTACACCTGGACTTGATGTGGCTGTTATGGTCATGCAGACGTGACGTGCCTGGATTTTCACCCTTCAAACTCCTCCCACCTCCTGACTGTACTGACACCCACACAGGCATCACCATAGAAACACTCACTCGATGAATGACCACAGACAACCATCCACTGTGACAAACTCAAAAACAGCACGTTGTTTCAAACGCACGTCCATGTACATCGCCATTTTGTACCGACTACTGTGCTCATGTGTTAAGTGGAGAACGATTGTGCACATCCATGAAATTATAGGAAAAACCATTTGGTGAAGCAACAGCCAATAAATAAAGGATTATTCTTGAACCAGTTTCATTGCCATATTTTTCTTGTTATTTTAAGAATCACGTTGGCGGCAGAACTTTTCAGCTGACCCTTGGAAACAAAGAAATTAAGAAAGAAAGAAAAAAGAAGCCCGCATGTTGGTGTGGCTGAAGAGAAGTTGATGGTACCATCAACTCAGTCAAATCCTCTGCTGGTCTGCTGTCAACTTAATGTAAAAGACCTCACCCTCAATGTGAAAGACTTCAAAATTTAAACCTCTGCAAGATGTTGCTTCAGTAGGAAGTAAGGAAGCTACCTTTCAGCCCAGAGGCTATTCATTCTGTTCTGGAGAAGCTCAACTTTCTGCTTATGTCTAAATTTGCAGTTTTCCTGAGAAATGGCAAGTATACATACTCCATCTTCAACCGCTTATCTGAGATTGGGTCACTGGGATGGCAATTATAAAAGGCCATAAATATGATTGACATGGGAGTCGACCCAACCCAATGCTGGTCACATTTAAGGTGAAAGCAAAAGGCCCAGTGACACGGCACTAACGAAGGACAATGAAGCCCAAACGAAACAAGAAATCTGGGCTTTTGTTGACCTTCAGAAGCATCGTTTTACCTTTGTTCAGCTTTGTTCCTGCAGCTGGTGATTTGTCAGAATTTTTAAAGTGTTGAAAAATGTGAACAAATACCGCCGACATGCTCAATTTGTCCATATTTCGTTTTGCATTCATTCTTGACTGTTTTGTTTCATTTGCTTAGTTTTTGTAACGTTAGCGTTTCATTTTAACTTTTGTCCAACTTCGTCCAACCTCCAAAGTCCAACGTATTGAACGAAGGTTGACAAACGCAATGATATCTGAACGGAACAATAACTAAAGCTTTGGCGAGCTGAACGACACAACCTTGTATCGCTAGTGAATCTTTCATTTATGGGATGGGAAAGCAACATTTCCATACAGAAACAATAGCGTTAAGAATGTTTTATCAACTACTTTAACTATCTACGCACGTTTCAACTGTTTGTGGCTGGGTTTGCCTGCATGCACTTGCGCCTGTGTGTCTTCTGGAGTATAGCCTTCATCTGACACTCGGGGGGGACAGTTCCCCATGGCTGATACCATGAAGCCAGAGACAGTTTGGTTTTATACCCGCTTTAGGTCATGTGATCGTGGATGGTTCATGTTGATTTCCTTAACGCGTCAAGGTCAACATTCACTTCGTTTTTCTTTCGTTAGTTTTGGTTTTGTTTCATTTTCTGTTTGATTTTGCTTGATTCACACACCTTTCAGTGATGGGACAGATGCAGGATCTTTCGTCCACCTTTTGCCGACGATCTTTGATTTTTTTTTTTTTTTTTTTTTTTTTTTTTTTTTACTTTTCATCCTTCCTCCAACTATTGCTGGTTGCCATGTGACCAGGGCATAAGATGACACATGCACACGTGTGTTGTCAGATGTGTTCAGGCCTGTTGTTTTAATTACTGCTGAATGTTTGACAGGATTTATGGAAATTAGTGTGTGTGTCTGTGTGTGTGAACACAGAGCTAATTAACAGATCACATATGAGTACACACCACACACTGAAGGTCAGGTCAACACAGCGCTAAAGTGGAAATGTGTCACAGGCGTGTTCAGCAGCACATCACACATGGATCCGTTTGTTTGTTTTGTCCATCTGTATCACTCAGCTCTCTGTAACTTTCATCTTTGGGCAATTTGTGCCGTCATTCCTGCATCGCCCAGCTGACTTTGGATAAAAAAAATTACCTTCAAACATGATCCTTTTAATTTTATAATGTTGATATGTTCTGACAGACAGCTATAGAAATGCTGGCAATAATCTAATATATCTGGCTCGAAGTCAATGCATGTTGGGTTACAGATGCGTGTTTCGTGCATGTTTCTTATCTGTGCATTGAAAATACAAAGCTGAAGTCTCCTCTTCAACTCGTTTGTTTCATCTCTTTCCTCCTCTTCTCTCCATCTTCTCCTCCTCACCTCCTCTTTCCCTCAGACAGACGGGTCAAACAGATCGACAGGAATATTCAGACTTTGACATTTTACTGCTAAACATCCTAATGTCACCTGTCAATCACTGCTTCTTCCCGCTCTCCCTCACTCCCCCCCATTCGTATAATCACTTTGGTATTTTTTCCACGAATCTTTGTCATTAAGAATTGCGCGTGAGAGTCACAATGACAGAGGTAATTAAATGACAAAGAAGTGATATGAAGACGTCATCCCTGCATCTCTCCTTTTCTCATCCTCTAAATGGAAACAGACAGCTCCTCTTCCTCATGTTGTTCTTCATTATGAGAACAGATTATCATCGCTCATATTAAAGGGATCATATTATACACCTTTTGCCAAGCTAATACCAGTGATTAAAAAAAAAATTCCAAGGAATGACTGAAGATCAGAAAGTAGAGTACAGAGCTGTTTGTATCAGTGGTTGTTTCGATGACCGACAGACCAGGTTACAGAAAACGCTAACTGGAGTTAGTGTTAAACATATGTGGTCATTCTAGGTGCAAACTCTTATTGTCTACGATGAGATGAAGGAATAGAAAGGAGCTGCTGCTGCCTCAAACTCTTCCACAGATCATGTGTGGGCGGGGATAACAAGAAAAACAAAGGTCAACACATGGACCTCTGTGATATATGCCATGGATGTGTAACGCAAGTTGTTTCAGACTTAAAGTTTGCTTGTAGCAGATCAGGTCACGTCTGGGAGTATACATTGGCACCACACGTCACAACATCCACCACATTACAGAACCACCTTGAGTTCCAGATGGCAACCACCCAGGACATCCTCAACCATACTCAAATCAAACCAGAGCACATTGATAAAAGTCATGTGTTTGTGCTTAGCTCCTGTGTTATGATTGAACAAAGTATGGGCACAGCAACCGTCCGTACACAGTAATGAAGAACCGTAATGTGCTTTTATATTTGCTACAGTGAAAACTGCTCAGACATGTACACTGGCGAAACGAACCAGCTACTGCACAAACACAAGGTCCAGCACAGAAGGAACTTCACTTCAGATCAGGATTCTACCTTCATCTAATAGAAAAGCCACACACTTTGAAGGAACACAAGATGAACCACCTTGGACAGAGAGGACAGATGGTTTGAGAGGGTTGTGGATCTAAAACTGTAACAGCCTTCCTGCTGCTGATATTTCTATTCTTCCTTTGCTATCTGGCAGGAAGGACATATCCAGTGTTCCTCTGGAGACTAGTTTTTTTTAACTTTACTGTATTTGTTTATTTTGGAAAATAACCCCATCCCTAATGAAAACATGAACTTGCATTTAACGTTTCCTTAGACATTTAACGTTAAGTATGAAACACACATTGTGCAAACATGGAAATTCATGTACAAAATATCATACTTCAATTTTTGTATATAATACAAAATGCATCATGAAAAGACATTGAATTTACACATGAGGGTATGGAGGTGTCAGTGGTCATGGAGTGGGTAATGCAAACATCTGTGAGGGTATAGGCATATCAGTACCCATAGCATAGGGATCCTAAACATCTGTGAGGGTATGGCGGTGTCATTGCCCATGGTGTGGGTACAGTAAACATCTGTGGGGTGTCAGTGCCCATAGTGTGGGTAACGTGAACATCTGTGAGGGTATGGGGGTGTCAGCACCTATGTTATGAGTAACGTGAACATCTGTGAGGGTATGGGGGTGTCAGCACCTATGTTATGAGTAACGTGAACATCTGTGAGGGTATGGGGGTGTCAGCACCTATGTTATGAGTAACGTGAACATCTGTGAGGGTATGGGGGTGTCAGTGGCCACGGCTTGGTAATGTAAACATCTGTGAGGGTATGGGGGTGTCAGTAGCTATGGTATGAGTAACGTGAACATCTGTGAGGGTATGGGGGTGTCAGCACCTATGTTATGAGTAACGTGAACATCTGTGAGGGTATGGGGGTGTCAGCACCTATGTTATGAGTAAGGTGAACATCTGTGAGGGTATGGGGGTGTCAGCACCTATGTTATGAGTAACGTGAACATCTGTGAGGGTATGGGGGTGTCAGCACCTATGTTATGAGTAACGTGAACATCTGTGAGGGTATGGGGGTGTCAGTGGCCACGGCTTGGTAATGTAAACATCTGTGAGGGTATGGGGGTGTCAGTAGCTATGGTATGAGTAACGTGAACATCTGTGAGGGTATGGGGGTGTCAGTAGCTATGTTATGAGTAACGTGAACATCTGTGAGGGTATGGGGTGTCAGTGGCCACGGCTTGGTAATGTAAAAATCTGTGAGGGTATGGGGGTGTCAGTACCCTTGGTGTGGGTATTGTGAACATCAATCAACAAAATCTCTGAAACAGAAAACAGTCATTTTTGGAGATGAAGAATCGGAACGCCAAGCCTTTAACCTCATAAGGAGGGTGATTTGGGCCTCGATGGAGGTTTGAACGGTAATGAGTGCTCCTCTTATTAAGTCTTATGTCTTAACGTGTTGTAATATGACAACACACAGGTGTCACATGTTTCATGTGTTTGAGCAGTGAAACAGAACTGATGGTGTGTTCAGGGTCACTCTGTGAAAAATATTCAGATACACTTCATCTCTCCATTGACTGCTGTGCTTTCATACATTTAACATTTAGCTGGCCGGGGCCCTCTGGGGCCCCAAACATTATTCTGCTGTCAGTCACTCTGAAATACAGCCGGTAATGAGATTCCATCCAGAACCAACCTCCACCACGAGACGGAAATCACACCTACACTCGCCCAATGATTGACAGCACGCTGTCCTCCCATAATTCCATGCTGAAGACACCAGAGACACTTCATGGATGGAGAGTATAGCCAAAAATGTTCACTTCTGGTATTCAGAACAAGTGTCAAAGATCGAGCAGAAACCAAATCTCACTGAAGACATTTGACAGCATCAGTGTTGGAGCTCATTCTGGGACATTTTCCCATCATGCACCACAGCTGACCTTCTGTTTTCAGCCTGCATGATTGGACCTGATCTTTAGAAATGAGAGTCAAAAGAAAGTTGCTGATTCAACTGTTAAAACATATTTCTTTTGCTAGAGTTGCCCATGAGCAAGGCAGCACAAACCACCATCCCACGGAACCACACTGGGTCCTGGATGGCAACCACCCAGGCACATACAGAGAGGAAAATAAGTATTTGAACACCCTGCGATTTTGCAAGTTCTCCCACTTAGAAATCATGGAGGGGTCTGAAATTTTCATCTTAGGTGCATGTCCACTGTGAGAGACATAATCTAAAAAAAAAATAATCTGGAAATCACAATGTATGATTTTTTTTATAATTTATTTGTATGTTACTCCTGCAAATAAATATTTGAACACTTGTAAAAATCAATGTTAATATTTGGTACAGTAGCCTTTGTTTGCAATTACAGAGGTCAAACGTTTCCTGTAGTTTTTCACCAGGTTTGCACACACTGCAGCAGGGATTTTGCTCCACTCCTCCATACAGATCTTCTCCAAATCTTTCAGATTTTCAGCTCCCTCCAAAGATTTTCTATTGAGTTCAGGTCTGGAGACTGGCCAGGCCACTCCAGGACCTTGAAATGGTTCTTACGGAGCCCCTCCTTAGTTGCCCTGGCTGTGTGTTTGGGGTCATTGTCATGCTGGAAGACCTGGATGACCTATCTTCAATGCTCTTACTGAGGGAAGGAGGTTGTTTGCCAAAACCGCAATACATGATCCCATCCATCCTCTCTTCAATACGGTGCAGTCGCCCTGTCCCCTTTGCAGAAGAGCACCCCCAAAGTATGATGTTTCCACTCCCATTCTTCACGGTTGGGATGGTTTTCTTGGGGTTGTTGTCATCCTCTAAACATGGTAAGTGGAGTTGATTCCAAAAAAGCTCTATTCTGGTCTCATCTGACCACATGACCTTCTCCCATGCCTCCTCTGGATCATCCAGATGGTCACTGGTGAACTTCAAACGGGCCTGGACATGTACTGGCTTGAGCAGGGGGACCTTGCTGCCCTGCAGGATTTTAAACCATGACAGCATCATGTGTTACTAATGTAATCTTTGTGACTGTGGTCCCAGCTCTCTTCAGGTCATTGACCAGGTCCTCCTGTGTAGTTCTGAGCTTTCTCAGAATCATCCTTACCCCACAAAGGGAGATCTTGCATGGAATCCCAGACCAAGGGAGACTGACAGTCATCTTGTGTTTCTTCCACTTTCTAATAAATAATCATAACAGTTGTTGTCTTCTACCATGCTGCTTGCCTGTTGTCCTGTAGTCCATCCCAGCCTTGTGCAGGTATACAGTTTTGTCCCTGGTGTCCTTAGACAGCTCTTTGGTCTTGGCTATGGTGGACAGGTTGGAGTGTGATTGATTGAGTGTGTGAACAGGTGTCTTTTATACAGGTAACAAGTTCAAACAGGTGCAATTAATACAGGTGAGTGCAGAATAAGAGGGCTTCTTAAAGAAAAATTAACAGGTCTCTGTGAGCCAGAATTCTTGCTGGTTGGTAGGTGTTCAAATGTCAGACCCCTCCATGATTTCTAAATGGGCGAACTTGCAAAATCACAGGGTGTTCAAATACTTATTTTCCTCACTATATCAATGTCATCTGTGAGTGTGGTGAGCCAAATAAAACTCTTTAAAATCAGTTTTGTTTTTTTTGTTTGTTTTTTTTTGTCCTTCTTTCATCTCTTATGTCAGGGAAGTTCTGATATTAAAAAAAAGTCTTGACCTGGCGGGGGGCAGGGCAGGGTGGGGGGGGGGGGGGAGGCAACACCACTTTGAGCAGATGGGAATCCATCAGTGAAATCACCTGCAGGAGTCAGTGGCTGCAAAGAAAACATGCACCCTCTTGACCCTTTCTGGAATACTTTGGACACCACTGCCCTACACAAATCTGGAATGGAGCATCTAAGGCAGCTGGATGGAATACTAACCACCCTTCTGCCAACTCCTGAGGCTATGCTGGTGCCAGATGTACTGCTCTACACTCCTTTGGACCACATCAGCAAGGCGGACAGGGGGACTTTGGTGTCTGGGCACTGCAGAGTCTCCGTACACCCTGCCCAGTATTCTGTGCCCCAGAGTGGTAATTTCAGTGCTGCTGCAAAGTGACAAAAACAACACGGGAGGCAGCAGTCTATGAGTGAAAAGTCTGGCCCACAACACGGGAGGCAGCAGTCTATGAGTGATAAGTCTGGCCCAATCGGTGTAGGGTGGGACGCTGTGCGTTGTCTCAGTCAGTGGAAGGAATCATCATTGTCCCATTGCTCAGTTACTGCCTGCCTTAAGCTGGGCAGCCCCCAGCTAGTAAGGAGATGACCCACCACAGTTTGTCCACTTCAGTGGTTGCTTGGAGCTAAGGATATAAACAGAAAAGCAGACTGCACCATTGCACCAGGCGAAACAATAAAGAGAAAAAAAAGAAACTATCAGCCCTGCGACTCGCGAGCTGGAATGTAAGGACCATGTTTCCTGGTCTGACGAGCTGCGTCAGATTGACGACTTCAGAAAAATGACCATCATGAACGCCAAACTCTTTAGAATAAATGTGGACATTGCTGCCCTACAAGAGACCAGGCTAGCTGACAGTGGCTTGCTATATGAACAGGACTACACCTTCTTTTGGCAGGGTAAAGCTATAGAGGAAGTGAGACTGGGTAGTGTTGGATTCGCTGTGAACAGCCTCCTGCCTGCCATCAAACCACCAACAGATAGCTCAGAACGCATCCTTGCCCTAAGATTCTCCACCTCTGCAGGCTACGTCACTATGCTTAGTGTCTATGCCCTAACTCTCTGCTCTTCGCTGGAAGTCAAGAACCAGTTCTACAAAGAGCTTGATGGCGTGATTGGCAAAGTTCCAGTTACGGAGCATCTGTTTCTGCTTAGGGACTTTAATGCTAGTGTTGGTGGGGACCATGGCTCCTGGCCTGACTGCCTTGGACACTTCAGAATTGGCATGATGAACGACAGTGGCCAGACACTGCTTGAACTGTGTTCTTACTGCAAGCTCTGCATCACCAACACATTGTTCAACACAAAGCCACACCACTGAGTGTCTTGGAGACACCCAAGATCACACCACTGGCACCAGCTGGACTTGGCAATCACCAGAAGCACCCAGCTGAAAAATGTATGCATCACACACAATTTCCACGGACCACACAATGATTTGTAACAAACTATGATTCCTGCCACAGAAGAACCACTAGTCGAAGCACAGAAGAACCCCAACCATCAACACTGCAAAGACGTCCGATCTGGGTCTCAGCACTCAGTTTGCTGGCTGTATTGAAATGGCCCTAACAGAGATGCCAGTAGTCAGCACAGCTGAAGAAAAGTGGAACTTCCTGAGGGACAATCCACCCACAGAGGATGAGCTCAGCAAGGCCATCGACTATCTCATCCACAGCAAAGCCCCAGTGAATGATGTCATCCCGGCAGAGCTTCTCTAGTGTACCATGCCCACCCTCCTCCCCCGCCTCCATGGGCTGCTCCTCCAGTGTGGGGAGGAAAGTTCAGTCCCCCACAACATGCGTGACACTAACATCATCACCCTATATAAGAACAAGAGAGATCGCAGTGATTGCAACAACTACTGGGGTATCTCACTGCTTAGCACCGTGGGGAAGGCATTTGGTAGTACTGAAGAGACTGAGCGAGTACATCCCGAGTCTCATTGCAGCTACAGAGCAGAGAGGCTATGATCTATATCAGGGGTGGGCAATCATGTGCCATAAAGGGCCGAGACACTGCAGGTTTTCCGTGCAACCAGTCACCTCAGCAGGTGATTTCATTAATGATCAGGTGTCTCAGCAGGTGATTTCATTGACAACCAGGTGTTTATGTTCAGAGGAGAAGCTCATCAGCAACCCACCTGCTGAGGTGAATGGTTGCATGGAAAACCTGCAGTGTCTCAGCCCTCGATGCCCACCCCTGATCTATATGATCTTCACAGTGAGCTACAGGAGACAGCTCCAGGAGAAGTGCCGAGAACAGAAGAAGCCTCTGTACCTTGCCTTCATAGACTTAACCAAGACCTAAGATGTTGTCAGCAGGAAGGACCTCTTCAAGCTCCTCTAGAAGATGGGATGCCCACTGAAGCTGCTGTAATCGTTTCATACCACGAGGACATGAAAGGCACTGTACTGTTCAACGGCTCATCCCCCTTCTCCATTGAAAGCGGAGTGAAGCAAGGGGGTGTCCTAGTGCCCACAGCCTTTGGCATCTTCTTCTCTCTGTTGTTGTCCTATGCCTTTGGTGCATCAGTTGATGCAGTCTTTCTCCACAGGCGATCAGATGGCAAGCTGTTTAATCTCTCATGACTGAGTGCAAAGACCAAAATCCGTTTGCTGTTTGCCGATGATGCTGCTCTAGCTTCCCACACACATGCAGGACTCCAGAGGCTGATAAATTGCCTGGCACATGCCTGCAGGGTATTCGGTCTCACCATTACCCTAAAGAAGACTAACTTGATGAGGCAGGATGTTAGTGAGATAACCAACATCACCATTGGCGATGTTGGGTATCTCACTAACTAACTAACTCACTCACTAACTCACTGTCCTTGACGACTTCCAGGGTGGAAATCGTCAAGGAATTCACGTAACTCAACTCAGCGATCTCTAAGAACTTGTTCCTCAAGGTTGAGATTGGCAAACACATTGGCAAGGCCGCATCCACCATGGCAATACTGTCCAAGAGAGTATGGGAGAACAACAAGCTCACTACAAATACCAGGATCTCTGTGTACAGCGCTTGCGTGTTTAGCACCCTACTGTATGGTAGCGAAACCTGGACAGTATACACAAGACAAGAGCGCCGCCTCAACAGCTTCCACCTTTGGTGCCTGCTGCATATTTTAAGCATATCTTGGCAGGATCAAATACCAAACAGGGAGGTACTTCAATGGGCAAACATCTGAGCATGTTTGCACTCCTGTCCCAGTGAAGCCTAAGATGTCTTGCCCATGTTCACTGCATGGACGATGGATGCCTTCCAAAAGACGTTCTGTATGGCAAACTCGCATCAGGCTCCAGACCAGTTTGCCATCCAATGCTGCGATACAAGGACGTTTGCAAGAGGGACATGAAGGCCACCAAAATTAACCCAAGTACATGGGAGACCACTGCAGACAATTGCAGCAACTGGCAGCACACCATCAAGAAAGGCGCACAGAGAGCGGTGGAGAAGAGAGGACAACAGTGGCAAAACAGGAAAGAACGACAGAGGATGAGAGCAGCTTCTGCCTCTGCACTACCGAGTGCCTTTCTGTGCAGGCACTGCGATAGAAACTGCCACTCAGAAATCGGACTGTTCAGTCACAGGTGTCTCTGTTCAACAGCAAAATTACATCTCCGGCGCAGTCCATTGTCTTTCGAGGCAGAAGGAGATGACAACAATGAGTTGTTGTTGTTGCTCCCGTTTTGTTCAGGGTCGCAACAGCAGATAGATCCGCACTGGTACTTGGCACAAGTTTTATGCTGGATGCCCTTCCTGTAACAACTCCAGTGTTACCTGGAGAAACACACACACCCGATGGCGTTTCAGAGAGGTCTCCCATCCAAGTATTAACCAGATGCCACACTGCTTAGCTTCTGAGATCTGATGGGATCACACTTACACAGAGCAGACCCACTGCAGATGACAACAGTGAGTATTCAGACTAGTCAAAAAGTTGAGGTGTGGTTTAGTATTAAAATTGAATTTAAACCTGGTTTAATCAGACTGTAGTCATGATCTAGACTTGAGGGCGAGTTTAGATATTGTGAATTTCAGCAGTGCTACTTTGCAGCCTGTGCTTTTTTCAAATTTGTTTGACTTTGCTCTGAGACATCCTGACAATTTGTGGGATCCCCAAGAAGTTACTGGTCATTATAGCCAGCCTATGCAGCTAGCCTAAGTGCTGTGATTGCTGTAGGCAGCAGAGGTAGAATCCCCCCACCCCGATACTGGTGTTCCTCAGAGACGTGTTCTGGCTCCTACTCTGTTCAATGCTTGCATGGACTGGGTGTTGATCAGGTTGTGGAAACCAGGATCTTATGTGCTTTTGGCAAGGAAAGGTTTACCGACCTTGACTTTGTAGATAATGCTATGATGTTTCAGTCAGTTTTAGAACTTAGTTTAAAGCCAGTTTGACGAGAGTCAGGCTATAGTCCGAAATCTGTATTTTCATAAAGATATAGACTACAGTCAAGCTTTCATCTTAAATCTTAGTTTAAATCCAGATTTAGTTAGACTACAGTCAGTCTTTAGTCTTAAATCTTAAAATAAATCCAGATTTAGTGAGACTACAGTCAGGCTTTAGTCTTAAATCTTATATTAAATCCAGATTTAGTGAGACGACAGTCAGATTTTAGTCTTAAATCTTATATTAAATCCAGATTTAGTTAGACATCCGTCTGACGTTAGTCTTGCAGTCAGACTTTCATTTTAAAGCTTAGTATAAATCCAGATTTAGTTAGACTACAGTCAGCCTTTCATCTTAAATCTTAGTTTAAATCCATCTTTAGTTAGACTACAGTCAAACTTTCCTCATTAAATCTTTGTTTAAATCCAGATTTAATCAGACTTCAGTCTGACTTTAGTCTTAAATCTCAAATCCAGATTTAGTTAGACTGCAATCAGACTTTCATTTTAAACCTTAGTTTAAATGCAGATTTAGTTAGACTACAGTCAGACTTTAGTCTTAAACCTTAGTTTAAATCCAGATTTAGACTGCAGTTAGACTTTAGTCTTAAAGCTTAGTTTAAATCCAGATTTAGTTAGACTACAGTCAGACTTTAGTCTTAAAGCTTAATTTAAATCTAGATTTAGTTAACTACAGTCAGACTTTAGTCTGACAGGTTAGTTTAAGTACAGATTTAGTTAGACCACAGTCAGACTTTAGTCTTAAAACTGAGTTTTAATCCAGTTTCATTTTGAGGCTGAATGAACACAGCAGTCTAAACCTGACATATTTCCCATTCAGTGCACTCCACCAAAAACACAGGAGACCGTCTCATCACGCATTTCAGCAGTCTGAACACCCCCCCCCCCCCCAAAAAAAAATCAGCAGCCATTCCCCTGTATCCTCCCGCCTCCGTCTCTCCCTCCCCCACAGCCTGAGAGAAAAAGATGGGGGAGCACGAGTAAAGAGGAAGAGGGGGAGGCGAGAGGACAAAAGTGAGTGATTCCTCATGGGAGGAGAAGGAGGAAGAGAAAAGGGGGGGGGTGTTTCTGACACCCGCAGGTGATACAGGACCGAGTAAATGATTAGAACAACTGGCCAATCAGAAATCATGGAGTGGCGATCAGAAACATGGTTCATACGCCGTCTCTGTCTTTGACCTTCATGAGCAAACACTAGATTGAATTAAGTCAGATTTTCAGCCCAAAAAAAAAAAAAAGAATCATTTCTCGCTCACAGATCAGATGGGATGCTTCATCTTTGTCTTCAAGATGTTTTTAGTTTTTTTTTTAGTTTTTTTTTTTTTTTTAGAAATATTTAGGCTTGTATTTTTCAATGAATTTGTTAAACTTGAAGCTGGACTTTCTGTTTTTTGAGGAAAGTTTTCCGTCTTGTGATGAACTCTGGATTTACTCTGAATTCTTGACTGATGACTTTGACACAGACAGACAGTCATACTTCCTGCACAGTGTTCTTGATCTGGCCACCTGCCTTTTTGTTTGTTTGTTTGTTTGTTTTTGCATTTTTATTTATTTTTATTTATTTTTTTTTTTTGAGAAATCATGCAACAGTTGACCTTTTAAATGTAAATAATAACACACCTGATCACTTTCCAGTTACTTTTGGACCCTTAATTCCAACACTAACCACCTTTAAATGTAATCACCACCATCTTCACCAACACTTAGATCACTGCTGGAAAACAATCCAGATCCAGATCAGCCGTACAGTCCTGATGATCCCACTAGTACATAGGATCACACAGGTGTTCTGACAGCAGTACTGAAGACTTTAAAACATCCCAGAATCCTGACCTGGACTTAGACTTAGCTGGTCCTGGAGTTAGACTGACTCACGGTGACACTCTTCAGCACTTCCAGTTTTCAATCACAAACAGACACAGACACACAAAGGTTTTCTTTCTGGTGTTGGATCTGTGTGTGTGGATGAAACATCTGACACTTGAACGTCTGTGTGACTGCTCCTGTACACCTGCACATGTCTCACCCCTCCAACACACACATCTACACGTGCACGTATCACACATACATACACACACATCTACATGTGTGCGCGCACACACACATCTACACGTGCACACATCTGACCCCTCCAACACATACACATCAACACACGCACATATCACACACACACCTACACATGCACACATCTGACCACTCCAACACACACACATATCACACACATCTCCATGTGCACATATCTCACCACACATGCACACACACCTACATCTACACTTATCCCCCCACACACGCATATCTCATCCACTGCACCCACAGACACACACACCTGCACATATCTCATCCCCCGCACATGCACACACATCTACAAATGCATACACCTCTTCACACACACACCTACATGTGCACTCATCTCCCACCACCATCATGCACACACACACACACACACACACACACATACACACACACTTATAATTATCCCCTGATCACCACTGTCATCACATACACACACACGTGTGTGTGTTACCTGTCAATGATGACGGGGTCAGACGGCGTTTCGTTTCGGTTTCCACAGCTCTTCTTATCACAGCAGCGACTGACACATGGTTCATGAAACACAAAATCAAGAGAAGTGTTTCAGACGATCAACTTCTCAGTTCATCTTTTACCAATAAAAAGATGCTTTTCTCTGTTTACGTTCAAGTTTAAACAAAAATAATCGACTGTGGACTACATGTCATACTTCCAATCAAGCACTTCATTTATACAGGTGCTGCAGGTACCACAGTACATGTTGTACAGAAAACACTATGAATGTGTAGCAGTGCTGCGTTATCCATCACATACAGGAGAAGAGGCTGCAGTGTGCTGGTCGTTGCTGGTGCGAACGCGGTTTCCCCTCTGAGGGTTGTCCCGCGTGTACCTTCCCTGCATTCCCGAGGAGCTCACAGCTGTGGTGGCTGATCGGGATGGATGGAGGGAACGCGTTTGATGGAGGATGATGACTGCTGCACATTCATAGATGATTTAGAACCCAGGTACTATGTCGTACATTTATTATAGTGCTGAATTAGTACTTTTACTACAGATCATATAGCATATAGTAGTTAGAGGTAGTACATGCACTTTGGTCATGTCTGCTTGTTTAAGTAAATATTTGGTGATTATGGGCTTATCACACCTTCACGATTTAGCTAGAGTATGCGACATATCAAAAATGCTGCCGATACGCCATTCTACGGTAGCTGACACGTTCACTGAGTTCTGTGGTCCTCTGTTACATGTCAAAAACATCTGCATACATCAATATGTGTTGTAGATAAGTTCTATAAGTTACACATAGGTTCAAACCAAGTTACTCATAGGTTAGAAATACGTTTTGGGTACACTAGACATTATCTCGATTTATTTTGACTTACTTATTCAATGTCGCCAGCATATTCACCAAATTTTTCACGAGTCAGCATAAAATTGTCATGGTGTGATAGACGTATAACTTACAACTAATGTGTCAGCAATTGCATAACTTACCTACAACTTATGGCCCGCGTATGCAGGACGTATCAGACATACACTAGCATGCATTAAAAATATTGTGCATGCACAAAATTTTTTGATGACCTTGCCGTACTACGACGTATACCAGTGAACTCTAAAAAAATGAGCCTCTGTCTCAAAGAGAAAAAGTGATGTAACAATTTGCATAGATTTTTTAAAAGTTATTTCAACTTAACTAGGGAAGTCTTGTGGCATTAACTCAGTTGAAAGTTGAAATAACTTAAAAAAAATCTATGCAAATTGTTTCATCAATTTTTCTCATTGAGACAGCAGTTTCTTTTTTAGAGTGTATGCTTCAACGTCCGTTTATAGAAAATGTACCCGTAACTTGTTAGACGTACGCCGGCGCAATAACCAAATTTTTAATACGTCGGCATATGCAGGCTAAATGGTCAAGGTGTGGCAGCGCCGTTACATTAATAGGTGTATAACTAAAGGTTTGGTTGTCCTTCATAGACAGCGTTACGCTCACAGCAGGAACATATGGGACGCAAAAAGATGTCAACTACGTGTACAACATGTATGTACAACATGTAGTACGGTAAAGTAAGTACATTTTTTATAGCTCAAAATCACATGCCATATATACAGTAGTACAGGTATTGCATGCAATATTAGCACTCAGGTGCACTGGTAAAAGACATCGATAAGGAAGCACAGTATACACACAAGTACAAAGAACAATGTAAGAACATCTCTACTGCTACCTAAATACATATAATTAGAGGAAGGACAGTAGTACAGTATATACAATAGCACGCATGTTTTCTTGTAAAACGTGACTCACATATTTAGTAGTACACTTAGTACAGCGATTGTGCACGCAGTATTATGGGCAGTGTATCATGCAGTAGTTGGTGTTCTTGCAGTAGTATTGCAGGCAGTACTCAATGCATTAGTAGTAATTATAACCTTAGCATTACAAGTGGTATACCATGCAGGAGCAGTAGTAGTAGTCTATGCAGTAATTGAGTAATTGTTACCTGCACATAATCTCGTGTGTGAGCAGAACTCTGCACATCTCTGGGTTCTTGTCTTGACCTTCATACATGATGGCCTGTAACATGCACATGTGCACACTCAGGTATGATGGGCATGTCTGTCTCGTTAGCATCATTATGAGCCAAGCGAGATCGCTGCTTTTAATTTGAAAGGTCTTCCATTGCCAATACTAGACATGACAGAATTCAGTTTCTTTAAGTACGGTGATTTGATCTGCTTGAGGATTTGATGAGCTAATTCATCAGAGTTCATTTGTTATTGATCAAAAACAATATTTTGTTAATTGACGAGCAAATTACCGCAATCATTAATCAATATCTCACCTGTTTGGTCATGGAGTCAATCAGGCGGACGTACAGATCTTGTTCCGTCCTCACTCCTGCTCAACCAAATACACTGTTATTATTCAGAATTTATTGATTACGTTGCAATCAGATAATTAGATATGCGGAAGTGAAGCTGTGTCGTGGTGGTGCTGGGCAACGAAACAAGCATACCCACCGTTACTGTAGAGCAGCTGTAGTTTGTAGTGAATCCCGTTGTTTGTTTTTTCTCCCGTCGGCTCCTAGGAAACGAAAATGTAAAAAAAAATCATACAAGGGTGACATTTAAAAATAAACCTCATTAGGAATAAAAAAAAAACAATCAATGAATTGAAAAAAAATTAAAAAGAATTTATGTGATTTATTTTTATTTTTACACAGAGAAAAGTGCAGGGTGTGTTTGGTTCATATCTCAGTTCTGTCCTCACTCTGGGGTGTATTTGGTTTCATCTCCTATTCAACACTGGTTCTCTGCCGTAGCGTTGTTGTGTGTTTGTTTGGTTTGTGTCTCACCTTTTCTTTCTCGACAAAGTCGACATAGGCGGTTCGTTCAATCTCAACGGGCTGACCCTGCCGGTCGTACAGCGCCAACACAAAGTGGAAGAAGTTGGACTTCCTCAGGTTTGATGGTGGTTGTTTCTCAAAGTGAGCACGAGCTAACCCCACACCGCTGACGGACACACAAACACACAGACTGCTCACACGGGTTCTATACATCAACACTTTAGACAATACAAGGAAACCGCAGTAACCTGGAGGAAATTTACACTGAACCACTGATCAATTGAAATAATTCCACATTAAAGTCTTCCTAATGCATCCTGAAACTGTGGCAAAGTAGAAAATAATTCCAACGCTCCTCACCCAGCAACAACAAGAAGTCAAGACTCAAGTGACACTGTTATCAAATTCATCAACAGATCAGTCAGTCAGTCAATCAAGCAATCAATCAATCATTGGTTTATCTTCAAAATTAGAAAACAAAAAATAACTAAACTGATATTTTTTCACTTCAACAATGAGACTTTAAATAAAAAATAAAACAGAAGAAAATCAATTAAATGCAAAACAATGATCTAAATTTAAATTAACATTTAAGTTAAACACAATCAGCAAAATTCAAATAAACATAATCCATAAAATTGAAGTGAACAAAAAAAAAACTTTAAACATTTGGAAGTAAACAGACCTGAAACATGAATTAATTTTCAAAAATGAATAAAAGTTATAATCAAACAAACATTATCAAACTTCAGCACTTACATTTAAGCAAAGTGAAAAAATAAAATCAAAGGAAATGGAAATAAACTATAATAAAGAGTTACATTTAAACATTAAATTGCAATATAAAAATGTAATGAAATATATTCTAATACACCATCTTAAACATTAAGCAACTGCATTTAAACAAACATTAACAAACATATACATGCAGAAACGTATTTTCAGCAATGAAACTGAAGCATCTTAGTGCAGTTTGAATCTGAATTAAGATTTGAAAGTAATCAGATGAAAAATTGACCATATATGCACACACACACATACACACACACACACACACACACACTGATTGATATGGTCAGTCATTTTGATCAATAAGAAAAATCACCTCAGGGGGCCAAGAAGCAATTTAGCAAATGTTCTCTCATCTGAAAACATTTATCTTTAGTGTTGTATTTGTTAAATACTAAAGTCATCAAGATAAATAAAGCACATTGCTTCAAAACATTAAAGATTAATTAATGACAATTAAAAGTAATGTAACAGTTTAGCAGGACTGATGTATTCATAGAATATATTCAATAACAAATGTGACACTAAAATGTTGAATTACTATTGAATAAAAAAGTAAAAAAGCATGTTGTATGTGACAGAGGCTTAAATCGGCAACAACAGCAACATTAATGTAATCAGTAAAACTAAAATAAATTGGAGTACAGTCTCAGACACACTGACTGTTGAAGGTTTTATTTTATGAATTAAGTCATTTTAATTTAAAAACAAAGTTATTTACATGTTTATACATCTCATTTTAAATGAATGTTCTAAAATTTAAATGTGGCATTTGTGTGAAAATTAGGTTTGACCTTTATTTTAATTAATAATTTAATACATTTTTGGGATGCTGATCTAATGTTAAGTGTTTCAGCTTGATTGGATTCTGGTCTGAAAATATAAATTCTACACAAATATAAAAAAAAAAAATAAGCATGAAATTCTTTCACTTTGAGCTTTTCTTAAAGCCATTTTTGCAACATCCCATTTGAAATAACATTTCTCACAAAATAAAATCTGGACATTACTTTGATTTTCTGTTCTAGGATGTGCAGCTTGAAGGAAAAATGCCTGAAACATGTTCAGGAATAAAAAGACTGAAATGAATAAACAATTTATTCTGAACATTTCAATTAATCTGTTTATTTTTCAGAAATCAAAGATAAATATTGATAGTGGATGATACACATGCTCATTTATGATGAAGTGATTGTGAATTATAAAACCTGACACATGAATTACTGATGGAATGTTTTAATTTGTTTTAATAGATTGATTTCTTATTGTATTTTTTTGGCCTGAAGCTTTGAGTCAAAACCGTCATTTTAGGATTTTTTTGTAACACAAGTAATATGTTTTATTTAACTGTTCACATCATGTAAAGTATCAGATTTTGATCAAAATAATTTTTGTCCTTGTTTCTCAGAATAGCAATATTTTGTCTGGAATAAAAAATGTCATTTATAAAATAAAATAAAATCCTGATACATTTCACCTTCAGCAAATAGCAGAGAATTTACAAATATCTCTTTAAACTTGTAAAAAGAAATATTATTGATCATTTTAAAAACCGATCATTTTTACACATAAAGTGAGTCAGTTTTTATTAAAGTATTAATATAAAAAAAAACATTTCTACACATTTCATCATCAAAAATGCTGATTAATCTTTCTCAGAAAATGTGAAATGTTAAACAGAGAATTTACATGTTTTACATGCTGATTCAGTTTTATTATTTCCAGTGTTTTAGTTATTTAAAACAAAATTAAAATATGAGTTTGTGGACTCCTAAGATCATAAATATTAAAATGATCAAAGTATAATTTGGAAGACGATTAACATTTTAAAGGGCCAATCTGCTCATCTCGTGCTCCTCTGGGACTACACCTCCCAGAATCCCTTTGGGTCGGTGGGGATTTTACCTCTGAGCGGCTGTGTTGGCGTCCACCACGCCGGCCGAGTGCATCCAGGAACGAACAGTCAGTGGCTCCTCCTTCATACTAGCAGTTGCACCGCGGGAAAGATTGTCCTGGATCCCAAACATTTCGGAATACCACCAAGGAAAAAGCACAGGACAAAACGAAGAGGAAAAACTTTACTGGACAGACGCAGACAAATGTTTGTCTCTGCTGGTCATCTTCTTCCTGAGCATCGAAACGATGCAGAGTTCAGCAGCACGAGAAGAAAACAGAAAGAATAACATGAAACTTTTTGTCTACAAAAGTTTTAACGGTGGGGAAGGGGGATGTTCTTATTTTTTATTTAAATTTTAAATCTGCCAGAATTATCTTTTTCTTTTTTTCAGTTTTAAGTGATTTTAAACGATATTTTCCGTCTCTGCTTCACAGTGAACCCCAACCAGAAAAAAAAGAGGCAGAACAGAAAAAACAAAAATAAAATCCTCAGAGGAGGAAGAGTCGGGTCGGCGAATTGAACGCAAGCAAAATGGCTTTTTTCTTTTCCCCAAAGAGAACAGAAGAAGAAAAAGAAGAGAGACAGGAAGAAGATGGAGGGATGAGGAAAGAACAAGGAGGGATGAGCAACTCTCAGCCCTGCGGCCCCACAGGACTGGACGCCAAACCCCAAAAACCCCACGGGTCTTCCTCAGAGCCGCTGACGCCATCAGAGCCACAGGGCGGAGCCTGATCATATATGGAAACACAGAGAGAGAGGGAGTGGTGTGAGGGAGAGAGCAAGAGTAAGAAAAAAGAGTGGGAGAGAGCAATAAAGACAGTGGGAGGGAGGAGGAGGCGGGTACCTGAGCCAACCAACCAAGAGAAGGAGAGCTAGAAGCCCACTCATCCATCTACTTACTCTCTCTCTTTCTTTCTCTCTCTCTCTTTTACTCTCTTTGATCCCACCCCCTGTCATCAGACATCTGATTGGACTGAACAGGCTGACAAAACAACAGGTCTAGTTTTCAACATCTGCAAGTAACCACCTACAAGTAACCACCTACAAGTAATTGAATAACACAACATGATGGGTAAATGTTGGCCCACTGACCTGATCCGGACCTGCCGTAAGATTCATCAATCCAGATTCTCCTTTAAATTCTTGAACATGTCACGTCAACTGGGAAGAGAACCTAGAGGTTAACAAACAACCCACTGGAGGAACTCATCAGCTCTATGAATAACTTAAAATATCAGTGTGTCTTATTGTGCTCCTCTTTGCAGATGATGTAATGTTATTCATGCAGAATCAGAGGGCATTTTGACTTTAAAAACAAAAAACACTCAGCACGGCACTTATGTTAAAGTTTCTCATGAGCTTCTCAAACATGAAGTTAAGGTGTTGACATCAAGTGCGGTTCTGAAGGAATCAGGACACAACCACAAGAGGACGGTGTCTGGGATATGGTTCTTATCAGGCATCACATCATCGGTTTTCTGTTATACCACAGTTTACAGTTAGAACTGTGATTGACCTCCATCCTGTTCATTCATCTCTGTACTTACAACAACTAAATTGACTTTTTTAGTTGCATATTTTTAAATCTGAACTGTGCATCAGGGGTGAGATAACTGTTTGCATGAACATGTAACCTTAAAAATCACTTTGTAGTTGACCTCAAAGAAGTTAAGACTGGGCTTTTTATCCAGTCTATTATCTTTGAAATGATTGCTTTTGTATACAAACAACCTGTTCCTGTTCACAAGTCATCTGTCCATTCTGCACACGCGACACATTTCAGCAGATTCCTGCAGGCCAACGTGCGAAAACGCCGCATTCTCTCAGCCACTGTGGTATCTGGGAAACTCGGAACATTTCATAAAAATATCAAAAACCAATCGGTTTGTTCCAGAACAAAGACTTTGTCAGGCAGATTGCTGAGGGTTGAAGTCGGCCGGCCTCCGAGGCTCTGAGGGGAGGATCAACTCTGCAAAGAGGAGGAGAAAAAGAAGAGTAAAAAAAGGATGCAAGAGGATGAAGACAATGAAGAGGAGGAGAACATTTCATTTTGAGCAACAAGAGAGGAAGATTCAAAGGAAAGCTGGACAAAAGAAGAAATGAGAAGAGTAAGAAGCAGGTTTCCTGTGGAAGTGGTGAGTTAAACATCATGAAGGCTTTTCAATTAAGAATTCAGTTTTGTTCTTGAAAAATGAAGCTGTAGTCTGCAAAAAGGCCCGTGCTACAAAGGACCAAAATAACCTGACAGGCAATAAAAATTAATTAATATAATAAGAATAAGAATGGTTTAATGTCTGTGAGGCCTTCACTGTCTCCAGTACGAAGATAAGTCAATATAAGTGGATGAAAAATGACCTACAGAACGGGGGGGGGGGGGGGGGGGGGGGGTGCAGGAGAAGGTCTGATGGGAAATACTGATGGTGATGGTTGGGGGGGGGGGCGTCTGAAGCTGCAATCTGGTTTCTAAATGAGGATTTGCTCTTTTGGGACAAAATCCCTGTTAAAATGACCAGAAGGAGAAAAGGAGGAGGACGAAGAAAATGTGAAAATCTGCTGCCTCATTAATGTATGTGTGTGTGTGTGTGTGTGTGTGTGTGTATATATATATATATATATATATGTATATCGTATATGTATATCGTATATGTATATATATATCGTATATGTATATATATATATGTGTATATATATATCGTATATGTATATATATATATATGTATATATATCGTATATGTATATATATATATGTATATATATCGTATATGTATATATATATGTATATATATCGTATATGTATATATATATATATGTATATACACATATATATATATGTATATACATATATATATATACACATATATATATATATGTATATACATATATATATATACACATATATATATATATGTATATATATATATAGTATATATATCGTATATGTATATCGTATATATATATATATATATATATATATGTATGTGTATATATATCGTATATGTATATATATATCGTATATGTATATATATATGTATACTCAACAAAAATATAAACGCAACACTTTTGGTTTTGCTCCCATTTTGTATGAGATGAACTCAAAGATCTAAAACTTTTTCCACATATACAATATCACCATTTCTCTCAAATACTGTGCACAAACCAGTCTAAATCTGTGATAGTGAGTACTTCTCCCTTGCTGAAATAATCCATCCCACCTCACAGGTGTGCCATATCAAGATGCTGATTAGACACCATGATTAGTGCACAGGTGTGCCTTAGACTGCCCACAATAAAAGGCCACTCTGAAAGGTGCAGTTTTATCACACAGCACAATGCCACAGATGTCGCAAGATTTGAGGGAGCGTGCAATTGGCATGCTGACAGCAGGAATGTCAACCAGAACTGTTGCTCGTGTATTGAATGTTCATTTCTCTACCATAAGCCATCTCCAAAGGCGTTTCAGAGAATTTGGCAGTACATCCAACCAGCCTCACAACCGCAGACCACGTGTAACCACACCAGCCCAGGACCTCCACATCCAGCATGTTCACCTCCAAGATCGTCTGAGACCAGCCACTCGGACAGCTGCTGAAACAATCGGTTTGCATAACCAAAGAATTTCTGCACAAACTGTCAGAAACCGTCTCAGGGAAGCTCATCTGCATGCTTGTCGTCCTCATCGGGGTCTCGACCTGACTCCAGTTCGTTGTCGTAACCGACTTGAGTGGGAAAATGCTCACCTTCGTTGGCGTTTGGCACGTTGGAGAGGTGTTCTCTTCAACTCTATGCGAAGGAGATGTGTTGCACTGCATGAGGCAAATGGTGGTCACACCAGATACTGACTGGTATCCCCCCCAATAAAACAAAACTGCACCTTTCAGAGTGGCCTTTTATTGTGGACAGTCTAAGGCACACCTGTGCACTAATCATGGTGTCTAATCAGCATCTTGATATGGCACACCTGTGAGGTGGGATGGATTATCTCAGCAAAGGAGAAGTGCTCACTATCACAGATTTAGACTGGTTTGTGAACAATATTTGAGGGAAATGGTGATATTGTGTATGTGGAAAAAGTTTTAGATCTTTAAGTTCATCTCATACAAAATGGGAGTAAAACCAAAAGTGTTGCGTTTATATTTTTGTTGAGTGTATATATGTGTGTGTGTGTGTGTGTGTGTATACCTGCTATTTTATGTAATTTGATTTTGTTTCATTTATCAATTTTCATGATATTTTGAGTGAGGGACTGAATTGTTTTATTTATTTATTGTCCAACTGGATAAAAACTCCTATAGGATGCCACAACAAATTTTCCATTAAAAATTTGACTTGATTTTGGAGCCAATCCAATGAAATATCCAATAGCACTTCATCCTTAAAATATTTAACACTACAACAACAAAAAAAATCTTCCAAGCTTTTCCTTTTGGGTTACATGTAGTTACCAAAAAAAGGTGCCATTTTCAAATGTTATACAGTATTCTTATAGGACTGTAATAATATAAAATCCTAGGATTGAGTAGAAATTATTGTAATCTTATAATAGTGTAGAATGTACAGGTTTGTTTGACTTATTCACAACCCTGTAAACTTTATAATTGTTCCTCTTTTGGTTTTAATTGTTGCTTGATTATCTTCATTGTTTTCTAGATATACATCTTTAACATAAGTATGGTATAATCAGTTAAATTACTTTATAGCTTATAATCATGACAAAAATGATTGTAACAGTATTTATCACTTAAGTAAGATCTTCATCTTGACACCTAGAGGTCATGAAATACACAGATAAGGTCATGTACATGCATATCTACTGAATTCAGTGTATTTTAGCAGTGATTCAAGAACATCTTGATTATGTTATTGTTAATATTATCCATGTTGTAATGTCTGGCTTTGGCAGAATATATTTAAAATATGACTGCTAACAAGGTCCATGCAACATTTTTTTATTTTCTGCAAGTTAACTAATAAAGATGCATGGTTGCCATAGTAACATTTACTTTTTTGATAACTACTTGTTTTCACCTTTAGTCATGAGAAGAAGAAAATTTTATTTAAAATAGTGGCAAGTTATAGTAACAAATATACTATTGCTTGAGGCTTTAAAGCAATTTTCAAACAAAAGATGACATTCAGAGAAACTCACTCACCATTGCTGTCTGTGTGGTGGTCACGTCTTGCTGTTGTCTTATATTGAAGTGGCATCTGAAAACAAGGAAGAATTTGAGGGATGCACATACATTCCCAGCGCAATCTGCAAAGTCGGGGTTGGTTCATAAGAACAATGATAATTATCGTTGTTATTAATTATATTCATTATACATGATATACATATTGTAGATAGTATTAAACTATACACTGTGTATATAACATAGAAAGCAATTTGTCATACATCTAATGTATAGTTTTATGATTTATATTAAAATACATTATTTTCCAAGCTTATTTACCATATCTAAGTTTACATTTGCATAATAAATTATTTCCTGTCAGAAATTAAGCAGAGTCGGTTCTGATTAGTACTTGTCTGGGAGACTACTGAGTAACACCAGGAGGTGCACATGTTTTTCCATATGAAACTGGCATTGCATCAAGTAGAGCAACTCCTGTAAAACTTGTCGAATCCTCATGTGGATCTCTACTAGATCTGCTGTGGTGACCCCAACCAACTGGGGACAATTAAAAAAAAACCTATACAGTGAATGCAGATGCCAATCTAGGGCAGGGTTCCCCAATTTGTGACCCATGGACAACATTTTACCCTACTACTGCAACTGAGAAGAAGAAGATGTTCTATATAGGCTGAGATCCGTTTGTGATGGCCTTTATCCTGAGATTCCACAGAGTGAATCAGATGAGTGTCTACGACTCCCCCTGGACAGGATGCCAGTCCATCACAGGCTACCTCCAGATTCAGATAAAGTTCTTGTCTAAGGACACCGACAGTTAGCCTGACCAGGAATGGAACCCAGGACCCCTTATTTCTCTGAGCTACCTGTTCTACAGATATAACTGACAAGCTGTCTGCAAGTGAATACATTACTGTACATCACTGCTTTTATTGTTTTCTTATGTACTTTAGTTGTAGAATATGAATGTTAACTATAATTCATTTCAAATTGTATAATGTAATTTGTATGACCTCAGCATTTATTTTTGGCCTTTCAAGGGAAAGTCTTGACTTCTGGTCTGCACAGTTCAAAGTGCCGTGGTGTCCCATATCTTAACTGAAGGTTCCATCATAGCCACGTTATATTGAGACAGGTCCTGTTGGTAAAAGAATAAAAGTATTTTAAGGTGTTGAAAACATAGATAGATGGATAAATTATTGTTGTTGCATACAACAAAACAAACACAATTTTGTTGGTTGCATCACTCCAAGATCATCTCCAACATGTTAGAGATAAAAAAAAAGAAAAGGATTTACAATAAGACTGTGGAACAGATTAAAGAACCAAAACAGTTTCCACTAGAATTTCTGTTGGATATTATTGGAACCACTAGGTAAAATCACATTCCCAAGAGGAATGTTGAATTAAATAACCAAAACATTTTCCAATATAATTCCTACCAGATTAAGGAATTTATGGGAATTCTAAATTATTCTACTAGTAAAGATACAAATTCCTATGTCTTTCTTAGGGTCACAATATCTTACAAAAATGTAAAAAAAACCTACATCAACCTACATTTACATCAACACTGTTATTAATTATATTTAAACATTTCATTGTATATGTGTGTGTGTGTGTGTGTGTGTGTGTATACACATACGTTGCCCATGGGGATCCACGGGCTCTAGATTGGGTAGTGTTTGTAAAATAGGTAGCTAACATTTTTCAAGGGTGGTAATAAGTTGTTTCTATAATGAGTTGGAATGGCGTGTGATTCCAGAATGTTTTTAGAACCTTAGACCTCAACAGTTTTTAGGAGAAGAACTCAAACCTTTTATTTCCTGTTAATTATGTACTTTTTAAATGCTAATTTACTGTCTTAATGTATTTATAAATTCTTTAGGTCCATGTTATGATATACACACTATTATTATTATTACTATATGATTATTATTGTCAGTATTATTATTATTTATTGCTTCTATTTTGACATTTGATTTTTAAATGGACCACAATGGAAAAAATAAGTGTTTTCATTTTCTTGTGCCATCCATGTATTTTTAACATATTTACAATTATTTTATGTACTTAAATTGAACTTACTAAATAAAATCAGGAATCCACACGCACTCACGCTTTTAATATATAGATGATTTACCGCCCCCTGCTGGATTGGCGGGTTAGTCCAGAATGATAATATCAATGACCATTGTTCATTGTTGTTATCTAATACAACCCCTGGCAAAAAGTATGGAATCACCAGCCTCTGAGGATGTTCATTCAGTTGTTTAATTTTGGGGCTGCATGTAAGGTAAAGGCACTGGGGAGATGGCTGTCATTACATCATCAATAAATGCACAAGTTTACATTGATATTTTGGACAATTGAAAGGATGTTTGGGGATGTTTCAAGATGATAATGCATCTTGCCATAGAGCAAAAACTGCGAAAACATTCCTTGTAAAAAGACACATAGGGTCAGTGTCATGGCATAGGGTCAATGTCAACGAGTAGATCTGATTTGATGCAGGTGTTAGTTTGGGGGATGAAAATTTACAGGGTGATTCCATAATTTTTTCCTCAGAATTGAGTGATTCCATATTTTTTTCCTCTGCTTGGTCTAAAAAAGTAACCGTTACTGACTGCCACAATCTTTTTTTCCTGATTTCTTATAGTGTTTCTTAAAGCCAGAAAGTTGCCATTTGAAATGACTTTAGTTTTGTGTCATGTCTGTGATCTGCTTTTTTCCTACAAAATTAAACAACTGAATGAACATCCTCCGAGGCCGGTGATTCCATAATTTTTTCCAGGGGTTGTATATGTAGCTTCTCTAAAAATATTAGTCCTATCAATGTTAGGTTTTGGTGCTGTTCATCCTTGACCCAAAATACATAGACATACCAAACAGCAAATGTCAGCTTTCCCCAGTTTCGCCGTGATCAAAGCCATACACATGCACACACAGAGGCCACTTGGCTGTTATAGTGTGTATATATAAACCCAAAACAAAACCAAATTATGAATGATTAAATCTGATCAATTATTTTCATTAACTGATTATTGATTATAATGTAGGTTATTAATTAATTTGCCAAAAGAGTGACGTGTGTGTGTGTGTGTGTACTGTACACACACTCACATTTGCATTTAAATAACAACATCAACGTTCTTGCCGTACTAACAGGAGCAGATTTTCCAGATGTTGCAGTAAAGCAGCTCACACACACAAATGCACATACACACAACCATATGTACACACAAATACACATGCACACACAAAGGCAATCACAAAAATGCAAATAGACATGCGTAAACACACAGACACGTGTGTAAACATGCAAATGCACACAGGTAAATGGACTGCATTTAAATGGTAAATGGACTGCATTTATATAGCGCTTTTCCATCTGCATCAGACCCTCAGAGCGCTTTACAATAATGCCTCACATTCACTTCAATATCAGGGTGCTGCCATACAAGGCGCTCACTACACACCAGGAAAGGCCGAAAGGCCCTTAGTGATTTTCCAGTCAGGTCAGATTTGAACAGAGGATCCTCTGGTCTCAAGCCCAGCACTTAACCACTAGACCATCACCTCCCCTAGAAGAAACACTTTCCCCTACAGGTGAAGGTGTTTCTGTGTAATTTCACTGATAGAAAAAAGCATTTTGAAATATTTTGTTTCCAACATGTGAAATGTAAATACATTTCTATGAAAACTCAAGAAAGACAGGTCAGATGCACACTCTTTCAGAACCATGATTGACAGCTGACTGTTTATGACATCACAGATACACTTTTCTCAAAATCAGAATTTCAGCTGAGTCTGACTTTCGCGTCATATTTAATCCTGTTTTTGTGTATTTTATTTGTTGCTGTTTTTGCCTTTTTAATCTGATTCTTGTTTTTTGGTGATTCTGTCAGACTCGACACTATTTCACAGCTTCTGTGTCTCTTTTTTGTTGTTGCTTGATTCGACTGCAGCAGAAGTGTCAGTGAGAAGAAACAAAAAGAAAACATAAAATGAAAAGAAACAAAGCCCTCGACCTTCAGACACCAATGAAAAAAACATGTTTCTGTGTGTGTGTGTGTGTGTGTGTGTGTGTGTGTGTGTGTGTGTGTGTGTGTGTGTGTGTGTGTGTGTGTGTGTGTGTGTGTGTGTGTGTGTGCTGTGGAGGGAATTCCACTCTTCCCAGCTCTGGGAATTCCCTCCATCCCAGCAGAGAGAGTGCTGAATGCGGGAAGAGCGACACCCAGAGGACACACAGACAATTCAAAAGTGTCCACCTCCAGACGAAATAATGTGGTGGCCAAGTGGTTAATGCGCTTGGTTTCAGTTCAGAAGGTTCCGGGTTCAAATCCCACCCCTGCCACATTGCTCCATGTAATGTGGAGTTGCGTCAGGAAGGGCATCCGGCGTAAAACTTGTGCCAATTCAACATGCAGATCCACCTTGGATTTGCTGTGGCGACCCCAAGTGCAAACAAGGGAGCAGCCGAAGGGACTTACTTACTTATCATCTTGTACATAATTCATATAATTTTTCATCCATGGCTGATTAAATGAAATGGATAATAATGGTCATATGACATATTTAATACAATATTTATTATTTGTATTTAATATTATTTAGACGCTTTACTATATGTGGTATAGTTTCACATCCATTTCTATTTAATATAGTTTATAATCTTTGTGATCACATTAAATTGGAGATATTTCGGATCTGGATTGTGCAGACATGAGCAGTGTAACATGCCACACTGTAATGTGTGATGAAGAAAAACAGAAGAAATGAGTAATTTACCACAAAAACACTGCAGTTTAATTTCACAGTATAAGGTACTGAGCCACATTGGGCTTTGACTCCATCAAGTCTCATACGGGTACTTCTGGAGCCTTTCCAGAACGCAATCCCCCCTAGACCTTTAAAGGAAGCTGTCAATCCGGTGAACCAGGTCACTTGTCCAAGTTCTGTTTGGAGAAAAAGCTGGCAGTAATCATCCAGGCAGAGACACCAACAACATGTCCACTCCAGAGCCTGAGCATCTTTTTGGGACGTGCTAAACTACCAGTAGATGTTGGGGTATGGAATGAAAAATATGGTCTCACAGATCCACCTCCTGCTGTCTGCAGATGATTCACGCCAAAATCACCATATTATTTGGAATGGAGGACTGCTGTAGATGGAACTGCTCAAGAACTGCTGACTCCTGGATGTCTTCGGCATGTTTGCCTTCCTGCTATAACCAGTGCTAACAATTTGGTTAGACTCCTCCAGTCATCGGCTGTGGAAGGCCCCCAGATGTTATTCTGGAGATCAGCCTACCCGATCCCTGAGTGTGGTTGTAATTTTTTCAGCTAATGTGAGAAGCAAAATAAGAGCTAGGTCCTCCTGTGGGCACTGGGTCAACTCTAGCAGCAGTTGTCAGTGGGCCTCCTACAGGCCAGCAGAGACTGGCCCCAGCATTATTACTTTTCTATGTCACCCAATGGAAAAAAAAATAAAACTCCTCCATAATACAAACAAACATGTAGCTGAAGGTTCTCTGTGGTCCCAGTCAGAGATGTCCAGAAGTTCACTTCAAAGCAGGTGAACGTCTTTTTAGTCTACAAGATGTTTGACTGCTTGTCTTCACTTTGAACATCTCTAGAAAATTAAACTGGAATATCAATTGCTTTTGAGTAGAGGTGTGGCCAAGCGGTTAAGCATGCATGTTTCCAGTGCAGAAGGTTCCTGGTTCAAAGCGACCGCTGTACATTCTCCTTGTAATGGAGGACCCAAGTCATAGGCTGGGCACATTTGCACAGCTTATGACTTCCAGCACATAGTATCAGGATGCAAGATGCAAGATGGGACAGCGTACACTGAGAGGCACAACCAAGTTTCGGGAATTGTGTACAGGAATTGTGCTGCATACGGATTAGAAGTCCCCAAGTTCCATTGGTACCAAAAGCTGGTTGAGAATGACAGGGCTAAGATCCTATGGGACTTCAAATTCCAGACAGACAAGCAGCCGCTGAACCAACCAACCAGACGTGGTGGTTGACAAGGGAAAGAAAACCGCAGTTATGATCGATGTGGTAATCCCAGCTGACAGCAACATCAGAAAGAAGGAGCGCAAGAAAATCAAGAAGTACCAAGGGCTGAAGGAGCAACTGGAGCAGATGTGGAAGGTAAAGTCCAAAGTGGTTCCAGTGGTAATAGGAGCATTAGGAGCTGTAACCCCCAAATTGGGGGAGTGGCTCCAGTAGATTCCAGGCACAACATCAGAGGTCTCTGTCCAGAAGAGTGCAGTCCTAGGAACAGCTAAGATACTGCGCTGGACCCTCAAACTTCCAGGCCTCTGGTAGAGGAGCCGAGAGATGTATGTACATATTATATGCAATAACAGTATAACTATGTTGTTACTCTACAGTATATCTCAATAGTGTAACTATGGTGTTCCACAGTGTAACTCTATGGTGTTACTCTGTGGTGTAACTACCCAGTGTAACTGCATTTTTCATACACTATATAATGTCACCATAAAATGATACAGACTCATCATAAAATGATACAAACTGCAGTAATATCATAAAATTTAAATGAAAATAAAACATTGCGAGAATGTGCACGACAAGTGAGATGATCGTATTGCAAATAAACAAATGTTATCAGGAAAACTTAATATATTTCACAGAGCCCTTCAAGGGATTCTGCACAAATATCAGTGACGCAAATAGAATATTAGAATGTGCATAAATACAGCCGAGTAAATAACTAAGGTTTGAAATAAGGTTTTGTGTCTAAAGTAGTTTCTGTGAAAGAGACTGGGAGAAATGAAAGTGGAAAAATAAAAAGATGACTGAAGCAAAAAAAAAAGTTAGAGAAAGTTATTAATCAATCAATCAGGTTTTATATAACAAACATTGCTTGGTCTTAGATACAAAATTTAAAATAATTAGTAGTCCATCCTGTTTCACTGATGCATGTGCATGTGAGACCAACCTGGGGGTTTATTAACATAAAATACTGAATCATCAAATGTCTTCTTATGCTACGTCTCATAAAGCCTTATCTACCTTCCTGTGCTCTCCATTTTCTAAATGCAGGCCTCTGTTGGATCTTAGGGCCCTGTCCCACTGAGGAGAGGATTAATAGCGCATGAACTGAGTGCACATATTACAGGCATTCGTTGTTGTCCGCAACAAAAATGGCTAAAAATGACAAATGTGTCAGTATGAATTATGGATATACGAGTATTAATAATATATAGCGAATATATGATGAACAATCACGGTTGTATAACGCATGTAGTGAGGAAACGGATCCGATGCATTGCGATTATCACGGCAGTATTATGGGTGTATTATGAATGCATCGCACATGTGTTTGCGCGTGCACGGCATCTGCATTGTGGTCATAAAAGAAGCGCACTCACTCCTTTCGGCATCACTATTCACACCAACACCACAGCCTCTGGAGCATTTGCTGGACTTGGACAAGTTGATTGGAGTAAAGAAGCAGTGAACAGGGCGAGTGGTGACGTCAGCAGATTGCACCAGAGCGCAGCTCGTCTGAACGATTATAACAAGAAGTTAAATCTGTTATAAACATAGGAATAAATACTGTAACAGCTGCAGACCAGAAGGAAAAAACACGCAAGTGTCTTATAAAGCCTTGACAATGTAAACAAGTCAAATGATTACCTTTTTAGATGGCTCAAAATGCTTTCTGCAGCACGCGCGAACGGCTCCAGCTGCAGCTTCCTGTGATTCAGGAGGTGATTAGAGCCGTTTTCAACAGGCAATTTGCAGAATAAAATGATTAATCCACCATGAAATAATTATTTTATATAGGCAGCATCCAGCGCAGAGCGCGTGGCAGCCGGTAGAACAAAGAACGGCATCCAGCTGTGAACACAACGCATCTGATTTGCATCCGCCACATATCAGATGCAAAGCAGACGTAATAAAAATGCTTTATTTGTGGCCAATCTTTATGCAGTCGCTACAACTTATTTTAGTCTGTAATGTGGACGTGCTGGGCATGCAAAATACCCATTTTACACACTGTCCCAGTCCGCTGCCAAGCCGCAAATCCCTGTCAGTTGCGGATATCAGCAGATGACGGCGAATATACAGCGCATAGATTGAGTATGTATGTATGTATGTATTGTGTATGTATTGAGTATGTATGGAGTATGTAACGCGGATGTCATCCGCAGACAAAATTTTGTGCAGCTCAAAAATCCTGGTAACGGAAAAACGTGCCTCTGCAGATAATTGCGGACGTGTGCAGGTGTTGGCCGACTCATACAAGCATGTTTCACGCATATTGCGGATGTTAAGCGAATATGAGCCAATTTTGTCCTCTATCCATACACAAATCTTCCTAAATATCAGTGGGACAGGGCCCTTACAGGTGAAGAAGAAGTCAGCAGGTTAGAAGGCTTCCAATTATCATACATCCTTTCTCTAGAATAACCTGCCTGCTGATACCGCCGTCAATCGAGAGACCGAATGTCGGCCGAATGAAAATTCAACCCACATCCGTGAAGTGTCGAGGTGCATTCTGAGAGCAGTCTAAAACGTAAGGCAAATTCCTGTGGCTGCCCCAAATGTTTTGAACATGCAAAATAGTCGAGGTGCAAACATATTGAACGGTGGTCTGACCGCAATCTGACTGCAATATAAATATTCATATGGCATGAAAACATTTTTAAGGTATTCTGATCACATTCGAGGGACAGTTCGAAATGATCCGCCATGGGCTGTACGTCCTGACTGTGCCTGAAAGCACCACGAGCGCAGCTTGACTGCCACTAGAAAATATTTCCTCGACCCATAATCGGACCTCACTCGTACAGCAATGTAAGTGCATTTGTCATATTCTCACTGCATTCTGACAGCTGTCTAGGTAATCCTAATGTGTTCCACCTACATTTGTACTGCGTTCGGAGGCTTAATATGCACGGCATGTGCTTGGGGGAGCAAACCTGGGGTTGCATCCTAAACATTACTGGCATTGTATCCGAGGACTCTCTTCAAGATGGTGACCGTTCCGTTAATTGCGGATATCTGCAACTCATGGGCACTTGGGTGATTAGGGATTGCCTTGAGGTATTTCTTCAGGTTCTTCTTCATAAGCCCTGTTGCTCCCACCACAACTGGTATGATATCTATTTCTTTCAATGACCATGTTGTTTGTAGGTCAATTTTAAAGTCTTGGTATTTCCTGATTTTCTCCCTTTCAGTTCTATTCAGGCCATAGTCATTGGGGACTGTTACATCAATCATTTTTGCCGTCTTCTCTTGCTTGTTCCAGATGACAATATCAGGTTTTATTGCACCTTATCTACAGTATATGTTGTTAGAAGATCATTTATTACTTTGTAGATGGGCATGAATCACGGTTACTACTGTCTGTTATACAGTTTTAGAGATGAATGGAAAATTTGAAATTGGCTGGTACTCATGGGTGATAGAAGCAAATCTGATTGACGGAGGATGAAGTAACTACGGTCATTATAATATGTGACACTAAGAAAGATTAGCTAAGAGTTTTAACAAGTCCTGGCTAAAATAATATCTATTTACTTATTTATTTAATTTGACATTGATTCAATGGAGAACATGTATAACCAGATACAGCAAACATATGTATGTCATGTACTGGGTTTGCTGTATGTCATATATATATGACATACAGCAAACCCAGTACCATATATATGACATATAAAGAAATAAAAACACAATTATGACAAATAAAACATAATAAAAATCATCAATACTTAAAAAAAGTTGTTGCCACAGCATTACCACTCTCCACAAGTTGGCTAACCAGCTTTCCACCGGAGGCAATACCCATGCTCTGAGGCAATAGAGGGAATTTCTAAGGTGTTTAAGAAGGTGCGATGGTATCTATTCCCCAGATATAAAGAATTTTTAATCACACTGCCCTGAAACGAGTTGAATTGCTTTATATCAGCAGAAACACAGGATAACATGTCCCCAATGCATAAAGAAAAGAAGGGATCCTGACACTTTTCCAAATATATGCCTTAACAAATGTGTTAATTGCCTCATATTGAATCCTTGAATCCCTTGCATCCCAGCCCTAATATGCTCCTCAGATGATATATTACTAGTAAATACTAGTAATACTAGAACAGATCTTGAAGCAGAAATGATCGCTTTATGCCATCCTCCTCTCTCTGTTCATTAAACATAGTCTTCATCTTCAGGAGATGGGCATAGTTGCAGTGGTGGGCACAGCTAACCAAAAAGGTAGCTTTGATAACAGATAATCAGCTAACTGAAAAGTTATCTTTTATGAAGCTAAACCGACAAACCCCCCAAAAAATTATCGGAAGCGATAACTTTCAGTATTGTCTCTGGTACGCTTGCAACTAACAAGCTGATTCGCTTTTGGTAGCATCCACCTTGTTATTGGTCAGTTCTTTCGGGTGCTGAGCAACATGAGTGCATTGTCGCTTGATATGTTATGTCATTCCAAAAACTTGAAGTTTTGGTTTCCATGTTGCTTATGCAGCTGCAGTGCCTTGTATTTCAGACCCTTCCCTGTCATGCGGATGCCTGCCATTCTCCTTTCCTGGAACCATTTTATCAGCTCCTCTTTAATGTCCTCATAACACATTTTCCTCCTCCCATTAGGCAGCTGTTTTGGGCAGGGCTGCAACATAGGGGAGGTGATGATCTAGTGGTTAAGGTGTTGGGCTTGAGTCCAGAAGATCGTGGGTTCAAATCCCCGCCTGACTGGAAAATCACTAAGGGCCCTTGGGCAAGGCCTTTAATCCCCTATTGCTCCCGGTGTGTAGTGAGCGCCTTGTATGGCAGCACCCTGACATCGGGGTGAATGTGAGGCATAATTGTAAAGCGCTTTGAGCGTCTGATGCAGATGAAAAAGTGCTATATAAATGCAGTCCATTTAACATTATCCTTGTTCCTACACCACTCCCGGATGTGTTTCCTATCAACTAGGAGCAGCATGGTGCTTCCCCTTCTCTTCCACTTCTTTCACGACTTTTAGCTTGAACGCTGCTGAGTAGCAATGTTTACGTGGAGCCATTTTATTGTGCAATTATGTAACATTAGTTTTGAGTCCGTGCTGCTTCTCTTGCATGCAGTATGCATGTACGTTATGTACCGCAAGTCTGTACTGTGTACAGCATGTATAGATGCACTCGCACACAAACGACCGTCAATAAACACCCCTTTCACAAAAATTTCAAGCCCCCAGAGCGTTTAATGGAGTAAATACGGGAAATAAAATAATCACATTTTAGAACATATTTCCAGAGGTAGCCCTACGGGGCCAGCAAGGCTTTCTGTGCTGACCCTGATACTGGCTGAATGATTTTCCCCCCCCCCCCACAATTTAACATTTTCATTCATGTTATGTGGATTTGACAAACATTGCTCCAGTTATTTATGTATTTATTATTAACTTCTTGACATTTATTTATAGCAATGGATTTATTCCTCCAAATCAGCTCATACAAGAGCTCTGTTTTTGTCCAATCAGATTTCCCGCTGCTGTCTCTGGGTAAAAAATCTTCTCTGATGCCTTCACAATGATTCGTTCTGCTGTTAAAACAAACATAGATGTTGATTGTCATATTTTTTTAACCAATGAGGCTTAGTTTGCTGAGTTGGGTGTGTTCTTTGACACTCGTATTCTAATAGCTTCTAGCTAGTTAACAGCTACATTAGCACACATTTAGCTAACTGAAGCTAAGCTAACAGATAATGTAGCCTTTGAATTTGTGTTGTAATTCATGTAAACTCTTTCTTGGCATTTAGATTTTAGCTTTAGCTGTAGATTTGTTGGTGGATTTACTTGAACGACTGTGTTATTGAACTGTTTCTAAAGAAATAAAGGTAGACAGACTTTGTGTACAAGTGATGAGTAGCTTTGGTGAGTCTTAAGTGATTCCTAATTGATTATTGATTGCTTTAGATGGTTGCTGGTGTGAATAATGTCCAGCAATTTGGCTGGGATCTGTTGCGTTTGCCTTGTCTTATTTGTCTTTATGGTATTTTAAATACGAGTAAATGTGGCTCTTTTGCTTTTCCCCTTTTTTTTGGCAATGATTACGGTGATTATATGATATACATATATAAATCATACATATCATACTGTGTGCAAAATGCACGGTTAAACACTGTATACTTCTGTGATTGATTTTATGTTTATGTACAATGATTGTTAACTCCAAGGACACAGAATGATGTATGTTTTGGACCATATCAACTTAAAAGGAACTTAACTCAATAAGTTAACTGAAAATAATTTTATTGGGGGGGTAATCACAAAACACAAGCTAATGAATGAATGAACCAGTGTCACCGACAAAACTTTTATATTAAAGACAAACCAAACATAATCCCAGGTTAAAACAAAGTGGGGAAAAAAAATAAAATCATGAAATTAAAGAAATGTAAAATTAAAATTACCAATTACAAATGTCTTGAGTGTTTTCAGGTTCATTTCAAACTTTTCCAACCCATTAAGTCCTGCTAATTGAACAGAGACGAGGTTAATTCATTCAGCTGTGACTGACAGCTCCAGATGGCCAATCACGACGTGTCCTCTGTTCGCTTCTGCGCGTCCAAGCCACCTTTAATGTGAAGGGACAAGTTATTAACTGAAGAATTTTTTTCATAAAGTCCCTATTTAAGAATAAAGTTAGATTTAAAAATAAAGTTACAAAATATTTTGAGAAAGGAGTTATAATAAAGTATTTACAGAAATGCTGTGCCGGGGAGCATCATCACTGATGTCAACTGGGCTCATCAGGTTACTTCATCATTTAAATGTATTAATTAAAAACCTGCAGTTAGTCTGTGTGTTCTCTGTTAATTTCACATTTTTTGGTATTTGTTGAACACAGGACATTTGAAGACTGCATTTTGGATTCTAGGGACACCCGGATTAGGGTGATTTCATGTTTCCTGGGGGAACTGCGATGCTTTGTTTGAACATGTGCTGTGTTTTGTTTTTTCTGAGAATGAGGAACAGAGAACAACCAAGTAACACCTGACTGTAACAGATACATAAAGATGGGCTGCAGCTCTGCCTGCTGCATCCTCCAGCACCGCAGCACAACCTCATCTTCTATAAAACATCCAGTGGGTATCCTGTGGAAGCATGCTGCCCCCTGCTGGATAAACATGAATATCTTTTGTCATATCTTCATGGACAGAATTGAAATGAGCAGATTCATATTGTTTCATTTTAAACATAACCAAGATGAAGAAATTTATGATTCAATGACATTTTAATTTATAAACCAAAATTCTGTGCGCAATAAAAACTCTATAGACAGAAAAAAGAGAATAGTTGAACCAACTTTTAAAAAACATTACAATGGCAAAACCTGAATAAATTAAGTTGTTTGAACTTAAGTTAGCAAGTTAGATCAGCTCTAACTTACAAACGTAAGTTCAAACAACTTAAATCATTCAAGGTTTTACTCATTGTAACTCTTTTTGGGTTGGTTCAACTATTCTCTTTTTTCAGTGTACACAGACAAACACTGTCACAGTTTGAGGGGAAAAACAGGAATGTTGATAACAAAAATACACACAGACAGAACTCCGTATCTCACCATGGTTGTCAGCAAGGAAAGAAGAAACATGTCCATCTCCTGAAGATGAAGACCGGAGTCTGGATCCACATCAGTGGGGTAAGTTTGCAGTGACAGATCTTGGTACAATCCAAAATTCCTGTTTGACACTGAAGAAATGTTTACATTTGCAACCACCCTGAAGCTATTGGTCATTTACACTCCAAGATTTCCTGGATGACTTTGACAAGAAAATAGAGGATAGTTGTAAATGTTGTAACTTGTAACTGTTAGAATGGCCTAAGCAAAGGGCCACCCTTTTGAGTCTGGTCTGCTTGAGGTTTCTTCCTCAGTATCATCAGAGGGAGTTTTTCCTTACCACTGTCGCCTGTGTGCTTGCTCTAGGGGTTGGTAAGGTTAGACCTTACTTGTGTGAAGCCTCCTGAGGCAGCTTTGTTGTGATTTGGTGCTATATAAATTGAAATTAGAAAAAAAAATTGGTCAAAAATTTCCAGCAAACTTTAGTCAGACTTTGTGATCCCATAACTAATATACACATTACCTCTAATGGAAAACCAACATTTTCTGATTCTGACATCTCACTTGGTAGGTCTGTTGCAAATTGTGATTAATGCTAAAAATACCACTTGTCCCTTTGATCCGTGACAACTGAACTGTTTAAGGACCTGTGATCTGTGTTAGGATCCACCATGCTAAAACTTATTAACCTGTAAGCCGGTTCTATTACTGCATGTTTTAAATCTACAGTGAGAAACTCGCTCGCTGACTAAATTCCGAGATGGGTGTCAAATCTGCCTTTCTGTAAAAAAAATCTTGAAAAAAGTGGCTGATACTGAAGTCTTTGAGTTGCTGCAGTTAGCATTTACGACTTATCACTCCACAGAGACAACACTAAAGTGGTGAATGATCGTCGGCTGGACTTGGATACCACAGTGCTGCATCGGCTGGATCTCAGTGCCGCATTTGAAAGAGTTGATTATCATATATTGTTGGATAGGCTTGAGAGCTATTTTGGTATTACTTGTCACGTTCTCACATGTTTGACATCATATTTATCTAACCAATCTCAGTGTGTCCTGTATAACCACAATACTTTAAAATCTGCTCCAGGAAAATATGTGTACTGCAAGGTTCTATACTAGGCACTCCGTTATTCTATTGTCTTTACATAGCACATCTTGGACACATATTGCAATACTATGGAGTTACATTTCACTGTTCTGCTGATGACACTCAGCTTTACATGCCCATTAGTGCAAATCATCTCTCAAATTAAGATTTTAGAGGGTTGCCAGTTATGTGAAAATCTGGATGTCCTGTAATTTGTTACTCTTAAAGTCTGACAACACCAAGATGATGGTCATGTGTTCAGTGAGACAGAGACATCAGTTTGATCAGCTAGTATTAATGTTGGAATCAGGTGCCATACATCATAGAAATAAAGCAAAAAAAAAAAAAAAGCTCAGGGTGACCTTTGATCCCACACTGACCTTCAACCTGCACATTAGAGAAATTACAAAGAATGCATTCTTTCATCTGCATATTATCATCTGGCTGATCTAATTAAACCTTATGTACCGGCCCATGCTCTGCGTTCTTAGAATGCAGAATTACTGTGTGTGTCTGATTCTGTGGTGAGGAAATCAAATCTGTATATGACAAAAAGTGCAAAGAAAATATTAATTTAACTGAAGCGTTTTTTTTTTATAGTTTTATTTTTTTTAAATGATTGTTTAATTTTTTAAAATGTTTGTTTAATAAGGATTTAGTTTTGTTTTAGTTTGCTAATGATTATTTGGAAAACCATGTCAAAGGTGCGCTTGGAATGTACAAGGACGTATTTGCCAAATGGCATCACTAAATGTGTAAAATGAGCTGTATTTGAACCACATTAATGTCACATACACATATGCTGAAAAATCCATGCACATCTCCATGTGTCATACAGAGAATGTTCTTCAAAATAAAATACTCCTATAAATCAAGTACATAAAAAAAAAAAAAATCTCGAATGCTTAACTTGTCTGTTGTGGATCCTGGAGAACTACATGTCCCATCAGCCCACTGATTTTTTTCTCCCCTCTCTACACACCCTCGGTTTCAGAGAGGAGGAAGAGGGGGAGGAGGGGACTTTGGGAAAGAATGTATGGTATTTATTTCCTGTTCTGTAGCTTGAAGAGAGAGAGAAAGTGACAGAGAGACAGAGACAGTGCTGGAATGGAGATATCTGAGCTGTTTGCCACTGAAAGGCAGAAAGAGGAAGAAAAATAAACTATGAACAAATGAAGAAGGAGCAACCTCTCCTCTTTTTCTGGCTGGATTATTCTTTCCATTCCTCAGGACCACCAGAGCAGGGAGGTCCAGTATGGCTGAACCTCTGCTGAAGAGAACCATTTCCCGGCTGCGAGGCAAAGACCGGAGCCGGCGGAAAACTGATCCCAAATTGAGTGTTGAAGAACCAAAACCCAAAGCCCATGATGCCCATGTGGATGGTTTGAAATGTGAGTCAGCCTTCAGATCACTTTGTCGAGGTCGCAGGGACTCTCTGTGGTCATCGATAGGTCTTTGTTAGCAGGTCATCCCCAACCCTAAACCTAACCAGAGCCTGTTCAGCGTTGGACAGAACACTTTGTTTGTCAGCAACATTTCAGGGAATCTGCTGAAGTCATTTTCGATGAAATTTCGACCAAGCAGAAGAATCCATTAATCTGAGCAACGATTCACCTTCTAAAGATTTTTAAATTGCAAAATCAGACATCCAATTAGTCAAAAGTAAAGCACATACAGTGGCAAAATGAAAGTTGTGTGCCCATAACATCGTATAATCTAGATTGAGATCCACATCTGGAGAGTTGTTGGTCCTTATTGAACGTTTACATTGATTAGTTGTCTAAAGTGTTTGTGAAAAATTTGTTCGTTTTATATTGTGATAAATGTCACAGAGTGAGAAAAAACAAGCAGCTTGGTCAATCAATTCAAATGTTTTGCAAAAATCAACATAGTCTACAAAGAAGTACGACTGACAGAGAAAGACAAACAGTGTCAGTGCTAATTTCAACCCAGCATGGTTGTTTTTTTTTTTATTATTATTCTAAGCAGTCACATCCTCTCACAATACCACTTGCAGTGCTGCAGTCTTGTTGGTCTAAACATGAGGTGTATTCTAGTGCAGAGCTATAACATTGGTATCTTCCACCACCAGAAAGCATTTGCACCTTAGACCACCTGAGTCCAACGTTGTAAAGCACTGTAACAGGGGCCCATCAATGAGACGTGCTTTAGTGGCTTTGAAATGCACGTACACTCTGCCTGTACATATCATCACCAGCCACCCACAAAGTGTTGCCAGAGTAACTTTGAAAAGTTACTTTTTAGTTACTTTTTTAGTTGCTTTATACAGTTACTTTATTAACAGCTTTATGCAATTACTTTATTAGAAGTTTCCAACAACTTGCAACTAATATGTAATGTAACTAATAAGGTAACCTAACTTGGTTACTCTTAAGATTGAGTAATCAGCAAAGTAACTAATAACAAAAGTATCTAATAGTTACTTTTTTGAGTACTAAATCTTAAAAATAACCAAGTTAGATTACGAGTTACTTTATTAGTTACATTGAAGGAGTTATAGACTTCTGGGGCTGTGGCTCAGATCTCCCATGTCTTCTGGCAAATTACAAGTAAATTGATCATCTGAATCTCGCGGCCGTGCAGCATCACAGCCACTTTCCAATGTAAATCATACAACTTCATTTATTGTAAAATTTTATATATTTTCCATCCACTCTTTCACGAAATTCTAGTTAATGTGTTGTAACATGAAGCAAAGGTTTGTGATGTTTTAATCCTGATCGAAAACAGGAATGTGATGTTAAATGTGAGACTCTTTTTTTCTTTTATGACATGAGCTGAACAAATAAATCACATTAATGTTTCAGTAAAATGGCTAAACTGTGTGTCTGAGTTGTGAATTGTGAAAAGATGTCAGTGTGCTTAAATACAGAGAAACCATTCATGCCAACGGACCCTGCATCATGACTCCGCCCTCCCTGTTCCAAAATAAAAACCAGATGTTTGTTTTTCACCGGCCTTCAGAGAAAAATCCAGATGTTGAGGAAGTGACGTTGTACATCTGGATTTGCAAAAATCTTGTTCAAGACATTACTGTTTATATATGAATGTTTGTTGTCCATCAGTAGTTTATAAAATACATGTTTTTTTTATTTTAAAAGACATAAATGCACTCTGAAAGAGCTTTACATTATTCGGGAGTAATAATGTACACATTTTCATTGATTATCATGTTTAAGAAGGAAATGTGATGTTTTCAGGCGTTTCTGGTTCTGAGTCATGTTTCTTGACACCTCAACTGCCTCATTTAGCTGAAAACATGACCTGGGTTCGAGGATTTTCCACCACGAGCTGCTCTGTCTCTTTGGTCCTCAACAGCTGATCAACAGTATCACTTTGAATGTCAGTTTTGTTTTACGACCTCATAATCTAATACAGAAATCCTCATCATTTGAGTAATCATCTCCAGTGAAAGACTCCTTTAAGTCATCGACAAATCAAATAACAGTAAGTGTATCTGTGAGTCATTGTTCTTTAGCGCAAGACCTTCAGTGACTGATAAAAACAAATTATAAAATGCAGTCAACTCAAAAGCAAAAGAATATTCACAAAATCCCACGTTAGTTAGAAGAGAAGCAAGTAATACACAAGGATGGGGTTCAATGGAACCAATGCAATAAAGCATTATGCTGTTTTCAACGCAAACAGCATAATTTCCAAAAATTACAAACACAATGTAGAAAACTGAGGATTCCATAAAACCAAGACACATGTTTGACACAAAGACAGATGAAACATTTTTCTTTGAGCCCACCGGTCCCCAGAAGTCCTGAACTGGGTTAAAGACATTGCCAAGCACTTGTAGATCACCAAGGGTCAAAAAAACATATCTTAAAGTTTGCAGCAGAAAATATTTCATAAATGCTGACACTATGCATCCTAAAAAGTGACCCATGTTTCCCCAAAATTGTTTCTGTGCGTGACGCTTTCAAGCTCAGGTCAGGTCTGGGAGCATGTGCCAGTGCTGTGTGTTCTGGTAGTTCATATTTGACTGGAGGATCAGCCACCAGAACCCTGGTGCTAGAGATGTCTAACATCAAGGCTGGAGGTTCAGCCTTATACACGTGCTTAAATGTTCCAGCCCATGGGGACAATTCAACATCTGTAAGGACTGAACCGTCACTGGTTGGACAAGGTGTAGGTTTGGATGTACATAGTGCTTTGATTCTTCTTTAAGAAGGCTGAGGGTCACTAGGCCACAGAAGGTGAGCTGCTTGCCTTCTTGTCTAAGCTCAGCTCCCCATACAGCGTGATATTTCCATCCACCAATACACTTTGTCACTTCTGGATGATGTTCCTACCTGAGTGTCCTCAGTTGTCAAACACTTCCTCCTATGGACATGCTCAATCACAAAACCATCCTCAGCAACATTTAGGGTCTGGTCACTGAGGAACTCTTACATTCCGTTCAGATCACCAGTTGTGTCCATGTCTGCACATCTTCCAGCCAGATAGCACACATACTCCTGTGGAACAGTCTGATGTTGAAGTCTGGCCAAATTTATTCTTGGATACTGTGCAGATGCCAGTCTGCAAGACTTCAACTGAATCCTCAAGTAAACTGCAATAAGTCTATAGTCACAATTCACAAACTGGCCACTTCTATCGACCCTACAGTTCTGCAGAAATCTCCAGTATTTTCCCACAAGAACTTTAAAGGGATGGTATTAAATGTCTTTTCATTTTTATTTTTGATAGTATATATTTGGGGTATTGTGTGAAACATCCTCATAGTCACACAGTTCTATAGGCCCCATCTTGACAGTCTATGGCACATAGTAAAAGTCTATTTCGGAAGTGCCACCCACACATTAATATTTATGTAGTGCACAATTTCAATACAAACCAGAGTGCTGCAAGAAAAGGAGTTGGAAGAAGTCACCTCATTCATAAGGGCCGTGTTGTGGACTTAACATAAAAGCATCTATTCAGATTGGCATCTGTCATTGCCTTTAAGACACAAGTACACCAATTGATTGTTATTTACTATTAAGTGGATGCACCCAGAAGTCATAGGTTTTCTGGTGAAGGAATGATTCTGCTTGCACACAGCATGTGTGAACCAAGCAACTAACCTCAACTGCTGAAAGTGTGACTGCTGTGACAGTTGGACAAACACCAGTTGGTTTCACTGCTGTGTGTAAAGATTGTTCACTAACCATTGTGCATGAGCCATGCTTGTAAAGTGCAGCTGTTTCAGCTGAGAGAGGACTCTCATGCAATTTCCTGAATTAATGAAAGGACAAGAAAACACAAGTCCACGTAGAGACCTGTTGCTTGCAGCCCTGTCAATGGTAAGGTAAAAACTGTTCACTTTTTCCTGTTGTGAAATCTGCATTCTGATGCACATGAGTGAGACCAACATGCTCAAAAATAAGCACTTGCTTGCTCTTAATGCAATGTGGGTGTCTGTGCAAGGAGAACTTCTGCTGTAACCAAAAATTATGACTGAAAACTCTCATTTGTAGAGTGGAGTGACTTATTTACTGGCTGGAATATGTGCACCCCTACTTGCTCTGTGAGACACCCCAATAACCCTGTCTGTGTTCTGGTAAGATTCCCATGTGGTCAAAGGAGAGCAATGTTGAAATTCCCAGTCAATGAAAAGAAATGGGGCTTGGCAAGCGGTAGTTCCTTTCCCAACCAGAAACCACAGACTGTATTAAACTCTACAAAGTTGACAAAAACAGATTATGGCCCTTTTAAACAAACTTTACCACATTCTTTTTTTTGTCCACCTCTTGCCTGCATTCATGTGAGAATATTCAACAAGGATGAACAGTTTGAGGCTCAAAGGCGCTTTGACCATCATAACCAGGGATCAGACTGTCCACATAGCAGCTCCTGGATGCAAACTGATCAACCAAGCTTTTTGTTTATAAATAATCTATATGTTAAACAGACACCAACAGGAAGTAGTTTTTATTTATTCAACTCACTGGTCAGTCTCTAAAATGGATTAAACTTGTCTCTGTTTTTGCTCTACAGACATCCCAGGAAAGGCCAGCACTAGGAATGATACATTTTTATCATCACCATCAACAGCAGCAGATGTCAAATCCCCGTCACCTACCTGCAATCCTATCACAGTTTCTAAAAAACAGAAATGGGCACAACAGGGGTCTGCTACTCCATCTACTTCATCTGTAGCAGGGTCTACCCCCAGACCCTTCAACTGGAACCATTCCCAAGGGAAATCCCATGTTTCCATTGAACACAGCTGGAATCAAAAGCCAACACAAGACCAGGTACAGGGTTGTAGGATACAACATGCACCTTTAGATGCTCTTAGTTAAATCCTTCTTTTATAAATTTAACCCCACCTGTCACTACATTTTCTCTGCTTTTCTGTATTTTGACTTCTTTAATAATTTCACCCTTTGGCATTTTACCCCAGGTGATACACCATGGAGATAGGACGTGTGTTGGCATGGCATGTGACCTTACCGATGCCCCATGTTTTCCAGTCAGCTCTACAACTGGACTGAAGGAAACCTTTCTGACAGGAGGGGGCTCCACCAGTGTGCCCTTCTCCTCTATCAGCACCAAGTTGTACTTGCAGAGCCTAGATCGCAGCAGTCGAGCCTGGGTCCTGTCATCAGGAAAGCCCCAATCTTCAGATGAAGTGTGTGAGCCACAAGAACAGAGTGCCAGCAACATCTGGTACAACCCAATCCCGGAGGATGAAGACAGAGGAAGGATGAGAGACAGCAGGGATGAGGGAGGACTGTGGCCAGAGTCAACAAACGTTAATATCAGTGACTATCAACTGGACTGTACAAATGTAGCTACTGGCCTACACACTCATGACACCAAATCTAAGAACACAGGTAGGATATCCAATGAAAAACACTGATTTAATTAACACAGAGCAATATAGATCTGGTAATATAGTACTACTACAGTACTTGGCAGTAGTACTGCATTTGTACTACAGGAATTTGAAATACTATAACAGACTGATACAGGATCTAGCAGTAATATTACACTATTCAGCAGTAATTCTTCAGTCAGGTCAAGTCTGGAAGCAAGCGAAGGTATTACGTTTTGCCACGTCCACCACACTACGGAACCACCTGTGAGGACCACCAATCTATCTCCATCTCCCAAAAGTAGGCATCTACCACAGCTAGGTGACACACGGGCACACCTCTGCCCTCTTCCAGCTGCTGAGATGCAATGGCACTGAGGTACCTGCACACAGAACCATATTCAGGGACATGCATTGCATGGCTGTTATGCCACTGCTGACATTCCTTCATATGCAGGTCTTCATCTGAGGCATTTTAAGTAACAGCTCCACAAAGACCTGGGACGAATAATATTCAGGCAGCACCTTATGTTATAGTCCAGTTCTCCATGCTGTTAGACTGAAAGGATCAGGTCCTTGAAGACCTTCATAGGTGTCACCTGTGAAGGTCCTAGGACCTTCATAGGTGTCAACCTGACTCCAGAAAGAACAAAGAGGGTGCAGGTTTCTTTGTAACCACCAACTCCACCAGATGGTGTCATTGATGAACCCATCCCGTCTGCTGTTAATCAGTAAAATCACCTGGTGAAGTTGGTGGTTACAAAGAAACCTGCACCGTCTTTGCCCTTTCTTGAGTCAGGCTGACACCTGTAGACCTCCATTCTCCTAGAAAAGATAATCAATGTCATAGAACACCCCTCTCCATTGATTTCATGACTCTGTAAGCTTGTCTCAGATGTCTCTTGACCTCACGGGCCAAGTTCCCAGAGACACAAATGTCGCTGAAGAAATAAATTAATCTCTTGACAACATTTTCTCACCAACAAAAGCTCCCAAGTCACAGAACTCCATGGCCTTACTTAACATACAGTCCATGTAGTCATTTAACTTACTGGGAATTCCACAAATCCTTAGGATGTGATGGTTAGTGCACTTGGTTTCAGTGTGGAAGATTCCTGGTTCAAATCCCACCCCTGCCACTTTTCTCCATGTATTATGGAGTTGCATCAGGAAGGGCATCCGGTGTAAAACCTGTGCCAAATCAACATGTAGATCCACCTTGGATTTGCTGTGGTGACCCCGAGTGCAAATGAGGAAGCAGCCAAAGGGACATACTTACTCAGGATGTCCCACAATACAGCCCAGTCAACAGTCAAACAATTTGTGAAAATCAACATGGACTGCAAGGAATCCTGTCAATAATCAATCAATCAATCAATTTTTTTTATATAGCGCCAAATCACAACAAACAGTTGCCCCAAGGCGCTTTATATTGTAAGGCAAGGCCATACAATAATTATGTAAAACCCCAACGGTCAAAACGACCCCCTGTGAGCAAGCACTTGGCTACAGTGGGAAGGAAAAACTCCCTTTTAACAGGAAGAAACCTCCAGCAGAACCAGGCTCAGGGAGGGGCAGTCTTCTGCTGGGACTGGTTGGGGCTGAGGGAGAGAACCAGGAAAAAGACATGCTGTGGAGGGGAGCAGAGATCGATCACTAATGATTAAATGCAGAGTGGTGCATACAGAGCAAAAAGAGAAAGAAACAGTGCATCATGGGAACCCCCCAGCAGTCTACGTCTATAGCAGCATAACTAAGGGATGGTTCAGGGTCACCTGATCCAGCCCTAACTATAAGCTTTAGCAAAAAGGAAAGTTTTAAGCCTAATCTTAAAAGTAGAGAGGGTGTCTGTCTCCCTGATCTGAATTGGGAGCTGGTTCCACAGGAGAGGAGCCTGAAAGCTGAAGGCTCTGCCTCCCATTCTACTCTTACAAACCCTAGGAACTACAAGTAAGCCTGCAGTCTGAGAGCGAAGCGCTCTATTGGGGTGATATGGTACTACGAGGTCCCTAAGATAAGATGGGACCTGATTATTCAAAACCTTATAAGTAAGAAGAAGAATTTTAAATTCTATTCTAGAATTAACAGGAAGCCAATGAAGAGAGGCCAATATAGGTGAGATATGCTCTCTCCTTCTAGTCCCCGTCAGTACTCTAGCTGCAGCATTTTGAATTAACTGAAGGCTTTTTAGGGAACTTTTAGGACAACCTGATAATAATGAATTACAATAGTCCAGCCTAGAGGAAATAAATGCATGAATTAGTTTTTCAGCATCACTCTGAGACAAGACCTTTCTGATTTTAGAGATATTGCGTAAATGCAAAAAAGCAGTCCTACATATTTGTTTAATATGCGCTTTGAATGACATATCCTGATCAAAAATGACTCCAAGATTTCTCACAGTATTACTAGAGGTCAGGGTAATGCCATCCAGAGTAAGGATCTGGTTAGACACCATGTTTCTAAGATTTGTGGGGCCAAGTACAATAACTTCAGTTTTATCTGAGTTTAAAATAATCACGAATGCATTATTCTGTGTGTACTTGCAGAGCTAGAATACAGTCAATAGTTCAGAACAGTCAGCCTGTTTTGACCACCGAGAAGCCTGAATCCTATGGAAGCAGAGTTTGCTTCCATTTGAGACACAGGAGATCACCAATGGCACCCACCTGAAACACTCAGCTTAAAAATCACAGATTCCTGCAGCTTTACTCTCCTCAGCTGTCTCACCACATTTGCAGTCTCATAGAGATTCAGTGGACACAGCTGACTGGCGGGTCAGCCAGAGCCCTGACACAGGAGAGGGCCAACATCTGGTTCACAGCTGACTGGTGGGTCAGCCAGAACCCTGATACAGGAGAGGTCCAACATCTGGTTCAAAGCTGACTGGTGGGTCAGCCAGAAGCCTGATACAGGAGAGGTCCAACATCTGGTTCACAGCTGACTAGTGGGCCAGCCAGAATCCTGACACAGGAGAGGTCCAACATCTGGACATCAGGTTCAGTCTTAACCAAACTAGCTGGTTCAACATGACAGTACAACAGAACCATCTGTCATGACGTGCCGTCTTTTGCCAGGACTGTGGTGGAATGAAGTAGAGGTTTGGAGGATTGCAGTGCTTTTAATGTAAGCAGGCCAATGGTTATCGAACAGAGGCCTCCTTGTCTACCCTCTGTGCCATTACAGGCCACTTTGTTTGCTTTCTATATAGCCTGAAATTTCCACTGGGTCATGCAGTACAAATCCTCTGGTTGATATTTTGCAGTGCACAACAGTAACACTTTTGTACTACTGCCGTACTTCCACAATACTCAATAGCACTACTATTTGTAGGATTCTGATTGTCGTTTAGCATAGGACTCTTCAAGTACTTTATGAACCACAATTGACATAACTTTTCACCACCATCTCTCCATCCATCATCTGTACCCATTTGCTCCAATTAAGGGCCACGGGGTGTTGGAGCCTATCCCAGCAGTCATTTGGACACAAGGCAGAGTACACCCTGGACAGGACACCAGTCAATCTCAGGGTTTTCACCACCAACCAACAAAGGAGAAATTTGAATTATGTGTTATATCTGGGTGGGAACAGGGGTGGTGCGCTTGGTTTCAGTGCGGAAGGTTCTGAGTTCAAACCCCATCCCTGCCACATTTCTCCATGTAATGTGGAGTTGCATCAGAAGGGCATCCGGCATAAAACTTGTGCCAAATCGACCTGCAGATCCACCTTGGATCTGCTGTGGTGACCCCAAGTGAAAACGGGAGCATCCGAAGGGATTTACTTACTTATCTTGGTGCTAGTGTTAGTAGAGGAATCAAAGACCAGAAAGTAATTCTAGAATCTCCCAGTTTGACAAATAAAATACCAATTTTTGTCATATCTGTCTTCTTATGTTTCTTAATACCTTTGTCTCTTCTTGTCACTCAGATGTGCCTCCATCAGACTGTAGTCCTTCCACCCAAAAGAAAGAAGGCCTGTCCAGCAGTGTAATTGATAGGATAAAGTCTCCAGGAACAGTAAGAAAACTTTCAATGAAGATGAAGAAAATTCCTGAGCTGCGGCGTAAACTCAGCCTCCGCTCTAATGCCCATCCTCTTCACCCTGACAAAGACCAGCAAAGAGGAGCTGGTGAGACAACCAAAACCAGTACGATGTCAAACCAAAATATTGTCAGCAGATATCACTTGGACAGTTCGACTCCTCCAATCAAACCACAGCGACGATCCTCCAGAAAGGGATCTGCAACTAAAGGAGGTAAAGTTTAGATTAATTCTGCTTGATATTTCTGACAGTAGTATGCCATGACGCTGTAGTCGGATAGGTAAAAACGTATTATTTGGAGATGGCTGGTTTAAAGCATAAGCTACGCATCTTCTCCCGTTCAGCCCCAATAAATCTGTGATCAACTTCATTGTTTGTTGAAGAACACCATGAATGCCCTTTTATGGAAATGACCTTGCACAACTCTTCAGCATGGCTTGGCCAGTGTAAACTAAGTCCCTTTGACTTCTCCCCTTGTTTCACTTGAGGTTGCCACAGCAGATCTGAGGTGGATCTCCATGTTGATTTAGTACAAATTTAATGCTGGATGCCCTTCCTGATGTAACTCCACATTACATGGAGAATGGGCAATGCCTTGGCCAGTGTGAAATGCCTTAAAATCACGTTTCAGTAACTTGATTAGGCCCTCACTTTTTTTGCAGTCCTGGATTTCTGAATTTTGTCTTTGGATGGTTGTATCTCAGCAGGCAGACTATTTCAGAAAAAAAAAGACTAGGAGAAGAGAAAGCACTCAGTCTTCTAAGAAAGTAGAGCATGAGAAAGCACATACGGGTTTACAAGATGTTCCAGATAAGAGGGCACCAGTCTACTTAAAGATGTTATATAGTAGAATCTTAAAATTTGACCTCACATAAATAAGAAGCCAATAAATTGGGGTAATCTGGTCAGATGTTCTTCTTAGTTCAAACTCAGTAATTTCTGAGTGTCATTCCTGTATCTTTATTCCTAGATGATATGGAGTATTATTGGGCTTCATTCCAGTAGGGGTGAAGGAACTTGAATTCAAATCAGCAAACAGGTCTAACCTCAAAACGTTTCTCAAAGAGCTCCACAGAGTGTTATGTGACTAGTTGACATCCACGCACAGACGGAAACATCGTGAACCACAGAAATACTGCTGCCAACACCTATGACCATGACGTACATCTCCAGGTATATAGTCAACTCCCATAATCCAGACATGTTGGTGGACTTCTCCTGCTAATAACACATGAATCCAATGCTCGTCAAGGTAGTCAGATCCACACCTGTAAAAGGTTAACAGCATGTTAGCACAGCAAAGATACTAACTAAATACCACTTTGAAGTGACCTGCAATCAGAATCATTCCTTTAAACTAAACAACATGGAACCTTAGAAAATAATTTTTTTTTAAAGAGAGAGAAAAGAGGAGATAGTGAAGCTCTTCTATATACAACAGAAGATGGTTGAGACATGTGTCCTGGGAGGAAACCATGAAGTGGCTTCATTTTAAGACTGCACAGTAAATAGCCACAATTTATGTTTACTGATAAGCACTTCCTTCCCCACCCCGTGCTGTTGGAGAAAAGCCTCTTGGGCATGTTTCCCCTCTACACAGAGACATACAGTAGCTGGAGAAGCATACACTTAGTATTTTGAAGTGAAAATCCATACCTTATGAGCTGTTGGAACTGGGGAACCATACCCTCTTTGTGTTTTGAACTGGAGAACCATACCCTCTGAGTGGTCAGAGCTGGATAACTATATCCTCTTAGTGTTTGGATCTGAAAATCCATGACCTCTTTGTGTTTTCAACTGGAGAACCATATCCTCTGAGTAGTCAGAGCTGGAGGACCATACCCTCTGAGTGTTTGGAACTGAAAATCCATACCCTATGAGTGTTTATAGCTGGAGAACAATACCCACGTAGTGATTGGAGTTGGAGAACTATACCCTCTTAGTGGTTACATCTAGAGAACCATACCCTATGAGTATTTGGAGCTGGAGAACCATACCCTCTTTATGTTTTGAACTGGAGAAACATACCTTCTTAGTGGTCAGAGCTGGAGGACCATGTCCTCTTAGTGATTGGAAATGGAGAACTATACCTTGTTAGTGGTTGGAGCTGGAGAACCATACTGTCTGAGTGTTTGGAACTGAAAATCCATACCCTATGAGTGTTTATAGCTGGAGAACAATACCCACATAGTGATTGGAGTTGGAGAACTATATCCTCTTAGTGGTTGCATCTAGAGAACCATACCCTATGAGTATTTGGAACTGCAGAAACATACCTTTAGTGTTTGGAGCTGGAGAACCATACCTTCTTAGTGATTGGAGCTAGAGAACCATACTTTCTTAGTGTTTGGAACTGGAGAACCATACCCTCTGACTGTTTGGAACTCCATAAACATACCCTCTTTGTGTTTGGAACTGGAGAACCATACCCTGTTTGTTTTTGGAGCTGGAGAACCATGCCCTCTTTGTGTTTGGAACTGGAGAACCATACCCTGTTTATGTTTGGAACTGGAGAACCATATCCTCTGAGTGTTTGGGGCTAGAGAACCATACTTTCTTAGTGTTTGGAACTGGAGAACAATACCCTCTTAGTGCGTGGAGCTAGAGAACCATACCCTCTTAGTGTTTGGAACTGCAGAACCATACCCTCTTAGTGTTTGGGGCTAGAGCACCATTCCCTCACAATGGTGCGACATTGTTGTGGGATGGCCACGTGTATGTGTATATTATACAAGACTTTTTCTTTTTGCCATCATTCCCACGAGAGCTGGCCGTGGTGCTGAACCGTGGTATTTTAGGAGGTGTCTGCAGTAAAATGTGTGTGTCTTACGGCAGCACATTTGCTACTGCCATGCATATATAACGACACGCTATGCGACATACACCCAAACACACCCTGATGCTGTGCAACTGATTTTCAGCCTGCCACACATCGCTGACACTCATTTTTTTCTGTGACAGTCAAGCAAATTTGGCATGCGCACCTACGACATTTTGCCTTGAACCTGTGCCAGGGTAACCGTAACCCCTGGTGTGTCTGGGCCCTTAACAAGATTATTAAGATATATTAGTCCTGATTTTTTTTCTTGATATTTTACTTGTTAAATGTTTTTGTCTTATATTAAGTGTAATTAGATATTTTAACTAGAAATCAGAAAAATAAACTTGATAAGATTTTGTGTTTTTGCCATGTTTGTCTTTTTGTGTGTGTAGGTTATCTTAGCGATGGTGACTCGCCAGAGCTGCTACCACGACAAGAGGCTTCGCTTACAAAAGCCTGTGATACATCGTGTGACATCAGTTCATTTCGACTGTATGTGGATTCTGACCTGCCACGATGTAACCAGAGGGTGACGGGTTTGCTGACAGTCCACCTGCTGGGACTGGAGGAGATGAAAACCAGCAGGTATGAAAAGAGATTCATCAAAAACATGTACCTGGACCTCTTGTTTTCTCATTTAAGTACACATAGTTCCTCTCATTCTCTCAGGTCAGAGGGCAATAAGGAGGTCTTCCTGGTTGTCCAGATTGATGGCGTGACTCAAGCAAGGACTGCCGTCCTAACCCTGCAGGGCTCCACTCTCTCATTAAACCACACTTTCCACTTGGAGTTGGAGAGAGCCAAACAACTACGCATAGTCGTGCTAACACCAGGTGCTTCTACTGCATGTACTCATAAAATGTATTCAATTTTATATGGTCAGTCCTGTCACTACTGCAATTGTTACCACATTAGCAACTTCATCAGCTGAACACATTAAATATGTAAAAAGCTCTGGATCACATTGCCCATCAAATCATATTCCATAGGAAGATAAAGATTTTAATAATGCTGCATCTATTAAAATCACATTTAAAGTAACAACTATTACATGTTTTAAAACGTAAGACCCTTCCGCTGCTCCCTTGTTTTCACTCGTGCTTGCCACAGCAGATCCAAGGTGGATCTGCATGTTGATTTGGCACAAGTTTTACACTGGGTGCCCTTCCTGATGCAACTCCACATTACATGGAGAAATGGCAGGGGTGGGCTTTGAACCGGGAACCTTCCACACTGAAACCATGCGCACTAACCACTTAGCCACCACCCCTGCCAACAACTACTCCATTTAATTTTATGTTAAAAAAAATAATTCTGAGGATTCTTTGGTGCTGCTGGAATGAACGGAGACTTAGATGAGGAGAATCACTGACATTGTGAGGGAACATCAGCTACGACATTTTGTCCATGTGGTGCTGGACTTTACACCTACTTTTTGATGGTCTAAGATGCAGACACTCATATGAACTCAAGTATCATGATTTAGGGATGGTGGGGGTAAAAATGACAACTGCTTTGGATGGAGACCAGCAATGATGTGTCACTGTGTTTTGGTAGGAAGCCAGAGCCCTTAATGTCAAACACCAACAGTTTTGACTCAGTGGAGCTATGTAAGTGGTCATACTGAAGGATGTCTGATCATTTCTAATGCGTCTTTCTCTCACAGGATCCAACCAACAGGCAGCGGGTGAAGTTAAAACAGGCATTCAGACTTCAAGCAGTCCAACCAGGAACCGAGTGTGCTGTCTGGGTGGAGTCTCTATCCCGCCACTCTTTAAAGGTCCATTTCCCTGAATTTATAGTTACACTAGTGTCATCAGTAAACTCATATGCAATATTTTATTTTTGTAAGTAGAGCAGATAATGTTTCTATTTTGAAGGGTATACGTGGGGCTCCCACATCAGTTTACTGTCGATGAAAGAAGCTCTTGGATGAGTTGTGAAAACACTAAACAATAAGTTGAGTTTTTTTTTTTTATAAAACATCTTACCATCTCCATCACTGAAAGTTGATAACTTCAGCGTAATCTTTGGTGACCTTCAGGATGTCACTGAAGGGCTTCTACCCTGCATTAGGGGTTTTCACTGTATACATGTCTGGAAGTCCCCCAACCAGACTGCATGCACACTCCTCCTCAGTTTTTGAGGCTTGCCGCATTAATTCTGGGACACGGTGCAAATGGCAAGTCTTCAATGGAATACAATGTGTTTATCTCAGATAATCAGGATGCTTTGTCAGACATCGAGACAATTTGTAGGATCGACAGTAAATTTCTGGATGGCCAGCCTGCACACAGGTACTGTGTGATGCGAAGACAGAGGTTCTGACATCTTCCCAGTGAGAGATGTGTTTTAGTCTGTACTCTGTATGGAGTGGGTGGTGGGTCAGGTCTTGAAGTCCATTGACTTGGGTGACTCTAACAATGAAGAAATGTTCACTGACATTGACTTTGCAGTCAGATTGTTTGGGTTTGTAACTGTCTTGCGTCAACAGTGAGGCTTTTAATGACCCTTTTCATTTTGCATCATTTTATTATTATTGTACAGGGTGTATTTTTTGTGTTTGAAGGACTTTGTTTGTGTCTGTCAGGGAGTCGAAGTCAGCAACTCTGTGTCAAGCTGGAGCCCAGAGGACTGCTTTATGTCAAATTGACAATACAGGAGCAATGGGACACGCAGGTGCACACTATTAACTTACCAATAACACTGCAACCACAACCACTATTACTACTGCAATAACTACTACTGCTACTACTACATCTGTCACTGCTACCACCAGTGACAGTATTTCTGTTTGTTACTGTTTTTCTTATAAATTTAAGTTGTAATTATACACATACATAATAGAAGATATGTTTTGTGAGCTTTAGGTTGTTTCATTCTATTTTCTATTTGTTAAAATATAGTGTAAATGACTTGAAACAAAACAGTTTTAAGACAATGTGCTCAGTGGGATAGGAGTTGGGTTACCAATATGTAGACGTGGGTTTGATTCCTGGTCATGCTACCTTGTTGTGTCCTTAAATGAGACATTTCATCTGCATTGGCTGAGTCCATCCAGTTGTAAATGGGTATGCTTCTCTTGTCTTGCACTGGAAAAAGTCTGTTGGATTTACATGATTTATAGTAGTGTTCAGAATCATAGTAGTGCTATGTGACTAAAAAGATTAATCCAGGTTTTGAGTATATTCATTATTGTTACATGGGAAACAAGGTACCAGTAGATTCAGTAGATTCTCACAAATCCAGCAAGACCAAGCATTCATGATATGCACACTCTTAAGAATATGAAATTGGGCTATTAGTAAAAAAAAAAGTAGAAAAGGGGGTGTTCACAATAATAGTAGCATCTGCTATTGACGCTACAAACTCAAAACTATTATGTTCAAACTGCTTTTTTAGCAATCCTGTGAATCACTAAGCTAGTATTTAGTTGTATAACCACAGTTTTTCATGATTTCTTCACATCTGCGAGGCATTAATTTTGTTGGTTTGGAACCAAGATTTTGCTCATTTACTAGTGTGCTTGGGGTCACTGTCTTGTTAAAACACCCATTTCAAAGGCATGTCCTCTTCAGCATAAGACAACATGACCTCTTCAGGTATTTTGACATATCCAAACTGATCCATGATACCTGGTATGCGATATATAGGCCCAACACCATAGTAGGAGAAACATGCCCATATCATGATGCTTGCACCACCATGCTTCACTGTCTTCACTGTGAACTGTGGCTTGAATTCAGAGTTTGGGGGTCGTCTCACAAACTGTCTACGGCCCTTGGACCCAAAAAGAACAATTTTACTCTCATCAGTCCACAAAATATTCCTCCATTTCTCTTCAGGCCAGTTGATGTGTTCTTTGGCAAATTGTAACCTCTTCTGCACATGTCTTTGATTTAACAGAGGGACTTTGCGGGGGATTCTTGCAAATAAATTAGCTTCACACAGGCATCTTCTAACTGTCACAGCACTTACAGGTAACTCCACACTGTCTTTGATCATCCTGGAGCTGATCAATGGGTGAGCCTTTGCCATTCTGGTTATTCTTCTATCCATTTTGATGGTTGTTTTCCGTTTTCTTTCACGCGTCTCTGGTTTTTGTCCATTTTAAAGCATTGGAGATCATTGTAGATGAACAGCCTATAATATTTTGCCCCTGCGTATAAGTTTTCCCCTCTCCAATCAACTTTTTAATCAAACTACGCTATTCTTCTGAACAATGTCTTGAACGTCCCATTTTCCTCAGGCTTTCAAAGAGAAAAGCATGTTCAACAGGTGCTGGCTTCATCCTTACATAGGGAACACCTGATTCACACCTGTTTGTTCCACAAAATTGACGAACTCACTGACTGAATGCCACACTACTATTATTGTGAACACCCCCTTTTCTACTTTTTTTTTTTTACTAATAGCCCAATTTCATAGCCTTAAGAGTGTGCATATCATGAATGCTTGGTCTTGTTGGATTTGTGAGAATCTACTGAATCTACTGGTATTTTGTTTCCCATGTAACAATAAGAAATATACTCAAAACCTGGATTAATCTTTTTTGTCACATAGCACTACTATTATTCTGAACACTACTGTAAATACAGTGCCTTGCAAAAGTGTTTGGCCCCTTTCTTTAACCAAAACATCAAATGTAGGTTTGCATCTCAGATGTATCTTCTGGCAAATTGTAGCTGAACTTTCAGGTCTCCTTTTTTAGAAAATTCTTCTCTATACCTGTCCTTCATCAAGCTGTATAACTGGTGATACAAAATGCAAAACATGCACTGTGCACAATTTCCCCAATCACAGCCACAAAAGCCAATAACTTCTTCTGGGTTGTCTGAGTGTCTTGGTGGCTTTCCTCACTCTTCTCCTTCTTGCACAGCCACTCAGTTTTTGAGAACTGTCTACTTCCACACAGATTTACTATAGAGTGCCATACTGTTTGTATTTCTTTATAACTGACATAAATAAAGTCCAACACATATTCACTGACTTGGAAATCCATCCCCTGACTTGTCTGAAGAAAACTGGCAATAAAACTGATTATTTACAGGTATTATGCCAAAGGGGCCCATTACTTATGCAACCATCATCTTGGCTTTTATATTTTGAATTAATTCATATCAATCTTCTAGAGATTTGCTTTGAGTTTAAGGAAGATAATTTTAGATTTTTTTTATATTGAGAAGCCTGATTTACTTTTTGTATTTCAAATGGCATAAATAAATTAAAATATGTGAAATACCAAGGGGCCAAATACTTTTGCAAGGCACTGTATGTACATTGGTTGTGTCCAATTGAGACAATTTTCTTGTGTATGTAATTAAGATACATAAGAAGATTAAGTTGTGTGGACACATTCTGACGATACACAATACAGATTTTTTTTTTTTTTAAGTGTGGGAAGTAACCTGGTACACAATTTGGTCTTTGTTATTTAGAAATACTGGCTAAATCCCACGCTATGAGGGTGAGTTTGGGGCCCGGGGGGGGTGGGGGGGGGGGGGGGTGCATAATATATACATATAACTGTGAAAAGATTAAATTAAAAAAGAAAGCTTACTCTGTCTTGTTTATTTTTGTTTTTATGAAGAAAATAAAGCACTGAAACACTTTTTTCCTGCAGCCCACCACAGACACATTAGTGCCTCCCAATGTGTTCGGAGTGGAACTGCGCCACCTGGTGGAGAAAGAAGGATCTGCAACTCCAGTCCCTTTACTAATTCAGAAAAGTGTGGCAGAAATTGAACGACGAGGACTGAGGGTACAAGTCTGTCTGTCGGTCTGTCTGTCTCTGTCCAGCCACGTGTCTGTTCATTCTGCTCTTCCATGATATCTCCTCTTCTACCTCACCCCCTTCTGTGTTCTGCTGTTGGATATCCTCACATAGTAATTTGTCCCTGGAGGACAGCTTCTTGACATTCTCCTGGATAGATGCCCCTGATCTGTCTGTGTGTCTGTCCCTCTTTCTCTGTTCTCTGTCTATATGTCTCTCTGTTCTCTCTGTCCGTGATTGTCACTGCATGAGGTGTCTCTGTCTTTCTGTTTGTTTGTGTCTGTCTCCATATGAGATGTTTCTGTCTGTCTGTCAGGTGGTGGGTCTGTACAGACTGTGTGGGTCAGCGGCGGTCAAGAAGGAGCTCAGGGACTGGTTTGAGAGGAACAGTTCAGACGTGTGCCTCAGCGAGGACCTCTATCCTGACATCAATGTCATTACAGGTCATTAAACTCTTGGACATGTAGAACCTCAGAAATTAATTGGCTTTTTTTTTTATAAAGTCACACTCACTCATCTTCACCCGCTTATCCAGGATCAGGTCACGGGGGCAACACCTCCAGTAGGGGACCCCAAACTTCCCTTTCCCGAGCCGCATTAACTACCTCTGACTTGGAAATCCCAAGGCGTTCCCAGGCCAGTGTGGAGATATAATCTCTTCACCTAGTCCTGGGCCTTCCCCGGGGTCTGCTTCCAGCTGGACATGTCAGGGGGCATCTTTACCAGGAGGCACCTCAGCTGACTCTTATCAATGTGAAGGAGCAGCGGCTCTACTCCAAGCTCCTCACAAATGACTGAGCTTATCACTTGATCTCTAAGGGAGACACCAGCCACCCTCCTGAGTAAACCCATTTCGGCCAGTTGTACAATCCAGTTCTTTCGGTCATGACCCTACCCTCATAACCATAGATTTGAGGGTGGGGCCAATCTCACCCTCCATTGTCCCCTCATTCATGAACAAGACCCCGAGGTACTTGAACTCCTTCACTTGGGGCAAGTCCTCATTCTCTACCTGGAGTAGGCAGTCCATTGTTTTCCTGCTCACAAGCATGGCCTCAGATTTAGAGGTGCTGATCCTCATCCAAACAACTGCGAACCGACCCAGTGAGTGCTGGAGGTGACAAGACAATGATGCCAACAGGACCACATAATTTGCTAAAAGCAGTGATGAGACCCTGAACCCACCAAACTGAAGACCTTCTCCCCGACTACACATTGATATCCTGTCCATGAAAATCACAAACAAGATTGGTGATAAGGCACAGCCCGGGTGGAGGCCAACCTCTACTGGAAACGAGTCTGACTTACTGCAGAGAACCTGAACACAGCTCTCGCTTTGCAAGTACAAAGATTGGATGGCCCTGAGAAGGGACCCCCTCACCTCCCACAGCATCTCAATCATGCACCATCTCCAAGTCCACAAAACACATGTAGACTGGATGGGCATACTCCCAGGCTCCCTCCAGGATCCTTGTGTGAGTGAAGAGCTGGTCGGTTGTTCCACGGCCAGGACGGAACCTGCACTGTTCCTCTTCATTCTGAAGTTCGACTGTCGGCTGAACCCTCCTTCCAGCAGAGATGGAAAGTCTATGTTGCCTTTTTGGGCTGAGCCTGGCCAGGCTCCGTGGCAAGCCTGGCTGCCAGGTGCTCTTTGACGGTCCCTCCATCATGCCCTGGCTCCAGACGGTGGCCCTGGGCTTCCTCCGTGCCAGGTCACTTTTCTTCTGCCTTGTCCATAGAGTCTTTGTGAATTCTTACTCAGGCCTGTTACCTGCGACCATTTTGCCATGGGAGACCCTACCAGGAGCACAAAGGCTCCAGACAACACAGCTCTGAGGTTCATAGGGAAGCACAAATCTCTCCACCATGATAAGGTGATGATTCCCAGAGAGACTTTTGTAAAGTACCATATTAAAATTAAAAGCCTTGAAAAGTTGTTAAATATAATGCTTGAGCAATTTTTACCTTTAAACATGCATAATTTCTTTTCATTGGTCTCTTAAAAATGGGGTTTGTACTTAGAATAATTTTATTATAGAGCTATTATCTCATATCTCTGGAACATGGAGATCCAGTAAACGTGGGGTGACAACTGGATGTCTTTGGTACCAATTTGCTTTGGAGGATTCTTGTTTCCCACTGGAATGACTTTGTATCTAACTTAGTGAGACTCAGATAAGGAGGATCACTGACGTTACGAGGGAACCTCAGCTTTGACATTTTGGCCACATGCCATGCTTCTCTGACTACACGATATATGTCGTCATTTTTTTTTACTGGCTCAGTTGTCATGTTGAGACTTGAACTTGATGACTTGCTCATCACCCAGTGACTTCTGCGATCTGGAGTTGTATTGTTTGTGTTTCAGGTATACTCAAGGATTACCTGCGGGAGCTACCATCTCCACTCATCACCAGGACTCTCTATCAGGTCGTCACTGAAGCTATGACCTTACGACCCCTACCGGTCCGGCCCGTGACTCCTCAGACTCATGTGTCCCAGAGTGTTGTGGAGTTGCTGGCCTGCCTGCCACCACCAGAGAGAGTAAGGCAACATAGTTCTACTTTACTATAAAATCAGAGTGCTGAAATATTGTTCTTTTTGTGCACCAGGTAATGAAATAATCTTTCAGATTGTGCAAACACTTAAGTTTATTTTTTTTAAATCCTGTTTAGACATTAGGCGTTTGAAAAAACCCACAGGCCGATGAAAAATGGCCATGATACTGACATGTTGAATTGCCCAGAATCCCTCCATGTGGACTAATATAAAAAAGTAGGTTTTTGACTACAAAGAAGTCAGTCCTCTACAGGCCCTGGGTCAAATGAGAGTCGACATCCAGTCCATCACAGGTTGGCACACATTTACAGCTGGGTCGACTGTGATGGTGCATATGAAGTGTCTTGTTCAAGGACACGTGACTGGCAAGCAGCACGCTTGGCATTCTGAAGTAATGTTGCTTGAGTTGAGTAATGGCTTCTGGCATTCCAAATTTAGACACCAGGCCTGGATCCAGACCGGTTTGGACCGATGCAGTTGCATCGGTCAAATTTTTTTACGCATCGTTCGTCATCGGTAAAAAAAATAAAATAAATAAATAAATAAATCTTGAATAATCCTGAATAGTGCCAAACGTGTCCCCGCGGTGAACACAGATTTGGTTTTCATGTCAACCTATAGTCCGTAAATTATATCGAATTTTCCGAGTTTCAGAGTCATATGGACGTACAAATAAAGTCGGATATTCAGGGTTTGGTCTGCAGCGGGTCTGTAATCAACCGTTTCTGCTGCGCGACTCCACTTTGAAGCCGTGAACCATTGAAGCAATGCTTCGATTCAGTGGCTCGTGGCTCTTTAATTCACTGCCCTTTAGAAGCGGTAAGTCTGCTTCTTAACCCCTCTCAAAGCCTTTAAAATATCATGAGTCACTTTTGTGTGGATTAAAGTCACTAACTGGGACTCTTGTCTTGTTGCAGACAACAAACGAGAATCGTCCTCCATTCCGTTGCTCCAAACGCTGCGTGGCTCTCTGCCGAGACAGAGTTCGGTCGGAATTACTAACTTCAAAACGAATTGCCGCTTTAAATAAAATGACACCTCTTTCCAAATGTTGTCATACAGACAAGAAACTACAATCGACTAAAACGTTTTTTCCCTCCCAAAATGAAACGTGCTGTATTTCTTTACAAATTACATCCTGAAGTGAAGCACAGCAGCTGTAAGAGCTCAGCTCAGATATATGGAAAGAGATTCATGCCAATAATGTCTGAAAGGAAATGCTTCTGACAAAAACTACAGATTTTGTTTATCCCTATTTATGTCCAGAGATCAAGGATCCACCATGAAGAGTGTATTATGTCCAAAGTTTAAGGATCCAGTGACTAATTTCATATTTATTTACTTTAAGACTCAATAAAATGTTTAATTTCAATTCAGTTTCAATTTAGTCAGCTTATAAAGTGCCAAATCACAACAAAATTTAAATATATTAAAACAAATACATCACAATTGTGATATGTGTACAGTTTAGTCATGGACATGATGAATATTGTTACCTGCTGGACTGTTTCTAATTTTGATTGGTATCAATGCAAAATGTCTTTTGTGAACTGTCTGTATCTCAATATATTATTATTAAGAATATATGCAGTCATATTTTTATTGATTTTAGCAATTGAAAAAAAAATCATATATAGATTCAGGTATAACTGAAAGATTTTGGCAATAAATTTGATCCTGTTTACAGTCAATTTTTGTTATAGTGTTGTTTTTTAGGACATCATATTTATACAAATAAGAAGTGTTCACTATGGTCCATGAAGTATAATAAATATATTAAAAGAAGTGTGACAGTGTATGTTGCACACGAATAAAAGAATGAAGATTATTGAATAACAAGACGCGTACGATTTTTATTTTATCATTGGGCAAAAATGCATCTGTCAGATTTTCACTCTGGATCCAGCCCTGGAGACTACATGGTAAACAAACAAAAAAACAAAAACATTGTATGACTTGATGCTGAAATCATCAATATTGGGCAGGTCTTGTGCATAATTATCACCAAAAGAAGAATTTCCATAATGAACACAGCAGCCATCTTGGAAAATTGCTGCCATTTTCAAAACAGTAATTTCAAGCAGGGTTTTTTTTTGTTGTTTTTTTTTTTTGCCAAATTTAGTACCTGAAACCATTTGTAATGTTCCCCTGAAATATTCTTATGCTCTAGCAATGGTGTACATGTAAGGCACAAAAAGATGAGCATTGGAAATATAGATCTGCCTGGTGGTTGTTCCCAGATTTGACTTGACTTGATTGGAAATATAGGTTGCTAGAGGTTGTCCGGTCTTCATGAACACTTTCCACCTACTTAAAAGAACACATTGAGTAGTGACAGTCTTCAGAGTTCAGTCCTGACTGCACCAGTGGAGTGTTGAGATTATAATGACCAACTAATGACAAAGAGAATCCCTCCAAGGACAGGATCTTTAAGGATATATGTTTTCATATACCTTAGCTAGAACATTGTTACATTCCATTTTCCTCAACTCAACATATTTCATATAACCATGAAACATGTTAAATCAGTTTCTACAAGATGATGGCCAAGTGGTTATAGCAGTGAGTCTGAGACCAGAGAATCCTTGCGTCAAAACCTTGTCAGACCATAAACTCACTAAGGGCCCTTGGGCAAGGTCTTTAATCACCAAGTTGCTCCCTTAATGGCAGTATACCGACATCATTGAATGTGAGGAGTGACTGTCAATTCATTCATTTTATATACCTGCTTACACCAATCAAGGGTCACACGGGGCCTGGAGCCTGTCCCAAAATAATAATTCAAAGACAGATTGATTTGAACTTGTATGTATGTATAGTATCTACAGTTATACAGTCCTACCATAGTTGTTCCTACTGTTTCTAGGCCACCCTGTCTCTCTTACTTGATCATCTCAGTCTGGTGGCATCCTTCAGTTCTTCCAACCGAATGACGCACCAGAATCTTGCCGTCTGCTTTGGTCCGGTTCTCCTCACTCCGACACAGGATGCTTGGAGAGGAGGAGGAGGAGGAACAGGAAGCAGAAGACGAGGACAGGACGGAGGGAGGGGTTTCTATCATGGTGAGGAGGTTGCCAATGCTGTGGATTTTAAACGACACATTGAGGCGCTGCACTATCTGCTGCAGCTGTGGCCAGGTGAGGAGATGCACACGCTCTGCCTGCTTTGCTGGGGCACAGCTGTTTGGTTTGTAATTTGTATTCATATGTTCTTCCTCAGTGCCAACACGTCAGGTTCCAACAAGGGAACAAACGTCCACACTCACCTACGACTGCTCGGGTAACAAAGAACCCGGTTCTGTGACCCAGAATCCAGATAAGGAGGTGGTGGTATCACGTCGTGGGCGTGGTGGCCTGGCTCGCATAGAGAGCCCGCAGCCAGTCAATCGCTACGCTGGAGACTGGAGCATCTGTGGAAAAGACCTTCTTTCTGGGCAGGAAGCAGATTATGATGAGGTGGCAGGAAGTGAGAATGAAGGAGGTACTTGCACATATTAATGTAATGGCATGCTATTTAAGATCTTGGATTTGCTGTTGAGGACTTCGTTTCACCAGAGCCCCGTTAGCCGTCCCGTGTTCAGGTTTCCTGTTGGGCCTTCATGGTTACCATAGGGGCCACAGGACACACAAGGTCCCCAACCATATTTCACCCCAACAGGCAATCCTCTACTTGATTCGTTATCCAGGTGTCACGATGTGGACACAGGGTTGAATTTTGACATCTGTAAGACTATGTGCATTACTAACTAGTGGACACAGTCACTTGTCTCAGCAATGTCATTCATGTCTTGGTGTCCCCTGCCTTTGAAATCCGGAGATGCCTGGAATGGTCTCCTGGAGTCATGTGATCAAAGTTCAGAGGTGTTTAGTGATGCTGATATCTTTCAGGAGAGTCAAGGTCCAAGCCTGTAGGTTCCTGGTGCTTCTTTTCTCACTGAATGGTTGTGAGACTTGGACTGTAACCAGTGACTTAAGGTGACAACTAGATATCTTTGGTACCATGTGTTTTTGGAGGATCTTTGGGTACTACTGGAATGGCTTCTTTTCAAACGAACAGTTACTTTGGGTGACTCTAATGATACGTATCACTTTCAATGTGAGATCATGTCAACGACGACATTTAAGCGATGGGGCTTGTTTCTTTGGGCATTATCCAGCACATCTGTTCCTTAGTGTTGAGGACCTCATCAAATGGAAAATGGCAAGTGGATGTCCACATTCACCTCGCAATGGCAGATAGACAGGTACTTCTAAGAGGCGAGAATGGACCAGTTGTCTCCATCCAGGCCACAAGGCAATTCCATAATGTAACAGATCTGGAGAAGCACAGTGCGCCAGAGCCAAGTACCCCTAGGGGCATGTGTAGACTCCTTTGCAAAACACATTGCATATTGTCACATCGACGTAAAATGATTTTGACATTTCTGGTCAGGTTCAGGTTCTTTCTTGGTTGACATCATATTTATCTGTGTAGTCTAGCTGTGGGAATTCTCACACCCCACTGACTGATCTGACATCGATATCATCACCGACTGAATAATCTCCACCTCACTGTTGTCCTTTCAGTGATCCTGTCAGTGTCAAAACTGAAGTGGAAGTTATTTTGTTGCAACACCTCTGTCATTGCATGTTTTGTCAATCTTGTGATTTTTTTGCTTAACTTTCATTTTTGCTTTGGAAATACTTTCATCATACAGTTTGAGTTTTTATTGTCTAGGATTCTTTGATTTTTGTTTCTGTGTGAAACTTAGTCCCAAAACAGAACCTTTATAAACTAATAGACAGATGTAGTATTTTGCTTGATTGTTGTGGACATCGTAGAAAAGACTGGAACTGTTCCCTTGAAATGAATGAATGAATCCCTGTCATTGCAGGCAGCAGTGATGAGGAGCAAAAGAAGGAGGTGTGGTCGCCCATTGAAGGAGGAGGCTTGTATGTGGATGACTTCTTGGATTTTGATGCTCCTTTTAACTGCAGACTGAGCCTGAAAGACTTTGATCTGCTCATCCATGACCTGGACCGAGAACTGTCCAAACCCATCAACATCTGTCTGTAGAGGAAGAGGAGCAGGAGGAGCTTTTTTCAGAACTGTTTTGAACACTGTCGTATTTTCTGAAGCAAAAAGTTTGTTTTGGTCCGTCCTTAAAGCCTTGTTTCTGCCAACACTTTGCCTTTGGATGAAGATTCATCTTCAACATCATCTTCATCATCATCATCATCGTGCACGTTTGCCGTATTTACACCCTCAAAACTAGCATGAAGCAAACAAAGTACAGTTTGTCTGCACATTACCTGCAGCATTAGAGTTTGTCCTGAGGATGGCGCTAGATGCACGGTCATTTAAAAATGACATCCTTCATTCATTCATTCATTCATTCATTTTGTTGAATTGAATTGTTTTGGTTCCAGTTGCAGGGTTTATTTATTTATTTATTGCATATTACTTACCCCATCTGTCGTGTTAAAAAATAAAATAAGATGATAAAACGTGCGACGAATCAAAGCTCAACAGACATGGAAGGTTTACTCTGCTGTCAGGCTGCACAGCGCCCTCTCCTGGTCAGCTTTCGTGTGTCTTGCAGCGCGCCCTCTACTGGTTAGCTGACAGTATTTTCATGGTACCGATGTTCAAAGTGTGACATCTTTGTGAACAACACTTTTTGTTTTTGTTATTGTAACAGTATTATTTTATTTTGCACAACTTTAATAAGCACTTCTGATTTTTTTGTATGAAAATTGTAACCAATTGTTCTGAAGCACAGCTCCTATTTTTATGTCTTATTTAGCCAAACCAGTAAATAAAACACATTTGCTTTTTCTACAACCGACCTTGAGAATTTAATTCATGAATTGTTTTTTGGCAGGGGCGGATGGAGGGGAAGAGGTAATTAATTAGATGGAGTATCTCTTGTATTGTGTGGGAATGTCACATACAACATTATTGTCATTTGGCTTTAATCCAGGTGCATTGGAAAAGGCCAAGGACACGCCCACATTTCACCTGGCTGCAACAGATACATTGGGGTTATTGCTATCAAATTGTTGTTGCAAATACAAACAGCACATTGAACAGTTTAGTAATAATAACCCCTGTAACTTGGAGGCATCAAGGCACTGATGGACTACAAAGTCAGCAATCTGTGACCTGGAGAACATGTCAAACATGCCAGGCATCCTTAACACATTTTTTTGTACACAGTGTTTAATGATAGATTATAAAAAACACTGTCATGTTGAGTTAATGGAACCAAAGGTTGCCAGTGGTGGAACCAGACATTTTTGGTGGTGAGGGTTGGGGGGTTTATATATATATATATATATATATATATATATATATATATATATATATATATATATATATATATATATATATATATATTATGAAAGATGTGGTTTACAATAAAAATTAATATTTATTAATATTTTTTATTAATATTTTACTTTGCAAATTTGACTTTTTTGTGTTAGTATTCATAATGGAGAGTTGCTTACTATATATATATATATATATATATATATATATATATATATATATATATATATATATATATATATATATATATATATATATATAGTAAGCAACTCTCCATTATGAATACTAACATAAAAAAGTCAAATTTGCAAAGTAAAATATTAATTTTTATTGTAAACCACATCTTTCATAATTTTTGACAGATTTTCCGGGAATCTCCAAAAACACTTAATAGTATCCTGCAGATCACAGACTTTAATCCTACTTCTATGGACAGATGATGCTGATGCCATTTATTATTTCATATTGTTGCACGTATTGATCTGTACGACTACGCCGGCGTTTTAGAGCCACAATGATTTTTTTTAGACTTCGAGAATAAAGTACTATTACGAATAAAGTAATTTTAAGACTTCGAGAATAAAGTCGTAATTTTATGAGAAAAAAAGTAATTTTACGAGAATAAAGTCGTAATTTTATGAGAAAAAAGTCGTACTTTTACGAGAATAAAGTCGTAATGAGAAAAAAGTCAAATATTTCGACTTTTTTCTTGTAACGAGAATAAAGTCGTAATTTTATGAGAAAAAAGTCATACTTTTACGAGAATAAAGTCGTAATGAGAAAAAAGTCATAATATTTCGACTTTTTTTCTCGTAATATTGCGACCTTTTTTCTCTTAATATTACGACTTTTTCTCGTAATATTACTAAATATATATTATTATAAATATTAATAAATATTATTAAAAAAAAATAAAGAAATTCAATGGCCCTAAACTCCGTCGTAGGGGGATCTGATGAATGTCATATTGAATGATGAAAGCGGAGTTGACATGCAGTACACATGTGACAAGAAAGAATTTTGTTAATTATAATACACAGTGATAGGAAAAAAAAAATCCCAACCTCTTCCCCCCATTTCCTAATTAAACATTTCAAACTGGTGTGCTGTTGACCTGCCAGTATATTTTATGACGTCCCTGTTCTGTCCAAATAATACCATTTGATTAACTGTGCGTCAAACAGTTTAAAAACATTCATTCTCTCCTGAAAGATGTGTGCAGATCTAACTCCCCACTGCCATCACATTTTAATTAGATTTGATTTATTTGGCATTCAAGACATAAAAAGTATCATTGTTTTAAAAAAAATCAAATACTGGATCATGAAATAAATACATTGTAGTATTTTATTTTGCCAGTACAAGAAACATTAGAAATGTATTAAATATTTTAAATACATTTTGTTGACATTTCACTGAGGTGATACTGCTCAAAATGTGAGTGCATAACACCAAGATCGTTCCCTTTGTGTAACAATTCGTGATTGTTGACACCTCTTGAAACTTATAATTGGGGTTAAAAACGCATTAAAAACAAAACAACAAAACGACAAAACACCAAACTGCTCCCAAAGCAGCTCTAATTTTGTTCGTCCGCTTAATCTGGCAACACTGAAAGCCGATTTCCCTGACAGTGAAGCATCATGGGACGTCAAGGCTTAGAGAAGAAATGCTGTCTTCTGATTGGTCAGTAAAAATGGCAACTCGATGTCCTTAGTGGACATTGGTTATTATAGGGGCTGCTGTCTGGGCGGGGCAAAGAACGCCTAATTTTTTTTTTTTTTTTTTTTTTTTAATGAGGAAATGTGAAAGGAAAAAGAAAAGTTAAGATCTCGGCGATTATTTTCTACTTGAATCTTCTTGGGTTGTCCAGTTCGGTTCTTGTGAACCCTGTTGGCGTCCAGTTTGGTTCTTCTCAGCTTCGGCAGGTGAGATATGAAAATGCGTCACACTGTTTGCATTGATGTGAAACGTGTTTCTGAAACGTGGATTAAAGTTTCATAAAAAACAGTCTCGAAAATGTACCACGTTAATTGAATAGTTCCTATTTCGCAGGTCATAGATCAGTATTTTTTGAGGCAGCATTGTGTTTTTGTGCTATACAAATAAAATGAATTGAAATTTCACTGTTACCTGGCTGTTTTTGCTCAGGTTTTGTTTTAGTTTCTCTTTACGTTTGTCATTTTTCTAAAATATTTGTAGTTTTGTTGAATATTTTTAAGTTATGTAGTTGTGATGCAACTATAAAGGATTTAGTAATTTTATTGGTGGAGTTACTGCATTTAAAAGTATGTAACGTCAGTCACATCATAATATAATAATGGAAATACAACACTGCTCACGTTCCAGCAGTTTTGAGATTTGCTGTAATGCTCTTGATGTCAGCAACATGCAGAAACCCGTTGCCGTTACTCTGTACATGATGCAATAAAGGCGTATGCTATTGCATTTCTTTGCACAGCTGGTGTAATTGTAATTTGTATTGTGTCATCATGATAAAACCTCTTCCTGTTGTCTTTTAGCTTTGTCTGAGTACTTCAACTTTCATCATGCCAGTGGACATGATGAGAATCTGCCTCACCAGCTCTCCACCTCTGTGCCCTTTCCTCAACAACTGTGGCAACCGCCAGTCTTCTTCGGCAACTGTGCTGTTGCCACATCGACCCTGTTTGGTTTCTGCACACTGCAGCAACACAAACAGCAGCAACTTTGCCACACCCAGCACAGCTTCAGCAACAACGACTGCAGAGAGCGGCAGAAGCCAAACATGGTTACAGACGAAGAAGACTGTGGTGTTTGCGGACTCTCGAGGTCTAGCACTGACCGCTGTCCATGTCTTCGATAAATCTGATGATGATCCGCTGACAGAACTGCAGTTCCAGTTGAGTGAAGAAGATGGAATGGCAGCCAGACTTCTTTTGGGAGACATCACGGGTCAGTCTGCTGAAGACCAGCTAATTGTGTGAATCTTTATACAGTAACTATAAAAGTACTCCAACACACACACACTCACACCACCACCACTTTAAGATCCATTTCAGGGGAAACTCTTGCAGTCAGTTTCTCTCAAATGTTATATTGAGAACATCATCTCTTCCTCGCTGAAGACGTTCAGCCACAGTAACAGATCTCTGCAACTTTTTAATGAGATCAGACACCAGAACCTTGGCACTGTGGAAGTCCAACATCCTGGCACAGGTGCTACAAATGGTAGCATGTTTGAGACAGTCATTGTTAAAAGAAAGACTAGGCTTGATTCTGCTAGTAGGCACATCATCATCTGCTGCCTTTTTAAGAGTGCACTCTCACTGGTGCAGCAACACAAAGTCTTTATTCTCACAGCTGCTAAAGCTTGTCACTCCTTCAGAAGTGTCTTGGTGGCTTCTGTCACTAGTGATGTTTGAGTGTGCATCCTCAATTTTTGTTCTGGACAGATTTATAGCACTGTGTAATGCTCGTTGTAGATGCATCTTTAAGTACCTTGGTAAGGGCTCTTTTACTTCACCTTTCCCATCCACATTTCCTGCCTGTTTGGGCGTTTGAACATGTGAACTTCTAGTCATAGTTCATCACGTGACTCTCTAGAAATGATGATGCAGTTATTATATGACATGGAGGTTTTGCAGGTGTGTGTGTGGCAGTCATAAAACTATCTTTTAAAAGGTCAAAGTGGGATTTAGGAAGTACTGAAATACATTTTTTACAGCCAGTGTTAATGCAGTTTTTCAAAAGCTCTGTCAGTGAAGTCTCATCTTAAATTTTTTTGGGAAACTTTTTATTAGTTTTTGTAAAATCTGTTATTTTAGTGGTTTTTTTTTTGTTTGTTTGTTTTGTTTTTTCAGTACTTGATGAATTCCCTTAATTCACACCTTCTCTTTTATCTTCCTCTGCCAGACGCTGGTGGTTCAGACATAGTTCTGGACTTCATCCAACCAGGTGTGGACTATCTGGAACTGAGGAACCGACTCAAAACCCAGCAAGTCTGTTTGGACACCTGTTCCGTCCAGGAGCGCCTGCTCTCTGGCACTGTGCAGGTTCAAAATCTATGTTTTGAGAAGTTGGTCTCCGTTAGAATCACCTTTGATTCGTGGCACACATTCCAAGATTTTCCTTGTCAGTACCTGAACAAGGTCTACGGTTGTCCTGATATTGACATCTTCACCTTCTCCATTGCGTTGCCGGCGGTCTTGAAGCTGCCAGATGAGATGGAGTTCTGCATTCAATACCAGACTGAAGATAAGACTTACTGGGACAACAACTGCGGGAATAATTACCGGCTGACGGTGGTGTATCCAAGCGCCAGGGGCAACTCGGATGCTGCAGGGGTGGAGAGCCACAAACGCTGTGAGGCATCCAAAATGCAGGAAATGGTGTTTGATCACTTTGGAAGCCCAAGAACATCAGTGGGTATATTCCCTGTGTGGCAGAGCTGGGGTCAACTAGAGACTGGTGCCCTCTACTGGTGAAGAAAGCACAGGAATTTTTTGGTGGCACACTAACGGGCTATTTTGGGGCTGAAGTCACAGTATCATTGCATAATCCCTAAAATTCCTCTGTGTTGCTATTTCTTTCCTCCTCACAGTTCATTTGCATTTTTGAATGACTGCACCACCTGACCACAACATCAGAGATGAGCTTGACCAATCCAGTCTCCATTGAGTTTGCATAGTTCCTGTTCTCTTGTTTGACCACACCCTGGAATTCCAGTCTAGTTCTGTGGGCTGAGTCCTAAAGATGGGTGCTAATTCTTAGTGAGATAATCTGGCATTTGGTCCCATGGAGCAAGAACACTATTTCAGCAAATTTTGGGCATCTCTGAACTTTTAAATGGTCAAAGGGATTTGTAAGGACTGTGTTTGATTGAGAAACTGGATGCTTGTATGAAGACTGTGACATGCTCAAATATGAGATAAGTGTCGGATTCTTCTTCCACCTCTGCTCATTTTTGCAACAATCAAGAATTTTCAAACTTTACAGAATTTCTTTGATGTCATGAGGATTTCAGAGAACTGTCTTCAAGCTTTACAAGGATGAAAAGGCTCTGAAGTCTTCAGGAAAACTGAACTTGGCTTCATTGGTGGTGTTGCTGATGTTGTTAATAAAACTGTACATTTTGCTTCATAATATTTAAAAAAGCATTGGAGCATTTCATTAGATTCAGTGAGTTTTAAAAATGTTACGCTGAGGACAACTTCGGTGTTTTTGTTCCTGAGCTCTTTGGGTCTTTTTTTTTCTTCTTCTACTTTATGGTCATTTTGTTTTATGTTTCATGATATTCCTGAAATAAGACCAGTGCCATGCGCCACAGTGTCTGTTAAACCTTCAGTATGCAGAGAAAGAAGACTTCTCAATATAAGAGACTAATTTGTATTTTATTGAATTAAAAGAGGAAAGTATGAATCCTTGTCTTAAGCTGTACTGTGCACTAAACTATGCATTCCAGGGACATTATTTATGAAAGCATTCAGAGCCGGTCCCGTTGGATTTTTAAGTTTTTTTTGTTTAAGTATGTTTGTGTTTCACAACTGAGAATCAATAAAGAGTTAAAAGTAGCTAAAAGTCTGCACTCGAACTGAAAATCTGGCTGTTTGGTACATTTAGTTTAGACCTTAACTGGGCTCTGCTCCTACATTCACTCAGTGACACCAGAGTCGGCATGCTGCCATTCAGGAGCTTCAGCTGCACATCACCAAAGGCCCTGAACAGAACATCAGCAACCATCACTTTCCAAACCTTTTTTCTTTCTCCACATTGATTGTTGGCTTCATCTGACCCCGAACCTGCGCTTACTTCCATTCTTTTATCCATGCTCCTCCACTCCAGCCTCTCTTCCCCGGTTTTTCAGGATATCATTTAGTCAGCTCATTGATCTGTAGTGCTGTAATGACAGTGAACGTCCAGCAGGTGGAGCTGTGATGGTTCGTGTGTCACACTGGAGGATGCTGGGAGGAGGATGAAGATGGCTGCAGTGATGCTAACAGCACCGACAGACACCAGCACAGGCTAACTGATAACAGCTAACAGCGTCACCGACACCGGGGCTGATGTCCACATCACCGGCTCACAAGTTAACATGGTGGACATAATCAGGGACGGTAGGATTGGACGGTGAGTGATGGACATCTGTCTTCATTTGTGTGGTTGAGTGCTGCAATGTGCTGTTGTCATGGAAACAAGCATGAGCATTTGTGTCTTCCTGTTGCTGTATATGTACTGTAAGGACACGGTTGTTCTACATGTGGCTGTCCTCTACACCTGTCCTACATGTGTCCATTTTCTCTTGATACACCTGTCCTACATGTGTCCATTTTCTCTTGATACACCTGTCCTACATGTGTCCATTTTCTCTTGATAGGCCTGTCCTGCTTGTGGCTGTCTTCTGAGGACATGCCTGGCCTACAAGCCTTTGTCCTCTGAGGACACACCTGTCATCTGGCTGGCCTACTTGTGTCCATTTTCTCTTTATACACCTGTCCTACATGTGTCCATCTTCTCTTGATCCACCTGTCTTATATGTGGCTGTCCTCTACACCTGTCCTACATGTGTCCATTTTCTCTTGATATGCCTGTCCTGTGTGTGGCTATCTTCTGAGGACATGCCTAGCCTACAAGCCTTTGTCCTCTGAGGACACGCCTGTCATATATCTGGCTGTCCTACTTGTGTCCATTTTCTCTTTATACACCTGTCCTACATGTGGCTGTCTTTTGAGGATACACCTGTCCTACATGTGGCTGTCTTTTGAGGATACACCTGTCCTACATGTGTCCATTTTCTCTTGATACGCCTGTCCTGCGTGTGGCTGTCTTCTGAGGACACGCCTGGCCTACAGGCCTTTGTCCTCTGAGGACACACCCATCATATATCTGGCTGTCCTACGTGTCCATTTTCTCTTGATCCATGTCGTTTGTGCTTCTGTCCTCTGAGGACTCACTTATACAACGTGTTTGTGCTCTGAGGAAACACGTGTCCTACATATGTCCATTTTTCTCTTGATCTACCTGTCCTACGTGTGGTTGACCTCTGAGGACACACCTGTCATATGTATGGCTGTCCTACATGTGTCCATTTTCTCTTGATCCATCTATCATTTGTGCTTCTGTCCTTTGAGGACACACCTATTCAATGTGTGTCTGTCCTCGGAGGACACACCTATCCAACGTGTCTGTCCTACTTGACCTCGTCATCTGTTTGTCTGGTTTCCTGAGGTTTCTTCCTGTAATCAGAACATCAGAGGACATTTTTTTTTACTCCCCACTGTTGCTAATGTACTTGGGGGCGACCTGTTATTTGGTGGCGTTATAAACACACTGAATTGATCGGGTGTCCCTGGGCCGAAGGCAGGGACCTTTTCTTTCAGGAAGAAGAGGACTTCCGTGAGTGGTCTTACAGGGGTGGGTCGTGCTGTTCGTAAGATCTGTGATAAGATTTAAGCCTCAGGTGAGTGAAGCCCAGAAGTCCACAGACACTTCAGTCCATCCTGCTTCCATGTGGACTGTGGTTCTTTATCGGTATTGTGGTGTAAAAGTGCTGTCATCGATACACATTGGTGATATTCTTACCACTTGTAGACTGTGTGTGTTTCTGAGTATTCTGTAGTACTACTAATCAATTATTGTTTGTCTATAGCTACAGATGTAGCCAAATTTCTAGTTGAAGAACTTCTCGCTGAGGAGGGGGGTGGAGCCTGCAGGCAGTGGCGATGTCAAAGCGAGGAGCAGGTGGGCGGGGGAAGGGAGAGCGCTCTGATGCTATGGCGACACTTCAAGCAGCCAATGAGGACCTGCGAGCTAAACTAACGGACATTCAGATTGAACTACAACAGGAAAAGTACAAGGTAAGGACTACAAATGGAATAATTATGCAGTAGAGAACCATTCATGAGCCACATGAGGTTTTTTTTTTTTTTTTTCTTTCTTCATCATGGTGTCCCAAAGACTACTTACATTGGCTTGTGTTGGGGGATCATATGAGCTAGAACATACAAATCGGACAGTTTCATTGAAGCTGCAAAAAAAGTTGCATTGTAAAAGATTGTCTAGAGTTCAGTACCAGCTTTCAGCAGGAACCCGACTGTGTCTTGACTGCTAGAACATCCATACAATTTCTCAACCTCTTATTCCAGTAAAGGATTAGGGAGGGCTGGAGCCTATCGCAGCAGTCGATGGGTGAGAAACAGGATACAGCCTGGACAGGGTGTCGGTCTATCACAGGGCCGACACACATATATAGACAGACAAACAGGGAACCAACGCGAAGTCCACGCAGAAAGGACCAGCACGGAAGAGAACCTGGGACCTTCTTGCTGTGAGGCCAAAGTGCTAACCACTATGCAATCAACTGCTAGAACATATATTCTTTATTTGAGTGAGTGTAGACAATTTGATTGTTTAATTACATTTGCACTAGTTGTTAGTTTAGCAGCACAAACAATTCCAAGGGTCCAGCTTCAGATCTTCTTCTTCAGTTCTTCTGTCTTTGCTTCAGTAAGTCAAGTCTGAGAGCATGCTCTGGTGCCTCGCTTCTCTGCAGCTACAACACCACACAACTCCGTGGCCACACAATGTCAACTTGGGCGTGACCCTTTTGAAGGTCTCTGTCGCATTGGTTGGTGTCATAATGCAATTTACTGCCGGAATAGTAGGGGTCAACTTTTTTGCCAGTTGTTTCTCTATTTGATTCATGATCGAAATGTAATTGGCATGCGCCCTGCAAAACCTTTTACAATATGACAGGAGAGGAAGGAGTGAAACCGGAAAAGTGACCAATCATAACCCTTGCGGTCTCCATCATATTGATGTGTAGTTTCAATTTTTTGAGGTGCACGTCAGGCTATGGAGAGGGGCTCGGAGAGGGTACGCAACCATGCAGAGGACTCTGATGTAAAGCAGTTGTCTTTGGTTTGCCACACCTAGGGATATGTGTGAAACTAAACGCCATATTACAGTGCAAGCAGCAAGCAACCTTTTGTTAATAATTGCCGAACTTGTTTAGGTGCTGGGTCTGAGTACGGTTTGAAAAAAATAGAATAAAGATCTCAGTATCGTCCGCAAAGTTGAGGTCAATACAAATATCCACAGAAACAAAAGCACCTAAGTTTCTGGCTTCCACAACCAAGCCCAACACCCAGCCCAGTCCATGCAAGAACTGAACAGTGTAGGAGCCGGAACACATCCATGAGGAACACCACAATTCACTGGGGGGAAAAAACTCCTTGAGTCAGTACAGCACTCACGGTATCTGTGTATAGGCTGGTTATGATGACCAGCAAGTTATTGTGGCTACCACAAATTGGCAGACTGTCCCAGAGATCAAGCCGATCAACTGAATCCCAAACATTACAATTAACATTGAGTGCTGTCCGTGTCTGTCTCTTTTCCTGTGTGGTGGACATCCTTCTTTCTTCGACTGTTTGTCTCTTTGCAGTTCAGCCGTTTAGAAAGAGAGAAGAATCAGGAACTGAAGGCAGAGCATCATCGAGCAACGGTGGCTGTGACCGAGTTGAAGACCAAGCTTCATGAGGAGAAGCAGAAGGAGTTGGCTGTTACCAGGGAAACATTACTACGGCAACATGAGATGGAGCTAATGAGAGTAATTAAGATAAAAGATGGAGAGATTCAGCGTCTCAATGGTCTTCTGCTGTCTATAAGAGATGGCTCCATGGATAAGGTGATGCGTTTTTTTTAGTCCTTTCGGTTACCAAGTGTCATGGGCAATTTGACTCTTCATTTTACTTCCTTGTACTCATTCTCCAGATATTGCAGCCTGCTGCAAAACTGCAAGAAGGAACTGCAGGCTGAAGTCTAACACGCTGTCATTTATTTTATTGACCAGATTTAATCTGGCTCGAGTCCAAGACTATGCTGTTTCTCAAGGAATTATTCGCAATGACAAATGACCCTAAACTGTGTGGTAGACCTTCCATGACAATACCCTAAAGGTGTGAGGGGGATTACATTAGAGTTGCTAATGTTCACAGAAGGTGTCTCATCACAGAGGGAACTCTGAATATCATCCAGGGGAACTGCAGAGCTCAGCTTGGTGGCAAAGGGAGGTGCAAATTAAGGCTGGAAAGGAGATGAGAGTAGACAAAGAAACCTTAAGCCCCTTTCACATTGGCGTATTTGTAGAGCTGCTCATTGTGGCGTATCGTCTACTCCGAGTTGAGCAGCTCTACACCCACTTTTAGCAGCTGTACGTCGAGGTTTTGCTCCCTACGCAGCAGAATGTTGAGGGCTACGCGCGTAGGATGGAAGAAATGAAACATTTAATTTTCTTCAGCGTAAAGCGCTGGGCACAGTTTTAAGCAGGTCTGTGCAGCACAGCGTTACTCCATGCAAGTTTGTGCAAGACCGCTTCTGTACACAACCAAAAACTGAGCGCTGCATCCAGCTGGAGAACATGATCACATAGCCCACAGCGCCTGTGTGCTCAGAACAGGGAATCGAACCTCAACTCAGAAATCCAGAAACACAACAGAAACAGCAGATCAGTCGGTCGCTCTCTCACGCGCGTGCTCACTCTCACTCTGTCGCTCGCTCTCTCTGTCTCTGATCAAACCTGTGACTTTAAAATAAAAGCGCACTCGCTGCATGTCGGTGCGCTCATCAAACGCCCTGATCAATCAGCTCTGATCAAACGTGTGACTTTAAAATAAAAGCGCACTCGCTGCATGTCGGTGTGCTCATCAAACGCCCTGATGGATCAGCTCTGATCAGACCTGTGACTTTAAAATAAAAGCGCACTCGCTGCATGTCGGTGCGCTCATCAAACGCCCTGATCGATCAGCTCTGATCAGACCTGTGACTTTAAAATAAAAGCGCACTTGCTGCATGTCGGTGCGCTCATCAAACGCCCTGATCAATCAGCTCTGATCAAACCTGTGACTTTAAAATAAAAACGCACTCGCTGCATGTCGGTGCGCTCATCAAATGCCCTGATCGTGGCAGTAATGCAACTGTAAAAACCTGATGATACAGTCCACTGTTTTCCAAGTGCAGTGATGTGTTCTGCACAGCCGGCAGAGTGAACTGGGTTTAAATAGCGGCAAGGTACACACGATTGTATGCACATTTAAAAAGCGCACACACGCAGCTGCAAGTATGAAACGAACACAGAAAAAAGCTGAGTATGCGCGCATTCCGGGCATATTTAAATGAAACAACGCTGCAATGCGCAGCTCTACGAATAAGCCAGTGTGAAAGGGGCTTTAGATACACCTCCTGGCCTGAAGTGACCTCTGCCCTGTGCTTACAGAAGAAACAAACTATTATGGTCATTGGAATTTACACTTTGCTACTGCAGTCAGGGCAAGTGATGGCAGAGTCCATAAGGATGTCTCTGTAGCAGTGACCCTTTAGCTTAGTTTTTTTTGGGGGGGGGAATTGGTGGCCTAAGTGTTTGAGAAGTGACCCTATATCTATTGAGGCATTGGTTCAATCCCTCAACAGGAGAGAAAGCTTTTGTAAGTGGCATATCAAAAGCACTAGATAATCACAGTCCACTGACTATTTTAAGTAACCACATGAGGCCAGTCCTCCTGCAAGTTTAATGGACATCACCAATACTGGTGTTATTTTGGCTGTTCCTCCAGTCAGCTGTGAACCACCAAATCATATGAGAGTAGGAAAACCTGTCGGTATTTGTGGTATCCAGGCTGAACTTCTTCAGGCATGGCATATGGACTAAACTATCCGGTCTGGTTCGTTCACTCACAGTGCCTTGCTGCTGATACCATGGATGTGAAATTCCCACCTGGTCCAGTAAGTCTGCTTCTGAGTCTGGTATTAGGAGACTTCATAATTAACTCCATTCTATTCAGCTGTGACAACCCCGATGATCCATATTGGCTCAAATTATGTTTTACACTAACAGTCAGATGTGCTGAAATGGGATTTTCAGTGTTTTTTTTTTCTGGAGAGTACCCAGGATATGGCTGAGGGATTATATTTCCCAGCTGGCTTGGGAATGCCTCAGGGTCCCCCAAGAAGAGATGGATGATGTGGACAGCAATAGGGCATTATTGCCTGAGCTACTTGGAGTCATATATACAGACAAGGGGTTTAAAGAAAGGTAGCTATCCAACATGCAACATTTCTGTCTTTGCATGTTTGTCATTGAGTGGCACGGTGGATTAGTGTTAGCTCTGGTGCCTCACAGCAGGAAGGTGCTGCGATCGCTTTCCACCTGGTCCTTTCTGTGGCGAGTTTGATTGTTCTTCATGTGGGTTCCCTTTTGGTGCTCTGGCTTCCTTGCACTTCCAAAGACATGCAGGTTAGGAGAATTGGACACTTTAAATTGATCGTAGGTGAGAGTGGAGTGTGTGAATTTGTTTGTCTGTCTATATGTGGCCCTCTGACAGACTGGCAGCCCGTAAAGGGTGTATCTTGCCTCTCACCCTATGACTGCTGGGATAGGCTCCAGCTCCCTTATGACCCTCAATTAGAATAAATTGGTATATAAAATGAATGAATGTTAGTCATTTTCTCATTCTTTGTTAAATTTATTTTGTTATTGGTCATATGGCCAAACCAGATGGTCACCCCACTGAGTCTGGCCTGCTTGAAGTTTCTTCCTGTAATTTAAAAAAGGAAGAAAGGAAAAAACAAAAACACCTGATGGAGTTTTTATGATCATTGTTGCCAAGGAGCTTGCTCAGGAGTGGGTAAAGTCAGATTGTACTCTTCTAAAGCACCTTGGGGTGACTTGTGTTGTGATTTGGCACTGTACAAATATATGTGAATTGAAATTGAAACCATCTACCCCTTCCTGTCTTTGCTGGCGGCCATGTGTAAATCCGTAACTTTTTTTTGATGTCTTTTTTGCCAGCCATTGATTAAAAAAAAAAAAAAAAAAAATTTAACACACAGCACTCTATTGGGTTAATTGGACATGTAATATCCTAGAATTTGTGAGATCCCAAATAAGTTGGTCAGCATCATGAACAGCCTACACATTGTTATTAGGGGTATTTGCAGTGTTGACAGTCTGACTTCCACTCAGTGAACTCTGTCTGTCAGGGATGGACACTGGCTGATAGGAAATGTTGTGGATTACAAAAACCATGACTTTACAGACAATTATGTGATTTGTTTTGAATGAATGGATGCCTTGGTTGTTGCTCATTAGCTTAGTGAAAATTCAGAGTTTTTTTTTCCACTCTCCCTTTTCCTGGATCAACATCAAGACAAAGACAATAGCATTGAAGGACCTCTTTGGGTCAGTCAAGATAACTTGACTCTTTTGTTGTCTCCAGATGAGAAGTGCCCTGCTGGCAGAGGTGGAAGAAGCAAGGAAAAGCTGGGAGTCAGAGCGTTGTCGCCTCCAGCAGGAGATCCAGGACATGCGAGGTGCAAAGAGGAGTGCAGAGGAGGCTCTGGTATCGGCTCAACAGGAGTGCCAGACCACAGTTGCCGAGTTTCGAACAGCTCACCACCAGCACCAGGAAGAATTGAACCGGACCAAGAAAGACTGTGAGAGGGAGATCCGCAGACTGGTGTGACTCTGCTCATTTATTTGGTCTAAAATTTCTTTTGCTGTTATATATCGCAATATACTCGTTTGTCTTAAAATTTGTTAAATGCTTACAATACGATACACTTTATTGTCCCTTCTAGGAAATTTGATTTGGACTCCAAGAGCTGCACAAATAAAACTGCTATGACATAATTACATAACTCATGCATATTGCACATAACTTGATACACACACCAATATTGCACATACCCCTTTTGCACAGTTGGCTCATACATATTGCACATATCCCTAATACACATATCCAAATTGCGCATACCCCTATTACACAGCAGTCTCACACAAATGATTCATGCATATTGCACATATCCCTAAAACACATACCCCTGTTGCACAGCTGTCTCCCACATAATGGTTAAAAAGAAAATGCTGACAATGAATAAATAACACTGAATAGCAGTGGCACCATGTCATTAATGCACAGTCCTACTACCTATGCCAGGGACCTATCAGAAAGGATAAAACGATGCCATGGCAAGTGCACGGCAGCTATTACTATACTCTTAACTGTTTCTTTAGGACATATTTCATAGGAGGTGTTATTGAACATTTATTGTGGAAAAAGTGCAATAAATGGGGAAAAAACAAAACCTTTTTTTATGCAAGACCCTCGAAGTGCTTTACAGTCACACACTGATGTCAAGATGCTGCCATTCAACGCCCTCAACTGCACACTGGACACCTCGTTGATTCGCCCCCCATCTGGGTTCTGAACTGCAGCTATGACCTACCAGCCCTTTTCTCGTCGTAGGGCTAAGATCATTGCTGAAAATGATCTCGACAGGAGTGGGATGGGATCCCTTAATTGAGCACGCTCGTATTGATGTTGGTCTACATGTTGCTACTGCAATACTTTGCATCATCAGTCATGCTAGCATGAGCATTAATACATATATTTTCATTCGTGTACAGTACCGGTCAAAAATTGAATGGGAAAGTGCGACTTTCCCATGAGAAAAGTGTGAAATGTTTGACTGGTAGTGTATTTGCATGGCAACACCAGTATTACTTCGTGTCTGCATGCAAGGACGTATTCCCGCCCTAACCTGTGGCTGTGTGTCTGTCTGTGTGTCTCCCCGTCCAGATGGATGAGATAAAGCTGAAGGACAGAGCTGTTAGTGTGTTGGACAAAGCACTGGGGCTGCAGGCTGGCCACGCCCACCGCCTCCAGCTGCAAACTCAAGCTGCTGAGCAGCAAATCGCAGCTCTGAGAGATGCACAGAGGGCAGGGCAAAACCACCCTGATCACCCCCCTAACCCCACCCCTAACAGCGCTGCTCACATTGTAAGCTCCTCCTCTTTCTGCTTGTACTAATGCATGTCAGTGTCTGTCACCCCCCACCCCCCATGGTGGACTTTTTATTTGCATACTGTGTTGCAGTGGTGAGTAACGTCTTGGTGAGACTTTTGTACCTGCTGCTTCCCCAGAGGTGACACTCCATGGATCTAACAACCATGGTGAAATCAGATCAGTGCTTCTTGACTTTGCGGAAAACGTCCAGAGCACTGTAGCAGTTGTGTTTTTTTTTTTTTGTGGAAAGCTGTTGGTGAGCTCTGCAGAACTACAGTCTAAAGAAGTGCCCAGTTTATGGACTCTGACTACAGAATTGTTGCAGCTTTTTTTTTAAGGGTCATGTCTGGGAGCATGTGCTGATGCCACACATCGGCAAGTCCACTACGCTACCCATTCCTTCTGGATTCACCCCTGCTTTGGCGTTTGAGCACAAAGAATGGATAACATTTATTTATGCAGAAAATATGACCAGATTTACAGCTAAGAAAGTTTTTTCATGTTTTCACACCACGAAAGAGAGTTTAGGTGCATTTGAGTGGAAAATAGTGTTAATTGTTGATGCGCCGCGGAAGATCAGCTGTTTTTAACGAGCAGATATGGAGCGGCTCAGCTCAGAATTCTAAATAAAGGAGGAAAAGCATTGAAATGTCTTTGTAAAGTTCAGTGCAGGTGTGCTGTTGTCACCGCGCTTTAAGAGGTGACGACAAGTCGTAGCTGCTGCAGAAAACTGCGGATGAAAAGCTCACAGCTCTCTTAAAGTGGGCAGTGCAGTCGAACCCCGACCCCCTGCCCACGGATTAAGTTTAATGCTGCTATCGACCCACAAGGCAAAAATAATAGTAACGCACAGTGACTTGGAGAAGTAACTTTAATCTGATTACTGATTTGGAAAGAGTAACGTGTTACCGGCATCACTGCTCTCCAAGTTCAAAATTTTCAACACATACAGAGAAACGTCTGATGGGCAAGTCCAGGAAGTCAGTGAAAGTCTAGATCTTAATCTGGATCAAGGGCAATCACAAACCCAGGTACTCTGATTCCTCACTCAGCTTCTTAAGTGCTGCAATCAGAGTATCCATTGATTCCACAAAGATCACAGCATCATCCACAAAGTTGAGGTCAGTCAACGTTTCCTTTCTTCAGATTGACCCAGATTGGAGCTTTAATGCAAACTAACCCCACAGTGATCGTAAAGTGTTTCTTAAATGATGGACACTGTGCGTGTGTGTGTGTGTGTGTGTGTGTGCGCGCGCGCGCAGTGTCAGGAGGACAGGGACACCCGAAGGTTTCAGCTAAAAATCGCTGAGCTCAGCGCCGTTATCAGGAAACTGGAGGATCGCAATGCTCTGCTGTCCGAGGAACGCAACGAACTGGTAACTGTCATGCTGCTTCAAAGATGGGGGCTGATAATCAGCCATAGCACCCGCTGAAATCATGTTATTGTGTAATAATAATTACTGTTTTGTGTTTCAGCTGAAGAGGCTGAGGGAGGCTGAGAGTCAATTCCTTCCTCTTCTGGATAAGAACAAACGACTGAGTCGGAAGAACGAAGAGCTGGCTCTCACGCTGCGCCGTCTTGACAACAAACTGCGCTTCATCACCCAGGAGAACTTGGAGATGGTAACTTTGGTAACTCCTGTTCATGCCATTACAGCATTATGTTTCCATGGTTACAATGGCATCAATGTATAATAACATTTCCATATCATCCTGACATGTTATAAACTGTTTTACACCAGATTGCTCAATCAAATTGTCATCACCAGAAGAAAGATCAACCAGTAGTACAGTACCTGGTGCTTACCAGCAGGTGTTGGGATTATTATTCTTTGGGAGTTGGTTATGGTTTTTTCATCTACTGTTCATCCTGCAAACAGGGAGCTGCATCAGAAGTTAACATCAGTTGTAAATCAACGTCCAGCTGAAGTCTGGGTCATTGACCCAGGTGGGCAAAGGACAAAGATCAGGATAGGCCATCTTCTTCTCCTCACATACAGTATGATGACCGATTTTTCACTTGTGCATACATTTTTTGGATCGCGCCAAGTTTCACCTTGATCATGCGCCCTGCATCGTGTAGTATACGTGTAGTAACGAGCTGCGTTTAACCTCACACGACCACCTCCTGATCGGCAATCGTATGTTCGGATGAAAATCAAACCTGTTTGATATTTTGGTCGGTCCTCGTAAGGGTATTGCGCTGTTGAAGCAGCACTGTCTACAAGCTGATATACCCCAACCTTTTGCACTGTGCATGTGCAAACACCGGAGAGAGCATAAACAGTGATCATCTCTTTGGGAGAGCAGCTTCTGTTTCTTTTCCCCCCTTATTCAACTCATGTCAAGTCTTGTATTGTGTGTGTGTGTTTTTTTTTTTTTTTTTTACTTTGATGTCTCCCATCGAGAGTTTTTGTAAAAATAAGAACGGAGCTTCTGTTTATGTTTTACTTCCGGAAACAGGAGTCCGACTTGTGGTTTTTGAACGTACAATGTGAGTAGTCAGATCGCATCAGGCCGTATAGTGTGAGAACATAAATCGTGCGCTCGGAACTTTTACACAGTGCGGTTTTATCGTGCAGTTTGAGCTGGAGCTGAGTACAATGATTGAAAATGTCGTACGAGGTCTGTTAGAAAACTATCCGACCTTTTTATTTTTTTTAAAAAACTATATGGATTTGAATCGTGCGCTTGCATCAGCCAAGCTTGAACCTTTCTGCGCATGCGTGAGTTTTTTCACACCTGTCGGTTGTGTCATTCGCCTGTGGGCAGGCTTTGAGTGAGCACTGGTCCTCCCCCCATGTCGGATTTTCATTGTCAGGAAAATGGCAGAGCGATTGGAACAGCGCTGAATCAAATTTTTCCAGAAACGGTGAGAGACAGCCAGGTGGAAACCATTCGGAAGATTCAGGCGGCTTTCGGTGAAGATACTCTGGGCGTCGCACAGATCAAAGATCATTACAACCGGTTTAAAGATGGCCCACAGTGGCGCAGGGCGCGCCACGCTCTGAGCGGCCATCAACAGGCTGAAACGACCAGATCATTTCCAAAGTGAATGCTGTGTTGAGCCGGGACGTCGTCTGACTACCAGAGAAATTGTGGAAGAGGTGGACATCAGCACTTTTGCGGCACATTCCACTGTTACAGGAGATTTTGTAATGAAAGACATGCGGAGGAATTCGCGCGTCGGGATGAAGCCGTTCTTGGCGCACAACAAAAAGCACGTCCGTGTTGGAAGTCTCACAGGACAAGTTGTGACATGCCCAGCTGTTACACAATTTCTCGGATACTCACTCGACTGAAAAGCTACCGAAAGCTGTCTGAATCTTCTGAATGGTTTCCAACACGGACGTGCTTTTTTTCTGATAGTTTTCTAACAGACCTCGTACAGTGTCTGCCCAGCTTTAGAAGGCCTTATACACTCAACAAAAATATAAACGCAACACTTTTGGTTTTGCTCCCATTTTGTATGAGATGAACTCAAAGATCTAAAACTTTTTCCACATACACAATATCACCATTTCCCTCAAATATTGTTCACAAACCAGTCTAAATCTGTGATAGTGAGCACTTCTCCTTTGCTGAGATAATCCATCCCACCTCACAGGTGTGCCATATCAAGATGCTGATTAGGGCACAGGTGTGCCTTAGACTGCCCACAATAAAAGGCCACTCTGAAAGGTGCAGTTTTGTTTTATTGGGGGGGGGGGGGATACCAGTCAGTATCTGGTGTGAACACCATTTGCCTCATGCACTGCAACACATCTCCTTCACATAGAGTTAATCAGGTTGTCAATTGTGGCCTGTGGAATGTTGGTCCACTCCTCTTCAATGGTTGTGTGAAGTTGCTGGATATTGGCAGGAACTGGTACACGCTGTCGTATACGCTGGTCCAGAGCATCCCAAACATGCTCAATGGGTGACATGTCCGGTGAGTATGCCGGCCATGCAAGAACTGGGACATTTTCAGCTTCCAAGAATTGTGTACAGATCCTTGCAACATGGTGTCGTGCATTATCCTGCTGCAACATGAGGTGATGTTCTTGGATGTATGGCACAACAATGGGCCTCAGGATCTCGTCACGGTATCTCTGTGCATTCAGAATGCCATCAATAAAATGCACCTGTGTTCTTCGTCCATAACAGACGCCTGCCCATACCATAACCCGACCGATTGATCCACAACATTGACATCAGAAAACCACTCACCCACACGATGCCACACCCTGAACAGTGTGAATCGGGATTCATCTGTGAAGAGAACACCTCTCCAACGTGCCAAACGCCAGTCAATGTGAGCATTTGCCCACTCAAGTCAGTTACAACGACGAACTGGAGTCAGGCCGAGATCCCAATGAGGACTACGAGCATGCAGATGAGCTTCCCTGAGATGGTTTCTGACAGTTTGTGCAGAAATTCTTTGGTTATGCAAACCGATTGTTTCAGCAGCTGTCCGAGTGGCTGGTCTCAGATGATCTTGGAGGTGAACATGCTGGATGTGGAGGTCCTGGGCTGGTGTGGTTACACGTGGTCTGCGGTTGTGAGGCTGGTTGGATGTACTGCCAAATTCTCTGAAATGCCTTTGGAGACGGCTTGTGGTAGAGAAATGAACATTCAATACACGAGCAACAGCTCTGGTTGACATTCCTGCTGTCAGCATGCCAATTGCACGCTCCCTCAAATCTTGTGACATCTGTGGCATTGTGCTGTGTGATAAAACTGCACCTTTCAGAGTGGCCTTTAGTATAGATAGAGGCATTTGGCAATCTTTGCAGGAGAACGAAGGTCTAAGTCTTTGGGGTCCTGGTGCTACCTGTCTTGGTTTGTGGTTACAAGACTTTGACAGTAACCAGTGACTTAAAGTGACGACTGGATGTTTTTGGTACAGACGGTTGCCCAGTTCCGGATCACCTTTTTTAAAGTCCCGCTATACGGAGCCGTAATGCAACTGAATGTCCTTTATTGGGTATTGTTGTATTGGGTATTTGGATGTTATCTCGCTGAAAAAGTCTGGGTGGAGTAGCCCTTCTACTTAAAATGTGAAGCCACATTGTGTGGTGCACATATTTTCTGGAAATGGATCACTTTGCCCGGTTCTGGATCACGACACTCTGTGTCACTTTGGGGTCATTCCTGGCATCTGGCTGGAGCCCTTCTAATGCAGAATGATACACACTGTGCCCAAGAATGTGTTTTGAACACAAAATGATATAAATTATACTTATTAAATGAGAATTTACTTAGTTTTGAAAGGCGCCGTTATACGTTTTTACGAGCAAAAAATTAAGTGTGGAGGTGAGATTTCTCCCGAATTAAAAAGTAAAAGCCCCCACATTCATGCCCATTCATGATGTTGAGATGACCCCCAAAGTACACATGACTCACAACTACAGACACAAGGCTGCTACTGCAGTGATCCACAACTGGTACATTTTCGCGTCGGAGATAAATGCATGCAGCAATTAAACAGCAAGACATAACACTGAGATTTTCTACCCAAGTAAGTATTTTCCCACTCTAGAACCAAAAACACAGAATGGCTAACTCACCTTTGCTACGTTTTAGAGATCATTACTTTCAAACTGGCAGGAATGAGTGAGTGAGAAAAAGCGAGCACACCACCGACACCGGATATTTTGATTCCTCTGCTGATCACAAGGATGGCTGGATCCAGTCGAGCTTGTGGTCGTTTGTAGACAAAACATCAATCTTTCCACTGATACCAAGTATTAGCTTATTCAGTCTGATTACGAGAAACAGCGGCGCAAATACTACAGCAGTGATCTGAAACCGGCAATGATCCGGAACTGGGCGAGTGACTGTACCAGGTCTCTTCAGAGGATCCTTAGGAAACTGCTCGAATGATTTTGTGTTACTGAGGAACACTAAGAGTCTTACTCAGGGGTGGTTAAGGGTCCTGCTGGAATGACTTTGTGGCAAAAATGTTATTTATTGAGGCTCAGATGATGAGGTTCATTTTCAAGGCGAGGGAACATCATCATGGCATCATGGCATTTTGGCGCATGTGGCAAGCTTCCCTTGACATGTTCCGGCATGCAGGAACATCACTGTTGGGGGCACTCACAACAGGAAAAGTTCAACTTATCATCTGGGTGTGATAGATAGATGGCTGCTTTAGAGAAGTAGGAATGCAGTGGCAGTCCGCCGGATGATTGGCAGTGAAGATCCAGGGCAGATTTGTAGTGTGGTGCATCAGTGTGCATGCTTGCAGACCCAAGCTGGTGTCAGTACCTGCATTGTCTTAAATGCTTACAGATAGTGTTACTGGTCCACAGCTTCACCCACACCTTTATGAATAACTCTAGTGGAGGCTGTTAAAAGTTCTACTGTACCTACCAAAAATAAAGTAGCTTGAATAGATTCATTCTTCTCTTTTTACAATGATGTCCCATGTTGTTGTGGATTTTTTTTTTTCTTTTTCACTGTAATTGACATGACACTGGTCATCACGATTTTTCTTGCATGGAGTTTTTACAATGGATTTTGGGTAATTTGTGGGTGCTGAATCCAAACCTGGTGTTAGTTTTTTTTTTTTCTAATCACATCACATTTTTGAGATATGAAATCATATTTCTCATATCAAGCATTGAAGCAAAAGCTGCAGCCTTGCACACCTCTTCAGCGCCGTAAACGATATTACAGCTCTTTGTTCACATTTTGCAAACCTGTTTTAAAAACTGCTTTTCAAGCTGCTTTTGTGCATAATTAGTGGTGTCAAACCTGTGAGTGAATGAGCAACTTTTGCATAATCCATCAATACGGTACATGCAAATTGCAAAAAAACCTGATGTGATTGAGGAAATCTGAGCTCAAATTCAGATTCAGCAATGTTTCTGTGTAGGCTCTCAGTTGTCCAGGTGGTTTCCATAGTAGAGAAGCTTGAATCTTCGACTGGACTGGGTTGCTTGACGTGAGGACGTTTCGCTTCAAATCACAGAAGCTTCCTCAGCTAAAATTCATGCTCTGGTAGTCTGACTTCTGTCTTGACTCTTGTAGAGAAGAATAAACCAGAAGCCAACAAAAGCTGGAGTTTTTTAACCTAACCAGACCCCACCTACTGAGAGGCTGACTGCTATAGGCTAGTGACTAAACAGTAGCTCTAATTAGCACCTATTGTGCTCTAGTTAGCACTCTCCTAATGACAGGATGGAAGCCTCCCCTGATGGCTCCCTTGAGGACTCTCTCCTGATGACGTGAATGACTCATTACCATGAACAAAAGACTGAAACTGCTTTGACCTGAGTACCACATTGTAAACAGGGGACAAAGCGTGTCTGAGACCCGCTCCGCGGTTAAGGCTGGGTTTCAACTGTTTTACAAAGAATGCTTCCTTGACACCTCTCTCAAACCATTTCTTCTCCCTGGCTAAGATTTTAACTTCCAAGGAAGTTAAAAGGAAGTTAAAATCTTAGCCAGAGAGAAGAAAGAAGAAATTCTTTTTGCTCTGTGTGCACCACTCTGCATTTAATCATTAGTGATTGATCTCTGCTCCCCTCCACAGCATGTCTTTTTCCTGGTTCTCTCCCTCAGCCCCAACCAGTCCCAACAGAAGACTGCCCCTCCCTGAGCCTGGTTCTGCTGGAGGTTTCTTACTGTTAAAAGGGAGTTTTTCCTTCCCACTGTAGCCAAGTGCTTGCTCACAGGGGGTCGTTTTGACCGTTGGGGTTTTTCCGTAATTATTGTATGGCCTTGCCTTACAATATAAAGCACCTTGGGGCAACTGTTTGTTGTGATTTGGCGCTGTATAAATAAAATTGATTTGATTTTTTACAAATTTCTGTTCAGAAGAAAGGTTATCAATTATGATGTAAAACTGTTCTCAGCATAAACTTTATATTGATCCATCAGAGTTGTACAAAACTGGTGTCTAATTGTAGCCTTAGCTTTTTGAATCAAAAGGAACTCAGGACTGCCTGAATTAATGAAGAATCTTTCCAGGAAGTGATGTCCGGCCCACCTGTCACTCAGAACCAATGAAATCAATCCTTTAAATAGAAATGCAAACAACAGTCCTTCAGGCTTCCATTACGCCAACAGTGATTTCTGTCATCCACAGAGAAGACCGAGCTCACTAAACGATCTGGACCGCAGTCATTCTAGTAGTTACCATGGTTACAGCCAGGATGCAAGGGAGATGGAGTTTCTCCGTCTTCAGGTTCTGGAGCAGCAGCACATCATAGATGACTTGTCAAAGGTAAGAGGACCATAAACATGGCAGCTGACTGTTGTGATAACTATGCACGTGCAGCACACACAGATCACTGCTACAACTGTTCAAATAGAGCGTTTTTCATCAAAAGTGGAGTTTTATATAGATTTTCTTGTCAAATGAACACTACAAACACCTTTTAATCAGTACCTGTATGTTAATGTCTCCTCTTCAGCACTGCAGGGACCGCAGTTCCACACAGTCTCTATTTCACAATGTGAAGTGTCTTTGTAAAGCGTCTGCATCAGATGGAAACACGCTGTGGAAATGCAGTCTATCGTTTAATAATGTGACAGGAGAAAGAAAATATTATTAAAACACAGAAAAAATGATCACATTGATTTAGACAAACATCACAGCATCCACAGCTTGTGTCCAAATATTTGTGGACCGCACAGTCCTTGTTTGCATGTCATGAAGTTTTCATATTTTTGGACACATTCTGTATGGATCAGTCACGAGATTTTATTTTTCCTCCCCCCATCCAGGCTCTGGAGACGGCCGGTTACGTAAAGAATATTATCGTAAGTTTGTTTATTTGTTTTTTTATGATGGCGTTTTAGGGCCACATTGACTTTTTTTTTTTTTTTTAGGACTTCGAGAACAAACTCATAATTTTGTGAGGAAAAAGTTGTAATATTATGACCTTATTCTCATAATATTACAAATTTTTTCTCATAAAATTACGACCTTATTCTGGTAATATTATGAGTTTTTTATTACGAGGTGTTTTTTTTTTGTTGGTAATATTATCTTTAAAAAAAAGTCTTAAAAAAAACTCAATGTGGCCCTAAAACACCATCATAGTTTTTTATGAGCAAACTCAGGGAGGGTAATAAAGTGTTATTATTGGTTGATATCACCTGTTTGTGTTCAGTGAGGGTGCAGCTGCTGTCTTCTGAACCAGAATCCTCTGACTGGATGTTCCTCAGAAGTCTGGGGCTGTTTTTAGTAGTTTAAGAAAATGTTTTTAATGATGTGTGAAGGGCTTCAGGATTCAGTGTGATTTATGATCTCCAGGAAAGAGATATGTTACTGAGATACAGACGACAGGACTCCATCAGAAGAAAGCGTACGTTCCGAACCTGCAGGGTGAGTCTGACCGTCAGAATGAAGCAGTCCAGATTGGAATGAACTGAAGTCGTAGTTCAGAAGTGTGATTTTAATTTGTGTGGGTGTGGGTTTGCAGGTCATTGAGACCTTTTATGGTTATGATGAAGATGCATCAATGGACTCAGACGGGTCATCGTTGTCTTTCCACACAGACAGAACTCCAGACACAGAACCTGATGAGGTACTGTGAATCTGACGGCTTTTGTCCCCCCCCCCCCCACGGCTGATTGAGTTTTCTTGTTCTTGTTGCTGAAACAGAAAATACTTTTGTTTGGTATCATAAATCAATACCTCTGCTTATTCATGTTTAAACATAAAAAGAATTTTCAGAATCTCCTTTGGATCAGATGTTCATATTGTTTGTTCCAGTTTATTTTTAACTGTTTGCTGTCATGACTGACTGTGAAGACGTCTGTCCACTGTTGCTTTTTAAAACTCTTAGATCATTCTTCGACTCCAAATCAGAAAAATTTGGAACAATATATAGAAGTGGAAATATAGAAAATTTCGTAATAAAACAATTGTTAAAAACCTGCAGTGACTTTTGCATTTGCTTTAACTTCTATCTAATTGCACACATTATGTATCCATAATGCTTGTTTTTTTTCCCTGTATTTCAGGCCTGCAACATATTCAAATTTGGGATGATTTGGCCCAAAAGTAGTATCCATAAAGCCTGAGTATTTCAGGAGCAAAGATGGGCAGAGTATCTGCAGGTTGTCAACAAATACGAGAAAATCATTTAAATACTTAAAAACAATGTTCCTTAAAGAAATATTGGAAGGGACAAACAAAAGTCAAAATAAATGAAAGTCATTGCTTTATTTATTTGTTTTTTTTTTTCTTTAAATATGCGATTCCCATTTTGTCCCAGTTTTTTCTGAATTGGGATTGTATTATTTGGAGTAACACCAATCCACATCTGGCACTTGATGACTAGACTCTTTTAACTAACAGCTGAGTGCTGTTTGAGTGTCAAGTCATGTTTTTTTTTTGCAGGCAGGTGTCTGTGAGGAGACGGAACTTCGTTACAGACAGCTGACTCAGGAGTATCAGGCACTACAGCGAGCATACGCTCTACTGACGGAGACGGCAGGAGGAAACTTCGACGCAGAAAAGGAGATCAAGGTGATGCAGCCAGAGAGCAAGGCATCATCGTGTTGATGGTGCTATTCCCTGCAGGGGAGCATAATTTTTACTTTTTCTGTGTTTTGTGTGCAGACCAGAGAGCAGCTGCTTGCTGAAATTAGTCGATACCAAAGGAGGATTGCAGACCTGGAGTCAGCGCTGAAACAACAAGGACTGGTAACACAAACCTTCAACAGCATTAAAACAGTCATGTTGGTTTAAAACAACTTCTTAGTCTGCTTTCATAAGCACGATACTGGCAGAGCAGGTAACAGAGTGGATGAAGAGCTGGTCTGCAAATCTGTAGACCTCGATTTGAATCCTGCTCATACTAGCTGCCTGTATCCTTGGACAAGACATGTATTTTGCATGGTCTCAGTCCACCTAGCTATGAATGGGTACCGGCTTTGGGTGGAAAGTAACCTGCGATTGACTGGTGTCCTGTCCGGAGGGAATTAATAGACTCTCATTCACTTGACGCTATGCAGCGAAACAGCCTCTCTGATATTTGAGCTTCTCATCCTGTCCCTGAGTGTAAGCCCAGATAGCCAACCTACGAACCTCATTTCTGCCTCTTGTGTATGCAACCTTGTTCTTTTGGTCCTTACCCAAAGTTCATGACCATCGATGAGCATTGCCACATAAATCAACTGTTAAATCAAGAGCTTTGCTCTCTGGTTCAGCTCTTTGTTCATTGTGATGCCTCTGTACTGCATCTGCAGGACTACAGATGGAGTCCCAATCCCTCTAGCGATCTCGCAATCCACCTTATTCCTTCTTGCGAGCAAGACCCCAAGATACTTAAACCCCTCCACTTGGGGCAGTAACCCTCCCTTGACCTGGAGGGGACAATCCACCCTTTTCCATCACAGGATCATAGTCTTAGATTAGAAGATGCTGATCCTCCTGCCAGTTGTGTCACACTTGGCCTCAAATCTGCCTCATATCAAATTTCAAATTAACGGGCAGTGGACAGGGGCAGAAGCCCAGATCAACTGACACTCTGTTATGGCTTCACCTTATTTTTACTTTTTAATTAGCTGTATGCTCTCTGTGCAGCGGTGTGTGGTCCATGTGCAGAGCAGGTGGTCTGAACATCTCTAACACAGACGCAAAACAAACGTGTCCCATCCATCTGATTTTGAATTTTATTTTTTATCTGCATGTAGAGCCTTGGACGTCAAAGCAGGTGATCCAAAGTTGCACAGTGTGTTTTCTTTGTGTGCCTCCATACTTATATAAATAAATGTATTCACACTAGATTACTATAACCTCAGATAATTTCTATGGATCTTTTTACAGAAAGTAAAAGGTGTCAGAAATGTTCTGGCACAGGAGTGCACTGTCTTGGGTCACATTTTGTGGGTTAGATTCTCTGGGATATTTGTTTTTTTTTTTTTTTTTTACATTTTACATTGTTCTCTAGTGATTTTCCTACATGTTTCTCTTTGCAATCTGTTGTAATATTCTCCATGTTAGATTGTCTCCTGTGCTTGTGCTCTGAAATCTCTTCTGTGTTCTCTCTGTGTAGCTTTACTTCTTCTTCACTGGTTTTCAGGTTCACGTCTCTACACTTCTGCAATAAAATTGCTTGTAACCTCTCACAATGTGTTATCTGCTCACCAAGTTATCTCACTTTGTACCTCTGCCCTTGTATTCTTGTAGTTTTGCTTGCGGATCTTTCATCAATAAGGTGAAAATCAAGACCAGTTTTGAACCTAAATGTTGTTGAATGAATTGAAGACTGTATTAGCCAAGTGGTTCGTGCACTTGGTTGCAATGTGGAAGGTTTCCACATCAAACTCCGCCCCTCCCACATTTCTCCATGTAATATGGAGTTGAGTCAGGAACTGCATCCAGCGTAAAACTTCTGCCAAATTAACACGCAGCTCCACTTTGGGTTTGCTGTGGCTACCCTGAAAACAGCCCAATGGACGTACTATTATCCAAGTAGTAATGATATTAGTTGTCATTATTAAATTGAATGGTCATGTCAGAGATGTTACGTCTGAGTTCCTTGGTCCATCACTGCTGGTGATCACAGTGATGCACACCGCACCCAAGTCCAACTGAACCATGCTTAGGACCACCTCTACTTTTTGACCCAGACATGGTTAAGTAGGCATAACATGGAGCATTCTCACTTGTCAAACAAACTGGACTTCAGCGGTCAGATGTGCTTGGACACGGTGTGGATCACCTTGCGTGAAGACATCCTAATTGAAAAGGCACAGTTGCTCAGTAACTGAGTCAATGAAGAGTTCAGGGACCATGGAAAACCAGGGCAACCAAAACAATTTGACCGTTTAAAAACCTAACAGGCATAATGTTAAGTACCAATATTTTGGTTGTGCACATGTGGTAACCTGGCAAATATGTGTTTCAGGACATGATGTGGGTGGAGGAGAAGCAGGCCTTGTATCAAAGGAACCAGGAGCTGGTGGAGAAGGTGAAGGTCTTTCTGTTGGAATCACTTCACACACGGACTCAAAGTGGAGTAATTTGACCATAGATCTCCACCCCAAATGTAAAGTTTCTGTTCCAGGTCAGATCAAAGACATCTAATTATTTTTAAATGTGAGTTGATGTTTGAGTCTTAACAAATCAGGAAACAATAATGGCGTGGAGAACTTTCTATGTGATACACTATTCCTCTTCAGTGAATTCTTTCATCTTTAACATCATTATCTTAAGGCTTAGAAATGCAAACTTCAAGTTGCACTGAACTATTTGAGAAGATGCTATAGATATCAAATGAGCAGTGTAGGAGACTCATTTTTCTTTTAATGTTTTTGCAGCTGAAGCAGATGGAAGTTGAAGAGCTGAGGCTGAAAAATGACATCCAAGATGTCAAAGACCAAAATGAGTTGCTGGAGTTTCGAATCTTAGAGTTGGAGGTAAAACTTCTCCAGCGCGTGAATGATGATGCAAAGTCGGAATTTCTGACCTAGTTACTGTGACAGCTTTGTTTTCTGTTCAGGAGCGGGAACGACGATCACCTGGCATGAACTTTCACCAAATCCATTTCCCAGAAGGCCTGAGTCCTCTTCAGATCTACTGTGAAGCAGAGGGAGTCACTGTGAGTGGGAAGATGTGCCTCTTTGTGAGGATGACCTGTGTGCTCCAGTGAGGTTTGAGATACAAAACCATTGAAACTTCTCCTGTTGAAATGCAGAAGCATTGTGGACAGTCAGAGCAGCTGTTCTATCCAAGCAGGACATCAAACGCACACAGAGCCAGTGGAGGGAGAAGATTTTGGAAGTGCTTGTTTAAAACATGTCATCAGAATAGTTTGTGTTCAGTCATTGCTTCCCCCCCCCGCCCCCACGAACTGTCATTTCATGTTTGTGTTAAAGGAGGTCCATGCAACCGAGAACTTCTAATGATTTGTGTGTGTGTGTGTGCGTGCGCGCGGTAGTGGCACAGTTCCGCTAATTAGCAAAGCTAACCTTTTTATTAGCGGATTAGCTTTTCAGCTAATTTTGAAAACCATCAGCAGACCAATTAGCTTCTGCTCAGTTTAGTTCCACTAACTTTTAGTGTAACATTTTTTTTTTTTGCTGGCATAGCAAATAAAGCTTAACGGTCAAATACATTTGTAAACTCTAAAATCATACATGTTAGTTCCTGTCCGTTGCCCAGCAGAAGGGGGCGGGCCGGCTGCCAGCTGCTCTTGCAAAAAAAAAAGTATCATTTACTTTCCACATGCAACAAAACGCAAAGCAATTTTCACTCATGGTTTCATTTATAAACAAAACTAATTCTGGACAGTTTATCGACATTAACGTCAACTCTGTCAGTTTTACAAAGTGAAAACATCGCACATATCTTTTAAAGTAATTCTGAAGGTTTGAGCGTTAAAAGACGCGCCAAAAGGCATTATGGGAAAAATGAGTCTCTTTCAATCTCCCCCCATCAAAATGAATAGAAAACTGCCATCTACTGGATGGGAATAAATGGACTGCATCTATTTATGTAGCGCTTTTCCATCTGCATCAATCAATCAATTCAATCAGTTTTATTTATATAGTGCCAAATCACAACAAACAGTTGCCCCAAGGCGCTTTATATTGTAAGGCAAGGCCATACAATAATTATGTAAAAACCCCAACGGTCAAAACGACCCCCTGTGAGCAAGCACTTGGTGACAGTGGGAAGGAATCATCAGGCATCAGACGCTCACTTTACAATTATGCCTCACATTCACCTATTCACACAAACACACTCACACACCGATGTCAGGATGCTGCCGTGCAAGGTGCTCACTACACACCGGGAACAACTGGGAATTAAGGACCTTGCCCAAGGGTCCATAATGATTGTCCGGTCGGGCTGGGGATTGAACGGTTATGGGGGTGCGGTGGGGGGAGTGAAGCCAATCATAGCGGTCATTGTGGGACAGGCTGGGGTTCACCGCGGACAGACCACCAGTCTATCAAAGAGCCATATATAGACAGACAGAAAGCCGGACTACATGGAGGGAACCCACACAAACACAGGGAGAACATGCAAACTCCACACAGAAAGGACCAGGTAGGAAGACAACCTGGAACCTGCTCATTGTGAGAGAACAGTACTAAACACTAGGACACCTTACTGCCCTCCAGGAAACATGATGGTACAGTTGAATAGACAACAGTAAGGTGCAGATCAGAATTCCAGATACACTGACTGCCTTAGTAAGTCAGTGGTTGTACTGATGATTCTCCACTTATGGCTGTGATCTTCTGGAATGCCTGCATCACATAATGCAGATGTTTGCAATCTGTTGCAGTGGTGTTGCCAAACCATACAGTACAAGATGAGAAGTGCACTCACTGAAACTGAGGATGTTTGAAGGCAGCCAAAATATTTTCTGTTATTCCCAGTGTCATTTGTTGACTTCCTGGGTTTGACATAATCACGGTCTCAGCTGCATGTGCAGATTGGTTGTAAAAATTAGATTATATTTCTGATGCCGACAAAACAGTTAGATGTCTATAGAAATGTAGACCCGTTGTGGTCTTCCCCCACCAACAAATGAGAGACAGGTGAGTGTGAAGTCAGTAAGGAGGTGGTGCATTGCTTGTAGTCCAGTGACTGCCCTCAATGAAATTAAATGACTTAAGCAGCATGGTGAGCAAGTGGTCAGTGAACTTGATTCCAAAGCAGAAGGTTGTTGGTTCCAGACCAGCCCTGCCTGTTCACATTATGTGGAGTTGCGACAGGAAGGGCATCTAGCGATAAACTTGCCAAATCAACATTTAGACCCATATTGGAAAAAAGCAAAAATTGATTAGCGAAAGAACTTAACTCATCCTAAATTGTTACTTGACATTATAAACAGTAATTTAACCTCTTTTTTTTTTCCCCTGCAGGACATTGTGATCAGTGAGCTGATGAAGAAGTTGGACATTCTGGGAGATAACGCCGTAAGTGTATGTTGAATTTACTTCATACGTGTATGTTGTTAAGACAACGAAACCTGCATCCGGACACATGAAAATGTCATCCATAACCAAAAACAAAAAATGTGTGATCAAACTGTTACGTGGAAATTTTAAAATGCCACGAGTTTGTGATGGATGAAATTTGCTTCACTGCTAGTACTTCATAGCACCTGACGTCTGCACTTGAAGGCAAGATTATTAGTAGAACCTAAACTGAACCTGGTTTGTGGCATGTTAAACTTAACCTTCAGATAGTTTGTTCGATTAAATTCATTTTTGTTGCGATTTCTTTCCAAAGCAGCTGTAAATTTTCAGCAAAGCAAAAAATGTTAGTGTCATCAGTAACCGGAATAAATTTTAAACTTCTGGACACTCAACTTATATCAAAAACAACAGTTTGGAAATAAAACTGATCCCTGAGGTACACCGCAGGTGATATGCACACATGTTTATTTATATTCACAGATTTGTACAAATTACTGCCTGTTTATTAAATAGTAGGGGTGGGGGGCCAAGTGGTTAATGCGCTTGGTTTCAGTGCAGAAGGCTCCGGGTTCAAATCCCACCCCTGCCACATTTCTCCATGTAATGTGGAGTTGCGTCAGGAAGGGCATCCGGCGTAAAACCTGTGCCAATTCAACATGCAGATCCACCTTGGATTTGCTGTGGCGACCCCGAGTGCAAACAAGGGAACAGACGAAGGGACTTACTGCCTGTTTATTAACCGATTGATTGATTGCACTGATTGATGTTATCAAGGAAATCCCAAACAGTATTGAAGGGAGAAAAGTACTCAGTAGAAATATTCTTTTTTTTTTTTTTTTTTTTTTAATAAAAAGCTTGAGAAGTCTGACAGAGAAAGGATTTTCTTTCACCAAAACATCAAATCTAGGCTTACATATTAGATGTACCTTCTGGCAAATTGTAGCTAACCCTCCTCTACACCACTTCATCATGAAGCTGTATAAGTGGTGATACAAAATGCAATATATATATATATATATATATATATATATACACGTGTGTGTGTGTATGTATCTATGTATATAAATTGTAGCCCCTTATTTATTCATGGCCTCCCCCCAATTTCTTGTTTTTTTTCTTCTTTTTACAAGATATATATATTTGTCCTTCCCTGACTTAAATGTTTTTAAGAATGTTTTGTATATTGTGTTCACATCATTGTCCTTATCTATTTTATTCCAGTTACAGTTTTGTGCCCGTAAATCATTCCTAAATGCTTTGATCGGTTGCTCTGTTTCCAGATGTACACATTTTGAGTTGTTTGTATCCTTGGCTTTTCTATTATTAATATTGTAAATTTAAAAACACTGGCAAGTGATCACTGGTGTCACTTACTAGCAGATCGCTCAGTGTTCTATAACATTTGTGAATATGTGGTCAATTAATGTTGCACAATATGATGTCATTCTACTTGGTCTGGTGTTTTGTGGTTATTTAGTCGATTTAAGTTGAACCTTAAGCTGACACTAAACAGGCTGCTCAGAATATGTTGATGACGTGTTGTTAAGCATGTCGATGTATTCCTGCAGAATCTATCCAATGAGGAACAAGTGGTGGTGATCCATGCCAGGACAGTGCTCACGCTGGCTGAAAAGGTTAACTTTCTGTGTATTACAACAATGTGTTTTTGGTTCATCAAACCCATCATGGTCTTGGTCAGTCCGAGATGCTGGGACTGACTTTTACTTTGTGGCAGCAACGCTGAATGTCTTCTTCCCCCTCCAATGCTGTCTTTCAGTGGTTGGAGTCCATTGAAATGATGAAGTCTTCACTGGAGCAGAAGATGCTCGACATTGAGAGTGAAAAGGTCAGTGACTATTTTGACATTACAAGAGAAACATGTGTCTGATGCACAGTTGTGCTTTTAAAAGTGAAGGTCTTGTCAGGTCATTGTATATGTAGACAGGTGTGCATCTTTCCAAATCATGTCCAATCAATTCAGTTTACCCCAGGTGGACTCCAATTAAGCTGTAGAAACATCTCAAGGATGATCAGTGGAAACAGGATGCACCTGAGCTCAGTTTTGACCTTCATGGCAAAGACTGTGAATACTTACGTGCATGTGATTTCTTACTTTTTAAAATTTTTTTTTAAAATAAATTTGCAAAAATCTCTAACTTTTTTTACATTGTCATTAAGGGGTACTGTGTGTAAAATTTTGAGGGAAAAAAAAATTAATTTCATCCATATTGGAATAAGGCTGTAACATAAAAATGTGGAAAAAGTAAAGCGCTGTGAACGCTTTCCGGATGCGCAGCAGTTGATCAGATCGTGATTAAGAAAGTTTTCATTTTGAGTAGAGACCTTAATCTTCTGGGAGAACCTTATGGTGCCACACTGACCTCTGACCATTTGAGTTGTTGTCCTCTTCCAGGATCTTTTCAGTAAACAGAAGGGTTACCTAGATGAAGAGCTTGACTACAGGAAACAGTCTATGGACCAAGCTCATAAGGTCAGTGCGAGAAGATGAACACACACAGTAGCATTGACGTGGCGTTCATGTGCTTGCTAGGTGGATGTATTCTTCTGACCACAGCTGGGACATTTGTGTCACATTATCTTTAAAAACTATTTCCATCTGTTCCAGAGGATCCTGGAACTGGAGGCCATGTTGTTTAATGCTCTTCAACAGGATGAGGGATTAAAATTGGAGCAGGGACACCTGTCAGAGATGCTGACAGACGAAGAGAGGGAGGAGCTTAGGAAAGCAATGGACCAATGGAGAAGAACAGTAATGTGTGAGCTGAGAGAGCGAGATGTCCAGATTCTCAGAGAGAGAATGGAAATTCTGCAGCTCACACAACAGGTGAGCCCTCTGTCCTCAGGTTGACCTAAAAGGTCACTGCATACTGACATTCTAAGAATGCCAAAATGTTAATAAACCTCCCTCTGTGACTATGCACCCATAAGACTCATTCTGAAGCCACCAGTGACGGGTGAAACCGGTTTGTATCCACACTGTGTTCAAAAATGTCTCCATCCACACCATAGTGGAGGCATTTTTACTGCCATCATGTGGTCATGAGTGGAACTGACATAGATTTTTGTTTAATGGCTCAAATATCGTCTTGAAACTTATATTTAATAATCACCATTGGTTCTATTCATAAGGCTTTTAGTTTTAACTCTGAGACGAACAAAAATGTGCAAAACCCATACTGACTTAATGAATTTACACACTAGGAATGTTTGTTTCATAATTTACATGCTATGTAAAATTACTAGTCATTTTTCTGCCAGTAATTTGAAAAGTTGCATTCAGTCATTAGCTGTACACAGTAACGGTACGTACATCCTGATAACATTACATATGAACTAAATTGTAAGTGAAAATTTGTGCTGTTACTATGAGCCATGGAATCATCAAGATGAGTGAATATAAAACATGTTTAACTGATGGAAAAAGCAGCTGCACATTACAAACATAGTGTAAATTTAACCCTTACAACCCTCAAGGTATTTTCTCAATTTTACCAGACCTTATGAAATTCCCCTTTTAAGGTCCTTTCTTTTAGTATACTGCCCATGTGTTGCATATCAAAAAGTTCAGAAAAATCTCAGCTTTCTAAATGTGAGATATTAGTAATAAAAGGCTCAAAAAAGGACGGGCCTTCAGAGCCTCTGGCTGACTGTAATGACAAAACACAAGCCAACAACACAGAAGCTGTCGCGCAAAGCGGCCACGCCCCTAATGTGTTACGAAAGGTGGGGCTTAGTAAACGTGATGATGGACACAGTGTCTGAAAAACAATAAATGCATAATTAAATTATATCACTAGTTCTGATCTTGCATGGGTTTTTTGCCCTAATGTTTTCATTTCTTCAAGTTGTTTCTGTTTTCTCACAAAAATGACTGCACCTGTAGCCAGTATTTAGAATCATCACCACAAACAGTGTTCCATTTATTATTTTTATCTTTATTTTCTTTGTTTGTTTTGTGTTTTCCAGAGAAACAAGGAGCTGGAAGAATTTATCGAAGCACAGAAGCGACAGATCAAAGAGCTGGAGGAAAAGGTTCGGAGTGATGTTTCCTCCATCACCATGGTGATCAGGTTTAACAGTATCCGCAGTCGGGACGTCCACTTACTTTGTGACTCTGTCTCTCTTTCAGTTTCTGTTTCTATTTCTGTTCTTCTCTTTGGCCTTCATCCTCTGGTCCTAACGGCAGCTGGTGAGTTACACGGAGACACAGCTTACGCTAGTGTCAGGCCACGCTGTCAGGGAAGCTTCAGAACGAAACAAACGAGATGTCATGTGATGGGAGAGGTTAACCATCATTACACATCATGTTCCACTGACATGTATGTCAGCATGCGTGCGTGCTGCATAGTCTTTAACATACATTTTATAGAAACCCATGAAATTTTTGGTGTATATTTAACACATTAAAACATTTTTGAACACATATTGAATTTTTACTGATGGTTAACACGACAGAATTTGTGTTAACCAGTTGTTAGTGTTAAGAATTTTCAGTGGCTTTAATAAACGTGAGAGTCGAAGCACGTTGGCACAGCGGTGTGGCCCTGGTTTGTTATACGAAGTCTCATTACGCTCTGCTGACTGCAGTGACACAAAGTGACAGACGAGGAGATCTGGATCCATTTAAATTGGCTTCAGAGATGCTGTGACGAGTGGCGAGCACTGTTCTTTGTGTGTGTGCACGCGTTACAGTTCTGTCTAAAATGTCAACCTGTTAACGAAAAGCTCTGCAGGCTCCGCCTCATTTGCGCTGGCTCCGCCCCACCTGTCTTTGTGTTCATTGTAGTTGAATCTCTGAAGCTCACTCAAACGAAGATGTCACTTGATGTTTTGTCTCTTACACAAATTATTCAGCCAGTGAAGATGTAATCTTTGGAACTACAATAGATCTGGTCATGGGGAACTTCATACAGTTTTGGGTCTCCACGGGATCCGACTTATTAAGCGAGAAAAACACAGGTTAAACCTCAGCAAAAAAAAAAAAAAAGTTTTATGAAGAGATTTATGACAACTAAAAACAGCAACATGCAAATTGTATGTTGAATTCAGTGACACGATGCCAGTCACCCTCTGCACACCGTCACCAGCAACCAGAGGAGCCTCTTCTGCCACAGACTGCTCCTTCCCAAGTGCAGGACCAACCGACTGAAAACTCCTTCGTCCCTCAGGCCATCAGACTGTACACCTCCTCACTCAGGGGGAGGAGGAGTAAGGCCCCATTTATTAAAAAAAAAAAAAAAAAAAGTTTATCATCCTTGACATCAGAAAAAGTAATGTGTGAGGGCAGATTTTTAAAGAATTTTTTTTTTTCCGTATTCGTAGAAACGGGGACATAAGTCATTTCAAACCTGAAAAATGACACATAGAGCACCTGCATACCAAGTGAGGAACTGCAAATATCAGATATTTTAAAAAAATTTGTTTCCATGTTGAATGCAGCCACTGTGCTGCACGCCAGTAGCATGATAAACATACCTATTGTGTGTGTGTGAGTGAGACGGAGCAACTGACTGTGGTTATCAATGGCTGTCTTTGGCCAAAGCATACTCGTACTTAGCAGTTGTGCCAGTTCTTGCATCAGCTACCACCATTGATGAAATTCACCAAAATAAAAAAAAAATTCCATGCGGGTGGGGATGATAAACTGTTTTTTATGGGGCCTAAGAAGAAGACAGAGGACAGGAAGGAGAGGAACAACAGTAGCCAGTAAACCAGCAGTGAGCAGTATTTGTGGTATTTATATTTATCTGTTTATATTTGCAAATTGTTTTTTACTTTCACTTTTGATACTCTGTGTGCTTCTTACCCTGTGTGCTGCTATACAATGCTGCTGAAACCTCAGTTTCCCTGAGGGAGACTTCCCAAGAGATCAGTAAAGTTCTATCTAATCTAAAAAAGTGGACCCATAAAAGATCAGCAGGACCCAACTTCCAAGGTGCATTTGTGAAGGTGTTCACACCCAGTGGTGGGCACAGCTAACCAAAAAGTTACCTTCGATAACCGTTAATCTGCTAACTGAAAAGTTAACTTTTCTAAAGATAAACCGATAAACCCCTAAAACAAAATTTGGCGGAAGTTACAGCTAAAAGCTAAACCAACAACTTTTAGTATTGACTCTAGTACACTGGCAGCTACTGACACAACAGTAAGCCAGTGCTTCTGTCTCAGATCAGCCTTCTGTCAGTAAAAGAGACCTGGTGATCACTAAGGATGGGTATCGGGAACCGGTTCTTTTTGGGTATCGTTAAGAAATGATTTACTCCACCGACATCAGTAGCCTTTTTGCTTAACGATTCCCTTATCGGTCCTTCAGAGCGCCCGTTGGTTTGAGGGTGTTTGTCGGGAAAATGATCATTTCTCTACGTTGATTACAGACCCTACAGCAGGTCTCTAATCAACTGTTTCTGCAGCGCGGCTATGCTTTGAACCTTGAACCAATGAAGCAGTGCTTTGATCTGCTGCTTCGTTGGTTCATTGTTTCGCTCCTCTTCAGAAGCGGCAACTCCGCTTCTTAACCCCTCTCAGAACCGTTAAAATATGTCAATCCTGAGTCACTTTTGTGCGGATTAAAGTGACTAACTGGGACTCTTGTCTTGTTGTGAGAAAGAAACGAGAGTCGTCCTCCGTTCTGTTGCTCCAAACACTGCGCCACTCTCTGCTGAGTTGAGTCAGCTTGGAATTTATAACTTCAAAGCGAATCACCATTTAAATCAAATGACACCTCTTTCCAAATGTAATACAAACAATAAACTACAATTGATCAAAATGTTTTTTTTCCTCCCAAAATGAGACATCCTGCGCTGATGTGCAGCAGCCCAAGACTGTATGGCTGCAGACTCCAGCAGCCGGCTGAGCTCAGTTCAGATGTATGGAGAGACAATCATGCCATTAATGTCTGAAAGGAAATGCTTTTGACAAAAACTACAGATTTTGTGTATTTCTATTTATGTCCAGAGATCAAGGATCCAGTGACCAATTTCATATTTATTTGCTTTAAGACTCAATAAAGTGTTGTTGACATAGAAAACCAGTAAAATCTACTTGTAGTACACAGAAAATTCACAGGATGCATTGATTGATAAGGAAACGGATCAATAAGTGGAATTGATAATGGTATCTTTCAGTAAAATCTTATCAATACCCATCCATAGTGATCACAGAGATGGGAAGGGCAGCAAAAAACAAACAAACATTTATTTTCACAGCCATACAGACTTGCAGATGTGTCACAGGAGTCATGCACAGCAAGACAGTTTTGACTTATGGTTAAAATTTTAAACAAACTAATTCCGGACAAGTTATTGAAATTAACATCACCTCTGTTGTTTTACAAAGTGAACATATCGGCTATATGTTTTAGTTTTAAAGTAATACACTAATTTTGAAGGTTTTAGCGTTTTACAGACACACATGCCGGAAAGCATTATGGGAAAATTCACACTGCCATCTACTGGATGGCACTTTATTACCACACATTTGCTAAAAGTGCTGAATCACTTAAACAGAATTTTCAGGTTTTTACAAATGAAAAAAAAATACATATTTACAAATACAGATTTATTTGCAAAAACCAACACACGTTACAGTAACTTGTGTTTTTTTTTTTTTTTTTTTTACATATACAGACTGATGACCGGAAACTAATTTTCCCATAATACTTTTCCGCATGTGTGCCTGTAAAATGCTAAAACCTTCAAAATTGGTGCATTACTTTAAAACTAAAACATATAGCTGATATTTTCACTTTGTAAAATGACAGAGATTACGTTAATTTCAATAACCTGTCTGGAATTAGTTTGTTTAAAATTTTAACCATAAGTCAGAACTGTCTTGCTGTGCATGACTCCTGTAATATGTCTGTATGGTGTGAAAATAATAAATGGTCTTTTTTTTTTTTTTGTCCCTCCCCCTCTTCCTTTCTCTCTGGTAGCAAGCTCTGCTTGCTGTCAGAGGATTGAGCTCTACCTCTCATAGTCTGTAATGTAACAGGCAGGCACTAAAATGTATGATTTCAGGCTCTACAAATGTTTTTAGCTGTTAACCTTTATTCACTATGCCTGCAAAAATGTTAGTGGTCTAAAAGGTATTGCAACTACATTTAGCGGAAGTTAATTGGGCCGCTGAAGGTTTTCAAAGTTAGCTGAAAAGCTTATCAGCTAACAAAAAAGTTAGCTTTGCTAATTAGCATTTAGCAGATTAGTGGAACTGTGCCCACCACTGTTCACGCCCCTTCCACTTAGACCTAACAAAATCTGTTCCATGCTCACTAGATATATTTATGTTTTATTACGCACATAAACACCAACTCGGATCTCTCACACAGGCTGTTATTTTCAATCGCTTATCATGCAGCCACAAAGTAATCAAACGGAAGAAATAATTGTACCTGGTACGCACACAGTAACTCATGGTTACATTTTTATTTCTGCCTCAGGTAAACTAAGGCTGTTTTTATGGTGTGCTGTGGAGTCACGTGTCTGCAAAATATACAAATAAATAATAGCAGTGACAAAATGTGTAATCTTTACAAATTAATTTTTCTCCTTAAATGCTTTGAAAATGCGATTGTGTACAATGTTACCACATTCCTGCTACTTGAATTATGCCCCTGGGGACACACCCATCACACAAGGAATTGAACCTGCAGCCATTCTTCTTCTGTCTGATGGAGGTAACAGTTCTTTGCTTCTCTGTGACCTCCATTTGTTTCTCCTCCTCAAACTCTTCAAACTCCTCCTCCTCCTCCTGATTTATAGGTCCTGGGCTGATGGACCTGTCACTTTCACTGGACCATGTCGGAAAGGAGGATCTCTCAGGAGGAGGACTCTGCCTCCTTGCTGTCCAAACTAGGGTCTGACTCGCCCCGGCCGAGGATGAAGTACGGCGGGATGTTTTGCAGTGTTGAAGGGGCATTTGAGAACAAAACATTGAACTTTGAATCCTTCAACACTTGGACGCAGCGTCACAGTAGCTGTAAGACTCGAACAGCGAGCTGCGCCCGCTCGGACAGCAGTGTCGGAGGAGGCGGCCACACGGTGGTTTTTCCCTCTGGACAGACCTGGAAAAACTATGACAAGAGAGAGGTACAAAAATATATATATATATTTTTTTTTTTTGAAAACTTTGTGTTTGGACACTGATAAAGTATTACTGAGTTTACAATAATAATAATAAAAAAATACTTTTACAAACTGATGAATTCAGATTTATGAAGATTTTCCTTCTGAATCAGACTGATTTTGCTGGATCACGTTGATTTTGTGTTACATTTATTTTTGTCAAACATTATATCTATGTGGGACATGGTCTAGAAATATTCTGCATGTTGTACAAATTGTAATTTACAAATATATTTGCTAATATCTCTATTTGATTACCTCTTTAAAAAAACTGCTACATCATAGGAATGAATTAATGACCTCTTTTATATGTTTTGTAATTTTATTTTATTTTTTTATTTGCATAACAGGGGCGATACGCCACACATTTAGTGCTCCACACACATGGTTAAAAGCAAATTTCTATCTCTCGTACCTGACCAAGGCCACTGATGCAAAGGTTACCTAGATGATCACAAACGGTTGTGGGACAACAAAACTTGACATGTCACACAAAAATATTTAAAGGTGCTATAAGTGATTTTTGTCTGCCACTAGACCTGCAGTACCAGAATCACCACTACGTTTCTCTTCTCGGTCACACCTCCCCCTCTCTCCCCCGCGTGGAGCAGAATGAACGGCAGTTGGAGCCTTCTAACAGTTCTAACAGCTGTCTGGGTGGCAAAGTCAGAAATGCGGGTTCCAGTAGATGGAGCCCATGCTTTGGTAAGAGGTTTTTTTAGCTTCAAAAAGTTATTATTGGACATATTTCTGGAAAGTTACTATCGTCTGTCATCTTGAGGGGGGGGGGGGGATCAGCAGCTATGAGGTGAGTAGTGCATATTGCTGTCTGTTTACAACAAAAAGAGGGGCGACAACAGGTTTACAGGGCAGGATTCAAATGCACACACACAGATGTGGCCAGAACAACAACGTATAAGGGACAGAAAAGCTCAGAGCAGAGAGGGAGTATTGCTTCATTCTCTTCACAGGATGCTATTGCCATTGTAACATTAAATCTTTGTTGGCTACTCTATAAATGTGTAAAATGTCATTTAGGGCATTGAGTGTGCACGTGCTTGTGCATATTAGTGTTGGAACGTTTGTGAACCCTCGTGCCATTATACACCTGAATTTTATGACATCAAATAAAAAAAAAACATTAAATGTTAAATAAATGGATTGCATTTATATAGCGCTTTTCCATCTGCATCAGATGCTCAAAACACTTTACTATAATGCCTCACATTCACCCGATGTGAGGGTGCTGCCATACAAGGTACTCGCTACACCCCGGGAGCAACTAGGGGATTAACGGCCTTGCCCAGGATGGGATTTGAACAGAGGATCCTCTGGTCTCAAGCCCAACACTTAACCGTTAGACCATCACCTCCCCAACATTCATGTTTCTTTATACTAAAATTTTGAAAATCATGACCTTTAAACTCACAGTGAAACCTAATCTCTAAAATATGATGTAAATTAAAAATGTCAAAAAATGAATAAGTGCAGCCTTTAGTGTATCACAAGTTAGTCATCACTTTTCCCACCAGTTTTTTTTCAGACAAGTCAGGAGATGGATACATTAACATTTCCAACTCACTGATTATGTCTTGGATGTCATTTACTCAATCATTCCGTTCTTGAGAACTGCAGATTTACTGTACAGTATCGTACCATTTTGTATTTCCTCAAGATTGATAAATGAAGTCTGATCAAATGTTCATCAATCAATCAATCAATCAATCTTTTTTATATAGCGCCAAATCACAACAAACAGTTGCCCCAAGGCGCTTTATATTGTAAGGCAAGGCCATACAATAATTATGTAAAACCCCAACGGTCAAAACGACCCCCTGTGAGCAAGCACTTGGCAACAGTGGGAAGGAAAAACTCCCTTTTAACAGGAAGAAACCTCCAGCAGAACCAGGCTCAGGGAGGGGCAGTCCTCTGCTGGGACTGGTTGGGGCTGAGGGAGAGAACCAGGAAAAAGACATGCTGTGGAGGGGAGCAGAGATCGATCACTAATGATTAAATGCAGAGTGGTGCATACAGAGCAAAAAGAGAAAGAAACAGTGCTTCATGTATCCATCCCCTTACTATCTCAAGAAAATTGTCTTTAAAATTGGTAATTTAGCTCTTACACTAAAGAGTGAGTATACTTATGCACACCATTGTTTCGACTTGTATTTTTTATTTTATTAAAGCTATACGGCCTTTCTAATTTCACGAAATTGACTAAATTTAGTTTCTGCCAAAAGCTAAGTATTATAATTTTGGTTTATTTTTGTAATGTGTTGCAAAATTCCAGGACGTATTAATGAAGACAACATATTTATCTTGGGGGCGGGGGGAATTTCATAATAAATATTCTTTTGTTATTACATGTATTTGTTAATACCGTTATTGTAGGGTTAAACTACGCTATTGTACTTTATACGCTAGTTACCGGCTTTGTTTAACCTTGTTGGCTAGCAAGGTACGGTTGGTTAATTAACGGCTAAAATAACGGTAGTTCATCTAGCTATAAAATAACCATATTTATAGCTTAGCCTATTAGCTATAATTTAATTTTACAACAAGTCTTCATACTAGATAAACATATACTACAATCTTCTCCTGTATGAATATTTAGGTTTTAGAAGCTAACTCCTATAATATTATGTAGTAACCATATGTCTTGTATATGTTGTTTACTACCCAGATTGTGTGAATATCACTTACATACATGCTTTCCATTTTCTTCAGCCGCTTAGGTGGGTAGGGAGAGTTCCCATGGGATAAAAAAGCTTTTCAACCTACCATCCCTGGTTCTCAAGACCAGGCACCTAAGTGGCTCTACTTTACTCTTCCTTTTTTTTTAGATATACTTTAGTATACACTGGTAGAGTTCTACCTTAGACTTGGAATGTATTATAGAAGACATACCTTACTGAATTTTCATGAAGATGAACTGCAGGAGGAAGCACGTATGCGCATGCGTAAGGTTTTGAGATCATCTGTGACCTGACCCATTTGCTTGATGTGCGTTCCCAGGGTGTGCACGCTAGCATCCATAAGATGACTTGTAAATCAGGTCAGAGGTGTTATATGATTACAAAAACAGTTTTTAAATTTAGAGATCTCCACTTCTCGCTAACTTTTACAAAATATGAGAAACCGATTTAGAAAGAAATAAGCTGTTTCTTCCATCTTGGCTTATTTTGTTCGAGCCAGCAGCTAGCTGCAGTCGCCGTGTGCCTCCCAGCATCCCTTGCGTAGCTCAGGGGAAGTGATCTCTGATGTCTCTGCTAAATGTAGGTCATGGCATCTGATCGCTCGAATTTCTTCCCTTCAGGGGGAGAAATTTTAAGTTATTTCCAGACAGTGCAAATTTTGATTGATTAGGAATTCCTTATTTAATTGCTAAGGAATAAAACTATAGTGGTTCTAAAGAAAATACTTATCAATAAACCTTAAAAACCAGAGGATGTAGAGCTTTAAAGTCATATTGTAGAGATTAGGCTTCGCTGAGTAAAGTGCATCATTTTGGAAATTTTAATATAAAGAAGCCTAAATTACATTTTTAAATGTTATTTAATTACAAAATCTAGACGTGTAAAGCTTGGGGGTTCATAAATTTTCTAGCACCATTGTTTGTGTGTATACACCAGATAACTGAAAAACAGATTTAATTAGAACCATTGTCGCGTGACTAGCGCTTCAAAATAAAAGCGCTGTTTACTTTGGTGATCTGATCATCTGATTATTAACAGACTGTAATTGTTGGCATCAGTTTAGTGTAATATTAATCTGTTAACGGGCTGCTTGACAATCACACAGATGAATATAATTTACATTTGAGGATTATCTTCCCGTGTCGAGCTCTTATTTTGAAGCTGTGCATAGCTCGCGCCAGGGCTGCCGGGAACAATAAGGTCTGTCTGCGGATCAATCATCCGATAGCGGATCGATTAGTAGAGCTGCAGGATGTCATTCCATAACAGGAAGATCAACGCGAGACCCGCGGTAAGTTCAAAGCAAACCGAGCTGATCTTAAATGGACCGAACCGGCTGCTGCTCCACCTGTCAATCAAGCTGATCAGGGCGGGACGCGGGCCGAGCTGATTTTCCTCCAGATGATCAATAACCGATATTTACTGCATTACCCACTGCGATCTGATGCTAAAATGATAGAGTTTAATAACAAACGTCTGTCTCCGTCTAATCTGAAAAAGGTTTAAATGATTAATCATCCAACGTTTTTTGACACAAAACGAGCAGCTTCTAGAAAAATTTACAATTTTAATATTTCAGTATCTAAAAGTATGGATCACTCCTAATTATCAGTTCCTGCTTTTATCCAGTGTGTAATTTCTGAATGTTTTGTCAGGTTACGCTCCATATTGACAATTTTATAAACCATTTAATACAAAATCCTAAAAAAAACCCGATGATAAGCAGCAATTTAGCTCTGTTGATTATAGCATCAAATCACAAAATAAGTCACCTGAGGGTGCTTGATGGCAAAATAGAAAAAGGGAAAAAGTCCTTTAGATTACAGGAAAAAACCTCAAGTGGAACAGATTCAGTGAGGTAACCATCTGCTATGGACCCAAAACAAAGCAACACAAAAGATTGAACACATAATGGCAGAAATGCTGCAGGTAAACAACCACACTGAGTCCCTAATTAGTCCAGTATTCACAATGACTGAATAGTTGAAAAGAGGAGGTGAAGACTGTAGTCATAGTGCAACAGTGTTGGTAAGTCAGTTGTATTTGTGCCAAATGAGGGCAGAGAATTCCGACAATTCTAAAAAAAAAAAAAAAAAAAAAACTAATATAGCACTTCCAAAAACATTTCATAGTGCTCAACATGTCAATAGAAATAAATAAATATAACACAATGCTAAACCCTTGCTCGTATGAGCATTGTCTTCTTTATAATTTACATTTGTTTATTAATTATTAACGTCTTACGTACAAGTTGTACATGTTCAATCAAGCCCCTCTATCAATTAATCATAATATTTATGTTTTAACAGCGTCTGCATTAGGGCATGTGCGAGGTCTGTGAGAAAAGAAATGGACCTTTTTTATTTTTTTCAAAAACTATATGGATTTGAATCACGTGCGATTACATCAGCCAACCTTGAACCCTCGTGCGCATGCGTGAGTTTTTTCACGCCTGTTGGTTACGTCATTCACCTGTGGGCAGGCTTTGAGTGAGGAGTGGTCCACCCCTCCACTCGGAATCCCTTTGTCTGACAACTTCCTGAGAGACTGGCGCTTTGCTTGATCAAAATTTATTCAGAACTTGTGAGGCACATCGAAGTGGACACCATTCGAGAAATTCAGCTGGTTTTCGGTGAAAATTTTAACGGCTGTTGAGAGATTATGGAGTGTTACTGCCGCTTTAAGGACTTCCCACGGAGCGGGACGTCGCACCGCACTCCGAGGCGCCGTCGTCAGCCTGTTTCGAGCTGAAAACCTCCAAATTTAAGCCTCTGTTGACCCAGGACATCGTGAGAGAACAGAGAACTTTCAGAAGAGGTCGGGATCAGCAGTTTACCCGGACATTCCACTGTTAAAGGAGATTGTGTAATGAAAGACGTGCAGACGGATTCATACGTCGGCAGGCAGCCGGCGCAGAGCGCCACCACAGGAAAAACACCTCCGTGTTGATAACCATTTGTAAAAACCAGGCGGCTTTTGATGGCTTTCAGTTGAGTGAGTATCTGAGAAATTGTTTAACAGCTGGACATGTTCCAACTTGTCCTTAAAGCTTCCAACGGAGGTGTTTTTCCTGTGGCGCCATCCGCAGGTGGGCAGATAAGTAAAAAAGCCGTATGACCTGCTGACTTCTTCTGTACCTTTGGAACACTGATCCTGCATCCTGAGAGCACAGAGCACAGGCCTGTGCAGAAGGTCTAAATAGATCTGCCAGACAAGGAGGTGGTACTCCATGAAGGATATTGTCTGTTAACAACAAAACCTTGAAATAAAAGTGGAGGGAGGCCAGAGCCGGGTTCGATCTCCAGCTTCAGTTTCTGAATCAAGGGTGTTCTCTGTTTCCAGGGCAACCGTCTGATCATCAAAGGAGGAAAGATTGTCAATGATGACCAGTCTTTCTATGCTGATGTTTACATAGAAGATGGAACCATCAGGTAACCATGAGCCTTCAAAATAGCATCACTGGCAGCACGGAGTCATCATGTGATATGCAACAGCAAATGAAATCACCTTCAAGAAGCATTGCAGTCTGATGAAGGAAACTGTTAGCTTAGCACAACTCACATTCAAAATGTGGCTCTATGTAGCAAAGCAATGAAACGCAACATGTGCCATGTTATGCATCATTGCTTTGCTACACAGCGCCATGTTATGTTTCAGAAATGTAACATGGTGCTGTATAGCAAGGCGACGAAACGTAACCCTGCGCCGTGTAGCAAGGCGACGAAACGTAACTCTGCGCCGCGTAGCAAGGCGACGAAACGTAACCCTGCGCCGCGTAGCAAGGCGACGAAACGTAACCCTGCGCCGCGTAGCAAGGCGACGAAACGTAACCCTGCGCCGCGTAGCAAGGCGACGAAACGTAACCCTGCGCCGCGTAGCAAGGCGACGAAACGTAACCCTGCGCCGCGTAGCAAGGCGACGAAACGTAACCCTGCGCCGCGTAGCAAGGCGACGAAACGTAACCCTGCGCCGCGTAGCAAGGCGACGAAACGTAACCCTGCGCCGCGTAGCAAGGCGACGAAACGTAACGCTGCGCCGCGTAGCAAGGCGACGAAACGTAACCCTGCGCCGCGTAGCAAGGCGACGAAACGTAACCCTGCGCCGCGTAGCAAGGCGACGAAACGTAACCCTGCGCCGCGTAGCAAGGCGACGAAACGTAACATGGCGCTGTATAGCAAAGTGATGATGCATAATATGTGCTGTGTAGAAAAATCAGCAGGACAAAGGCGGAGCCTTTTGGAGGAATGCTTTCTGATCATTTGAGATAAAAGTGTAACCGGAAATGGATATGTGCTCTGTGTGGAGGGAGTAGGGTGAGACCCGTGATTTAAAGAACACCTCTGGCAGTGTAGAATTATGTACAACCCCTGGCAATAATTATGGAATCACCGGCCTCGGAGGATGTTAATTCAGTTGTTTAATTTTGTAGAAAAAAAGCAGATCACAGACATGACACAAAACTAAAGTCATTTCAAATGGCAACTTTCTGGCTTTAAGAAACACTATAAGAAATCAGGAAAAATAATTGTGGCAGTCAGTAACGGTTACTTTTTTAGACCAAGCAGAGGGAAAAAAATATGGAATCACTCAATTCTGAGGAATAAATTATGGAATCACCCTGTAAATTTTCATCCCCAAAACTAACACCTGCATCAAATCAGATCTGCTCATTAGTCTGCATCTAAAAAGGAGTGATCACACCTTGGAGAGCTGTTGCACCAAGTGGACTGACAGGAATCATGGCTCCAACACGAGAGATGTCAATTGAAACAAAGGAGAGGATTATCAAACTCTTAGAAGAGGATAAAATCATCACGCAATGTTGCAAAAGATGTTGGTTGTTCACAGTGTCTAAACTCTGGACCAAATACAAACATGGGAAGGTTGTTAAAGGCAAACATACTGGTAGACCAAGGAAGACATCAAAGCGTCAAGACAGAAAACTTAAAGCAATATGTCTCAAAAATCGAAAATGCACAACAAAACATGAGGAACGAATGGGAGGAAACTGGAGTCAACGTCTGTGACCGAACTGTAAGAAACCGCCTAAAGGAAATGGGATTTACATACAGAAAAGCTAAACGAAAGCCATCATTAACACCTAAACAGAAAAAAACAAGGTTACAATGGGCTAAGGAAAAGCAGTCGTGGACTGTGGATGACTGGATGAAAGTCATATTCAGTGATGAATCTCGAATCTGCACTGAGCCAAGGTGATGATGCTGGAACTTTTGTTTGGTGCCGTTCCAATGAGATTTATAAAGATGACTGCCTGAAGAGAACATGTAAATTTCCACAGTCATTGATGATATGGGGCTGCATGTCAGGTAAAGGCACTGGGGAGATGGCTGTCATTAATGCACAAGTTTACATTGATATTTTGGACACTTTTCTTATCCCATCAATTGAAAGGATGTTTGGGGATGATGAAATCATTTTTCAAGAAAATGAATGTTGCCATAGAGCAAAAACTGTGAAAACAAAAGACACATAGGGTCAATGTCATGGCCTGCAAATAGTCCGGGTCTTAATCCAATTGAAAATCTTTGGTGGAAGCTGAAGAAAATGGTCCATGACAAGGCTCCAACCTGCAAAGCTGATCTGGCAACAGCAATCAGAGAAAGTTGGAGCCAGATTGATGAAGAGTACTGTTTGTCACTCATTAAGTCCATGCCTCAGACTGCAAGCTGTTATAAAAGCCAGAGGTGGTGCAACAAAATACTAGTGATGTGTTGGAGCGTTCTTTTGTTTTCATGATTCCATAATTTTTTCCTCAGAATTGAGTGATTCCATATTTTTTTCCTCTGCTTGGTCTAAAAAAGTAACCGTTACTGACTGCCACAATTATTTTCCCTGATTTCTTAGTGTTTCTTAAAGCCAGAAAGTTGCCATTGAAATGACTTTAGTTTTGTGTCATGTCTGTGATCTGCTTTTTTTTTCTACAAAATTAAACAACTGAATGAACATCCTCCGAGGCCGGTGATTCCATAATTTTTGCCAGGGGTTGTAGGTCAGCTTAAATTGGACATTTTCTCAACAGGCAGATTGGAGAGAGCCTTATTGTCCCTCCTGGTGTGAAGACAGTGGACGCCTATGGCCAACTTGTCCTTCCAGGAGGAATTGATGCCAACACCAACCTGCACGCACCACAGAGCGGTCTGAACCCCATCGATGACTTTTATCAAGGAACCAGAGCTGCTTTGGCAGGAGGAACCACCATGATCAGTAAGATATGACCCACTGACCTGCACTCAGTCATGAGATTCTGAACTACAAATACTAGTAGTGATGTCACTGTGTTTCCAGTTGACCATGTTCTGGCAGAGCCGGGAACTAGTTTGCTGGCAGCAGTGGCACAGTGGCAGGACACAGCAGATCAGAGGGCGTGCTGTGACTACTCTCTGCACGTGGACATCACACGGTGGCATGAAGGATTGTACGAGGAGCTGGAGACCCTCGTCAAAGACAAAGGTTTCCTGCTGTTATGTTGTAACGGTTACTAATTCTTCAGACTCCTCCATAAGAAGCCAACATGGATATTTAGAGGCTTCATGTTGGTGCATCAGAATTTTGTGACCAGGCCCAGTGGTTAAAACATAGTAGAACCAGAAGTTTGGAATTAACACCCACAGTGTTACTTCTAACACTCAAATATTGAGACTTTTCCAAATCCACATGCCTTGGGACTGTCTGAGTGGGACAGATTTTACACTATAGTATTGGCGGATATCGCAGATGAGTCTGACTCCCCTTGGATGGGCGCTAGTTCACTTTAGTTTCATCCCCAACCTAGACTTGTACCCATTTATGGCTGAGTAAACTGAATCCATGCAGATGAAGTGTCTTTGTCCAAGAATACAGAGAAGTAGTCTCTCCTGACCTCACTTTTAGTCTTGACTGTGGATTTTTGACTGGATGTTACTAACTACAGCGTTAACAACAGTAGTTTAGATAGTAACATGAGCATTTGTGTTTCAGGTGTGAACTCCTTCCTGCTCTTCATGACCTACAAAGACAAATACCAGAGCTCAGACTTCCAGGTGATTTTGAGTAGTAGCAGTAAAAAAAAAGTGTGTGTGTGTGTGTAGATTCTTCTTATGGCCACTCCGGTTAGGGGGCGCCACAGCAGGTCATCTGTCTCCATCTCACCCTGTCCTCTGCATCTTCCTCTGTCACACCAACCACCTGCATATCCATAAACCTCCTCTTGGCCTCCCTCTTCTCCTCATGTCTGGTGGCTCCATCCTCAGCATCCTTCTCCCTATATACCCTGGGTCCCTCCTCTGCACATGTCCAAATCATCTTGGTCTTACAGCTATCTTCAGACCGCAGCCTATCTGTGTTGTCCCCCTGATATGGTCATTCCGAATCCTGTCCATCGTCATCACTCCCAAAGAAAATCACATAATCTTCAGCTCCGCCTCCTGTCTGTTTGTGCTACCGTCTCTCAGCCGTAAAACATAGCTGGTCTTAATACTGTCTGTAGACTTTATCCTTCAATCTTGCAGACATCCTTCTGTCACAAATCACTCCTGCCACCTTTCTCCATCCACTCCACCCAGCCTGCAGACTTTTCTTCACCTCTCTACAACGCTCTCCATTACTTTGAATAATTGACCCCAAGTATTTAAACTCATCTACTGTACCTTAGCCGCACTATACCCCCGGGCTCCATCTCATTCTTACCCATACTCTGTCTTTCATTCTCCTTCTCTTCAGAGCATACCTCCACCTCTCCACACTAGATTCAACCTGCTCTCTACTCTCACTACAGAACACAGTCATCTGCAAGCATCAGAGCCAGTCCTTGGTGTAATCTCACCTCCATCTTAAATGCATCTCTCATTCCTACTGTGCATCTCACCACTGTTTGTAAATGTCCATCACCCTCACGTACTTCTCTGCCAATCCAGACTTCCTCATACAATACCACAACACTTCTCTTGGCACCCTGTCTTAAGCTTTCTCTAAATCCAGAAACACACAATATAATTCCTATCAATCAATCAATTTTTATTTATATAGCGCCAAATCACAACAAACAGTTGCCTCAAGGTGCCTTATATTGTAAGGCAAGGCCATACAATAATTACGGAAAAACCCCAATGGTCAAAACGACCCCCTGTGAGCAAGCACTTGGCAACAGTGGGAAGGAAAAACTCCCTTTTAACAGGAAGAAACCTCCAGCAGAACCAGGCTCAGGGAGGGGCAGTCTTCTGCTGGGACTGGTTGGGGCTGAGGGAGAGAACCAGGAAAAAGACATGCTGTGGAGGGGAGCAGAGATCAATCACTGATTAAATGCAGAGTGGTGCATACAGAGCAAAAAGAGAAAGAAACACTCAGTGCATCATGGGAACCCCCCAGCAGTCTAAGTCTATAGCAGCATAACTAAGGGATGGTTCAGGGTCACCTGATCCAGCCCTAACTATAAGCTTTAGCAAAAAGGAACATTTTAAGCCTAATCTTAAAAGTAGAGAGGGTGTCTGTCTCCCTGATCTGAATTGGGAGCTGGTTCCACAGGAGAGGAGCCTGAAAGCTGAAGGCTCTGCCTCCCATTCTACTCTTACAAACCCTAGGAACTACAAGTAAGCCTGCAGTCTGAGAGCGAAGCGCTCTATTGGGGTGATATGGTACTAAGAGGTCCCTAAGATAAGATGGGACCTGATTATTCAAAACCTTATAAGTAAGAAGAAGAATTTTAAATTCTGTTCTAGAATTAACAGGAAGCCAATGAAGAGAGGCCAATATGGGTGAGATATGCTCTCTCCTTCTAGTCCCTGCTAGCACTCTAGCTGCAGCATTTTGAATTAACTGAAGGCTTTTCAGGGAACTTTTAGGACAACCTGATAATAATGAATTACAGTAGTCCAGCCTAGAGGAAATAAATGCATGAATTAGTTTTTCAGCATCACTCTGAGACAAGACCTTTCTAATTTTAGAGATATTGCGCAAATGCAAAAAAGCAGTCCTACATATTTGTTTAATATGCGCATTGAATGACATATCCTGATCAAAAATGACTCCAAGATTTCTCACAGTATTACTAGAGGTCAGGGTAATGCCATCCAGAGTAAGGATCTGGTTAGACACCATGTTTCTAAGATTTGTGGGGCCAAGTACAATAACTTCAGTTTTATGAGTTTAAAAGCAGGAAATTAGAGGTCATCCATGTCTTTACGTCTGTAAGACAATCCTGCAGTTTAGCTAATTGGTGTGTGTCCTCTGGCTTCATGGATAGATAAAGCTGGGTATCATCTGCGTAACAATGAAAATTTAAGCAATGCCGTCTAATAATACTGCCTAAGGGAAACATAAAGTGAATAAAATTGGTCCTAGCACAGAACCTTGTGGAACTCCATAATTAACCTTAGTCTGTGAAGAAGATTCCCCATTTACATGAACAAATTGTAATCTATTAGATAAATATGATTCAAACCACCGCAGCGCAGTGCCTTTAATACCTATGGCATGCTCTAATCTCTGTAATAAAATTTTATGGTCAACAGTATCAAAAGCAGCACTGAGGTCTAACAGAACAAGCACAGAGATGAGTCCACTGTCTGAGGCCATAAGAAGATCATTTGTAACCTTCACTAATGCTGTTTCTGTACTATGATGAATTCTAAAACCTGACTGAAACTCTTCAAATAGACCATTCCTCTGCAGATGATCAGTTAGCTGTTTTACAACTACCCTTTCATGAATTTTTGAGAGAAAAGGAAGGTTGGATATTGGCCTATAATTAGCTAAGATAGCTGGGTCAAGTGATGGCTTTTTAAGTAATGGTTTAATTACTGCCACCTTAAAAGCCTGTGGTACATAGCCAACTAATAAAGATAGATTGATCATATTTAAGATCGAAGCATTAATTAATGGTAGGGCTTCCTTGAGCAGCCTGGTAGGAATGGGGTCTAATAGACATGTTGATGGTTTGGAGGAGGTAACTAATGAAAATAACTCACACAGAACAATCGGAGAGAAAGAGTCTAACCAAATACCGGCATCACTGAAAGCAGCCAAAGATAACGATACGTCTTTGGGATGGTTATGAGTAATTTTCAGCCTACCCTCAATTCCTATGAGGGTAGGCTGAAAAGTTCTAAGGCTCCCCATGAAGGAGTAATGCATTAACTGCATTATAGTGAGCCTTAGAACTTTTCAGTCTACCCTCGTATAATTCAGCACTCTCAGAGCAAACATCGCATCTGTAGTGCTCTTTCTCAGCATGAAACCATGTTGCTGCTCACAGTTCACCTCATTTCTAAGTCTATCTCCCTCAACTCTTTCCCATAACTTCATGCTGTGGCTGATCAGTTTTATGCCTCTGTAAGTTACTGCAGCTCTGCACATCACACGTGTTCTTAAACAATCAGAACCAGCACATTTCTTCACTCCTCTGGGATTATATTATAAAAATTTTACAAGTCAAGATAAATAAAGAATGACTTAATTTAAATCCCTTGTCTTTGAGTAATCATTTCTGATTCAATTTCAATTTATTTATTCTATTTTGTTTGGCAAGGTAATTTTAAACTTTATTGCAAAACTGAAAATCAAAGACCTTTTTTTTTAATGTCCTCTCGCAACCAAGGTTTGAGTCAGAATTGCACTAAAACAAAATGATCTCATATCAATAATGATATAATCCATTTTTATTTGACCTGGGATATTTATAAGTTCCAAAAAGCACAAATTCATTGAAATTTTTTCTGTCTACTTTTATCTTTCCAGCTGTATGAGGCATTTGGCATCCTCAGGGATCTTGGAGCCATCGCGCTGGTCCACGCTGAGAACGGTGACATCATTGAAGTGGTAATTCAGCCTGATCAACATGCTACATGAGCGTCTCAATGGCACACTTTTTATCATTTATGTGCAAGTTTTAGATGTGTGTGTGTGTGTGTGTTGGGGGGGGGGTGGTACTTTAGTATTTTAATGTTAAGTATCTGTCACATCATGCGCACATGTTCTACATCACATTTTAAAACAGTTACAATAATTGTAGTATTTTTGCAGAATCGATGCATGTAGACAGACAAACACATTCATACTCTCACACAGACATGCACAGTTAGGTGAAGTGGTGACTCTAGTCACTTCCTGGAGGGAACCCACGCAAACACGGGGGGAACATACAAAGTCCACACAGAAAGGACCAGGTCAGACAGCGTGTTCCACAAAGACTTACAGTGCCCTCTAGTGGTTGCATAGTGAGATTCATTCACCCAGATGTTGGGTGTTTAATGTTACTTATAGGAAATGGATTTCAACTGGCATCCACTGTTTTGTGTCAGGAACAGAAAAAGCTTTTGGATGTCGGTATCAGTGGACCTGAAGGACACGTCCTGTCTCACCCAGAGGAGGTAAGACATAAAAAAAAACCCACACCCCTCATACCTGCAACAGTTCCACCACAGAGTGAGGCAGACGCACTGTACCACTTCTGCTTTTGTGTCAACCCGGCCGTACACGACACCATGATGCCAACATAAACATGTATTTTATGGGATCGTGCAGAAGCGCGTGCCCTGCTGCACCTGCTTTATGAATCTTGGTGAGACCACAATGGCACAGTTCAAGCGTGGCGGTGCTGTATTTCCCAATTTACACCATGAAATACTTGTTACATAGATGCTATTACAAGAACAGATGAGAAAACGGGCTCACAGGCACGCCCACACATTTGCACTCATGGATTGGCAAACATAATAAGACATTAATTTTGACCTGATTGATACCACTGAAGGTGACCAAACAACACTTAGAATCCAGCCTCAGTGTATCATGGTCTACACAAAAATGTATGATAGCCATCCCAGGGTGGTAGCTGTAGCCTGAAGAATTACACAGAGGTCAAAATGTAAAAATGCTCTTATCATGTTGAAAACTATATCACATTATTTGTCTGATCATAACGATTCATAAAGGTATAGTTTGGATTATCTGTGATGGAATGTTTTGGAGTTATGGGGTAAAAACAGCAAAAATTGTGACAAAGGTCAATTTCAGTTTCTACAGGGGTCAAAAGTTAAAGTTGCTCCAATTTAAGTAAAAACTGACGCAAATTATTGGTTGAAATAAAAGGATTAATAAATGGAATAGTTTTGACTGTGCTGAATGTTTGATCTCCAAAGTAAAGGTCAAACAAGGTCGACATCCATTGAATTCAATGACAGGTGGTATATGGTACCCTGTAACATAAATTTTTGACAGATGGTGCAAACTATTCCTTATTAGAACCCTATCAACCCAAACAATAATATGCATTTTTTTATTCATTTTTTCAACATGATTGGGGCATTTTTAGATTTTCTGTGTAATTCTTCATTGACCCCTACCTGGCTACAGCTATCACCCTGTCATGGTTATCATACATTTTTGTGTAGGCCATGGTACACTGAGGCTGGATTCTAAGTGTCGTTTGGTCACCTTCAGTGGTACCGAAAACCTGCTTGGCCAAAGAACTATAATAACTGTCTCACTTGTGGCCAAAGTCCACTGGATGTCCATAAAGACTTTTTATGAAGAGGAGACCTTTCCATTGAATAATAACAATAGGAAACAGAATGTGACCTTTGTCATGTGCCGATGGCCTGTTGGATGACACACGGTAATGCGCGTGCTGTGTTCTGTGTTTCTTCTGAAAGGCATCATCGTGTACTGAGTGGCCGGCGTTATAAAGTGTAATGACGGTTTCTGTCTCTTACTAAACTTCAGAATTTTTTTTCTGAGTATGTTTGTCTTATTATAATATTGTAAACACTGTCGTCTTGTGTTATTTGGTGTGTAATGATTTGTATTAGGTGGAGACAGAGGCGGTGTACCGAGCAATCACCATTGCCAAACAGGCCAACTGTCCATTATACGTTACCAAGGTGATGAGCAAACCAGCTGCTGATGTCATCGCTAAAGCCAGAAAGAAAGGTTTGAAACCTTGTTCATCCTCCTTGGATTAGTTTAGGAATCCATTTTTTTTTTTTCCTCCTCTGAATTAACACCTCATCCCAGTGCTGTCACTGTATGCTGGATCATGTCGAAAGAAGTGCATCACATGGTCGGAATGTCGTAGACGGTGTTTCCTCACAATGCCAAGTGATAGTCCTCTGAGTCCCACTAAGCAACCGCTCATTTGACACAGTCATTCCAGCGGAACCCAAGGATCTTCCAAAGACATCAGTCATCATCTTAGGTCACTAGTTAAAGTCCAAGTCTCACAACCGTACAGTAAAACAAGAAGCACCTGCATAGGTATTGTCATGGCCAGATGTCTCTGTCCAGTGACCTCATGACTTAATGTCCTCCTTATTAACTGCCAAGACAAGTGAATCTCTGTTGGCTGCTGATGTAATCATTCAGTAATAGATTGTATGTCATGCCAATACATACATCGTATGCAGCCATCATGGTTTTGTGTGTATGTGTGTATATATATGTATTTGCATATAAATGAGGATGGGGAAATTTTCAGCATTTTAGCTCCCTAACCCTATGACATGCAGACCACCTCAAAGAAATTATGCATTTTTTTAAAGATCAGTAGTTATATATATTTTACATATTTGTGCATATTATTAAATATTAGGTATTATGACCTTTTTCATATTGTACTCATGGCAGGCGCTCAGTGGGAAGGAAGGTTGATGGTGGACACCAGGAAAAATCTACATCCAGGGTCGATCTAGAAACACCTCTGTGTGGGTTTGTTTAACGCGGGAATGTTGTAGCATGGTGTCAAATGCATGGTCCTCGATAAATCCATGGCCTGGTCCAATGGTTGGGAAATTTAAGGCGACCAGGATCTGAGGACCTTCTGCAGCTTTCATCCCCCTTTACAGCTATTGAGTTACAAGCCATCACCTCGTCCGCATGATCCGCCATGAGGACTTCATGTTTAAACAGAGCCCCATTAGCCGTCTTATGTTCAGGGTTCCTGTTGGGCCTTCGTGATTACTGTAGCGGCCACAGGGCACACAAGGTCCCGACCGTGTGTCACCCCAACAGGCAGTCCCCCTGCTATTGCCCAGGTGTCAGAACATATGTATAAGGTCTATGGTCACAATGTGGATGAGGGGTTGGATCTTGACACCCTGTTGTCACATTGTTTCTAAAGCTAATGTAGATATTCCTACTTATGTTTTCTTTAATTGGGTTAATTGAGGCATTTCAAAGCATGGAACTGGGTTGGCAACAGTTTGGTTTGGAACGGACTAAAGAGGGCAACAGTAAGAAGAGTTTCTATATATTGCTCTAAATAAATTTCTTAAAAAATGCTTTGAAGATGTGATAGTGGTCTGAGTGTGAAGCACTTCTTCCTTACTGCTAAAACAGACATGTCAAATGTCCTCATGTCTTTCTCCTCAGGTATTGTGGTCTATGGTGAAGCAATCACAGCCAGTCTGGCCACTGACGGCTCGCACTATTGGTCCAAAGACTGGGCCACTGCTGCTGCCTTTGTCATGAGTCCACCCCTGAATCCTGACCCTTCAACTCCACAATATTTGACTTCCCTGTTAGCATGGTTAGTATTAGCATAGCCTTACCTTTCTGTTAATATGAGCATGGCTTCGCTCATCTGTTGACATGAGCGAAAATTGGTTTGTTTCTGGTTAATATGGGCTTACTCTAATTCACCATTTTGGTTCAACATGAAACAGAATTGCCAACATGAACTAGTTAATGTTAGGCCTTTCTGGATGGTTCGAGTGACTAGTATCTTAAAGAGGAATGATGAGATTTTTCAGCTTAAGCCTTTTTTTTAAGACATTTTTGAGTTTAAGTTTTCACTTGAAACAAAAAGAATGATAATCGGTCAAGTATTGATTTCAAATTTGAACAGAGCTACATATACAGTGTAAACCTCTGGGGTAAGCTAAAACATCACAAACCACTTTCTGTCACCACTGCATAAATGAAAATGCTCCTGGTAGCATATAGAGGATCCCTATAGAAATAAACTTGTGCATGTTTACCTCAGTAAATGTAAAGAAACTTTTTCAAAATGACTAATCATACAGTCAGTGACTTACCTTAGCCATTTTTCCATCTATACACTACATCTATACAAGTCAATTGTCCTTGGAGCTTATTCCTGTTGTCAGGTGAAGAAACAGTCCCTCATTGACAGTTGACCTGTATAGATTTTGGCAGCACGGTGGCTTAGTGGTTAGCACTGTTGCCTTACAGTAAGAAGGCCATGGGTTCGATTCCTACTGTGGCCTTTCTGTGTGGAGTTTGCATGTTCTCCCCGCATTTGCGTGGGTTCCCCCCTGGTGCTCCGGCCTGCTTTCACATCCAAAGACATGCAGGTTAGGTGAATTTGAAACCTTTTTTTGAAAAAATTGTCAGTCTCCCTTCTAAAAGAGATCTTGATCTCAACGAGACTAACCTTCAATTAAAAAAAAAAACTTAGTGGCTTGCTCTGTAAGCTTAAATTGTATAGTTGTTTAGCCTGTGATGATGTTCACACTATAAATAAATTGTGCAATGTTTATCATTGTTTTTGTCCCAAGGGAAAAGATAAACTCAAACATCTAAAATCTAGAGCTCTTGGCAAAATTCTTTTGTACCTACATTAATGGTAAATGTCCACCAGAAGATAGTGCATTTCAAGAACCTTGGGGCACAAGGACAACTAGTTGTTTGTTTATAGTACATAGTATAGACAGACATCCTCTCTACTTTTAAGATTAGGCTTAAAACTTTCCTTTTTGCTAAAGCTTATAGTTAGGGCTGGATCAGGTGACCCTGAACCATCCCTTAGTTATGCTGCTATAGACGTAGACTGCTGGGGGGTTCCCATGATGCACTGTTTCTTTCTCTTTTTGCTCTGTATGCACCACTCTGCATTTAATCATTAGTGATCGATCTCTGCTCCCCTCCACAGCATGTCTTTTTCCTGGTTCTCTCCCTCAGCCCCAACCAGTCCCAGCAAAAGACTGCCCCTCCCTGAGCCTGGTTCTGCTGGAGGTTTCTTCCTGTTAAAAGGGAGTTTTTCCTTCCCACTGTAGCCAAGTGCTTGCTCACAGGGGGTCGTTTTGACCGTTGGGGTTTTACATAATTATTGTATGGCCTTGCCTTACAATATAAAGCGCCTTGGGGCAACTGTTTGTTGTGATTTGGCGCTATATAAGAAAATTGATTGATAGTATTAGATAGGACTCCGGTTGAAAAATTTCAAAGTTCCCCTTTAACCTCTATGGAGAATATAAGTGACACTTGTCACTTTTGTCCAGTGGAGACCTGCAGGTGACATCCAGTGCTCAGGCCACATTTTCCACTGCGCAGAAAGCTGTTGGCAAAGACAACTTTGCACTGATCCCAGAAGGAACCAACGGCATAGAGGAGAGGATGTCAGTCATATGGGACAGAGCTGTGGTAAGATTACCTCGTACCTTTACCCCCAACATTGATACGAAGAGCTGTAACTTTAGAGGCAACGTTACTTACCTCCGAATTAAAGCCAACTGCTTCACATCGACAGTAGGATTGAATACTGAAGTCAGCAGCAATTTCAGCATCTTCATGTTACCAACATTTTTGGTCTTTAATTCTTTCGCCAGTGTACAGGAAAGATGGATGAGAATGAATTTGTCGCAGTAACGAGCACCAATGCTGCTAAACTCTTCAACATTTATCCAAGAAAAGGTATTGCATCACTCAGACCTTTGATCAAAACAGACTCTTAAAGTTATCGCTGATATTCTCTTTTCTTGGCTAACTAGACTTAATGGACAAACTGTCCCCACTTTGGTCCATTTTGTCAACCACAAGTGCTCAGAGTAAATGTTTTATGTGTGTTGCTTGTAAACTCATCTTAGACATTTCATCGTTCATTGTGACGTATCAAAAAATTCTTAAACGTAATTGGAGATGCTGTGAAACGGATCCATTGTAATAGGAGCATTTCTATGCAAAAAGTCATTTTCGGTAGGTCATTTTGGTGACCATCTTGGATTTTCAAGTGGTCAATCGATCAGATTTGGTGAGGACTACCTTAGGAATCATCACGCCAAATTTAGTGCATGATTTTGCTGTAAGGTTGATGTTTTCTAATCCAAAAATTCTGCTACAAGTGAACAAAGTAATGCCGTAATACACCGTTACTACATTTTATGACGACATTGTCATCGTCCACATGCGTCTCAATGTGTGTTCAGGCTACTGTGACAATGGTCTGTCCTTTATCAGGTCGCATTGCTGAAGGATCTGATGCAGACATCGTTGTCTGGAACCCAAAAGAGACGCAAACCATTTCTGCAAAGACTCACAATTTGGTAAGAATGGGATAATCACATGAATCTCCATCATGAAACCTCAACATCTTTCTCGAGTCACCATTAGAAGAAACCTAAATTATAGTCGTCATCATTGGTCTGGTTGGCCTATGTAGCTCATGTTTCTGTGCAGACAGTGGAGGTGAACATCTTGGAAGGTCTGGAGTTTCGAGGAATGCCATCAGTGGTGATCAGTGGTGGATGTGTCGTTCTGGAGGATGGGAAACTTAATGTTACAGAAGGTTCTGGGCGCTTCATCCCAAGGAAGGCTTTCCCTGATGCCACCTATAAAAGGATCCGAGCTCGCAGCAAGGTGCTCGAACATCTTCACAAGCTGTTTCTGAGCAGTGTGACAGCTGACTCATGAGCAGTCTCTCTGCTAACAGTTAAACATCTACATTGCTACGTAATTTATATTTATCTGTGCCACTAGAGATGGAGTCTTAAGAAAAATAATCAATCTGTTGGTGAAGAGGAGGATGAAAAGTTCAGAACGCAGAAGACAAGAACTTCAAACTTCAACCCCAAATCAGAAACAAGTTGGGATGGAAAAGAACAAAAAAATGCAGACAGTATGAACCCAATAGGTTTCAGGTTTTGTTTGTCAGCTTCATTTCACTTGTTCATATAAATCAAATCCTACATTTCAGGCCTGGAACATCCATCCATCCATTTTCTATACCTGCTTACTTCAATTAAGGGTCATCATGGGGGAAGATGGAGCCTCTCTTAGCAGTGATAAGAGCGTGAGGCGAGGTTCTTGGGCAAAAACACTTTGACATTGAAAATACCAACAAATGGAGCATTTCGTGTGTTATTCTGCCCCGTTCTTGCTGCGAACATGTCTTAACCAGTCCAGGGTCATTGTTGATGCTTCTTTTATTTTTCCCTTCCAAAATTTTCCCCACATTCTCTATTGGGGACAAATCAGGACTGCAGGCAGGCCAGTCCAGTGTCTGAACCCTCTTCTCTTCTTTTGTTTCAAAAAACTGCATGGATGTCCCTGGAAATATCTTAAATCCAGCATATATGAATGTAACTGTACTGTAGTGCTTTACAAAGTTTTCCCAAAGTAATCCATTACTCATGGTTATATCAGCTATTGATGAATGACAGATCTTGATGTTGTGCCGTCTGAGTTATCAGCGTTCAGATGTTCACCTTCACTTTGCACCCCTGCCCTTTATGCAGTGAAATCCCTACAGATTTCTTGAACGTTTTACTGATATTATGCACTGTAGAGCGAGAAATATACAAATCTCTTCCAATCTTTGTTTGAGATAATTTTCGCACATATTTGTTGAGAAACTGGAGATTCTCTGCCTGTCTTTGCTCCTCAGATTCTCAGGCTTTCGTGGATGCTGCTTTTGTACTAAATCATGATTACAATCACCTGTTTGAAGTAACATCATTATTATTAATTTTGTTAAACCTTAATAATGGCCCTCAATTGCCTCATCCCAACTTCTTTTGGAATGTGCCGCAGACTTGAAATGTAGGAACTGGTGTATATCAACGCAGGTGATCACACAATACATAAAATTTCTTTGGTTCATTCTGGTAGAAGTTAAAGTAAAGATCAAGAGTTGAGTTATTATTTGCATTTTCCATACTGTCCCAACTCAGTCACCAACCCAGCTTCTGGACATCGCCTATCCTGCATAATGTCCTCTATACTTGGGCTCACAGCTCATTAATTGGTATAAACCAGGGTAATTAATCAGGTTTGGACAGAGCAGGTGATCTCCAGGTGAACAATACTCACACTGAACATCTAATCAACTGAATACCTCCTCAGATGGCAGAGGCCCGCGGGGTTCCACGTGGGAACTATGATGGTCCAGTTCATGATGTCATCAGTGTGACTAAATCCGTCACACCAACCCCAACCACGAGAGGGCCCCCCTGCCCCAAGACCACGACTGGCCCTCGAAATCTTCATCAATCTGGTTTCACCCTGGCAGGTAGTCTTCAGTAACACACACACATGCACACAAACTCTTAGGGTCAGTATCTACGGCGCATCGGGACAGTATTCACAGCGCTTCACCTTTTCCACATTTTATGCTACAGCCTTATTCCAAAATGGATGAAATTAATTTTTCCCCTAAAATTCACAATACCCCATAATGACAACATGAAAAAAGTTTTTTTTTTTTAAACTTCTGCAAAGTTATTAAAAATAAAGCTAAGAAATCACATGTACATAAGTATTCACACCCTTTGCTCAGTACTTTGTTGATGCACCTTTGGCAGCAATTACAGCATCGAGTTTTCTTGAATATGTCACAAGCTTGGTGGCACCGATCTTTGGGCAGTTTTGTCCATTCCTCTTCAGTGTTGACAGTTACTTTGAAAAGTTAGTTGCTTTTTTGGCTACTTTATACAGTTACTTTATTAGGAGCTGCCAACAACTTGTAACTAATAAGGTAACTAGTAATCTAACTTGGTTACTATTTAGATTGAGTAATCAGCAAAGTATTACTCAATCTTAAAAATAACCATGTTTGATTACTAGTTACTTTATTAGTTACATTCAGCATTGTTGTCTGCAGCTGCTAATGAAGTAACTGTATAAAGTAACTGTAAAATGTAACTGTATAAAGTAACCTTTCAAAGTAACTGTGGTAACACTGCTCCTCTTTGCAGCACCCGCCAGGCTCCATCAGGTTGGATGGAGAGCGTCGGTGCACAGCCACTTTCAGATCTCTCCAGAGATGTCCAATCTGATTCAGGTCTGGTCTCTGGCTGGGCCACTCAAGGACATTCAGAGTTTTCCTGAAGACACTCTGATATCTTGGCTGTGTGTTTAGGATCTTTGTCCTACTGAAAGATGAACCATCACCTCAGTCTGAGGTTAAGAGCAGTCAGGAGCACGTTTTCATCCAGGATGTCTCTGTACATTGATGCATTCATCTTTCCCTCAATCCTGACTAGTCTCCCAGTATCTGCCACTGAAAAACATCCCCACAGCATGATGCTGCCACCACCATGCTTCACTGTAGGGATGGTGCTTGGTTTCCTCATCTGATCAGAGCATTTTGTTTCTCATGGTCAGAGTCCTTCAGGTGCCTTTTGGCAAACTCCAGGTGGGCTGCCATGTGCCTTTTACTAAGGAGTGGCTTCCGTCTGGCCACTCTACCATACAGGCCTGATTGGTGGATTGCTGCAGAGATGGTGGTCCTTTTGGAAGGTTCTCCTCTCTCCAGAGAGGAATGCTGAAGCTGTGACAGAGTGACCATTGGTTTCTTGGTCACCTCCCAGACTAAGGCCCTTCTCCCATAATTTCTCAGTTTAGACGGACAGCTTCCAGAAGAGTCCTGGTGGATCCAAACGTCTTCCATTTACAGATGATTGAGGCCACTGTGCTCATTGGGACCTTCAAAGCAGCAGAAATGTTTATGTACCCTTCCACAGATTTGTGCCTCAAGAGTCGAGAAAATCCTGTCTTAGAGGTCTACAGATAATTCCTTTGACTTCATGCTTGGTTTGTGCTCTGACATGCACTGTCAACTGTGGGACCTTATAGGTGTATGTCTTTCCAAATCATGTCCAATCAATTCAATTGACCCCAGGTGGACTCCATTTAAGTTGTAGAAACATCTCAAGGATGATCAGTGGAAACAGGATGCACCTGAGCTCAATTTTGATCTTCATGGCAGAGGCTGTGAATACTTAGGTACATGTGATTTCTCAGTTTGTTTGCTTTTTAATAAATTTGCAAAAATCTCAAAACTTTTTTTCACATGGTCATTATTGGGGTATTCTGTGAAGAATGTTGAGGAAAAAAAATTTATTTCATCCATTTTGGAATAAGGCTGTATGTACCATAACAAAATGTGGAAAAAGTGAAGCCCTGTACATCACACTGTGGGTGTGTATGTGTGAGAGAGAATGGGTGAATGTGAGGCATCCTTGTAAATGGCTTTGCGCTTCTGCATCACATGAAGAAGCACTATACAAATGTTGTCCAGTTACAAATCGATAACAAAAAGAATCAAACCAAATTCTTGTCCCCGTGTCTCTGACCTGGTGGTTCTGATGGACCTTTTCCACAAATTTCAGTCTTGAACCTTCTTTTCCTTCCAGTCTTCCTTCTTTCCTTCCTTCTCTTCTCCTGTACTTCCAGTCTCATTGGTCTTTTAGCAACATATACATCATCTCTTCTCATCACTCCCAAATTACTTTTTGGAAAAAAAGAAATGATAAAAGCAGAATATCATTTATCTCATACCCAAACCAGTGTGGTGTCTTCTTTGTTCTTCTGCTCTCCTTCTGTTCTGTTGCAGGTGCTCAGATTGATGACCACATACCACGACGCTCCGCTCAAAAGATTGTGGCGCCCCCTGGAGGCCGATCAAACATTACGTCATTATCTTAAACCTTCATGATGTCATCGATCCGAGTGGTTCTGCAGCCCTGCGTATTTTCTAACAGTTGGTCTGGGTGGAGTTTGCAAAACTGTCTCTGGTCCATGATTACACACTACGTCGTAAAAAGTGTGCCATCGACAAACGGTTTCCATGGTTACGGCATGCAGGTGGATGCTGTCAGTGAAAACTTTCTGCTGTTTTTGTGCTTGAAGATTCCAGCAGTCAGGATCTTTCACTTTATTTCTTTCTTGGTCCCAAAATGACAAACCTGAAACGAAGGTAGATTAAAAAAGTATGTTAGCACTCATTAGTATTAGTAAAGTGACATGAAGATGGTGGTGATTAGCTATTAGATGATATTCTTGAACTTATCTTTAACATCAGACTTCATCTGTCTGTGTACTTTTTCAGAATTCACTATGTAGCAAAGAGATCGTAATAATAGAATGAACTTTAATGTGAGTGGAATAAACTGTATCTGTTAACACATTTGTAAAAGAGGCTCCGATGTCACGTTATTCTTCAGACAAGATGATAACATGACAATTTTTCATGATGACTTGTGATAATTGGTTTTGGTTTGAGTCAGATTGCTGTAATGCTGAGGGATCAGAGGGGACTGACAGTGGATTACAGGCTTTTGCATGTTTTTTTTTTTTTGTTTTTTTTGTTTCAAGGTATTAATTCCACCAATAAATGGGATTTGTTGTATTAAAAACTAAGGTTGTGCTTCTTGATCTCTGGATAACCATGTAAAAGACAAAAAAAAAGAAGTCACTGGAGCTTGTAACTCCTTCAGAAGTGTCTTGGTGGCTGCAGCAGATGGGCAAGACCCACTCGGTTAGATAAAGCATAGCTCACGTTCACGTGAAACACCACATGTAGGGAGAAACGTCCGGTTCTAGGCTGGGTCAGTCTGGTGGTGAGTCATAACGAGCTACTGACCGATCGCGCCACGTCCCTAATGCGTGATGAGAACTGGGGTTTAAGTTCATAGATATGACAACCATCGTTTTCCCCCAAAAATGACAGCACTCATGGCCAGTTTTTACAGTCTTTTTCAGACTGTTCATTCTCAGATGAATATAATATTGGGATTGCATTGATTGCTTTCTATATTTTTCCAGTTATGAGTGAATAAATATTTATTTATTATTGGGCATAACCTAACTCATCCACATGGGGTGTGCAGCCAGTACATTCTGAATGCCTGTCCCAAGCCCAGATAAATGAGGGTTGCGTCAGGAAGGGCATCCGGCGTAAAACAAGCCAACCCAACTATGCAGACTCAGAATCGAATTCCCATACCGGATCAGTCGCGGCCCGGGTTAACGACGTCCGCCACCGGTGCTATTGCCCAACATGGTGCCGGTGGAAATTGGGCTACTGCTGGGCGAAGACGACGAAGAGGAGGAGGAAAACGTTGCTACGAACAGCGGGAGAAGAAGAAAACTAGAAGGGAGGAAATGAGAGTGGGGACTTTGAATGTTGGTAGTATGACTAGTAAAGGGAGAGAGCTGGCTGATATGATGGAGAGGAGAAAGGTAGACATATTGTGTGTGCAAGAGACCAAGTGGAAGGGAAGTAAGAGCAGGAGCATCGGCGGTGGGTACAAGTTGTACCATGGTGAGGACAGGAAGCGAAATGGTGTTGGGGTCATTTTAAAGGAAGAGTATGTTAAGGGTGTTGGAGGTTAAGCGAGTGTCTGACAGGGTGATGAGTGTGAAGTTGGAAATTGAAGGGGTGATGATGAATATCATCAGTGCATATGCCCCACAGGTAGGTTGTGAGATGGAGAAAGATTTCTGGAGTGTGTTAGATGAGGTGGTGGAGAGCGTGCCCAAGCATGAAAGAGTGGTGATAGGAGCGGACTTCAATGGGCATGTTGGTGAAGGGAACAGAGGTGATGAAGTAATGGGTAGATATGGTATCAAGGATAGGAATGGGGAAGGACAGACGGTGGTTGATTTTGCAAAAAGGATGGAAATGGCTGTGGTGAATACCTACTTTAAGAAAGGGAGGAGCACAGGGTAACATAAGAGTGGAGGAAGGTGGACTACATTCTTTATAGGAGATGCAAGCTAAAAGAAATCACAGACTAAGGTGGTAGCAGGAGAGAGTGTCACTAGACAGCATAGGATGGTTGTTTGTAGGATGACTTTAGAGGTGAAGAGAGTGAGAGCTCAACAAAGGATCGGATGGTGGAAGCTGAAGGAGGAAGACTGTTGTGTGAAATTTAGCGAGCAGGTGAGAGAAGCACTAGTTGGAGGGGAAGCAATTTTGGACAACTGGAAGAGTACTGCAGATATGGTGAGGGAGACAGCTAGGGCAGTACTGGGTATGACATCTGGATAGTGGAAGGAAGACAAGGAGACTTGGTGGTGGAATGAAGAAAAGCATAAGGAGAAAGACGGCGAAAACGTTTTGGGATAGTCGGAGAGATGAAGAAAGTAGACAGGAGTACAAGGAGATGTGGCGTAAGGTGAGAAGAGAAGTGGAAAAGCAAAGGAAAAGGCATATTGTGAGCTGTACAAGAAGTTGAATAGTAAGGAAGGAGAAAAGGACTTGACAAAGGGACAGAGCTGGAAAGGATGTGCAGCAGGTTAGGGTGGTAAAAGATGGACATGGTAATGTGCTGACAAGTGAGTGTGTGCTGAGAAGGTGGAGGGAATATTTCGAAGAGTTGATGAATAAAGAAAATGAGCAAGAGAAAAGGCTGGATGATGTGAGAGTAAATCAGGAAGTACAAGAGATTAGCAAGGAAGAAGTGAGGGCTGCTATGAAGAGGATGAAGAGTGGAAAGGCAGTTGGTCCAGATGACATTCCAATGGAGGCATGGAAATGTCTAGGAGAGATGGCAGTAGAGTTTTCTAACCAGATTGTTTTAATAAAATCTTGGAAAGTGAGCGGATGCCTGAGGAGTGGAGACGAAGTGTGCTGGTTCCTATTTTCAAGAACAAGGGTGATGTGCAGAGCTGCAGTAACTACAGAGGCATAAAGCTGATCAGCCACAGCATGAAGTTATGGGAAAGAGTAGTAGAAGCTAGGCTTAGAAAACAGGTGATCTGTGAGCAGCAATATGGTTTCATGCCGAGAAAGAGCACTACAGATGCAATGTTTGCTCTGAGAATACTGTTGGAAAAGTACAGAGAAGGACAGAAAGAGTTACAGTGTGTTTGTGGACTTAGAAATAGCTTATGATAGGGTGCCAAGAGAAGAGTTGTGGCATTGTATGAGGACGTCTGGAGTGACAGAGAAGTATGTTAGGGTAGTGCAGGACATGTACAAGAATAGTGTGACAGCGGTGAGATGCGCAGTCAGAATGACAGACTCATTCAAGGTGGAGGTGGGATTACACCAAGGATCAGCTCTGAGTCCTTTCTTGTTTGCAGTGGTGATGGACAGGTTGACAGATGAGATCAGACAGGAGTCCCCATGGACTATGATGTTTGCAGATGACGTGATCTGTAGTGAGAGTAGAGAGCAAGTTGAGTCTAGTCTGGAGAAGTGGAGATATGCTTTGGAGAGAAGGGGAATGAAAGTCAGTAGAAGCAAGACTGAGTACATGTGTGTGAATGAGAGGGAGCCCAGTGGAATAGTGCAGTTACAGGAGTAGAAGTGGTGAAAGTAGATGAGTTTAAATATTTGGGGTCAGCTGTTCAAAGTAATGGAGAGTGTGGTAGAGAGGTGAAGAAGAGAGTGCAGGCAGGGTGGAGTGGGTGGAGAAAGGTGGCAGGAGTGATTTGTGACCGAAGAATATCAGCAAGAGTGAAGGGGAAAGTTTACAAAACAGTAGTGAGACCAGCTATGTTGTATGGTTTAGAGACAGTGGTACTAACAAAAAGACAGGAGGCAGAGCTGGAGGTGGCAGAGCTGAAGATGTTGAGATTCTCTTTGGGAGTGACAAGAATGGACAAGATTAGGAATGAACATATCAGAGGGACAGCTCAGGTGGGACGATTTGGAGACAAAGTCAGAGAGGCGATATTGAGATGGTTTGGACGTGCAGAGGAGGGACCCAGGGTATATAGGGAGAAGGATGCTGAGGATGGAGCCACCAGGCAGGAGGAGAAGAGGGAGACCAAAGAGGAGGTTCATGGATGTGCTGAGAGACGACATGCAGGTGGTTGGTGTGACAGAGGAAGATACAGAGGACAGGGTGAGATGGAAACGATTGATCTGCTGTGGCGACCCCTAACGTGAACAGCCGAAAGACAAAGAAGAAGAAGATTATTGGGCATAACCTGGCACCTTTTTTTTTTTTTTTTTTTTACTGTACAGCACTTTGGTCACTGTCATTTTACATGTGCTTTAGAAATAAA